>NC_143066.1:23334807-23950384 GCF_052426305.1 Pelodiscus sinensis
TTAAGAACACAAAAACAGCCAGACTGGGTCATACTACGGGTCCAGCTAGCCCATTGTCCTGTCCTCGAACAGTGGCTACTGCCAGGTGTCCCAGAGGGAATGAACAGAACAAGTACTCATAAAGTGATCCTGCCCCTGTTGCCCATTCCCAGCTTCTAACAGAAACTAGTGATGTCATTCCTGTCCATCCTGGCAAACAGCCATTGATGGACCTCTCTTTCATGAATTTATCTAGCTCTTTTTTGAACCCTGTTAAGGTGGCCTTTACAACATCCTTTGGCAAGGAGTTCCACAGGTTGACTGTACGTTGTGTGAAGAAATACTTCCTTTTGTTTGTTTTAAATCTGCTATGCGTTAATTTCATTTGGTGACCCCTTAGTTCTTGTGTTACAGGAACAAGTAAATAACTTTTCCTTATTTGCTTTCTCCCTATCAGTCACGGATTCATAGATTTCTATCGTATCCCCCCTTAGTCTTCTCTTTTCTAAGATGAAAATCCTAGTCTTATTAATCTGACTGTATGGCAGCTGTTCCAAATCCCTAATCATTTTTGTTGCCCTTTTGGGAACTTTTTCCAATGCCAAGATATCTTTTATGAGATAAGGCGACCACATCTGTACACAATATTCAAGATGTGGGCGTACCATGACTTTATACAGAGGCAATAAGATATTCTCTGTCTTATTCTCTAGCCCTTTTAAAATAATTCCTAACATTCTGTTTGTTTATTTGGCTGCTGTGGCACATTGAGTGGATGTTTTCAGAGAACTACCCACAGTGAGTCCAAGATCTCTCTCCCTTGTGCAGTAACAGTTAATTTAGTCCCCATCATTTTAAATGTATAATAGGGATTATGTTTTCCAATGTGCATTACTTTGCATTTATCAACATTAATACACATCTGCCATTTTGTTGCCCAAACACCTATTTTTGTGAGATCCTTTTGAAGCTCTTCACAGTCTGCTTTGGACTTAACTATATTGAGCAATTAGTATTATCTGCAAATTTTGCCACCTCATTGTTTACCCATTTCTCCAGATCATTGATGAATATTTTGAATAGGACTGAGTCTAGTACAGATCACTGTAGGACACCACTACTTACCTCTCTCCATTCTGAAAACTGACCATTTATTCCTACCCCTTGTTTTCTATCTTTCAATAAGTTATTAGTCCATGAGAGGATTATCCTTCCCTCTTATCTCATGAGAGCTTACTTTGCTTAAGAGTCTTTGGAGAGGAACCTCGTCAGAGACTTTCTGGAAATCTAAGTGCACTATATCCTCTAGATCCTCCTTGTCCACATGGTTGTTGACCTCTCAAAGAATTCTAGATTGGTGAGACATGATTTCCCTTTATGGAAACCATGTTGACTTTTCCCCAATAAATTATATTCATCTACTATACAGGCAGTCCCCGACTTACGTGGATCCGACTTACGTCAGATCCCTAGATACGAACGGGGTGAGGCAACTCCCGCACATGCGCAGCAGCATTCCCGGGGCTCGCTCACCTGGGTCCTAGGATCCTCCTCCTCCTCGGGCCGGCTCTGACTGGGGTCCCGCAGAGCTGCCGGGCAGAGGAAAAGTGCCTCCCCACGCCCGCTGCCCCCCCCACCCCCCTGCCAGCAACAGGCTGCCCCCTCCCCTGAGCAACAGGCTGCCAAACAGCAGACAAAAGCAGCCTCTCTGCCCCTCCTCCCCTCTATACATGCCGGGCTCCGGGAGCGCAGCAGCGTCCCCGGGGCTCGCTCACCTGGGTCCTAGAATCCACCTCCTCCTCCTCTTCGGCCGGCTCCAACTGGCCTCTGCCTGCAGCAGCTGGCCACAGGGACAAGGATCCCGCAGAGTTGCCGGGCAGAGGAAAAGTGCCTTCCCACGCCTGCTGCCCCCCCCCCCCGCGGCCTCGCATCCTGCACGCCTCCCCCCTCCCCCCCTGCCAGCAACAGGCTGCCCCCTCCCCTGAGCAACAGGCTGCTGAACAGCAGACAAAAGCAGCCTCTCCGCCCCTCCTCCCCCTATACATGCTGGGCTCCCTGAGCAAACAAAGACTCCACCAAAACAAACAAAGTGCTGGCCTCATTGTGTTAGCAAAAAAAGGACCCTCCTCCTAGAACCCTGGGTGGTGTGTGGAAATAAAGCTATTAGCTCAAAGCATGGTGCAGAGCTGTTTGGTATTTGATGAGTTACTCCTTTAGTCCTGAGTTTGTCACAGGGACAGAAATAGATGTGAAATCTTCTGAACAGGGGAACAGACAGCAAAACAAACATTAGAGGGGAGTTAACCTTTCCCTATGCTATCCAAAACTAAAAAAAATGTTTGGCTAGAGTTTTCCCTACAATATGTACCAGTTCCGACTTACATACAAATTCAACTTAAGAACAAACCTACAGTCCCTATCTTGTACGTAACCCGGGGACTGCCTGTATATGTCTGACAATTCTGTTCTTTACCACAGTTTCAACCAATTTGCCTGGTATTGAGGTTAGACTTACGAGCCTATACTTGCCAGGACCACCTCTAGAGCCCTTTTTACAAAATTGGTGTCTCATTGGCCACTCATCGGGTACAGAAGATGATTTTAGGATAAATGAAAAAACACTGTTAGTAGTTCTGCAATTTCACATTTGAGTTATTTCAGAACTCTTGGGTGAATGCCATCTTGTCCTGGTGACCTATTACTGTTTAGTTTATCAATTTGTTCCACACCCAGACACCTCAGTCTGGCACCGTTCCTCAGATTTGTCACCTTTTCTGTTCTAATTATATTTAAATTAGTGGTTTTGAAGAGCTCAGTACAAAGCATATGAAAATGACTGTAGTAATTACAGCCACCACTATATTCATGCTTGTTACATTTTGTATTACAATGCCACTTAGAGGATTTAGCTGAATTTAGGGACCACATAAGCGACCATCCCCAGTTGAAGACTCATGCATTCCAAAACCAGAAGGGATCACTGTGATCATCTAGTCTGACTTCCTGTGTAGCACAGGCATAGAATATCCTCCAACAAATTCCTGTTTGAGCTAGAGCATATTCATAAAAAAAAATCCAATCAATTTGAAAATTGCCAGTGTTGGAAAAATCTACCTCAGCCCTTGGTTGTTCCAGTGGCTAATAACCCATTTTCCAGTCTCCATTTGTTTAGATTCAGCTTTAGCCATTTTACTGTGTTTTACCTTTGTGTGCTAGAGCCTTTTATCAAGTATTTGTCTCCTATGTTTGTCCAAGGGTGTGTCTAGACTACATGCCTCCTTCGACGGAGGCATGTAGATTAGCCAGATCGGAAGAGGGAAATGAAGCCGCGATTAAAATAATCGCGGCTTCATTTAAATTTAAATGGCTGCCCCGATCTGCCGATCAGCTGTTTGTCGGCAGATCGGGGGAGTCTGGACGCGATGCCCCGACAAAGAAGCCTTTCTTCATCGACACAGGTAAGCCTCGTGAAACCAGGTTTACCTGTGTCGATGAAGAAAGGCTTCTTTGTCGGGGCATCGCGTCCAGACTCCCCCGATCTGCCGACAAACAGCTGATCGGCAGATCGGGGCAGCCATTTAAATTTAAATGAAGCCGCGATTATTTTAATCGCGGCTTCATTTCCCTCTTCCGATCTGGCTAATCTACATGCCTCCGTCGAAGGAGGCATGTAGTCTAGACACACCCCAAGACTGGGAGCTCTATAGAGCGTACACTCTATAAGACAAGTCAAACAAAATATTGGAGGGAGGGGTATTATCATCCTCATTTTACAGCTGGGGAATGAAGGCCAAGAGAGTTTAGATGATTTACTCAAAGTGATACAGGGAGTTGCGGTAGAATAGGAGGGAGCCCAGCTTTGTCGACCGGTTTCAGTCTGGTGCATTGACCACCAGAACGTCCTTCATTAGGGATCATTAAGAGAATACCGTTATCAGCTGTGCAAGTTTGCAAAGAATTTATTTGCAGACTGATTACAAGACTCTAATTGCACCTCATTGTTTCACAGCTGCTCTGACACCAGGATGGTGAGCCATCATATGAAGGCCAGCTAGGCAGACAATAGTATTCCAAGAACTTCCTGTTATACAGAAATGTAATTCCCTCAAACAATAGAATGCAGCAATGCTGTACAGTTACTGACCCACAACTGTACTTTTAGATTTCATTATGGAAATCCCTGCAGCTGGATTGGTGGGAGACTGGTTTGCATACAAATTGCTCACTTAGTAACCTACAGAATGGAAATTGCTATGCTCTGATTGGCTGAGACACATAATACCTAAAGAGAGGGCATGGATGTGCATAGCAGCTGTAAGGTGATTTCACCCTTAGTGTAGAATATGCACATCCCTCTGCTCCTAATAGTGAAAAAGGTAGAATTCAGTATCTCCACATTTCATACACCTTTCCCATTCCCAGCTGCTAAATGAATGAATGGGATAATCTTTTTCAGTGGCAGCGGGAGGAAAGAAGCAAAGGAAAGAGTATGAAAAAGCAATATAATGCAGGGGGGAGAAGGGAATGGAGAAGTAGCAGGATGGGTGGAGCAGGGGGAGGACTGGATGTAGAGGAGGGAGAGTCCAGATCACCAGAGAGGTGATAACCTGAGAATGCTCTTTAATTGTTTGGTAATCCCTGTATTTTGGGCTAATGAGCACCTGCCCACTATATTTTCTTAGCACATGATGTTGTTACTGTCTTACAAACAGGGAACACTCTTTAGTAATCATCCTGGATCAATCACTTCAATTAAATCACCAAAACATGAGAGAATCAGAATGCAGGTGAGATTTACAGCACAGTCAAGACTATGTTCATTCCTTTCCTCAATGTTTTTATTTACTGCCTATCAGCAGTGCACAAACACATCACATTACACTGCAGAAACCATGGATTTAATGCAGTTGGTAGTGTTCAATTAATATATGCTTACATTTAAAATATATGAACTCTGAATCAAGAAGTTCTGTGGTGGATATGATTGAAACACCCCACAGAGTGGGGCATTGTGCACTTTGAGATCTTTATTATGCACTGGAAAAAGATCCAGGCTGGTTTAAATCAACTGGTTTAATGCACCATAAGTCAATTTACTTCCATGGAGCTAGGATGTTTCACACCATCTGAGGATCAGATAGCTCCAAAATGGGACCAAATCGAAAGACATCAGTAGAGGCCTCTGGTGTATGTAAAATATCAGCAAATCTCAGCATAAAGTGTGGACATACAGGTTCACCTGCTCCACTGGCTTCGATGGGGCAGAGGCAGGTACATAATGCTTACGCTCCACTTTCAGTGCCTTGAGAACTGCCAGATTTTTCTCTCTCAGAAATTGAGCTGTGTGCGCCTCAGTTCTACACAATATTTATAGACATTGCTGTCCCCTAAAATGCTTATTTAGATAGGGCATGTCTGGATCGATAGGCAGAAATCAATCCAGTGGGGATCGATTTATCAGGTCTAGTATAGACATGATAAGTTGACCACCGACCATTGACTCCAGTACTCCACCAAACAGAGAAGAGTAAGCGGAGTCAACAGGAGAAGGTCAGCTGTCGACTTACTGCTGTGTAGAAGAGCTGTATTCATGCTATTGAAGTTGTGTAACTTGGCCGGTAGTAGTATAGACAAAGCTTCAGATTCTAACACCCTCTGTCCTTTTCTAGCTGTTAAGGGTATCAACCAGATGTAACAGAAGACCCCACAGAATTTAGGTTTAGCTGAGTCAGCACTGATTTTCAAATACTTCTTTTAAAATGCCTTTATTTATATATTTTAATTTCACACATAGCTTATGCTCATCATCCAGGACTTTAAACAGATTTTGTTTATGCAGTAAAACCACCTCAGTCCCATTGGAGCATAGTATCTACATTTGTAATGTAGAGTTCAGGAAATTATAACCATGCGTATCATTCACTTTCCTCTCTTCTGGCATTTCTGATGAACAATGTTGCCCCCTGGTGTGAACTGACAATATTTCTAGAAGCAAAATAGTCATTCTTTAAATCCAAAGAGAATATTTTATGAAGGTTGGGGACAAATCACTCTTCCAGTGAGCCTAGTGTGTTTTCTATTGATTATAATGACACCTACTGGTCAAGGAACTGCTAATCATTTCATAGTGAACCAAATTAAAGAGCCTTTCATCAATTAAGCATCCGGCTTTGCGTGTAAAAAATAACAAATTCCTTCTTCTACTGTTTTATGTGTCTGCTCTATGAAGAGAGGGAAATGAAGACTTCAAAGAGGTTCTGTACTGTGCCATGGCTTTAAAGCTAAAAAAACCCCAAGATCTCTCTCACAATTCCTGACCTTGGAGGCTTGAGGTGAAATCCTGGGCTCACTGATATTAATGAGATTTTTGTAATTCATTTCAATGAAGGGTCAGGTTTTAACTCTGGATTTTAAAGGAAGCATAAGCAAAGATGGATCATACACAAGAGGCCATAACGAAAGAACTATGTGTTGTATGCTAAGTGGACTTTCAGTGCATCAGAGCATGCACTGAACTGACCCATGTAATCAGTAGGCCCACTGAAGTCAATGGCACTACACTGGCTTATTCCAGCTGAAGATCTCTAGTATAGTTCTTACATTCCAAAGAAGATCAAGGAAAAGCCTATAAAATGGTCTTTCTCTCTTTTTTCTTACACATTTCCTCCTATTATTCCTGTTGGTAGCTTTCAGAGTGCCATTTTCCACTAGTTTCTAACCTTCAGTAAATGAGGATAGTCTGTCTAGTTGACTTCACAGGAGTTATTCTACTCTACACTGCTGTGGATCAGGCTCTCGTCAAGACCTGAGCAAGGGTGAACACACACTTTCAAGCTTTGGATGGTATTTTTCAAAGACAGAAATTATTTTACTAATCAATTGAATAAGTAGTCCTGAATTGGAAAATTGTACCATTGCCATGTATTTCGAGTGACAATCTCTCAGTATATTTCTCTTTGGAATCTGTATCTTTTTCTTAAGTGTAATTGAAATTTGTCACTGATATGCTTTATGTTGCACAATTACAGCTGAAAGACATACCACAGAATGAAAGATATTTTCATGACAATTGTCCTCAGTTCACTCAAAGTTACACAAGGGTATTTTCTGCCTGAAAGCACATCTAAAGTACCCTTCAAGCTTGCTGCTGGAGGTTGTAATGAAACCTTTGAAAAGTAAAGATTTTTTTCCTTGGAGGCCTTTCAATTGCCACTTGGTTCACCTCTTTTAGAAAACATACTTTTAGGATCAGAATTAGGGCCAAATGCTGACACTGGAGTTGTGCAAAATTGGCCACATTATTCTTTTTTTTGGTGGGGATTCATACAATGTTTTCCCCCATTTAATTTTGTATGATTTCCCACCTCTGAAATGTCTATTTTGGGGGAAATGTTGGGAGACTGGTTATTTTTCTCAACATTGCATGTGACAAATCAGCAAGACTCTGTGTGTGGGTCTGTGTTTCAGAGAGTTGACCCCCAGACCCAAAGCCCATTGAAATCAGTGTAAAACTTCTTTTCAATGAGATCTGGAGCAGAACTTTAAATGAGAGATGCTCTGTTCTAGTAGATTTTCCTCAGCTGTATAATGAGGATATTTACCTACCTCACAGTTGTGTTGTGAGGCCTAAAGAGCTATTGCTGGAGCAATACAAAATAGTTCTAAGGATGTCCAGAGCCAGAGAACTCAAGAGTCCTGCCTCCCAGTGCTGTGTTCAGCCAAGTGAACCAGGTTACCTCATGGGGACATATGTCTGTTAGCATTTTCACCAATATCAGAAAATACACCATGCCCAACTTCATCAAAAACCTCTCCATTTTCAGGGGGAGATTTGTGAATTAAAACCCCTTTTCTCCCACCAACCCATATTGCTCTATAAATGGTTTGCTTGGCTCTACATCTTTTCTTAGGCAAAACTCTTGGCGATTTTTGGATTGTTTCTCAGTGTTATCTATTGCGTTTCTCAACAACTCAATTATCTCATCACAGAGAAAACTTCACTTTAAAAATAGCATTTATGTATACGGGTACAAAGTAAATCTATTGGTGAAAGAGGATGTTGTGGTTTATAGGATAAATAAAGATGGTGTAAAGATTCCTGCCCAGAAAATGTATTCTAAGAACTTTATTTTTATGTTGCATGTCCTTTGTAATAGTCTGCGCTGTGTTTTATTGAAGGCTGAGTCACAGACCGCTCTTACTGCTTTGCAGGGAAGAAAATGGAGCTTGGCCAAAAGTTTGAGCATCTCAAATGAAACCAGCAAATGGTGACTTTGCTCAGGGTTGTGAAAATGCAAAAATGTGTCCCAGCAGAGCTAAAAATTGAAGGTCACACAGATAAATTTCATTTGCTGTGTTATGGTCTTGTCACCTGAAACTTACCTCAGTGGAGGTCATCAGTGGAGCTCATGCTGACAGGGCTCTTGCTGGAAAGAAAAGTCACTGGCATTTCAGATCAGCTGTAGAGAAATGCAGGCCCTGATCCTGCATTGTGATCCACCCTCTGGCATGGAGCCCCCACTTACTTAATGGAGCCCTGCTCCATCGTCGTCTTTCATATGGTGTCATCAGGGCTACTATAATCACTTGCCAGAGCAGCACAAAGAGCCTCCTCCTGTTGATTTGTGTAGAGTTGCCACAGGTTTAAAGCAAAACAAAAAAAAAAGTTTTGGGGAGGGTTGCTGAGAGGGAGAGAGAGTCTGGCTCTGTGTGCCATGTTGGTGACTGCTGAGCAGTGAACTTAGTGTCAAGGCCTGTGCAGATGTTGTTAAGATTGTGGGGAGGAGGAGTGTAAATATGGTAGAGAAGGGGAATTAAATGACCTGTGATTAATTCTGCTGGCCTCTGCTCTCATAAGCAGCAACCTCTGATATTTGGGAGAATCTCTCCTCAAGATACAGCCGTTCACACAAATTGCTAACAGTGTCCTGGGAATGCTCCCTGCGTGTTTCTGGCCAGGACTCTGAAGCAATCAGAGACTAACCCAGAGTTTCTTTCCCATGTTTTAACTGAGCCCAGTGAATGCTGGGACAGGACTTTGGAAGTTCAGCCAGCAAACAGGGGGATGGTCAGTGAACCTGAGGAGTCTGATGCCCCAGTTTGTTGGTTCATCTATGCAGAGACCAGCACAGGGAATGGGAAATGGCTTGTGTTTGGCTGAGCTTGGCTACTGGAAGGAGGTTTAGCCAGCTTGAAAAGCTGTTACCGTGTGCTTTGTGGTTGCAGAAGAATAGCTGGTGTGCAGGACTGCCTAGACTACATCACCTCCAGAAGGCCCACCTATGCCCTGGAGCCCATCTCAGACTGGGTTTGCAGTGGGGGAAGTGCAGAGGCTCTGTGGCCCAGGGTACCTCAGGCTTTATGCTTACTATGCTGCAAACTGGGGCCTCACTGTCTTGGCTTCAGGAGCATCCATCCCCTGGGAGGTGCCACCTCTCTTTTGTGGTGCAGAGGTTCCAAGGCTCAAAGCTCAGGCTGCAGGGAACCAAGTGAGCTGGAGACCAGCCAAGGGACATTACCACTCCTCCAGCAGTCACTTGTGGAGCTGCCAGAGATGGCTGTGCCACTAAGGGGAAGTTTAGTAATTTATTTAAGAACATAAGAACACAAGAATGGCCATAATGGGTCAGATTAAAGGTCCATCTAGCTCAGTATCCTGTGTGCCGATAGTGATCAATGCCAGATGCCCCAGAGGGAGTGAACAGAACAGGGAATCATCAAGTGATCCCTCTCCTGTCACCCATTTCCAGTCTCTGACAGAGGCTAGGGACACCATTCCTACCCATCCCAGGGTATGTCTAAACTACATGGCTCTGCCGACAGAACCGTGTAGTTTAGACACACCCCTAGCTAATAAGTATTGATGGCTCTAACTTCCATGAATTTATCTAGCTCTTTTTTGAACCCTGTTAAAGTCCTGGTCTTCACAATGCCCTCTGATAAGGAATTCCACAGGTTGACTGTGCACTGCCTGAAGAAATATTTCTTTATGTTTGTTTTAAATCTGCTACCTATTAATTTCATTGGGTGACCCCTAGTTCTTATGTCATGGGAACAAGTAAATAACTTTTCCTTATTCACTTTCTCAATACTTGTCATGATTTTATAGACCTCTATTATATCCCCCCCTTGGTCTAAATAATTTAAAAATCCATTGTGGAGAAAACTCTGCAAAAAAGCATCTTCTCCTGATTGGCTGATTGTTATTTTAAGTGGTTTGTAGTCAGCCCAGGCAGGTGGGGTGGAATGAGAATCATCCTGCAAAAGATATTCTGGGAGCACCTGCACACTCCTTGCTAGAATGCCACCAGGGTTTTTCCTTTTCCATCAGTGCGTGGAGTCCCTTCTCTATGCCTCATATCAAACCTGGGAGGAGACAAGACCTTTCTCTCCTTGGGTATTTGTAATGCTGTCCCCTTTCTTCCTGTCCAATCAAGCATGTAAGAAGGAAAAAAATGAACTGGGTACTTAATTTTACAAGTGTTACCAGTAGAGTTTTATGAAACCCCAGTCCTCCACATAATGATGTTAGAATGGCTCCTACACATACACAAACTAAAAGTCTTTATGATCTATAGAACATGCACACCTGAGCTATTGTCTTTGTGGATTGAATTCTTTTATTGCAAGCATCTGTTGTCCTGATTGTTTTGTTGTTGTATGCCCAAGACATCTGTTGACTTCTGCTGGAGTTTTGGGTGTGCAAGGAATGAAGAGTCAGATGCCCTGTGATAAACTGCAGAAGCAGCATGACGCACAGAACTTGTGTCCCTTCGGTTCAGAACACAGTAACCACAGTTTTAAGCTGCTTCTTAAATGCCTGATCTGGCAATTGTCCATGCAGGTGACAATTTCATTCATTTAAATAAAACCTTTAATCATGATGCTTCTTATAATGTTCCCAGACGTTGGCTTTTCCTCCTACTAAGTAAAAATCAGTTTTATTTTCCACCAACTTAGAGTAGGGTTGCCAGATGGTTTAACAAACATTTTTGACCCCCATCCCTCCGAAAAAAAACCACTGTGAAAAAATTCTGTTGAGAAAAAAGGGGGAGACCAAAGTTGTTGAGCAAAAAAAAAAAAAAGAAAGGGCACTGTGCCTTTAAATGGCCCCACGCACTCACTCCTGCCTGAGAGCCAGGCCTCCCACAGCGTACCCCACCCCAGTACACTCACCCTGCCCCAATCAAATCCTCCTCCCCCTCACATCTACACCCCCCCCCCCGCCCCACAGAGCGAGGCAGAGCAAGTTAATCTTACTTTTAAAGTCGCCACTCCTGCAGCCCGGCCCGGCTGCCTCAGCTCACAGTGTAGAGGGAAGCATCAAGTGGCCAGCTCCTGGGTCCCTGCTCAAAGGGTCACATGGGCCAGAGCAGCGTGTGCTCCACTCCCACTCCAGCCTGATGCCCCCTAATGTGGCACCTGGAAGTGCCCCCTCCTGCCCCCTCTTCTCTGTGCCTCTGCCAGGCTCCTCACTCCCCTGTCCCCGCCAGACGCGTCAGGGGGAAATTGTCCCCGCCGGCCTCCATCCTAGGGAAACAGGAAATACCAGACATTTCACATGTCTGGTATTTTCTGTTTTTTTTAACCGGACAGATGCCAAACATACTGAACTGTCTGGGCCAATACTGGACACCTGGCAACCCTAACTTAGAGGCCTTTAGGTTACAAACACAGGCCCCGATGCTGCAAACACTGATATGCATGCTGCTTAACTTTATGTTCTTGGGTAGTTCCAGTGACTTCAATGGGACTATTCACTCGTGTACAGTCAGGTGTGCGCATTGGCAAAGTCAGGTTCTGAGCAGTGGCAGAGCCATGGGTAATGGTAATGGACATTGGTGGGGCCACTTTCAGTTATACTTGTTGGCTTGAAAAGGCACTACCCCCCGCCCCCACACGGCCTCCAGGAGGCAATTAATCCAGGCACCCTCTAACAGATTTGCTACTGTGCGGAGGTGTGTGCAAAATTGTGGTCAAAGACCTCCAGCCTGCACTGAGCTCGTACAAACAGACCCTTACTGTCTATGTATAACAAGCTGCAGGATCTGAGGCTAGCCTGTCTTTAGTTAATTTTTCTTTTTTCTTTCGTAAAGTTTCCTGTATAGCAGCAGAAGGTGAAAGAGCTCGAAGGAACAGCATGCAGTGATGTTTCTTTACAATTTTAATTTTTATAACTGGCTGGAGAAAAATGATGCAATAAGAATGCAAGTCCACTGTAAATACTTTGTTTATCCTCACCCATGGCTGCTGAGTCCAAGCCGTTCTATTGACCTGCCATAGTTTTACTGTACCAAAAGCCTGGAAGGGAACAAACAGTGCTGCGGAAGATTTCAAAAATAACCCACTTTTGGTTTTACAAAAATGCAGTTACATAAAGCATTAGAATGCCTTAATCGAAGGGTATTGATTATAGAAGAAACCAAAGAGTAAGGCAAAGGGAACAATTAACAATATTAAATCGCATTGCGTTTGTTTTGTTTGCTACTTTGGTGTTATATTTAAGGGGCACTCAGCCATGAAAAGGAGGCTAGCTATTAGCATTAGGACTCCCATTGCAGCCAATGGCAAAACTGGAATTGATGTCAAGGGAGAAGGATCGGATCTGTAGGGGTTTCAGGGAAAGACACCAATCTTATAGTGAAGTTAACTGATTCAAGGTAATGACAACATTCAGCATTCTAGGATTCTTAAGAATGCATGCAAAGAGGGGCTACCTTTGACCTTGGGTAGTATTGATTCTTAAGCAGAAATTGTCCGTTCATTTCTGTTGGATGGTCTTAGTGGAAAGCCAGCGGCTGAAGAGCTGTGATGCTGAGTGAGGCTGCCTCACACGTGAGCAACAACGCTGGTGTGATTCAGAGCTAAGGATTCATAATACTGCACAGCTATTATAGGGCTGACAGCAGATTGAGTGGGTTTTTTCCTGTGGGGGGCAGTGGGGATAGGAGATAAAAGGTCTACAACAGTTGGGTGATTCATTGCATTGGTGGGGCTATGTTTGCAGCGCACACCACTGGTGGGAGCGTGTAAGGTACATGTAGCTACTCACCATGGCACAAAGCAGGCTGTCCCCACACTGTGATGGGTAGCTACGTGTGGCAGTGAAAGGCCTGAGTAGGGAGAGGCAGTGGGGAGCTGCCAGAGTCTTTTCCCACTGCCTCCCACCTGCCAGAGCCTTTCCCCATTGCTGCAGCCTTTCCCCCAAGGTGGAAGCAAAGGGACACTACACAGCTAGAAATAGCAGTGTAGATGGAGGAGGTACTGCTTGGGCATGCAGCGCACCATGCTGGGTTGAACTTGTATTCCAAGAATTCTCACATGTCTTTACTTGGCCAAGCAGTGCCTCATCACCGACCCTGCTATTTATGGGTGTGCTGGGAGGCCATGCACTGCGTGTACTCAAGGGATATGCCTCGTAGACATACTGTAAGGTAGCAGTGAGCTGCTAGCATTGGGGATTCTGGGCTAACAGAGGGGGTGTTTTCTGATGAAATGCTGAACCCAGGATCACAACCCTTAATACCTTCTTTCACAAAACGGAGTGGGGATGTCCTGGCCTCATTCAAACTCCATTTGTTACATTCTGGCTGTCTGCATTCAGCCTGCAGTTGCAACGGGATATAAAGGGCCCAATTCTTCTTGCATTTATGCTTGAGTAAATCCAGTAACTCCACTGACATCAGTGAATTATTTCTGATTTACCCAGTGGTGACTTGGGCTACGTCTAGACTGCCAGCTTCTCTCAGAAGAAGCTTTTCCAGACGAGATCTTCCAGAAAAGCTTACTTCGAGAGACAGCATCCACACAGCAAAAATGCAACGAAAAAGTGATGTGCTTTTTTGAAAGATGGTGTCCACATTGTTTGGACGCAATCTGGCATTTAAGTTGTGATTAGTCTGGACAGAATGGCCACCAGGGCACCTGTGTTATTTCCTGGAGGCTTCTTCTTTGAAAAGAACTCCTTCTTCTGTGTCCACACGCCTTTTTTTGAAAAAGCTTTTTCGGGAAAAGGCTTCTTCCTAGTGGAATGAGGTTTACCGCCATCGGAAAAACCCCTCAGTTCTTTTAACTTTCTGTCGAAAGAACTCAATGGCAGTGTGGGTGCAAGTATTGTTTTTCTGGAAAAACAGCTGTTTTCCCGGAAAAATGCTGCAGTGTAAATGCACCAAAAGTGTTGAAGCATATTTTGATGCATCTTGCCATAAACTATTATATTCTGCTGCTGTGTGCTTGTAAGTTGCTGTTGTGTTCCACGGCAGGAATGACTGCATTTTAGTGGAGAGTGAAGTGATCCATGCAACACTCTTACCTCACAGTAGTGTATGAAAAGCTTAATTATTTAAAACCTGTCAGGGCACTGAGCTCTTCAGATTAAAAATAGATACTAAGAATTCCTTATTGTTGATTGGCTGGGAATTTACTATCAAAACGTTTTTGATAGAAAAATACATTTTCTGTAAAATCCTAATTTTCTACAGGAAAATTTTGATTTTTGCCAACATTTGAGTTTGTGTTGAGGAAATGTAAATTAAATATTTCTATGTTGGTTCTATTCAAATCAAACCCTTTTGTTTGTGGAATCAAATTCGAACATTTTATTTTGGAACAGTTGGCATTAATCTCTGCCCATCTGAGCTGCCACAGTGTCTCATGGAAGATGTAATTCAAGTGCTTCATTCCCCATTCTCTGGCTTCAGCTGCCTGGCTGGACTGTCTCTCCCATGATCATAGAATCATAGAATACTAGAACTCGAAGGGATCTCGAGAAATCATCAAGTCTGGTCCCCTGCCTTCATGGCAGGACTAAGCACTGTCTAGATCATCCCTGATAGATGTCTCTCTAACCTGCTCTTAGATATCTCCAGTGATGGAGATTTCACAACCTCCTTAGGCAATGTATTCCAGTGTTTAACCACCCTGACAGTTAGGAAGTTTTTCTTAATGTCCAACCTAAACTTCCCTTGCTGCAATTTAAGCTCATTGCTTCTTGTTCTATCCTCAGAGGCCAAGGAGAACAATTTTTCTCCTTCTTCTTTGTAACATCCTTTTAGACACTTGAAAACTGCTATCATGTCCCCTCTCAGTCTTCTCTTTTCTAAGCGAAACAAGCCCAGTTCTTTCAATCTTCCCTCATAGCTCATGTTTTCTAGATCTTTAATCATTTTTGTTGCACTTCTCTGGACCTTCTCCAATTTCTCCACATCTTTCTTGAAATGTAGGGCCCAGAACTGGACACAATACTCCAGTTGAGGCCTAATCATTGCAGAGTAGAATGGAAGAATGACTCCTCGTGTCTTACTCATAACACTCCTGTTAATGCATCCCAGAATCATGTTTGCTTTTTTTTTGCAACAGTGCCACACTGTTTTCTCATATTTAGCTATGACCCGTTACTCCCTTTCTGCAGTACTCCTAATGGTCAGTGAACTGCCATGGTGCATCAGGGGACTGGCATCGCTCTATCTAATCGGGTCTCAAACTTCATTGCACCGCTGCATCCTTCTGACAAAAAAAATTACTGCATGATGCAAGAAGGGGGACTGATGCCTGAGTCTGCCTGAGCCCCACTGCCCTGGAGTGGTGGAGGGCAAAGCCGAAGCCGAAGGGCTTCCACCTTGTGGTGGAGGGTTTAGGGTGGGGGTGGGAGCTGTAACCCAGCAGCTCAGCACTGAAACCTTTTGGCTTCTTCTTTGGTCCCGAGTGTTGAGGTTTGGGCTTGGGCTTTGGCCCCGGGCCTGAGGAAGTATAACATCAGCCCTAGTGACCCCATTAAAATGGGGCCACAACCCACGTCGGGTCCTAACCTACAGTTTGAAAACTGCTGCTGACTTACATCGGAGGCTGGGAAGGACCCCACCTGCGCCAGAATTAGGGGAACAGAATCCATTTTGCTCCCGTGCCCTCTGTTATTGTGCTCAAGGCAGATAGGGAACAAGAGAACGAGCCCATGGAACGCAGTGTGAACTCAGTAACTGAGCCTCTCCTGCTGTTCACTTAATTAAACCATTAGTGTTTGATTGGCCTCTTTAATGAGGATTCTATGGTCACCAATAAGATTGACTCAGTCGATGGGAATAGACCAAGGGAAAAATAAAGCTATTTCCCACCCAAAAAGTCCCTTGTTGTCTAGGGTGACATCAACTGAGGCTCATAATTCACAGGCCTTGACAGCAGCTTGTAAATTAAGAGGATTTTCAAGCCAGGCCAGCAGTTAAGCTGTCACCGTGGCCATTAAAAACAGCTGCTATGATGACCCTTGTAAAATAAAAATGCTGATTATAAAAGGAGAAACAGCTATCTGGCTTCAGCTCCCAGTAACCTCGGGGAATGCCATGGCTTGGATGGTCCTTTTTAGATAAAATAGGTGACCTTGGGAGGCACAATCAACCCCTAATTAAATCACTAAATAGTTACAGGAGCTGAGGGTGGGAAGAGGTGCCCGGGCAGGAAACGGATAAACGGATAGAAATAAGTGAGAGTGAAGGCTGAGGGGAGAAGGAAGTGAGGGGAAAGGCTGCACTGTTAGACTCAAGCTATTCATTTGCCATTAATCCTTTAGTATAGGAGTTATCTCTTTGTCTCTCTTGCTTCCTCTGTTCTGCTCGCAAATCTCCAATTCCTCGAGTAGGCCCCGATCTTGCTCCCATTGAAGTCAGCAGCAAAACTCCCATTGACCTCAGTGATGCAGGATCACGCCCTTATTGTCTCTGGGTGAAATTCACCCGGTTCAGAAAAGATGATCAATGATGGGCCAATGCACCACTTCAGACCTCAATATAGGGCTCACGTAGTGGACAGGGATTCTGCTGTCTCTGGCTGTGTCTAGACTGCACCTCTTTTGCGGAAAAGGGATGCAGATTAGACACAGCGCAATTGCAAATGAAGCGGGGATTTAAATCTTCCCCGCTTCATTTGCATAAACATGGCTGCTGGTTTTTTCCGGCTCGGGGCTTTGCCGGCAAAAAGCGCCAGTCTAGACGGGGATCTTATGGAAAATAAAGCCTTTTCTGAAAGATCCCTTATTCCTGATTTTAAGAGGAATCCCGCTTGTGGCAGGTCCGCATCTCCCCCGGCTGCCTGCCGATTCCCCAGTTGGAGATGGTGGTGGGGTTGCCTCATCTCGCCACAGCTTGTTTGGAAAATTTAATAAGCAGGCAATGGGGAATGGCATGAGTGAGTCAGTGTGAGTCAACAGCTTGATAGCGAATGAGAGATGATGGGTAGAAGAGGGATATCCCATGAAGAGTCTAGAAAGTGAAGACAAAGAGTTATCTTTGATGTGATAGAGGAGAAGCTACTTGAGGGAATGCCAAGAGAGGGATGACACAGCCCAAGTGATGGGTAAGGAAATTGATATTTGTAGCAGTATTCTGCATAAACATGAGTAGGGCAAGATTGGATTTTTCAAAGCCCAAGGAAAAGATATTGCATAAATCATGAGATGTGGAGAGCTTGGAAATGTTTAGCTGTGTGACCCAAAAACTTTTTAATGTCAACGGCAAGGGGTTTACAGGAACATCTTGATTCTGGTCTGTACATTTTGACTCACCAAAAACTGTCATTTGACTCAGGTTATCTGTAGACTACAGGCTTCTCTTGGAATAAGCTTTTCCGGAAGAGATAAGCTGAAAAAACTTCTTCCAAAAATGACTGTCCACACTGAATGGATGCTATCTCGCAAATAAGCTGTGATTACTTTGGGTGGAGAGGCCACCAGGGCACCTGTGCTTTTTCCTCTTTCCTTTTCTTTTGAAAGAATTCCCTCTTCCCTGTCCACACATGCCTTTTTCTGAAAGAGCTCTTTTGGAAAAAGGCTTCTTCCTCGTAGAATGAGATTACCAATGTCGGAAACCCCCCCTCTGTTCTTTAGATTTTCTTTCAGAAGAACATTATTGCAGTGTGGATGCAATTGAAGTTTTTTTGGAAAAATGGCAGTTTTTCAAAAAAAAGTCTGTAGTGTAGACATACCCTCAGGTCTGAAATGAAAGATGGGGTCACACTGGGTATTGTGAAATGTATGGAAATACTAGGTAGGGTGCTAAATACCTATTCTGAAAATGTGTTTTTAATGTTCCTTTCAAGGTTTCAGTGACTAGCAGAGGTGGAAAACAAGTTTTCCCGTCTCTCCAGGAGGTAATAAATAAATCTGTCTCTGAAAGGATAGAAATGAAGCATTGTAAGCCAACGTACTGGATGCCCATTTTAATTTACATATGAAAACAGATGTTAATGAAGACATGAACAGGGAAGCAGCATGTAGGAAAAACAAACCACAAAGCGGCTATCTTGTCTCTGAAGACAATGAACTTTGGGGGCATGTATGTAGGTAGCATAGGAGACACTCCCTCATCCTGCACGTAGGACATGAAGTCAGGGTGATAGTAGTGTCTCACTTAATCAAGAAAGTAGTAGCCAGGGAAAGATGGGGTGGGGGAGGAGGGAGAGGGTAAGAGCTTTGCATTAGTCATGCTGAGCTTGAGCCGACAGCAAAATCCACAGGAACACGTCAGGGAGAGAGGCTGAGATGTTAGTTTTAACAGACAGAGACAGGTCTGGAGCAGAGCTATAGATCTGGGAGTCATCAGCATAGAGACGGGGGTTGAATTTGTGTTTGCAGATGAGAGAACCCAGACATGCCATTCAGTAAACTAGTTCACTAGAATATTTGCAAAAGACAAATCTAGCCGGGAGCAAACACAGGCAGAGCAACTGAATTGATTTTGCAATGGAATATTCTAGCTTTCATATCTTTTTGTGCATTTGGCTTGTAAATACAAAGAGACTGGTTCATGAGCTCACTAAAAGAAACACAATTAAAGTCAATGGGCAAATATCAGATGGGCAGAAAAGATCCGCTTGGCGAATTTATGATATATAAAGTGTTTTCCTGATTTTTAATATTTCTGGATAAGGGTTGAGCCCAGCCATGTGCAAAATATTGTAATTGACAGACAGCTGAGGCATCCATGTGTTGGGAGATGTGTGCCTGAGGTGGCCGTGGTTATGTAATGGCTCTTTTGCTACAGCCCATTACATACAATAATAATACTTAGAATGCAAGGGAATATGGAGAGAAGCAAAAGGAAATGTGGCTGGAGAAATGTATTCTCTAATGGGCATGGCTTCGAAGGACCGGCAGCGAAGGGCAAGTGAAACAAAGAGGGGGTCTGTCTGCTGCTCTGGCCCCCAATGTGCCACACTGATGGTGCATGTTAACAACCCTCAAGGGAGCATGTGAGAATTTCCCTGGCGCAGGAACTGGGTTGACTGCCAGAGGCAGCCCTATGCTGACCTTGCCCATCCAAGTCCTGGCAGAGAGGTGGGGCTCTAGCGCAGGCTGAGACGGCCCATCTGGGTTATGCCTCAAGCGCTGGGCCTTAAGGGTGCTGCTGTTAGAACAGCAGGTACTTGGGCTGCCTGAGTTACACTGTGTGCACAGTGTCCTCTGCACAGTTCAAAACTGAGAGTGTGCCAAGGTGACTTGATGCTGGTGAACCTTTCCCTTGGGTTGCCCATGCTCCCAGCTGAGCACAGGACTGAACGCGAACACTTAGAAGGATACAAGGAAGTAGCTTTTCCCATATTTCCAGGACGTTGGCATAAAGGCCGGGCGGGCCGGTATTCAATCATGAACTCGGAGCAAGTGCAGGGTTTGTCTCACTAAGGTGCAGTGGCATGGGAATGGCAGTTAAGATGGCAAGTGACTAAATCAGTGGGAAGAAAAATACGGGATTTGTAATCTTTCCATGAATTCACATGGCGCACAGGAAGAGCTGTTCCTCTGGGAGCAGAGTGTTCAGTGTCTGTCCATGCTGATGTCAGTTCCTCAAGTGCAGCCATGTCTGATGAACTTGAGGGGGCCTGGCATGACCTGCTTTGTCATCAGAGTCGTTGGCGAAGATATAATTATTCCCGCATTCTGCTTAACAATCTTCACTGGGCTGTGAGGCAAACAGCACACGCTTACATGGAAATTCACATTAAACAGACACCATCCATTTCAGTGGGCTTTACTCAGGGTGCGTCTATACTGCACCATTATTTCGAGATAACAATGCGAGAGTCTACACAGCAATTCCATTATTTCGAAATAATTTCAAAATAACCGATGGCTTATTCTGAAATCTGTAAACCTCATTCTACAAGGCAGGGGCGGATATAGGGCAGGGCGAGCGGGGCAGCTGCCCCGGGCCCCGCGCTTCAAGAAGCCCCGCGCATGCGCCGTGGCACCACTGCACATGCGCGTGGCACCACCACGCATGCACCATGTCAAAGGGGAGGCCCCACAAAATTGTGCTGCCCTGGGCCCCGCAAAACGATCATCTGCCCCTGCTACAAGGAATAATGCTTATTCTGAATTAGTTATTTTGAAATAAGGCATGTGTAGATGCTCCACTACTGCTATTTCGAACTAGCCCTTCACCAGGGCCATTCTAAGTTATTCCTCCCCAGTGCCTCCGTGGGAGATAGCACGTCTACATTAGGGAAGCCTGCCTCAGATTAACTTTGAGGCTTCCCTGCAGTGTAGAAGTGCTATTTCAAAATAAGCTATTTCGGAATAACTATTCCGGAATAGTTTATTTTGAAATAATCGTGCTGTATAGAAGTATCCTCAGTAATGGCAAGAACCAGGGCTCTGAAATCAGATTATACATCAAAAAGAGGCTAGGAACCCTAAAAGGCTACATGCTCTTTTGCAGTGACACAATCATTTTGGTTAGAAGCATGACTTTAAAAAAAAACCTGTTATAGTTCTGTTCGTACAATGTGAAGTGTGGACACAGTCATAGCGATAGAAAAGTGGCTTCCATCAGAATAGCCTATTCCCATGCAACACTATCTCTGATAAGCATTTTTACAGTAGTATAACTTCATTCACATAGGGATGGGGGGAGGATGCTTTAACAATACCCTTTAGTTAGAGTAGCACAACTTTTGTGCCTGGACACAGGGCCTGAGACAAGAATGTAGACAGGATGCAAACATTTAGCCCCAGGCAGCAGCATCGTGAAGGAAACCTTCATATTTGCTCCACAATTTCTAGTAGGCTGCTACGAGCCATGTTCAGCTTGCAACCTGGCCTAGTGTCATGGGCAGTGGGTATCTTAGACGAGGAAGGCTTTGCCATCCCAAACCACCAGCCTGGTTGTACTCATACTCCGCCCCCAGAACACCTACTGCCAGGGGCCGATGACCATTTTGCGGGGCCCAGGGCAGCACAGTTTCGCGGGGTCCCCCTTTGCCACGGCGCATGCGCGGGGCTTCTTGAAGCACGGGGCCCAGGGCGGCCGCCCCGCTCGCCTTGCCCTATATCCGCCCCTGCCTACTGCAGGTGTACTGGGGGCAGAGTGTTGCTGCTTCCGAGCACCTGCCCTCCCCGAGTGCTGGGGCTGGGGAAACTGGGGCCATGTGCTCTCCTCTCTCCCTGGGCTCTGGGGCAGGGCAGGCTGCGGCTGCACACCACCTGCCTTCCCTGTGATGCTGGGGTGGGGGTGGGAGGAGCCTAAGCAGAAGGGGTGGGGCTGGGGACGGGGTTGAGGGCTTGCCTTCCCCAGCCCTATCTTCACCCACCGCCCAAGTCTAGTGTCATGGTCCTCTGGAGACCTTTCACAGCTCCACTTGTGTCCTGCAATCCTTGCTTTGTAGAATCACCACTGGGGTGAACAGGAGAGTGTGTAGCCACATATCCATGCAGGCCTTGGCCTCTCACAGCTGAGAGAACCAGTCAGGGTGCCAATTAGTAACAGATGTGAAAGGGATTTTGGTGGATCCCCAGAACCCAGCCTGAGTTTACCACCTCACTTCATGTAGGCCAGTGGCTTGCCGGATGGTGGCAGCTTTTGCTTGCTACCATTCCAGGCTGGCCGGAGAGACACTGCTGTTCTAAACGGCACAAGCCAAAGTTCTTATGCAAGTGAATCAGCTTTTTGCTGGGTTCATGACTCAGCATTAATCCTGACCATCACAGTGAATGGGACTGTTGTAGCAAAACACAAACTAACAGTAAACAGTCCTGAGGCAGGAACATTAGCTAGTTCTTGGTTTCATCCAATAGATGGTGCTGTAATGCAGTCAAAAACTAGAAAGTAAGTACCGTCTTTGTGGGAAGGTAGTTAGATAAGGTCTTTTCTAGCTGTACTCTGGTATTTCTTTTCAAAAAAACTTGCTCAGAATAACCAGCCACCTACACCCTTTCCCTTTCTTTAACATTTTTATCTGTTTGCAAGCATTTCGGTGCCAAATGACAGGGCCGGCCCACAACATTTTGGCACCTTTGCCACCCTTTCTCCTGCCTGTTATGTCTCTTGTGCCCTCCTTCCTCCAGCACAGCACTCCACCATCTCTGTGCATCAGGAATAAAGTAATTACTCAATTAACACGTGCCCGCTTAACACGTTTTCACAATAGCACGATTTTTTTTAGGGAACGTTTTTCGAATAACACGACTGTCCCCAAAATAACATGAAAATAATCAAGTGGCAGACTACTTCGTGTGGCGGTATAAATTGGTGAAAACTGGTAATACGCATAAGCAGATGAATACACATAGTCACAGCACTCCTCCTCTCTCACACGTGTTTATCTTTGTGTTTTAACAAACTATGGCGATTTGTGTTGCTAGATATCTAATGTTGACGTTGATGACCGAGCACCAACAAAAAATTAACTTTGCCATCTCCATCTGAAATGCAACCCCCGCCTTTTCCATTATTTTTAATGGGAAAATTGACCCCACAGAGCACGTTTTCGCTTAGCATGAACATTTTCAAAAACACATCTATAGTGTTAAATGAGGAATTACTGTAAATATGCACCAGCAGCAGACACAATTTTCTACACTCTGGGTCCTAGTGGCGCCCCCCTCACAGTTTGGCACCTGAGGCAGCCACCTCAGTTCACCTCCTGGTAAGGCCAGCCCTATTCAATGAGATTTATTATCTCAGACTCTGCCTAGACGTCAGCTGTAGGGCAGCACAGAAGCTCACTACAGAAGGCTGCAGACCCTCCATTCTCTTGGTACTAGTTCCACAACTTTGCCTAATAACTTGTGAGCCAGATGGGCAGTTTGGCTTTGGGCCTGTTCTCACATTTATTTCTTATATAGCCCCTTCTATAAGCACAGAAGGGGGCATCATGATTTCCTCCTGTGTCTCCTTGCTGAGAGTAGGCTTGTAGGTGACTGCCATGAGTGCCAAGGAAAGGCCTTCATCAGTTGTAGTTTAGCTCATGAATTTGACCCTCTGTCCATTCACCTACTGTGCTATTGTAACCAGCACTTGGCAGATTTGAACCTGGGCCCTCCAGAGCTTAGGGTAGGAGCTGCTACATCTTGAGCGATAAAGCCAGCTTGTTTGTAACTTATGCTGTAGCGCTCCTTTGTTCTTATCTCTCACTGTATGTGGTCTAAGTACCACTATATGGAACAGTGAACCACACCCACTAGGTGTGTGGGTTACACTGTTGTAGCCCCAGGTTAGTGTGCTCCAGGAGCAGCCCTGAGAACTACAAGTTGTAGACTGCAAACTGTGGCATGTGGGGAGAACGTCCTGGTTCCTGCCAGGCTGTGCCTTCTGCCCCCTAGCAGGGTCTCAGCACTGACTGAGCTGGGAGCACGTGGGCTGCAGGCAGAGAGGAGGCTGCTGAACTGTAGTGCTGTTCTGTGTTCCTTACAGAAAAAAGCCTGTTCCTGGTGGTTCCGCTGAGTGGGTCTGGTCTAAGTGGTCTGCACTGACACACAATGTAGAGCACACAAAGGAGCCTCAGGCCTAGTCTCCCAGAGTTGTGTAAAAAGGCACAAGACTACGCTGAAGCTCATTCTGGGCTAGTCAAGAGGAGGGGCTGCACTATGTTGATCATAGGACCATAGATGATAAAGAAGGAAGAGCCCAAGGTGATCTTCTGGCACTCCAAGATTGTTCTCTACAGGACTCCATCTAGGGTATGTCTAGACTACATCCCTCTGTTGCCAGAGGGATGTAAATCAGACATACCGACATTGCAAAAGAAGCGGGGATTTAAATCTCCCGCACTTCATTTGAGTAAAAATGACCACCATGTTTTGCAGAGTCAGCAGTTTGTTGGCAAAAAGCAGCTGTCAAGACGGGGATCGGGAGACAAAGAAAGCCTTTGTTGGCCGATCCCTTATGCCTTGTAAAATGAGGTTTACAGGATTGGGCGACAAAGGCTTTCTTTGTCGCCCGATCCCCATCTTGACAGCCGCTTTTTGCAGACAAACTGCTGACTCCGCAAAACATGGTGGCCATTTTTATTCAAATGACACGCAGGAGATTTAAATCCTTCTTCATCTGCAATGTCGGTATGTCTAATTTACATCCCTCTGGTGATAGAGGGATGTAGTTTAGACATACCCCTACTGTTCTGGCCAGTTAAATATGCACTTTGGCAATTGCACCATTCTCATTGGCTGTGGATGCCTGTGATCAGTGCTTTTTTTGTTAAAAAAATAGGTGCCGGTACTCTAGGGGAAACGTTGTTGAGCTCTGACTGGAGGTGCTGGTACTGCATCTGGAGATGCCGGTACTGCGTATCATGCAGTACTGTCACAAAAACAGCACTGCCTATGATACAGCCCTAGGCTAGCAGTTCATTCTTGTTATTTGATTCCTCTCTTTGAGTTGTGGTGTAAGTTAAGTAATTCAAGGGGGTTATGGATATGTTGACCCAAATGACTGTTAGAGGACTAGAAGCTGTGATGGGAACACATTCAGGTTACATGGGCTTAGATGTGTGGAGACCTAGCGACATGCTTTTTATAGCCCAGTCTCTCCACCAACTTAGCTTTCCAGTCATCTCTATCCATCTACACTATTGCTCAATTCTTCCACAGCAGTCCTTTCCTGCAAATCTCTGTATGCTGAAGAGCAACTAGGAGTCACACACGCTGCTCTTATTCTCTTGGGCTATGTCTAGACTGCAGGCTTCTTTCGAAAGAGGCTCTTTCGAAAGCATCTTTCGAAAGAGCCTCTTTCGAAAGATCGCGTCTAGACTGCAGGCGGATCTTTCGAAAGAGCAATCCGCTTTTTCGAAAGAGAGCACCCAGCGAGTCTGGATGCTCTCTTTTGAAGAAGCCCTATTTACATTGAAGAACGCCTTCTTTCGAAAGAGGAACTTTCGAAAGAAGGCGTTCTTCCTCGTGAAACGAGGTTTACCGCCATCGAAAGAAAAGCCGCGTTCTTTCGAAATAATTTCAAAAGAACGCGGCTTGAATCTGGACGCAGGGGAAGTTTTTTCGGGAAAAGGCTACTTTTCCCGAAAAAACCCCTGAGTCTGGACACGGCCCTGGTTGTTGACCTTAGTAAGTCTCTCTTTTTCTTTCCCACTGCCTGGATTTGCTCAAGGATTAGGTGCTTTGGGCTGTATAGACATTCCAGTCACACCTTCTGCAGGGTGGAATCCATTTATATCAAGAGAAGGTTATTTGACCTGCCTAATGCTCAGATGGTTTGATAATATGAACATCACTGTGAACCCTGAGAGCAGCCCCCTTGATATTACATGATGCACCCTTCTTTGGGACTGGTCTGTGCTGAAAGCCAACCAAGAATGAAGTCTATTTAGTAGTTTATGATCATTTCATCTGTCTTTGCACCTATTTTTGTCAATCATTTGCTGCAGATTGGCCTTCTCTGCTGTTCCTGCGTGCTGCTGTTTAGTGTTTTTCTTATCAGCTAAATGTTTAAAAAAGAAATTGCTAATCTGCAGCTGCTACTGCTTCTGTTGAATCTTGATTTCATCACCTTCATCCACAGAGCAGCACAACACACTGGGGAATTGATAAATCCACCCCACTCTGGTAGACTTTCTTCCCCTTAGCCACCAGTACATGGCTCCGATTGTTCCAATTGCTTCAGCACTGGGAGAAGGTATTTTCCCATCATTTTTGGAGTTTTATTTCAAGCATCTTGGGCTTACTTAGATGCATTAGCTACTATTAGACCACCCAGAGAGCGTGGCCACCTGAGTTCTGCTGCTGCACCACACCAGGCCCCGCCAGTAATCCCCAAGGCCGTCACCTTCAGGGAATGGGGAACCATGGTGGGGGGAGGGTGGGCCAGGTTGTGCAACCCACAGGCCAGGAGTTTGAGATCCCTGCTCTAAACTTAAGACTTTTGGCTACTTTCCCTTTCTTAAAATCATAGAATCATAGACTCATAGAAGATTAGGGCTGGAGGAGCACTCAGGAGGTCATCTAGTCCAACCCCCTGCTCAAAGCAGCACCAACCACAACTAAATCATCCCAGCCAGGGCATTGTCAAGCCTAGTCTTAAAAACCTCTAAGGCTGCAGATTCCACCCCCACCCAGGTAACCCATTCCAGTGCTTCACCACCCTCCTACTGAAATAGTTTGTCCTAATATCCAACCCACACCTCTCCCACTGCAACTTAAAACCATTGCTCCTTGTTCTCTCCGGACATCTGCCACCACTGAGAACAGCCTCTCTCCAGCCTCTTTGGAATGTATTCTCTTGCGTTAGTCTCCCATCTGATGGGAGTATTTGGATGCCAGTGATGGCTCAGAGGAGCCATTTGGCCCCTGGAGTGTACATTTGTGTGCATGGCTTGCTGAACCAGTTCTGCACTCTGTCCTTTGCCTTTTCACAGCCCTGTGCCAGGCACCTGCACTCATCCTTTCAGGGACAAACATTCTCACATTCTGGCTTCAGAAATGATCCTTTCCAAATATTACCTAATGGGGAAAAACACCAATGTAGGGGGAGAGAGCAAAGGCCACAGTGGGGAAAAAGACCTGGTTCCGGATTGATTCCTACCTTCTCCAAAGGCCCTGAAAAGAACTCGGAGTTACTTGGCTTATGTGCTATTCTTGTATCTCTTTCCTCCCTCAGCCTGTTCCTCATCCTACGTGTGCTCAGAGCATACCTCCTATTCTCTGTTACAGAACATAAACCCGCCACTTCTGCTTGTGGCCATCACTTCTGTGCAGATGTCAAGTATTCCAGGAAGCATAACATACAAAGAGAGCCAGCCCTCCACTCCAAAGAGAAACATCCTACTCAGACATGCAAAGACTAGTTTACACCGGGGGAGCAAACAAGTGATTTCACTTGCATGAAAACACTGCAGCTTGCGCACACTAGGGATGTGGGAGAAGAGGAATGTAAGATCTTTATTCCCCCAGGGTCATGCAAGTTCTTGCTGCACCTTCCCCAACTACATTAAAATGTGATTTGAAAAATACTGAATTGCCCACAGCAAATGCTAACTTCTGTCGCAGCTCTTTACTTTGCACTCAGCCCTTGTGTTTCAGATCAGCTGAGCAGAGCCCTGTCTATACCTGACACTTCTAAATCTGTTCAGCTACAAGGACCCAGATTTTTTTGGGGGGGTGAAGGATCTGACATTTATACCTACAACTTCAAAATTAAGACTGGAAATGAAAACAAATTATTTCTTTCAAAAACCGGCAGAGCGTCCACACCTCAACCACGTTTTTGCACAAGAAAATCGACAGAACAGAGGGCTTTTGCAGGTAGAGTTATTCCGCTCCCCACGAGGAATAACTCCTTTTTGCACTACAGCTCTTGTGCAAAAAGGCAGATGTGGATGCTGTGGAGGGTTTTTTGTGCAAGAAACCCCTATAGGAAAACGCACAGGTGCTCTGATGGCCATTCTGTGAATAACCACCAGAGCTTCTTGCGCAAGAGCGTTCATCCAGTGTGGACACTCTCTTGTGCAAAAGCACATCACTTTTGCAATGCGCTTGGAGGTGTGGATGTGCTTTTGCACAAGAAGTGTTTGCGCAAAAACTCTGCAGTGTAGACTAAGCCCCAGATCGTTAGCCCCAGTCTTATGGGTGTATCTTGTAAGTTGAAGAGGGGCCCTTGGAGCACACTCCTTCCAGAGGCAAGGGAGGTGTTGGTGTACTCTGTATGCAGCACAGTTTCCTGGCACACCCCAGAACTAGGAATGCAACAGGCAATGCAGGTACTTTCACTAAGACTATGCACATCAGATGATTAAAAGTGAGCTTTGGAAATCAGAAGACAGCCTTGCTTCCTCTGAGCTCTGCAGCTGAGCTGTCACAGATTTCCGAGAGCACAGCTCACACAGGCGGAAAGCGGCCTGCAGACTGGCAGTGTGCTGTTTATCTGCCCATGGAATACTGGCTCCAGGGAAGTCAACTCAAGCGTTGCTATACTTCGCCTTGGGCATGTGCTGTTGTGGGTGTCTGCCTAATGCCATCTAGTGGCACGTGTGGTTTTTTCTGTTTGTGTTCAGAAAATGAAACCAGCTCCTTGCCATGCTTAGTTCTGATGCTGTGCTGAGAACAGACGGCAGGTTGAGCTGACACGCCCCTCTTTCCTACCCTCTGCAGCCAACTGTTGGTGCATTCCCTTGATGATTTGTAGTGCCACGTGCTACATCGCAGGCTGTAACCCGATCACTCGCAGTGAGGTGATACGTGGCAAACCTGTCCAATCCCAACAGAGGAACTGTGTTAGCAAGGCCTTTAGAAGGGCACAGCAAGACCTAAGCACTTCAGATTGTTATTTCCAGCTGAACTGTACCCAGGTCAGAATTCTTAGGGCCATCATCACTGGCTGTCTGCCGGTCAGTTGTATGCTGACATTGCATGGTGGGGAGAGAAAGGTTCACCTTCCTGAAGTATCTTACGCTGCAAGCTAAGAGGAGGTTTATTTCAGATCACAGAGCCAAAGACAGGGTATGTTGTGTCTGGGGCTTGGACTCAGAGCCACTATCACTGGAGACCATATGCAGCAGGAACCAAAGCCCATGAATCAGACTAGGTTTAGGAGGAAAGCAGGCATGAGCGCTGCCAGAGCATGAGAGCTGCCTGTGTCCCATGCAGTAGCAAAGAGGATTTGAGTGAATCCTGAAGTTTGAAGGGGTTTGGAGGTGGAGGGCTGAGGAGAATCAAGCTCTTGGAAGTTATATACATCAGAGTGAAGCATCCATGCCAGTGTAGACGCTCTCTTGCGTAAGAAAGCTCCAATGGCCATTTTAGCTATCGGGCTTTCTTGTGCAAGTAATTGATGTTACCTGTCTACACTGGCCTCTTATGCAAGAACACTTATCCCTGAGCGGGAGCGTCAGAGTATTTGTGCAAGAAGCACTGATTTCATACAGTAGAACATCAGTGTTCTTGTGTAAATACTCGCGGCCAGTGTAGATAGGCGGCAAGATTTTGTACAAAAGCAGCTGCTTTTGCACAAAATCTTGCCAATGTAGACACAGCCTAATAGTATTTCAAGGAGTCAATAGGTAAAACTGATTAATAACTAGCATGTCACCTAATAAATGAACCTTCCCGTAAAATTTGCTGTGTTACAGCTTACTCTGCCACTGTCCAATCCTCCAATCTGTGCCCCAAGAAACAGGCTGGCTCTTGTCAGAAGCAAATGGGATTGGAACTGGGATGCACAGAACTAGAGCCCAGGTCTGTCTTTTACAAGGACTGGTTATTAGAGCCCAGTTTGTTCAATGATCTCTAAAAGCAGCTGTATGCCCAGATCGCAGCAGATAACTGCACAGGTTGTTCAGTGCATTACTCTGAATTATCACCTCATCTCCCTTGCAAGAGGACGTTTTGAGACCACGTTCAGTTCTGGGGGAGTTTCTGGGACACTTTCTTACCCAGGACTGAGGTTGGTCCCTTTTGCCTGAAAACTACCAAATGAAACTTCCTTTTTTCCAGCTGAGTGCAACCCTAAAAAGAATCCGGTTCACTTGCTTTGCTGCGAACAGATTTATTTTTTTGCCTGTAGATCCCTCTGATAAATGATTATTATAACTAGTTTCTTTAATTAATACTAATGTAAAACCTTAGTTGCCCATGTGCAAAATATGATGCCAAGTTTAATTGTTAATTAAAGAGAATGGTTTTTACAACACACACACAAACACACACACTAACACACGCATGTGCACATTTCACGTACAACGCTTCTTGGCTTAATTGCATGCACACTGGAATTTACATATGGGAATAAATCTCATTGAACACAGAAGAGGATTTGTGAGTTCATAGTTCTGTGATAGCTTGGGCCCACTTTTGTTTACCTTTATTTGTCTGGGTTGAAGTGCCAACCTGCATTGTTGTCAGTAGGGGTATGTCTACACTACCCTCCTAGTTCGAACTAGGAGGGTAATGTAGGCATACCGCACTTGCAAATGAAGCCCGGGATTTGAATTTCCCGGGCTTCATTTGCATAAGCGGGGCGCTGCCATTTTTAAAACCCCGCTCGTTCGAACCCCGTGCAGCACGGCTACACGGGGCACGAACTAGGTAGTTCGAACTAGGCTTCCTAGTTCGAACTACCATTACTCCTCATTCCACGAGGAGTAACGGTAGTTCGAACTAGGAAGCCTAGTTCGAACTATCTAGTTCGTGCCCCGTGTAGCCGCGCTGCACGGGGTTCGAACGAGCGGGGTTTTAAAAATGGCGGCGCCCCGCTTATGCAAATGAAGCCCGGGAAATTCAAATCCCGGGCTTCATTTGCAAGTGCGGTATGCCTACATTACCCTCCTAGTTCGAACTAGCGGGGTAGTGTAGACATACCCTAGGTGAAGAAGTTCCTTCATCTTCTGCCTTCATTTACAGTAGGTGAAGAAGTTCATTAAAGTAACCAACCTCCATGATCTGTGGATTTGACTTGGTAACCTTCAACTATGGTTACATCAGAAAATGTCTATGCAATTGGTCACAGAGAAGATCCTTTGATTATTGCTTACATAGACTGCTCTTTAACATTCACTGTATCCTGGAGCTCCCTGGAGAGCAGCAGAACCAGGCTGAACCCACATGCCACAGAGTGCATCAATGAATCCTGCTTCTTGTCATCTGCTGTCAGGATGAATCATGTGACCCCCACTAAAGCCAATGCAAATTGCTCCATAGCAGTCAGGGCTTCCCCTAAAATGTCTGCTGCTTTTCCTGAACTGGGCCCTCACTTGGCCCAGGTGCAAGGTTCTACTGATGTTAGTGGGTCTCTGCACAGCCACAGAGGCCTGCTCACAGAAGCCAGACTGCAATCTGCAGGTCTCCTCACGGACACGGGTTCAGCACAGGGTGCAGTGGGCAGACTCCGGGGTGTAACAGCAGGTCACCAGGAATTAGTTTGGCCATATTTGCTAAATTAGATCCACGATGTGTAATTCAGAATCTTGGAGAATTCAGAGGTTTCGTGCTGCTTATCATCCGGCAGCAGCAATGGCATTATTCAGACCGTTCATCTAGAGTCAGCTGCTGTCATCTGAGCAGGGACAGAGCGCTTTTGTCACATTCAGAACTCCTGCAGAGAGGTGTGGATAGAGTCTATCAGATAGTTTATCCACCGCTGGAGCTATTCTGACACCAACTCCTTCCCATTAACAGTGCTTTCGCATGGATCCAATAGTCACTTGTTTAGTCAGAGAGGTCTGATGGCTGCATTACATCCTGTGGCTTTTAGAGTACTCATCGGCCACCTTGTGTGGGAGTATAAATCTCATTGGTTTGTCATGCCAGATGCACTCAAAGGATGCCTCTACACAGCATCCTTAGCTTGAAAAAAGCCGCACAATTTGTGTTTGTATTTCAAAATAGCTTATTTCATAATTTGGCACGGTCTACACAGTGCCAAATTTCAAAATAACTCGCTATTCAGAAATACCCCTTAACCCTTGTGGAATGAGGGTTACCGGGACATCGGAATAAACCACCTGTTATTTCGAAATCTATTGAGAAATAACGGTCTGCTTCAATGGATATGGAATACCTATTTTGGGATACTTCCGGTATCCTGAAAGAGCTCCGGAGTGTAGACGTACCTTAACTGAAATTCTCCAGAAGGGCAGATAGCGCTGGCTGGATGCCATTCTATGTCAGGGGTGCTAGAGGAGGAGGGTGTGTCTGCACACCTCCCAGAGACATTTTGCCTGCGTTCTAGTGAAAGGAGATGATTCTCCCCATGAGCATGTTGGTCTCTAGAGGAAGTGAAAAACAAAAAACAATTAATAGTCCTGCAGCACCTTAGATACTAACAAAAAAATGTAAGAGGTATCATGCAACTGAGAACCGCTTGAGAAGTGGGTTGTACTCACAAAAGCTCATGACACCATCTACGTTTTTTCAGTTAGGCTACATCTAGACTACAGGGTTCTTGCACAAGAAGCTTTTTTTGGAAGAGATCTTCTGAAAAATCTTCTTGCGAAAGAGAGCATTCACTCTGCAAAAGCGCATCGAAAAAGCGATGCTCTTTTTTGAAAGATTGCATCCAGACTGCCTGGACGCTATCTTGCATGAAAGCAGTGATTGCTATGGACAGAATGGCCACTGGGGCACCTATGATTTTTCCTCTTCCCTCTTCTTCTGAATAAACTCCCTCTTCCCTGTCCATACATGCCTTTTTGTGAAAGAGCTCTTTCGCAAAAAGGCTTCTTCCTTATAGAATGAGGATTACCAATTGCACAAAAAGCCCTCTGTTCTTTCGATTTACTGTAGAAAGAACGTGCTTGCAGGTGGACATAAGAGAGGGAGCTATTTTTCTGACAAAACTTTGTAGTCTAGACATAGCCTCACAGACTAACATAGCTACCCCTCTGAAACTCTAGGGCTACGTTTAGACTGGCATGATTTTCTGCAAATGCTTTTAACGGAAAAGTTTTTCCGTTATAAGCATTTGCGGAAAAGAGTTTCTAGATTGGCACGGACGCTTTTCCGCAAAAGCAATTTTTGCGGAAAAGCGTCCGTGCCAATCTAGAGGCGGTTTTGCGCAAGACAGCCCCGATAGCCTTTTTGTGATCGGGGCTTTTTTGCGCAAAACAATACCGCGTTGTCTACACTGGCCCTCTTGCGCAAAAGCATTTGCACAAGAGGGCTTTTGCCCGAACAGGAGCAGCATAGTATTTCTGCAAGAACATGACAATCTTACATGAGATCATCAGTGTTCTTGCGGAAATTCAAGCGGCCAATGTAGACAGCTGGCAAGTTTTTCCGCAAAAGCAGCTGCTTTTGCGGAAAAACTTGCCAGTCTAGACGCAGCCTCAAGGTAGTAGAATCAAACTAAATGCCAAACTATCGATGCAAGTTAAAAACTGAGTTCTCTGTAATCTATAGTATCTTCATGTTAAGCAGAGATGCAGGTTTCCATCATCCCTTTCAAGTGCAAGCAGACATTTGGACACTGAAATGTAATGGCAGTTTTGCCTACTGATTTTGTTTGTTTGTTTTTGTTGTTGTTTTTGTTTTTGCTTATGTCTGTGCATTACTTTGATTGTAATGGTTCAGTCTGATAAATCACTGTTGGAAAGGAGGGCATTAGAAACTGATTCCTCTGTGTGTCTGTGGTGAGAATGGATGTCTGAGTTTTGTACCAGAACACAAATTTAAAAAGTTGACTAATCACTATAGGCAAAATCCTACAAACACTGTACTGGCATTCACATAGACACTAGATGGCACTATTAATCTAAGAGTATTAAGGACTGGACTCTCGCAAGGTGCTACCCTATCAAGGATGCTATTGTTTATGCTTTCTAGGGCATACATAAAACAGAGAGAAACCTTGTCCCATGCTCTGCTTTATGCTGGCTGTCACTATAATCCCTCAGCAAGACGAGCCAATTCTGGTGCTTCTTGCTGAATGACAAACTGTTATTTTGAGGAGGCTCCCTCTCCTAATGAGAACAACTGACGGGGGGTGAGGAGATCTGGGTTCCATCTCTAGCTCCCTCTCTTAACAAGTCACTTCTCCTTTGTTTTCATTGCGGAGGCTAATGAGACCCACCTTTGCAAAGAGCTTTGAGATGCTATGATCAAAGGTGCAAGAAAAGTGCCAAAGATTAGTCCCTTTGCGAGTTAAATGTAACCCACAGAGGACGTTTCTGAGGGGGACGGGACTAACTAGAATATTTGTTGACTGAAATGGGAAGTTATAATTGTAAAAATTAGTCATATTTTACTCTTGCTATGAAACCAAATGTATTTAGAATCATAGAATACTAGCACTGAAAGGGACAGTACCCTGCTCTCATGTCAGGACCAAGCACCATCTAGCTCAGTGGTCCCCAACCTATACAGGCTCCCGGGCGCCTGGGGGCGGGGTCACTCACGCGCCGGGTGCCCGGGGGTGGGGCCACTCACGCGCTGGGTGCCCGGGGGCGGGGCTGCGTGTCCTGGGGCACGCCAGGGGCGGGGATGCCCTTGCACCTGGCGCCGGCAGGTGCGCCGGGGCTGGGGCCGCCCGAGCGCCTTGTGCTGTGGGCCCGGGGCCGGCGCCGCCGCCCGAGCCACACGCCTGGGCCCAGGGCTGGCGCCACCGCCTGAGCCGCGCGTCTGGGGCCGGCACCGGTGCCGCGCGCCCGCATGTGCCCCTGGGCTGGGGCCGCCCGAGCACCGCGCACCAGGCGCCGGTGCGTGTCGCGCGCCTGGGGCCGGCACCTCCAGTGTGCTGCGCGCCGGGGGCGGGGCCGGCCCAGGTTGTCGGCGGGCGCACACAAATGCCCCGGCGGGCGCCATGGCGCCCGCGAGTACCGTGTTGGGGACCAATGATCTAGATTATCCCTGACAGATGTTTGTCTACCCTGCTCTTAAATAGCTTCAATGATGCAGATTCTACAACCTCCCTAGGCAATGTATCTTAGGGTAGGTCTACACTACAGCACTAATTCGAACTAACTTAGTTCGAATTAGTTAATTCAAACTAAGCTAATTCGAACTAACGCATCTAGACTTAAAAACTAGTTCGAATTAGAGTTTTGCTAATTCGAACTAGCATGTCCACACTGAGTGGACCCTGAACCGAGGTTAAGGATGGCCAGAAGCAGTGCCGGCAGGGCATCAGATTAGGACTTAGAGCGTGGAGCTGCTGCTTCAGACTAGCCGAGGGCTGTGCTTAAAGGGACCCAACCCCCACCCCGGACAGACAGTTCTCAGGGCTTCCCCGCTTGCAAAGCAGTCCTGGCTTGGAGTGCCCTGAATACCCACACTCGGCACATCACAGCACTCGGCCATCAGCCGCAGGCTGCCATCCGGGGGAGTCAATCAGGGGGCTGCAGGAGAGTTTCCACCCCGAGGAGCCCGCAGAGCTACTCCAGTCCTCCTCATTGGGGGCTCGTACCTCATTCCTCCCTCACCTCCTTCCACTTACCCCTCCCTAGCCCCCCTTCCTGATGTACAAAATAAAGAAAACGTGTGGTCAAAAATAGAAACTCTCTTTATTTAACAAAACTCGGGGAGACTGGGAAAAGGAGGTGGGAGAGGGGAAGAGAGAGGGTGGGAGAGGGAAGGGCAACTAAAATGATGAGGGGTTTGGAACAGGTCCCATATGAAGAGAGGCTAAAGAGACTGGGACTTTTCAGCTTAGAAAAGAGGAGACTGAGGGGGGATATGATAGAGGTCTATAAAAGCATGAGTGGTGTGGAGAGGGTGCATAAAGAAAAGTTCTTCATTAGTTCCCATAAAAGAAGGACTAGAAGACACCAAATTAAATGAATGGGTAGCAGGCTTCAAACTAATAACAGAAAGTTCTTTTTCACAAAGCAAATAGTCAACCTATGGAGCTCCTTGCTTCAGGAGGCTGTGAAGGCTAGAACTATAACAGAGTTTAAAGAGAAGTTAGAAAAATTCATGGAGGTTGGGTCCATGGAGTGGTATTAGCCAGGGGGTAGAAATGGTGTCCCTGGCCTCTGTTTGTGGAAGGCTGGAGAGGGATGGCACGAGACAAATGGCTTGGTCATTGTCTCCGGTCCATCCCCTGCAAGGTACCTAGTGTTGGCCGCTGTCAGCAGACAGGCTACTGGGCTAGTTAGACCTTTGGTCTGACCCAGTACGGCCATTCTTATGTTCTTATGTTCTAAGCTCAGGGTCGGGGGTCTCACTGGACCACCTTGATTTTCATGCAAATCTGCTCCTGGGTGGCCAGGCTGGCAGCTATCCTACCGTAGACGGCCACTTTCCTGTGTCTAGTGTGGAGGTCATGGACGCTGGAGGTTTCCCCCCAAACCTCGATGAGGTCCACGATCTCCGCACTAGACCAGGCGGGCGCCCGCCTCTTGCAGCCCCGGGCAAGCTCCTGGGAGCCGCCAGCCTGGTCCTGGGAAGAGGCGGAGGGCTGGGTGGCAGCGGATGGCAGGTTTATGCCGTGCCAGGTGCAGGGTCTGCTGGCTGGGTGCTGGCAGGCTTGCACCTGGCACGGGCACCATAGCCAGACCGTGGTCCTTTAAGGGCTCCGGGGCCGGGAGCGGGGCAGACAAGTTTCCCTGGTGGTGCCCAGAGTGGCCACCAGGGCAAGCTGGGAAGGGCTAGCCTCCCACTAGTTCGAATTAAGTGGCTACACAGCCCTTAATTCGAACTACTTAATTCGAACTAGGCGTTAGTCCTCGTAGAATGAGGTTTACCTAGTTCGAATTAAGTGCGCCGCTAGTTTGAATTAAGTTCGAACTAGCGGTTTGCTAGTGTAGCGCCTATTAAAGTTAATTCGAACTAATGGCTGTTAGTTCGAATTAACTTTGTAGTGTAGACATACCCTTAGTGCTTAACCACTGTGACATTTAAGAAGTTTTTCCTAACGCCCAACCTAAACTTCTCTTGCTGCAATTTAAGCTCATTGCTTCTTGTCCTATCATCAGAGGTTAAAGGGAATAATTTTTCCCTCCTTGGAACACTGTTTTAGATATGTGTAAACTGCTATCATGTCCCCTCTCAAGGTATGTCTACACTACAAAGTTAATTCGAACTAACAGCCGTTAGTTTGAATTAACTTTAATAGGGGCTACACATGCAAACCGCTATTTCAAATTTAATTCGAAATAGCAGAGCACTTAATTCAAACTTGGTAAACTTCATTCTATGAGGAGTAACATCTAGTTCGGATTAAGTAGTTCAAATTAAGGGCTGTGTAGCCACTTAATTCGAACTAGTTGGAGGCTAGCCCTTCCCAGGTTGCCCTGGTGGCCACTCTGGGCCAAACCAGGAAAACTCTTCTGCCCCTCTCCCAGCCCTGGAGCCCTTAAAGGGGCACGGTCTGCTCATGGTGCCCGTGCCAGTTGCAAGCCTGCCAGCACCCAGCCAGCAGACCCTGCACCTGGCACAGGATGAGCCAGCCACCCACTGCCACCCAGCCCTCCACCTCTTCCCAGGACCAGGCTGGCGGCTCACAGGAGCCTGCCCAGGGCCACAAAAGGCGGGAGCCCACCAGGTCTAGTGCGGAGATCATGGACCTCATCGAGGTTTGGGGGGAGGCCTCCAACATCCATGATCTCCACACTAGGCACAGGAACGCGGCTGTCTACAGCTGCATGGCTGCCAGTCTGGCCATCAGAGGCCACATGCGGACCCAGGAGCAGGTCTGCTGCAAGATTAAGGACCTGCAGCAGGCCTACTCCAGGGCCTCCCAGCCAGGGGCCGACCCAGAGGCATGCCCTCATTACGAGGCCCTGGACTGCATCCTGGGGGCTCACGCAGTCCATGCCCCCTGGGTGGTGATCGACCCCGGGGCAGAAGGACCCATCCCTGACACGGAGGAGGAGGAGGAGGATGCTGAGAGCCAGGAGCCTGCAGGGAGCCTGCCTAGGACCCAGGACCCTCGAGGCATCCCACAGAGCACATCGGCTGTGTCGTCTGAGGCCAGGGAGGGCTCCACATGTGAGTGCCATCATGCTCCCCTTATGTGTATGAGGGGGTGGGGGACAGAGGGAGCCCAGGGACCGTGCGCCTGGGCCTTGCCCACCATGGAGCAGCAGCTGGGTGCCATGCAGGGGCCCTGGCCCATTCCCCACATGCTGACCTCGCCTTGCAGAAGGGGGCTGGGTTTCACCCACTGTGTCCCCAGGGAGAACTGACCACTGCTCTTGTTTCACCACAGCCGGAGCACCTTGGACTGCAGGGCGCACCACCCTGCCTGCAAGAGCCACCCGCACCCGGGCCAGCAGGCGCACCCGCAACCTGGAGGACTATCAGCGGCAGCACCTGCGGGTACTAGAGCACCAGCTCCTCACCCAGGACCACTGGGTTTGGGAGGACCTGCAGCTGCAGCAGCGGAGCTTGGAGGCACTGGAGAAGCAGGGTGGTGAACAGGTTCCTGCCTCCTCCTGCTCCAGCCCCTGTGGCTGCACCAGCTCTCGCGCTTCCTTCCACCGCTTCTCCCCCTCCCGCTTCCTCTGCACCCCCCATCCCTCCTGCCCCACCCTCGACACACACTCCTCCCCAACGCCCCCACATCCACAGTGCTGCGAGATGGGAAAGCCAGCAGGACCCCCAACCCTGAGCTTTCCCTTCCCTTCCTCCCCCTTCCAGCTCCCTCCTCCCAGGTTTCTCCTTCCCATCTCCCACCCTTATTCCTCTCTCCCCCTCCACCCACCCCAGTTACATACAATAAAGAGAGTTTTTGTTGCCAAAACATGTGTTTTTATTTTACATTAGGAAGGGGGGTTAGGAAGGGGAAAGGGGAAGGAAGTGAGGGTGCAAGAAGGCCCCAGTAGGGCATGCAGGGAGAGTTCAGTCCTCCTCAACAGGGAAGCTCTCCCGCAGGGCTTCCCAGATCTGGACGGCCTCCCGCTGGGCCTCCCGGATGGCAGCGGTGCAGGGCTGCGCGTACTGGCCAGCCATGCAGTCAGCCTCAGCCATCCAGGCTGGCAGGAAAGCCTCCCCCTTCCTTTCACATAAATTGTGCAGCACACAACATGCTGCCACTATGGGAGGGATATTGTGCTCAGTGAGGTCGAGGCGGGTGAGGAGGTACCTAAACCATGCTTTCGGTTGGCCGAAGGCCCCCTCAACCACAATGTGGGCCCTGGTGAGCGTGACATTGAAGGCCTGCCGGGAGGGGTTGAGGTGTCCCGTGTAGGGCTTCATTAGCCAGGGCGGTAGGGGGTAGGCCGCATCCCCCACCAGGCAGATGGACATGTCCATGTCCCCGACCCTGACGTGGCAGTCGGGGAAGAAGGTCCTGGCGTGCAGCCTCTGGCACACGGAGGAGTTCTGTAACACCTGTGTGTCATGTATCAGAGGGGTAGCCGTGTTAGTCTGAATCTGCAAAAGCGACGAGGAGTCCTGTGGCACCTTATAGACTAACTGAAGTGTAGGAGCATAAGCTTTCGTGGACAAAGACCCACTTCGTCAGATGCCTTGTGTCATGTGCCTTGCTGGACCAGCCCACATTAATGTCCGTGAAGTGGCCCCGGTGGTCAGACACGGTCTGCAGGAGCACAGAGAAGTACTGCTTGTGGTTGATGTACTGGGAGGCCTGGTGTTCTGGAGCACGGATGGGGATGTGCATCCTGTCGATGGCCCCCCCGCAGTTGGGGAAGCTGAGGGCGCTGAACCCCTGGATGACCGCGTCCAGGTCAGCAAGGCAGACCCCTGCGGAGCAGCACCCAGTTGATGGCCTTGACCACCTGAAGAGAGACACACCAAACTGCAAATCACTGGGGTGCCTGGGTGGCTGGGAGTGTTCGTTTCCTGGCACTGCCCTACGCCCCACTCCCAGAAGCAACCCCAGCTGCGATCCTGGTTGCCACGGGCGGTGTGTAGTACGTCCGGGACAGACCGAACCCTCCCGTGCAGGGCACTTTTGCCTCCTCCCCCCCCGTTTTCCCTGGGGCAGCCCATCCCCTCCTTGCAGCCCCTTCCCTCCCCCCCCCCCGGCTTAATAGCTGGTGAGTGCCATACCTCCATGAGCACTGCTCCGATGGTGGATTTCCCCACGCCGAACTGGTTCCCGACGGATCGGTAGCTGTCCGGCGTGGAGAGCTTCCAGAGGGCGATGGCCACACGCTTCTGGAGGGGGATGGCGGGCCTCATGCGAGTGTCCCGTCGCCACAGAGCAGGGGCAAACCACTCGCAGAGCTCCAGGGAGGTGTCCTTCTTCATCCTGAAGTTCTGGGTCCACTGTTGGTCTCCCCAGGGCTCCAGGACGATGCGATCCCACCAGTTGCTGCTGGTGTCCAGACACCAGATGCGGCGGGGCACACTGGCGTCTGGGCGCTGCTGTGGCTCCTCCACGGCCCCCAGGGAGGCCAGGGGGAGAGGCAGGGGGCTGACGTGCACCAGATGGTGCCAGGCAGCCTCCAGCCATTACTGGCAGGCTTGCAGCAGCAAGTCCAAAAACTGGAGCAGAATGCCCAGGGCGAGCTCTGGCTCCATGGTGCCAACTGTGGCAGCGTCCCCAATGGGAACCACCGACACAGGCAGGCAGAGAGGAAAACGCTTTGCTGTCTCTCGGTGAGGTAGGCAAGCAAGCGGAAAAGCTGAGAACTGGCTGTCCAGGGGGGTCTCTTTAAGCACGAGCCTCAGATAGCCTCAGACAGCAGCCACACAAAGCAACTACTGACCTGATGCCCTGCTGGAATCAGTTTCAGCTGCCCTTAAGTGCGCCCCAGCGTCCAATCAGTGTGGACGCGCTATTTTGAATTAGCAAAACGCTAATTCGAATTAATTTTTGGGTCTAGATGCGTTATTTCGAATTAGCTTAATTCGAAATAAGTTGGTTCGAATTAGCGCTGTAGTGTAGACATACCCTCAGTTTTTTTCCCTAAAATAAACAAATCCAATTATTTCAGTCTTCCCTCCTAGGTTTTCTAGATCTCTAATCATTATTGTTGCTCTTCTCTGGACCATCTCCAATGTCTCCACTTCTTTCCTGAAATGTGGTGCCCCCAGAATTGGGCACAATATTCCAGTTGAGGTCTGATCAGCGCAGATTAGAGGGAAAGAATTGCTTCTCATGTCTTGCTCATATCACCCCTGTTAATGCATCCCAAGATGAGGCTTGCCTTTTTTGCTAGTGTCACACTGTTGACTCGTATGTAGCTTGTGGTCCACTATAATCCTTAGATCCCTTTCTGCCGTAATCCTTCCTAGACAGCCACTTTCTATTCTGTATGTGTGAAACTGATTGTTCCTCCCTATGTGGAGTATTTTGCATTTGTCCTTATTGAACTTCATCCTATTTACCTCAGACTCTCTCTCCAGTTTGTCCAGATCATTTAGAATTATGACCCGATCCTCCAAAGCAGTTACGTCCCCTCGCAGCTTGGTATCATCTGCAAATTTTTAATACATCATGGTAAATTATTCTTCTTGGGATTGTGCAATTACATTACCCTCCAGCTAGACAAGGGCACAGCAAAGATGAGGAAAAATCACTCTGGTTGTTTGGGGCACGTCAGTGCATATTCCTATGTGAGTAAGGCACTTTTTTGGCATGGCGCTTTAAGTGTGTGTTCTGATTAGGCACCAACAGTAAAACGAATCATGCCACATTGTTTTACTAATGAGACAGAGGGATGCAAGGGTTGTGCATGAGCAACAGCAGGTGCTTCAGAACTCCCTCCACTGATTCATCTCTGGTTGCAGGATCCACTTGCAGGTGGCAATGAATATAAATGTGTCTTTGCCTGGCAGTTTTAGGGGGGAGAGCACTGAATCACAGATGTGCCTCTGCCCTGTGGGAATAAAGGGAGCTGAGCAAGTGCACGTGCACAGGGGAGAAAACACACCCAGCCATGTTAGTCTCATTCTCCCCTCCCCCACTCCTCTCAGGCTTCCTGAGAACGACCCTATTAGGGAAGCAGATAAAACCTTCTGTGTGTTTTTTAAAGTTCAGTTCTCCCCTCCCCCCCACCCCCCCACCCGTTACTTTCAGTGCTTTTCCTTGAGCCATTTCCTATCTGATGTGGTTCTCCTCCTCCTGCCAGCCTGCTCTGAGCAGTCTCCCCAAGGATAATTCACTGAGGGGCTACTAGGTTACATCTCCCACTAGATCCTGAGCTTGATGCTCCTTTAACTCAGCCTTGTGCACGTCATCAGGAGTAACGTAACTGAGATGAATAGAATTGCACCCATCCAAAATTGGTACAAGAGAAGAATCAGGCTCTCATTTTTCGTGGACTTTGATTTGTGAATTAGATGGGAGCCTTTTAAATAGTTACACAAGAACTGCCAGATGGGGTCTGACCACGGATCATATTGCCAATGTCCGGTTTACTCTTGCGATGCTTGCCATGCCATGTTCTAGAAACTGCCAGAAACCAGTCAGAATGGTTATAGCTAGGGCCCTACCAGTTTCACAGCCATGACAAAATCCTCGTGGACCATGAAATAAGCCCTTTCCCGTGAAATCTCCTTGTTCATAGGTGCACCCCGTCAAAGGGGACTTTCCGCCTCCAACTGGGCAGGGGAAGGACAGGACATTGTCTGAGACTGGGCAGAATCTTGAGGTTCCTGCAGTTGCAGGAGATTTGTGGAGTTGGATCCTATCTTCCCTGTGTTGTTTCTTCAAAAGGGGCTTCCTCCCTCTGACTGGCCAGGGCAGGGGAAGAACAGGACCTGTCTGGTCTGTTCCCCCCCTTCCTTGCAAACTGCTCTGGCAGTGTGGGAGGGGGAGAGCAAACCAGACCCACCTCTGCCTCTTGGAACCTCCTGCTGCAGGAAGCTCTGTGCTTGCTATCTCTAGAGACCAGCTCTGAAAGCAGCACAGAAGTGAGGGTGACAATCCCACGACCCCAATCTCCGTGTGGGGCAGGATCCCACAGTTACACCATCGTGAAATTTCAGGTTTAAACTAGGGATGTTAGCTAGCATGTAATTGAATAGTTGTGTGACTGCATCAAATTTTAGCAGTTACATGACTATTTGATAGACCCTGGAGGTGGGGCAGGCAGCCTGTGCACTCCTGGACCCACTCCCAGGGAGCCTCTTGCTACCCCATGCTGCTGCCTCTTTATCAGAGGCAGCAGCGCGGGGTGGGAGGTGGAGCTGTCTGCTAGATGAGCCGGTGTAAAAACCAGCTCCCCATGCAGACTGGCCCCCACCTGTTGTCCTTGTTGGGGAGGGGCCCGAGCTCCCCATGGACAGAGCCTGCCCTGTGGCAACGGCCCCTGTCCAGAGGGAGCTCAGACCCCCACAGACAGGGGGTTCTGCCATGGAGCAGCCTCTGTCCATGATGGGCTCAGGCTCATTGTGGACAGAGGCTGCTCCGTGGGATGCCGGAGCAGCCTCTGTCAATGGGGAGCTCAGTAGGAGACAGTAAGGTGGAGCAGGTGGGTCTGTGGAGCCGGCTCGCACAGAGAGCCAGCATAAATGCATATCTACTCCTGCCTGCCCTGCTCACCCTCCGCGCTGCTGCCTCTCTATCAGAGACAGAAACACAGGAGTGGGGTGGGCATCAGCTCCTGTCTCCCTTCCCTTGCTGCCTCTGATACAGAGGCGACAAGGAGGGGGGCAAATGTGTGTAGTCGAGAGGATTAACCAATAAGCCCAGGCATGTGTGTAGTCGTTTACACATTGATGTCCCTAGTTTATACAGAAGAAAACATGAAATGTATCAATTTTCAAATTGTATGGCTGCGAAATTGGCCATAATGGGCCATGTATTTGGTAGGGGCCTAGTTAGAGCTGGGCCTTGCATTTTTTGTCTGTTGTTAGTAAATATGGTTATTTGGGAGCCAGCTGTAGTTTCTCCATATTCTTCATGTTGTGTAAAGAGCAACCAGCACAACATCTGGCATTTTAAAATGAAATGTTTACATTGCCCCGACCCTGCTAAGAATCTGTCCTAATGGATCTATGCACCTATTAGTAGGCCTTGTTCTCCTCTGACTCACGCTGATATCAAGCAGGCGTAAGTCCACTAATATTTTTCACTGGTGCAAGCAAAAGGAAAATCCCCCTCCCCAAGTTTATTCAGCCTAGTTAAATTTTTTGGAAGTGAGAAATAGAAAATTCAGACTCCCTGAAACAAGAAGGAAACTTGTGAAACTGTAGCAGATGCAGGAATAAGCGACAAACTGTGGACCTGAGCTTGTCTGAAGGTCTGGGGTGTACAAACTCAGACTTGTCTTGGAGCCCCAAATCTGAATGTAATACCAGTTACTCTCTTCTAATGCCTAGGACTGGACATTTTTTTTTTTTTAAGTTATTCACAAAGAGAACCTCAGTTTTCAGAATCATCCTGCAGGAATATAGTGTAAAAGCAAAATTAGTTCCCTCGATCAAAACTCAGTGATTAATGGCCACAAAAGCTGGGAAAACGGTACGTAATGAATGCTGATGCAAGCAGAAAGCTGGTCTGAATATACATACAGGCCAGGGTTTACAGAGAGTAGGAGATAGGCCACAGACTGCAGTAAGAAGAAATATTGCGCTGTAGGTGGGGAAAAGGATAAATACGGAAGGAGTCAAAATTATGATGTTTCAGTTGTTTCTCAGTGTGTCTGCCTTGAAGGTGACTACAGGTTGAACCTCGAAAATGCAGGACTCTCTGGTCTGGAGATATCCGGGGTTCAGCAGGTCCACAGGTACTGCTGGACCAGAGAGCCTGGCTAGGAGTGGGGGTGGTCAGAGTCAGAAGTGCAGCCCGGGCGGGGCTGGTGAGGTGGGGAGAGCAGCTTTGGTTGGGGCTGATGGTGGGGAGTGAAGCCCCAGCTGGGGCTGGAAGCAGCAGGGCTTGCAGTCCGGATCAGTGCACTGGGAAACACAGTGCTGGCCAGGGCTGGCATGGCAGGGGGAGGGGAAGGAATGGGTTGGAGGCAGCGGGACAGTTGGCAGGGAGTGCAGCCTCAGCCAGGAGCAGCGCTGACAGCTGGAGAGGTGCCTTGAGCTCCCCTGGTCTGGCAAACTCTGGTTTGGGACCACTCAGGTCCTGAGGGGGCAGGTCCAGGGAGGACAGACCTGTAGTAAAAAAACATCACTTACCCCTTGTGATGGGGCGGCGACCCCCCTGCCACCGGGGCTAGCCAGCTCCCGCACTCACCACGGGGGTCTGGAAGCCCTCAGCGGCGAAAGGGCCACCCTGGGATGGAGGCAATATGAGGCCTGCTCAGCCGCGGCGCACACGTGCACAGCCCCAGCCAATGGCTGTGTGCCCCGGCGCCCGGGGAGGGGCCGGGACGGAGGAAGGGCGGGGCTTGAGAAACGCGGGCATTCAAAAGGGTGGACACTGGATGTCGGAGAGGGGAGAGGAGTGGCTTGGCTGAGGAGACGGCGGATGACTCAGAAGGGGGACGGACAGAGGGGAGGAAGTAGCCCAGGAGGCATTCGGAGCCTGTGGGTTGGTGAGTTAAGGGGCACCCCCACCAACTGGAGAGGAACGAGGGTTCCTATCCTTAGGGTCCTGGGCTGGGGCCTGGAGTGAGGGCGGGCCTATGCCCCCTCCTGTTCCAATTGGAAAGGTGTGAGTTATGGCTGATAGCGGCGGCTGCCCTGGAGAGGTATAGGACTGAATGTTGATTTGGAGCAAAAGGACCCGGTTGAGGGCACGGGGAAGACTGGTGTCGGGGTAGATAAGAGGTGTAGAAGTGCGGGGGTCTAAGCCCGATGATGAGACCCTCCAGGGGCTGAGGGCTGTACACCCCCAATAACAGACAGCAATGTCCAAGATCCTACAGTTGTCTTTACTATGTAATTCAAAATCCTGGGTTTTCCTACATGCACCCTCTTCAAGCTTTCTCTTCCTCCTGAAAGCCCTTCAAAACTCTGTACTGTTTATTTGCTCTGATCTGTTGCCCTCAGCCCTGCCCTTGACCAAGCCTTGAACGAATCCTATCTCGGCATCCTATTTCAGTAAGAAACATAGGTACGTAAAATGAAATGTGCCGTCTCACTTCCCCCTAACAGATACATAGCACTGATGGTTTACATTAGTTGTAGTTGCTGTCATTGATGTCTGTATGACTAATTCTATTCAAATGTGCTTAATGTTTTGACTCTCCTTTCTGAAAATGTCCAGCTGAGAATATTAATAGATGAGTAGGCATTGTTTTTGTTAGCTGTAATTAAAGATGCTGACTGATGAGGTTTAACATCGGGGGCTTTTTTTTAATATTCTCCCTGATGCTATAAAACATTACTTAATGCATCCTCTAGTTTGTCAAATAGGGTATCCGCACCACGGTTAAGCAGTTTCCCGGCTCACACTGGTCAACAGAAAAGAAACGCTTTCAGCATCTATTTCTAGACAGTGCACTGACAGCTTTCATTTAGGAAAGAGGAGGATTAAGCTTTTGCTAATTAAAGGAGGGGGATTAGAGAAACCAAGCACCAGGAGAGGTAGGAAGTGACGCTTTGGGTGGGGAACTGCAAGGGCCAGATTTAAAGAAAAGAAAGACTGAAACAGAGTTTTTAAAAGAAGAAACGGGAGCCTGTGTGTCTCTTCTCTTCCTGCCCTACTGCATTATTTACTGGACACTGCTGCCCCATCTTGGAACCAAAAGGCAAATAATGAAAATGCCAGATGCAAACTATACATGGGCCTGATTCACCCTCCCCACGGCTTTGCACCATGTGTAATTATTTAGTCTCCTGCAATGTATGTGCAGAAAGCTCCTAAACCAAAACTCTCTGCTTGCACACTCATGCCAGGAGCAGTGCTAGACACCCTCTTTGCACTGGTATGAATGGTCAGGTGCAAGACAAAAGGACATCGCGATCTGTGTATCTAGTCATTAGGATGGTATGATCCAGACTTCACGGTGAATTTGAGCTTGGCTGGTTGACTCCATTTCTGAGGTTGACTGATTCCTGCTTAGTTTATCTTTTCTTTGCAAATGATCTATTGGGTACAAGGCTGAATGCCTGTGGCCAAGTCCTTGGTGGCTGAATAGCCTACTGGCTAGGTTGCTGAGTAAGCAGGTGGAAAGGGGGGGGCGCTGGCTTCCTGCCCTGTGCTGCTGACCCAGGAACTCCAAACCACTCGCTATTCAAGGCCTGAAGTTTGGGGTGTAGTTCGAAGAGTCCAAATTCCCCTTAGCTGGGGCTTCTCAGTAGGTTCCCCCCTTTTCCCAGAGGCCTACTTGCCCCTGTGGCTGCTAGTGGACAGGGTCTGGTTCATGCTCTTAAATTGCTGAACCAGGCTCCTGCCTCCTTGCTAATCAGCCCCAAATTGAGCCAGGATCCTTCTTTTCTCCTCCCTCCAGGCTTGGCTTTGTTTGCAGGTAAAGCAGGGCGGGGCTAGCTGGGCCCAGAGGTTTTCTTTAGTCCCTGGGATGCTGGGTCCTCCTTTATCTGCTTCGTCATAACGCTCCTTAGAAGTTTCAGTCTTGTTGATCAAGGCAACCATGTTTTCCCAAGAGATGCAACCGCTCTTGGGAACAAAGCTGCCGCCGAGGTGTGTTTTCTTACTGCACACGGTATAATTTGAAATGGGAGAGGATGTGGTTGAGCTTGTCCAAAGAATCACTTCTCCCTTCCACTACGGCAAAGTATCAAGCGCTTCTTACAATGTGGCTATGAAGAATTCCAAGGGTGCCGTGAATCAATCACTTTCTAAATGGGGCATCTGAGTCACGAATTGCTAATTAAGCTAACCTCATCAGGATGTTACACAGCATGGCTCGTATGATCTAATAGTCCAGGGTTAAGAAGCGAGAATTAATGATCTGTCCAGGCTATTGGATCAGGAGTATCCAACCATTCACCTGAGCTCGTTCATAAGCGATTGGTGCCTGCAAGGGGAGGGGATGCAGGGATGGCCACTCAGAAGAAAAGGGAAGGGGCATAAGAGAGCACCCTAGATAGCAATCAAGATTTTGACAGCAGCACAGGAGGGCAGTGCACCTCCTTGACGTGACCACGAGTCACCTCCGAGCTCTTTGATGCAACATAATAGATAGTTCAGCTGGCACCCATATTTGCCCAATCTGTGCCACTGAAAGTCCCTCCAGTCTCTTAATAGGCAAATGTTCTGTGTTTGCCTCCTCAGAAATGTGTTACAGGAACTCTCCCATTTTTATCTTCACTTTGGGATAGTGTCTGTTCCCACAGCAGAAGGGTGAGAAACCATCCAATGATCATAAGATGAATAAAATCCGTGATTTGAGGCTTTAGGCATCAAGTCTAACCTAGAATGCTCAAGGGGTCCTTGACATGAAAACCAGGTTGTAAGTTGGAAGGAATCCAGTTCAGGAAGAGAGAGCACCTATTACAGTTTTATTTCTTGTAGTTCCGAGAATGATCCTTTTCCCTCTCACTGGGTTAGACGTTCTGACAATTGCGCTACACACTGATTGCCAACCAGCTAGCTATCTGTCCCTGTATAAGCCATCTACAGGTATGGTATCTTCCCTCTGATTTTCTTGATCATATTCTTCATAGCACATTGCAACTAAAGAGGGATTTCCAGAAATGCATTGTATATAGCCTAAGGCCTTGTCTAAGCTACAAGCTAAGGTCAGATGTAATAAAGTTGATTTTTTAGCACCCGATGTTGTAAAAATCGAAGGTGCATCCACATTGTACACAAGAGTTTGGTGTAGTGCAGGGGTGTCCAAACTTTTTTCAAAGAGGGCCAGATTTGATGAAGTGAACATGCGTGAGGGCCGACCATTTTGCCTGACATTCTTTGAACCATTAAAATTAAATGCAAATTAACTATTTTATGCAAAGTTTATTGCAAACGGCATACTTTTCATTTCGTCACATGGATGACAAATCTAAACAGGTGTTAAATCACTCTGCCTTTCATATCTGAAGGCCAGATGAAAAAAAAAATCCAGGAAGCTGAAATATATGTCAGGAACATTGTAAAGTACATTACATATTATTGGTAATAAAGGTTGTCTGTCAACTTTTAAGTTCAAAAATATGAACAGGAACATAAAACCAAGTATACATGTTGTGTCCAAATATATTTATAACTGATTTAGACCGACTGACATTAACTGAGATTTTACAATGTATTCATCTCAATACATATAGATTCGTTGGGGGCCATAAAAGATAGATATTGCCAAATTACCTGGGGGGCCGTATTAAACCGGAACACGGGCCGCAATTGGCCCGCGGGCCGGACTTTGGACATGCCTGGTGTAGTGCATCCCCAGAAGGATGGCTACCATCAGCTTTGACAGTGATGCACTATGGGTAGCTATCCCATCATTCCTGCCACCCCTTTGCATTCTGGGTTAGGCTCCCAATGCCCCATGGAACCAAAGCAGTGCACTTTTAACTTTTGAATAGTGTCTGTTCCCACAGCAGAAGGATGAGAAACCATCCAATGAGCATAAGATGAATAAAATCCGTGATTTGAGGCTTTAGGCCTGGTTCTGGGTTCATGTCATATGCATCACATAATGCACTCAACGTGCCCCCCAGCTTGAAAGCAATGTCAGTCAATCTTTTCACACCCTTTTTTCCCTGGTTATCCATGCAGATGCCATAGCAGAGTAACCCGTTCAGCAGCAACGTATTATGGCAATCATAGCAAACATCTTGTGCCTTATGCTGCAATATGCCAAGAGCCTATCCAAGGCCTGCTGGAAGGAGGAAGAATCTGAGGCGGCCAGGAACAGACTGTTGTGTGAAGTACTTGAGGTGAGCGATTGGCAGATGCTGGCAGCATTTGATCCCTTAACACCGGGGAACATCAGTTCTGGTGCTGTGAGAGAAGCACAGACTGGTGGGCGTGCATAATGATGCAGCTATGAACTATCATGTTTTGTTGGCGATGAGCAAATGGAGGTGCACTGCTGTGGTATCCTCTGCTTCATCCATGTTGCCATGTGTGATTTCAGACTTCACCGAATCATACAGAGAGATAGGGAGCGGATGCTGAGTGAATGTGGCCAGAAATCTGGGCCTTATGCTGCACTGCTTTGTGCTGCAATGATGCCAGAGCACTCACTGCTGGCTTGGCATGGAAAAGGTCCTACCGTGGAGGATGGAATAAGGCAACCCCCCCAGAAACCTTGTGAGAAGGATCAAAGAGTTTTTCTATGAGACCTCTATGGAGATGTGCAGGGAGGATTCCCGCCTCATCTCCAGACACATTAACAAACTGTTCCGGGGAGCCCCTGCTGTGCAGGCAGAGTGGCAGCCACAGATCACACTTGACTGCCTCAACCCGCTAGTAGAATGATTACAAATGTGAACTCACCAGACGTGCCCTCCTCACCTTCAGGGCCCAGCAGCAAATATGGCCTACGAGGAGGGGATTGGCTCCAAAGTTCTAAAAAGATCCTGGCTGTCGGTGAGATCGGATGTTCTGCTCGCCTGCTGACCATTCTCCTCTTCTTCCTCCTCCACCATGTCCTCCCCACTGTTGCCTGAGGCTGTCAGAGGACTGTCTTGGGAGGAATCCATGGACTGCTTTGGGAAACTGGTCGGGTCTCAGCTGCTCACAGAAGCGGCATGTTTGCTGTGTTGATCCAGACCATCTGTTTGCCGCCTTTGTCTACTGGAACGCCTGCCTGAGCTCCTTTATTTTCATGTGGCTCTGCGGGACATCCCTGCCAGATCATTTTTCCACCATATCCTATGCGATCTTGGCAGAGATAGCAGCGTTTCTTTTGCTGCTTTGTAGTTCTGCCTGAACTGCTTCCACTCCCCACACAGCAATCAGGTCCAGGATCTCCTGCACGCTCCGTGCTGGAGCTCGTTTGCGACCCTGGGCATTCATAGTCTGGTGTGCTGCTGAGGTGCTGCCTGCTCTGAGGTCTGCTTACCAGGTTGGCCACACAGCAAATGAAACTCAAATGTTCCTCAGGTTTTCCTGTGTACCTGGAGAGTAGCAGAGTTGAAAGTGGTGGCCAGTCGGTCACCTTGGGGCAGTGGCTCCCAATCTTTTTTATACTGGGAACCAGCAAACCCAGTCACAAACTTTTCGCAGATTGGCAACAATTTATTTGCATATTTGCATATTCATTATTTGTATAACAAATATGCAAATAAAATGTTACTTGTCCAGTAACCCAGTCACCTGGTGATCCCCCCACCCTCCCGACCCTGCTCACATCTGCTGCCTCCAGAGACAGAAGCAGGAGCTGTGCCGTACCTGGCTCAATAACCACTGACCCACTGCACCCTACCCCCTCTTGCCCTTTGGCCTCTAACCCCTGTTCTCCCTCAGCCCCAGCCCCTTGTTCTCCAGTGCCTAACACCCTTTGATCTCCACCCCTACCCCCATGCCCTTTGACCCTTTAACCTCTGACCCCTACAGCCCATGCCAACACCCTCTTGCCCCATGACCCCACCACACCCACACCCTTTCCACCACCCTGCCCCCGCACTCCCCAGAGCCAGGCTGCACCCTCTAGGGAACGTGGCCATTAGTGCCACACGGGTAGGGGCAGTGGCTGTTGGTGGTGCTCACGCTTCCTCCTTCTTTATGCCCCCTCCCTCCCCAAGCATGTCTCGTACCCCCATGGGTACAGGTAGGGCGGGGGGAGTGCAGAGCCCCGGCTGGGCCTCCATCTTACCAGGGTGGAGGGGTAGGAAGGAGGGAGGCACCTCCTGCTCCACCTCCTCCTGCTGCTGCCTCAGCCCCAGCTCTGCTGGTGGGCAAAATCAGCCACCACGTCTGCAGCAGCTGAAGCCAGCGGCTGTGGGGCGGCTCAGGGGGCTGGGGTGAATAACCGCCTTGGCCCGGCAGCCAGTGGTTCGCAGACTGGCACCGGTCTGCAGACCAGTGGTTGGGAACTGCTGCATTGGGGCATTGAAACACCTTCCAGAGGCCAAAAACATCAACTTTCACAGCAGTGTAGGCACAACCTTAAAGTCAACCATGCAAGATGGAATATATCATTACTCCCTGGGAAAAGCAGGTGTACCAAAATTGACTTTAATGACCCTTAATGTTGACAAAATGGGCTTTGTGATGTAGACTCATTGTTTCGAAAATTGACCTTATGTGGTTAAATTCAACCTAAATTCCTAGTGTAGGCCTAAACTCTGCTCCCACTGAAGTCAGTGGGAGTTTTACCAATGCCTCAAGCTAGTTAATTTCCACAGGAAATATTTTTAGCTTCAGGCTATTACTGATATACTTGTGTTTGATTCTGGCAAAGGTGACAACTCCTCTCCCCCAAAACCTCTATACATGTTTCTATCATGACTCTGGGCCAGATTTTTAGCTGGTGTAAATTGGAATAGCAAGGTAGACTTTAGTAGAATTGTGCCAATTTTTTTAACATTGACAGTTGTGGCCTATTTCTATAGCCCTCTAGAGCTGGGGTGGAGAACCTACAGCCCAGGAGCCAGATGTGGCCCCTGGCTTGCCTGGATCTAGCCCCTGAGCCTTGGGGCTCCCCATCAGAAGCCTTCACTGATGCTCCAGCCCCCCCACTGCTCCTCTGTGGGGCTGAAGCACACAAAATCTACCAGCCTGGACCCCCCAGGCTCTGGTGTGTGAGAGGAATATGGGGAGTGTCTTTCTTCTTCTCAGTTGGTCAACACATCCGTGATGGTTTTTTTCTAATTCTTCTAATTTGTGTGTGGCGCCTAACGGATTGGTCATAGCTGGGCAAGCCCTTCCTACTGCTGACAAAGGTTTGCGGGGTCTGTGAATCAAGCCTGTGTCCATGCTCCTGTGGATATGAAGGATTAATTCTCCATGCCAGTTCCCATTGCATAGCCCTGGGCTGTGAGCTAGGCTCTCTCACATGTAGATGAAGGGAAAGCGAGTGACTCAGGACTAGTAACAAAGTCTGAGGGCCCCTTACTGCACTACAGGGCTATGTCTAGACTACATCCCTTTTTCGGAAATTGCTAAGGACGTATCGTAATTGCTAAGGAAGCGGGGATTTAAATCTCCCGCACTTCATTAGCATAAAAATGGCTGCCGCTTTTTTCGGCACGGAGCATTGTTGGAGAAAAGCGCTGGTCTAGACGCTGATCTTTCAAAAAATAAAGCCTTTTATGAAAGATCTCTTATCCCTTATTTCAAGAGGGATAAGGGATCTTTCAGAAAAGGCTTTATTTTTCGAAAGATCAGCGTCTAGACCGGCGCTTTTCTCCGACAAAGCTCCGTGCCGAAAAACAGCAGCAGCCATTTTTATGCTAATGAAGCACAGGAGATTTAAATCCCCACTTCATTAGCAATTGCGATATGTCTAATTTGCATCCATTTTCCGAAAAAGGGATGTAGTCTAGATGTAGTCCAGCTGTTTTCACTATAGCTATCTTATGGAAACATGGAGGCTTTTGTCTCCAGAACAGGCAAGCGAGTCCCTGTCAGAATTAAATATTGGTCTGTTTCCTCATGAAGCTACTGTGCTGCCCCATTTCCCAGCTATTTTCTCTTTATTAATATCAGGTCCTGATTGACAAAGCTCAGATCCAAATAGCCCCAGAGCTCATGCATGGGATTATGGTCTGAGCCCATCTCTGCTTTGACTTGATTATTTCAGTTGTCCCCGACTTCTAGCCCCCTCCCACTCCTTCCGCCAGCTGCTGCCTACTGGGAATGCAGCGTCTCTGAGACCCGCTTCTTCCTGCGGGGTCGATTTTCTTCAAAGTCTCTTTCTGTCTGCCTCAGCTCTTTGGATGCCACATCACAGTAGTACAGCCCGGGGAACACAGATTACTAGGCATTTAAAGTGGTTTTGGTGGCAGTGGAGTTGCTGTCAGTTTACGCTTGGAGAGGAACGGTGTTTATACCACCAGGCCCCTGGAAGCAGCTTACATTGCCAAAACTAACAGAGTAAACATACCTTGCAGCTCTTACAGCATCCTGTATCTAGCAGCCCTCCTGCCCCCCAAATGCTGTAGGGCGCTCCCCTGCTAGCTCTTTCTCTATTCACTTTGTGGAGCTGAATCACAAAGGGAACGGGAAAGCAGAGCCTTTTGTAAAGGTGGCCCACGAGGCCAGACCACCTGAAGTGTCTAAGTGCAGCTGATAAGGGGCCTAACCTTTAGATAGCAGGGTAGAGCTTTATTAAAACAGCTGGAGCTGTTCTGACAGCTGACTCCCCTAGGCACTGGAGACAGATGAAACCAATATGTGTTGCTAATTGCAGATGCTCATCTTGCAGCAAGAAGCAATATCTTTGAAGGGATCAAGCCACCCTGCTGCCTTCAACAATGGGCAGGGCATTGCAGGCCACCAGCAGCACGGAGGCACAATTAGCCAGAATGTTTGTGGCTTTTCATAGTCTTCTTCCTAAGCAAACCGGGTGAGACAGCCATAGAGCCTAGTGGGTAGATTGCAGGTTGCTTTCTGTTTTAGAGAAGAGAGAAGTTTGTGACATTCTCCAGGTTTCAATCTGGGATGTTGGCAGTGGGGCTGACAGCTTCTGTGTGTGTGTGTGTGTGTGTGTGTGTGTGGAGGAGGTGGCAGTTCTGCATCCTGCAAGAGGCAGGGCCTCAAGCAGATGGGGCAGGACTGGAGTAGCCAGCCCTCAGCAACCACTGGAGCATGCCATGCCAGCCTCCTGCAGCCCTCTGAGCCATGCAGAGCAGGCAGACCGGCACTCTGGTGGTGATTTAAAGGGCCCAGAGCTTTGGCTGCTGCTGCAATAGCAGCAGTGACTGGGAGTCTCAGGCCCCTTTGAATCACTGGGCCCCAAGGCAATTGTCCCTGTTGCCCCTCCCCATTGGCAGGCCTGGATGTTGGACAGCTGTGCCCGCTCTGTTCTCCAATCTGGGGTGCCTTTACACTGCTTCACTGTGGAAGCAGCCACTCTTACCTGTGCTCACCCAGCCTCTAGCATGTGAATTGCCCCCATCTATACTGCCAGAGGGCTTCAGCCAGCCAGCTATTTATGAATCATACTGCACAGTGGCATACAGAAAATTCCCAGGTCCAGACTCCCCCTTTGCCCCCCCAAAAATGTGCTTCTTATACTGCCCAGTGCCCCCCTGGACAACACAATCTCAGATAAAGTCCATCAATGTTAAAGATAATAGAAAATAAAGTTAGACAATGATAGACTCATTCCTTGTGATCTGCAGTGGAGTTCAGACCCTTCAGTCCAAACACATTCTAGTTTAAATAAAACAATTGCTAGCTGCAGAAAGATAGATTTTAAGTGAGAATAATTAAAGTGGGATAAAAGTCAGAATTGATGACAAGGCAGTAAAAGTTAAATCTCACATTAATACTTAACGTAACTAGCTAAGTGAACTTGAAGCAAAAGGGTCTCTCTCATCACATGCTCTTTTGCTATCTTGCTGGATGCTATTCATCCCAGACCCCTTCCCCAGTCCAATGCTCCTTTCCTAGTTCTTCAGGCATTGTGGATGATGTGGGCAGAAAGGAAGGGAGGAAAGAGGTGATTTGGAGACACTGTTTCTCATTTTTTATATCTCTTCCTCCTCTTTGAGAATCTATTCCAGATAGTGCTGAGGAGACAGAAGGTCTGCAAAGATGAGAACTTCCAGCTGTACCATTATCAAGATGTACATTTCTCACTTACATTTTTCCTTCTGCCAAAAAATGGTTGCGTAACAAGGTGATAGTCTATCTTATTATGTTGACACCCAGCTGAGGTGTCAGTTTGCCTTTTGTTTCTGAGGAACTGATTTGTGCCTACTTTTCTAACACCGGAACATGTCTTATAGAATAGAACTTCATTACCTTTCATACAATGTAGCCACACATATTTTACCAAGACAATAATGTTCAGCATATTATGATACCTGACAAGGCATACATTATACAAAACATGTAGAAAGTGTGAACAAATGGGTACAGATTAGCACAGATTTTAATGCAATTGTTTCAGTGATCCCAATGTGAGAGCATTTGGTCCTGCTAAAGAGGTCCTCCCTGAATCTCCAGTAACAATGATATTAGGCAGACACTCAGATCCGTGAGTCAGTGATGCTGCTGAAACATAGGAGAACTTTAGGAGGAGTTTGATTTCACTGTGTCATGGAGGATGGTATTTAAAACAGGGCTTGTTATGTTGTTGTACGTAGCTAGATGGGTCTGGGGAAGAGAGAATTGAAAGCCCCAAAACTCCATGAAGAATTATGTGTCACTCTTCACTTGTATTCTGTGGGGGATTATTTTTCTTGGACTGAACCTGACAAGTAGCTGAAATTTAAAACAAAACTCCTTATTCACTGGAAGAGTCTCTTCCCACCAAATCATCCTTGTTTAATAGAAACTCCGTCTCTCTCATTAATTAGGAAGGCATTAGATCATCTCTGTTATATAGTCTTCATACTACTTGCCTTTTAACTAACAGCATTGCTTTTGGGTTTGTGCCAACTTCAATTTAAACCCTTTTGAAGACTCTCTAATCTGCACAACACAGAGCAGCCAATTATTTCTCTTGCTAAACATTAAATATCTATTGAACATGCATCTCTTTTGTTCATGAAGCTTCTAAAATGACAATAAAATATGGAGAAAAATTGGATATGTTTATAAAACCTTGGGTTCCTAGGAATGCACCCTTCAGAAAGTTAGACCAGGTGGATGTATAGTGTCCAGATTACAGGTTATAAATAGAAATCAATTCTGGATTGTTCTCATCTATCTGAACAAGTCAGATGCTACCGCCTGGCCTACACTAGGAGTTTACACCAGATTTAGCTGCCACACTACCAAGCCTGTTCCAACGACCTTCAGGGCCACTGACGTCAATGTTGGTTATTCCTGATTTCATGAGAATAATGTTATTCCCGACCTTACCAGTTTGTTTCCGATAGTGTAGATGCTGTGTTGGTAAAAGTTGAGGCTATTAGCCTCTGGGAGGCTTTGCACAGTGCCCCACTTTGACCACTCTGGCTAGAACTTGTGCCTCTACTGATCTCCAGGTGAGCAGGAAAAGCCCCAGGAAAGTTTGAATTTCATTTCAGTGTTATGACCACATCTCAGAGTGAGCAGCACACTGTGGCACATGTGGCCATGACTTCTAATAGTTCTCATACTTCAGTGATTACAAATATTTCAAGTCCTATGGGCTCCAGTTCTCAGGGGTACAAAAGAGCACCAGCATGGAGTGTCTGGGAGAACTTGGACCTCATCGAGGTGTGGGGAGATAAATCCATTCTCTCTGAGCTCCAAACCAGCAAACAAAACATGGACATTTATGCGAAGGTTGCAAGCTGCCAGGTGTCCGAAGGATATTCCAGGGATGCCCAGCAGTACAGAGTCAAAATCAAGGAGCTGAGGTAGTCCTGCCACAAGGCAAAGGAGGTGAACTGATGGTCTGCTGCAGCATTGTACACATGCTGGTTCTGCAAGCAGCCGGATGCGACTTTGGGCCCCAGGGGATACCCCATCAGCTTCCTAAGCCTGACCGTGGAGTCTGGCCAAGACACTCCTGGCATCAGCATAGAGGACAGAGTGGTGGTGGAGGGGGAGAAGAAGGAGGAGAAGAAGAATGGTCAGCTGGCCATCAGTGAGAGCCAAGATCTTTTCATCATGCTGGAGCCAGTCCCCTCCACCCAGGATGTCTGCCAACTGAGCACTGACCCCGGCAGGGCACTTCTGGTGAGTTTGCATTTTTTTTTCTTACTGCAAGCAGGTGAAGGCAATTGGGTGTGATATGCATCATGCCGTGTGCCTACACAGCGCGGGAGGCCCAGAACAGCTTGTGAATGTGTTTGCAGATGGAGTGGGAATCTTCCCTGCACATCTCCATGAAGCTCTCAGATAGGAACTCTTTCATCCTTGTCACAGTTTTTGTGGAGTCCAGCCTTATTCCACCCCCCGCAGTAGGACACTTTCCCATGCCAAGGCTCCAGTAAGTTGTCTGGAGTCAGTGAACCACAAAGCAGTGCAGCATAAGGCCCATTCAGTCAGAATCAGCTCCCTATCCCTCTGTGTGATTCAGAGAAGACTCAGGACAACCTGGATGAAGGAGAAGGGGAAGCTATTAGCATTCTTCCTGGGAAGCTGCATGTGCTGGACACAACTCCTTCACCCCATCCCCTCCATCCTGTGAGCTGGGAAAGTAGCACTGTCCCAGGAAGCTGACTGTGCCAGACCCAGCATGTGCCAAACACAGAGAGAAGCTGCCCTGCCCTGTCCCCCCTCTCCTGCCTGCAGGCTGAAAAAGTAGCACTGTCTCAGGAAGCTGTATGTGCTGGACACCACCCTGCCTGTGGCAGGCCCCTTACCATGCCTGCCTGCCTCCAAACCACCTGAGTCCAGATGCTCCCCTGAGAACTCTATGTACCTGCCGTACAGTGGCTGTTTTAAAGCAAAAATTTGGCCTTGCACAGAATACGTCTTCATTGTCTTTACAGAGACCTTTGCTGTATGCAGGCTGATTAGAGTTAGGCTTAACACAATGTGTCATCTGTAATATGTGCCCTTGTAACTTTTCATTACAGTGGGAACAGCAGCCAGCTCACTGCGTACTCCCCTGGCTCTAGCAATTGGCACAGATCCACAGGTGAAAACGGACAAGGGAGGATACGTTCAAGGAGCAAATGGATAGAATGAAGATGCTCCTGGATGAGATGTGGGCAGAGCACCAGGACAGGATCATTGCATGCCAGGAGAAGAGAGTGTGCAGGGAGCTGCAGGTGAGGCAACAGGATAGCATCTTTGTCTCCCTGATAACAGTGATGGAGCACCTGGCTGCATGTGTGGAAAAGGCCTCCTCCCAGAACCCTGTCCGCCCCAATCAAAATAACTTTCCTTTCTCTCCATCTTCATAGCTAGGCCGTGGTGTGTGTGTGCGGGGAGGGAGGGGGATGGGGGTATGGGACTCAAGGACAGCCTTATCCTCCAGGACCTTGGAAAGCAAAAAGTTGTTCTTTGCATGTTTCTGTGCCCCCTCCCTTCTTTGGGTCCTCACTTCTTTTGTTTCCCTGCTGTTTTCCCTAAATAAAAATGCATGATTTCTGAACAACAGTCTCTTAATTGCTTGTACTGCGGGAGGGTGGGGAGTGGGGATGATTAAAGGCAAACCCAGGGAATGCAGGGGCACTTTGCTGAGAGCAACGTGCATGAGTCTCAAAACTGGCCATCCATGAAAATATCCTTTAAAGCCTCTCTAATTTGTGCTGCTCCATGCTGTGCTCTCCTTCTTGCCCTAGTGTCTGGCTACTCAAAATCTCTGGCTAGGTTCCCTGCTTCAGCTCCCCACCCTGTCAGATAACTTTACTTCTTGCACTCACAAGATTATGGAGCACAAAACAGGCTGACACCACAAAAGGAATGTTGTGTTCGCTGAGGTCCAACCTAGTCAGGAGACTCCTAAATCTTCCCATTAAATGTCCAAAAGCACATTCCACCACCATTCAGCATTTGGTCAACTTGTAGTTGAACCTCTCCTTATTGGAGTCCAGGCTGCCCGTGTACAGCTTCATGAGCCACAGGAGTAAGGGGTAGGCTGGATTGCCAAGGATCACAATTGCCATTTCCACCTCTCCAATTCTGATTTTCCTATCTGGGAAAAAATTCTAGTTTGCCTCTTTCTGAAGATGCGGGTATCATGCACCTTTCCTGACGATCCCATGTTGATGTTGATGAAACAGCCTGTGTGAGCCACTAGCGCCTGCAGCACTATGGAGAAGTACCCGTTGCAGTTTATGTACTTCTTGGCAAGGTGGTTGGGGGCCCAGATAGGGATGTGTGTTCTATCACCCCACCACAGTAAGGGAACCCCATCATGGCAAAGCCCTTCACTGTGGTATCCACATTAGCCAGAGTCACAATTCTCTGTAGCAGAATGGTTTTGATTGCCTTGGCTACTTGGATAACAGCAGCCCCCACTGTAGATTTCCTCACTTTGAATTCATTCCCAACTGAGCGGAAGCTGTCAGGCGTTGCAAGCTTCCAAAGGGCAATCTCCACGCACATGTCTGTGGTCAGAAGCAGGTCTCATTCAGGTATTCTGGTGCTTCAGGGCAGGGGAAAACCTTTTGTAAAGTTCCAAGAAAGTGGCCTTGTGCATTTGGAAGTTTTCCAGCCACTGCTGCTCATCCCATCTCTGCATCACAATGAGGTCCCAAGAGTCTGAGCTTGTCCCAGGGCATCCACTTTGTCCACAGGATTGACTGGTGGCTGTACTTGCATCAGTGCCAGGGCTTGCATGAACAGCGACTCCATGTCAACCTGAGATTCGCCCTCATCCTCTTCCTGGCGGAGCGACATGCATATGTTCTTGAAGTGCTGCACCATTAGGCACATCCAGGCAGACATCAGCATCACAATGGTTTGCAAAATGGGATCCATGCTCATGTTGCTATTGTGTCTGCGCAGGCAACCAGGACAAAAAAGGGCACGAAAACACTGCTTCCCACTGATCTCAAGCAATGGGGGAGGGACTAGTTGACTGCATTATGGGATGCTGATGACATGAACCCATAATCACCCACTGCACAGTTTTGGTCCCAGGGGGCACCGGGAGCATAGCCCAGAATGCAAAGCTAACCCTGGTGCAATGCTCTCTGAGTTGAAGGAAGGTTTCCTAATAGGGACGTGCTATTTCAGACTACAGTCGATTCTTCCCAACAGTGAGGACACAGACCTTTGACTTTGCAAAATCAGGTGACCAGAAATGGACCTTAAAAGGTTCAACCTTATCTCCTAGTATAGACAGGGCCTTTATGTTATCCCCATGCTACAGCTGGAGACAGAGTCTTGGTATTGTCAGAGCTAGAAGTTGCTAACTCTGCTCCCTGTGATCAGATCATGCTCTTCAAGAGATATTCATAGTCTTTATCATAGGCAGAGCAGCCAGCAAGGGCTATATAATGTTTACTGTTCTACCTTCTTTCAGTACCCCAAACTTTGCCAAACATTAACTATTCGGCTGATAGCTCAGCCTGTCTCAGTTTGAATTGTTTTGGAAAGCACGAGTGAAAAGTATATTAATGCTATTACACAGAGGAAAAAGAACTAGGGTAGTAAAATCAAGAAAGGCCCCGTAGTGAATGTGGGTCAGTTTAGCACACAGAGTACCTTCAAAACAATCTAATGTCTCATAACTGTAGTTTTTCTAGCTAAAGAAGCATGTTTTAACTTTCTTGTACCCTGATGTAACTCGGCTCCTTGTTATATGTCACAGGGTAGCAATTCATATTATACTATACTGTTGCTGCAGTGTAGGGATGTGCTAGAACAAGATGTTATGTGGGAGGCAGGTGCACATAGATAACGAGCACGGAAGGATGGAAGTAGCAGAGAGGACAAAGCAGCATGAAACCAGAGCACTGACCTATGTAAAGATAATTTGAAGTGCTACTCGTCTGTACTTACACAGCCCTTTTCCCACCCAGGATGAGATTCAGTGGTCTTGCAGCTAGAACAGCAAGCTCCACTACTGGGACCTGAGACCAGTTCTTCAAGTCAAGACTTGTTAAAAGTAATGGCTTCCTTATCCCACCAGGCAACCAATATGTGAACTAGACCTTCCTAAATTGATTTTCCTTCCTAGATATAGTGGGGAATGTGATGGTGCGTACTCTCCTCACACTGAGCAGGACGGGGTTAACCATGAGGGCTGAGAAAGCCACACCCCCTTTGCCTTACTGGGCATGCTTGAGCTGCACAGCTATAAAAGAGAGCAGCTCAGCTCAGCTGGGGCTGGTGGCCAGAAGGAGAGAATGTGCATTGGCAGCTCCAGGCAAACTGCAGTGAATATCCAAGCGCCAAGGTGCTACCACGCCGGTTGGAGGCCAGGTGCTCCCAGAGACTTCATGGGTTCCAGAGGTAAGCAGAAGCCCCCAGATCCCTAACAAAGCACAGGAGAGGGAGATTCATGAGGAAGCTGAGACAACTGATGCAGGAAGCAGCCCAGGGATGATGGCTACTTGGGGTATGTCTACACTACAAAGTTAATTCGAACTAGCGGTGCGCTTAATTCGAACTAGGTAAACCTCATTCTACGAGGACTAACGCCTAGTTCGAATTAAGTAGTTCGAATTAAGGGCTGTGTAGCCACTTAATTCGAACTAGTGGGAGGCTAGCCCTCCCCAGCTTTCCCTGGTGGCCACTCTGGGCACAACCAGGGAAACTCTTCTGCCCCCCTCCCGACCACGGAGTCCTTAAAGGGGCATGGTCTGGCTACAGTGCCCATGCCAGGTGCAAGCCTGCCAGCACCCAGCCAGCAGACCCTGCACCTGGCACGGCACGAGCCAGCCACCCGCTGCCACCCAGCCCTCCGCCTCTTCCCAGGACCAGGCTGACGGCTCCCAGGAGCTTGCCTGGGGATGCAAGAGGCGGGCTCCCACCTAGTCTAGTGCGGAGATCGTGGACTTCATCCTGGTTTGGGGGGAGGCCTCCAACATCCACAATCTCTGCACTAGGCACAGGAAAGTGGCCGTCTAGGGCAGGATAGCTGCCAGCCTGGCCACCAAAGGCCACATACGAACCCAGGATCAGGTTTGCATGAAAATCAAGGTGGTCCAGTGAGACCCCCGACCCTGAGCCCTGAGCTTAGAACATAAGAACGGCCATACTGGGTCAGACCAACAGCGGCCAACACCAGCTACCCCGGAGGGGATGGACCGAAGACAATGATCAAGCCATTTATCTCGCGCTATCCATCTCCAGCCTTCCACAAACAGAGGCCTGGGACACCATTTCTACCCCCTGGCTAATAGCACTCCATGGACCCAACCTCCATGACTTTATCTAACTTCTCTTTAAACTCTGTTCTAGTTCTAGCCTTCACAGCCTCCTGCAGCAAGGAGTTCCACAGGAGGACTATTTGCTTTGTGAAGAAGAACTTTCGCTTTTTAGTTTGAAGCCTGCTACCCATTCATTTCATTTAGTGTCCTCTAGTCCTTCTATTATGGGAACTAATGAAGAGCTTTTCTTTATGCACCCTCTCCACAGCACTCATGCTTTTATATACCTTTATCATATCCCCCCTCAGTCTCCTCTTTTCTAAGATGGAAAGTCCCAGTCTCTTTAGTCTCTCTTCATATGGGACCTCTTCCAAACTCCTCATCATTTTAGTTGCCCTTTTCTGAATCCTTTCCAAGGCCAAAACATTTTTTTTGAGGTGAGGAGACCACGTCTGTACACTGTACTGAAGATATGGCGTACCATAGTTTGATACTTCCCCTCCTTCTTCCCCTGGCTTCCCCCATCCAGCTCCCTCCTCCCAGGTTTCCCCCTCCCCTCTCCCACCCTCTCTCTTCCTCTCTCCCACCTCCTTTTTCCAGTCTCCCCAGAGGCTAATCCCCCCCCAGTTTTGTTAAATAAAGAGAGTTTCTGTTTTTGAACACACGTGTCCCTTATTTTGTACATCAGGAAGGGGGGCTAGGGACGGGTAAGTGGAAGGAGGTGAGGGAGGAATGGGGTACGAGCCCCCGATGGGGAGGACTGGGGTGGCTCTGCGGGCTCCTCGGGGTGGAAGCTCTTCTGCAGTCCCCCGATTGACCTCCCCAGATGGCAGCCTGCGGCAAGTGCAGCTGGGCTGATGGCTGAGTGCTGTGATGTGCCGAGTGTGGGCACTCAGGGCACTCCAAGTCAGGACTGCTTTGCTGTCCCTCATCAAGGTAGACAAGCAAGTGGGGAACCCTGAGAACTGTCTGTCCCGGGTGGGGGTCAAGTCCCTTTAAGCACAGCCCTCGGCTAGCCTGAGACAGCAGCTCCACGCTCTAAGTCCTAACCTGATGCCCTGCCAGCACTGCTTCCGGCCAGCCTTAACTTCGGTTCAGGGTCCACTCAATGTGGACATGCTAGTTCGAATTAGCAAAACGCTAATTCAAACTAGTTTTTAGGTTTAGATGCACTAGTTCGAACTAGCTTAGTTCGAATTAACTAATTCAAATTAAGTTAGTTCGAATTAGTGCTGTAGTGTAGACATACCCGTGGTGAGTAAGCTGATGCTAGGGAGTCAGCATGTTTCAGACAGCTTTTCCTTGCTGACTCAGTGGCCAGAGACAGTCACTAACAGGGTCCTTGTTTGGGGTCCAGTGGAGTGGGAGGTCCTGGACCCCTCTCCTTGGGGATGTAAACCCTTCTTGTACTTCTTATCCCTTGAGAAGGGACCACAGTACCCTACAAGTAGGGGCGAGCTATTGACTTGGACTATTGAAATGCACTGCCCTGTGAATAGGGGCAAGTTATAGACATTAGCCATTGGGCAGCACTACCCTTGAGGAGGGGAGAGATATTGTCTAGGACTAATGAACTGCACTACCCAGCAAATAGGGGCAAGTTATAGACTCTGGTCATTGGGTTGCATTGCCCCATGAGGAGGGGCAAGTTATTAACTTGGACTAGTAAACTGCACCCCTCCCAAAAAAAGCCCCCACAAAACCCAAAACACTGTGATGCTAAAGAAGTCCCTGACTTAACTGTCTCCAGACTGTGGCTACTTGAGCATTCTTGTCTAATTCCGCCACAGAACCATGACTTTCCACCCTTAGGACTGTGTCCATCACTGCTCTTCATTAAAGGAGATCTATAACTCTATTTACCTCCACAGCCAACAAAGAGACAAAGGAAGTCCAAAGCAATTTGATCTCCCCAAGGCATTAGGTAAAATTGAAATGAACAATCAGGATAGGGATAGTCCCCTCTTTGAGAGCTTTGTGCTAAATGAAGGAATGACGAAATGAACCAGAACAGTGAGTCTAAATCTAAACAGTGAAAGGCAATCAAGAAAGGGTATTGTCAAATGTATGGGGAGAAGGAGGGGGATATATGGTGGAAGGGAGGGGGAAAGCTAAAGATGTTAAAAGTCAAAAATTCCAAGTAACTTGGAATAAAAGCTAGAGGTCGGTGTCTTGCGTGACGAGGAGTGTCTCAAGTCAGGAAGGGAAACTCAATAAGGAGATACTTAACTATAAGCTTCACTTTTGCATCTGCACAGCATGAATAATGCCACAACACCCAAATCCCATCCCAGCTGTGAAGTCATTCTTGACAGTGATCATATGAGGAAGTTCAGAAGACAATAATTAACAAGGTGATTTTAGTAGTAGATTTCAGAAATAGATCATTTCAAAATGCTTTTAAGGTCCCGAACAGATGTGTGTCAGGCTATTTGGGCTGTGGGTGGAGCCTGCCTGGAAAGATGAAATGGAAAGTACAATGCAGGATGGTTGTTAGCCTTGATTCTCGCAAGTATTTAAGGGTTTGAGGAACTCCAGGCTTTTCATTTGATAAGAATGTTGCACAGGTTGGTAGCCACAGAAATGAGCCCCCCCCCAAGGTGCTTTTCAGTAAACAATGCAATGTAGTGCTTGCAGTTTGTAAGCTCTACCAGTTTTGTTATTGTCTTTAAAGCATGGAGATGTGATTTATAGACCAGAATTTAGTGCTGCTTTAACTCACAATGGGTACGTCTACACTACAGCGCTAGTTCGAACTAACTTAGTTCGAATTAGTTAATTCGAACTAAGCTAGTTCGAACTAACGCGTCTAGAACTAAAAACTAGTTCGAACTAGCGTTTTGCTAGTTCGAACTAGCAAGTCCACATTGAGTGGACTCTGAACAGGGCTTAAGGATGGCCGGAAGCAGTGCCGGCAGGGCATAAAAGGAGGACTTAGAGCATGGAGATGCTGTCTCAGGCTAGCCGAGGGCTGCGCTTAAAGGGTCCCGACCCCCATCCCGGACACACAGTTCTAAGGGGTGCCCCGCTTGCAAAGAAGTTCTGGCTTGGAGTGCCCTGAGTGCCCACACTGGGCACATCACACCACTCGGCCATCAGCCCAGCTGCACTTGCCGCAGGCTGCCATCTGGGGAGAGGGAGTAATTGGGGGGCTGCAGGAGAACTTCCACCCCCAGAAGCCCGCAGAGCCAGCCCAGTCCTCCCCATCGGGGGCTTGTACCCCATTCCTCCCTCACCTCCTTCCACTTACCCTTCCTTAGCCCCCCTTCTTATTGATGTACAAAATAAAGATAACGTTTCTTCCAACATTGACTCTGTCTTTATTGAAAAAAAACTGGGGGAGACTGGGAAAAGGAGGTGGGAGAGGGGAAGAGAAAGGCTGGGAGAGGGGAGGGCAACTAACATGATCAGGGGTTGGGAACAGGTCCCAGATGAAGAGAGGCTACAGAGACTGGGACTGTTCAGCTTAGAAAAGAGGAGACGGAGGGGGGACAGGATAGAGGTCTCTAAAAGCAGGGGTTGGGTGGAGAGGGTGCATTCAGAAAAGTTCTTCCTGAGTTCCCATAAAGAAGGACTAGAGGACACCAAAGGAAAGGAATGGGTAGCAGGCTTGAAACTAGTAAGAGAAAGTTGTTCTTCTTGAGAAAGCAAATAGTTAACCTGTGGAACTCCTTGCTGCAGGAGGCTGTGAAGGCTACAACTAGAACAGAGTTTAAAGGGAAGTGAGATAAAGTCATGGAGGTTGGGTCCATGGAGTCCTATTAGCCAGAGGGTAGGAGTGGTGTCCCTGCCCAAAGTTTGTGGAAGGCTGGAGAGGGATGGCACGAGACAAATGGCTTGGTCATTGTCTTCGGTCCATCCCCTCCAGGGTGCCTAGGGTTGGCCGCTGTCGGCAGACAGGCTACTGGGCTAGATGGACCTTTGGTCTGACCCAGGACGGCCATTGTAAGCTCAGGGCTCAGTGTCGGGGGTCTCAGTGGACCCCCTTGATTTTCATGCACACCTGGTCCTGGGTGGCCAGGCTGGCAGCTCTCCTGCCCTAGACGGCCACTTTCCTGTGCCTAGTGCGGAGATCGTGGACGAGGTCCACGATGTCCGCACTAGCCCAGGAAGGTGCCCGCCTCTTGCGGTCCAGGGCAAACTCCCGGGAGCCGCCAGCCTGGTCCCGGCAAGAGGGGGTGGGCTGGGGGGCATCGGGTGGGTGGCTCTGTGCCGTGCCAGGTGCAGGGTCTGCTAGCTGGGTGCTGGCAGGCTTGCACCTGGCACGGGCACCGTAGCCAGCCCGTGCCCCTTTAAGGGGTCCGGGGCCGGGAGGGGGGCATAGAGTTTCCCTGGTGTTGGCCAGAGTGGCCACCAGGGAAACCTGGGGAGGGCTAGCCTCCCACTAGTTCGAACTAAAGGGCTACACAGCCCTTAGTTCGAACTAGCTAGTTCGAACTAGGCGTTAGTCCTCGTAAAATGAGGTTTACCTAGTTCGAACTAAGCGCTCCGCTAGTTCGATTCAAATTCGAACTAGCGGAGCGCTAGTGTAGCACCTATTAAAGTTAGTTCGAACTAACGTCCGTTAGTTCGAACTAACTTTGTAGTGTAGACATACCCAATGAGCCTTCAGATGATGAAATCTGTGTGTCCCTCAAGTGTGAGGACTGGTATAACTGGGGACAAACCACTCTACTGACCTTCTGACTTTATAAAAAATATGTATTATGGAAAAGGCCAGAAGAATCCAGGCTTCTAATACAAGGGCTCCCTGTGGATCCAGTTATTGGATTTTTTTTAAGTTCTCCAGTGCATTTTCATAGAGATCTACTTCCTATTGTGTTTGGAGCAGGAGGGGAGAGAAGAAACACATTAATCTCATCTGGACAGTAGTCTGCCTCTTCTATTATGCTTAATAAAAACAATGACGAGTTGCTATTTTATATGTGGCAGGTTAATTTTTATAATGTAAGTTGTCAAATTAAGATGTCTGTACTTTACTTGTGCCTGACGCACATGTAACTTTATGCGGTATATTGGTTCTATGTATGTACCATACATATCTGATCAGTACTTCCTGGCTACGTCTAGACTGGCATGATTTTCCGCAAATGCTTTTAACGGAAAAGTTTTCTGTTAAAAGCATTTGCGGAAAAGAGCGTCTAGATTGGCACGGACGCTTTTCCACAAAAGCACTTTTTGCGGAAAAGTGTCCGTACCAATCTAGATGCGCTTTTGCGCAAAAAAGCCCCGATCGCCGTTTTCGCGATCGGGGCTTTTTTGCACAAAACAAATCTGAGCTGTCTACACTGGCTCTTTTGTGCAAAAGCTTTGCGCAAAAGGACTTTTGCCCGAACGGGAGCAGCATAGTATTTCCGCAAGAAGCACTGATTTCAGACAGTAGGAAGTCAGTGCTCTTGTGAAAATTCAAGTGGCCAGTGTAGACAGCTGGCAAGTTTTTCCGCAAAAGCAGCTGTTTTTGTGGAAAAACTTGCCTGTCTAGACACAGCCTCTATGTATAAGGAGGAATAAGAAACTGAGACTAGAAAACTGTATAGAAAGGCTGATTAAGTAACCCTGTCACAAAGAAGCTAACATAAAACTTTGCAAGCCACCCTGCTTGACACTGAATAGATTCCTTTTGCATCAAGGCAAACCCCCGCTCCCCTCCGAACACGTTAAATGACAGACAGGGCTCCTGAGCACTTGGTTACAAACAACTTAGTCTTATCTACAAAATGCTGGCTAGCTTGTCAACCATGGAGTCCACTGGCACAGGTAAGAGGTTCCAGTGATGTGATATGATAGGATGGGAGATACAGTGAAGTTTTGTGTGTCAGAGTGAGGTTGTGGAATCTACTATAAATCATGGCACAAGTCTTGCCAGATCCATTTGTAACTTCTGTCCCTCTCAATGAGAGTTGGGATCCAGGTACTTGTGTGGAGGGCAGCCTCAGGCCATGTTTCTGTCCTGGGAAATGGTTTCTTCTTTCTTGATCTTCAGCAGATCTTGTCTCTGTTGTAAGTGGGGGTCTTTTCATGAAACCCCTCAGGCTGTGCAGGGAGAGAAAGGTAGGGCCACGTACAGGACACACCCACCCACACGCCATGAAAGAAGGGTCTAGATGACTGACTGATGACATTTCCGTACACCGGGCCTGATTCTCCTCACTCTTCATAGACATAAGGCCAGACGGGACAATCATGAGTTTCTTATTTGATCTTCTGTAATAAAATGCTATCTACTTCATCCCGTGACTCCTGCCTCTAGTCTCCCCATTCTGCCTGAGAACATGCCCTTTCCATGCCCACTATTACCTAGTTGCCCCCATTGTGGCCACTGGTCCCTGCCCCAGGCTAGTACCTCCTTTCCCTGTAACAGGAGGCCAGGCACTGTAGCCTCAGCTTTCTTGTTCCTGGAGCACTGCAAGGGCTGCTGGGTAACAAGACCCCAGCCTTCCTGGCCCAGAGCACCAGAGAGCATGCCAGCAGAATGATTCCTGCTTTTCCTGCCCAAGAGCACCACAGGGCCCAAGGGGGAAGGAAGGCATGTGGGAGAGCTGGAAACAGGAGATGGATTGGGGGTAGAGTGTGGGCCGGCCACATCTGGCTGTTGGGGGAGGCTTAGCCTCCCCTTGCCTCTGCTGCCCATGTCTTTCTCACAGCACATCAGCCAATCTTGATTTCAGGGCTCCAGAGAGGGATGTATTTGTCACATCCCATGGTAAATTGTCCCACTAGTTAATTACCCCACCATTAAATGTTTTAATCTTCTTTCCAGTTTGAACTTGGATTGAGAAACTCAGTAACATTCAATCATATGCTCCCAATAACTAGTAACTGGTTCATTTTCCCACCAGCAGGCATTTTTCTCACAAACCAAAGAGTATGCTGTAGGTGGGTTGGATACCACATGGATTTTTTTCAAGTAATAGTTGTAAAATGAGTAAATCCTCTCAAGTTGGTCCAAAAGAAGAAACTGACCATCCAATATCATTGCATGGGTTGATAATCGTTACACAATTATTGCAAAATTACAACCTACCTCTACGCCATCTGCAATGTCTTTTACCTGAGGATTCTGGTGTCACCTGGCTGTGTGGTTGTTGCTGGATTTTTTTATAGTAATAAAATACACTCAAAGGGCAGAACAGGTGAAAATATTCCACTAGCATGTGGTGAGTTTTCCCAGAGGAAGTGCGTGTAGAAAATTAGACAATAAAGTATTTTTCTTTCTAGTATAGTGAGAGTGTGTGATGAGGCTGTAGTGCCCTGCACTCGCAGAGGCCCCCCCCTCCAGAGGAGGAGGGGAGCAGGAGTGCCCAGAGAACACCACCGGCGGGCCTCCCGGCTCAGCCGCGGTGAACGATCTCCAAGCGCCCGGCACAGCCACAGGGAGCGGAGTTGCAGCCGGAAGCCGCGACCCCGCCAGACCACGAAGGATGGACGCCAGCACAGGTGCAGGGCCTAGGCCGCTAGGGGCCAGCTGGGACTTCGTTGCTTGGATACCGGATGCCACACCAAAGGGTGAGGGGGTGTGCTGGCTGGGGGAGGGACGCAGGGGATTGGCTGCCGAAGGCAGGCACGGGCCCAACAGGGGTCACGCCGGGGTCAGAGGGGCAGGAAGGGAGAGGAGACCAGAGGAAGAAAGGGGAAGAGACCCTGACGGAGGAGCCTGGTGGAAGAACCCAGGAAGCAGGGACGACCTGGACAGGAACTCCGACAGCGAGTGAGCTCTATCAGAGGGGAAGGAAGTGACCCCGGGGTAGGGGTAGGGAAGTAAGCCCACGGACTGGTGAGTTAAGGGTAACGCCCCACCAGTCAGGTCAAGGGGGCGGAGAGAGCCTCACGGGCATAGTCTATTCAGCCTTTTGGGCTATACTAGGCCCCGAGACGAGGGACCTCTAACTGGGGGCGGGGGTGCAGGCTACTCCATCACAGAGTGCAAAATGAAACCATATGAAATGGTGGGGTGGTAAACGGGACTAAAAGGGCATTTGTAGAAAAATTCCTCCACCGCTCTCACACTTCTTTAACAAGAAATATTTGAGGTGCCGGATTAACAGTGCTGGAGATGGATGTTATCTCTTCCAGGAGATGTCAAGATGCCAGCTGTAAGGGTCAGAGAGGTAGTGCCCCATATTCCATCTATTATGGTGCAGGGGGGAGGTTAGGGTGGCAGACCCTCTTTCACTTAAAACTTGACTTTGGCCAGAAACATTCCACGCCTAAACTTCCAAATGAAATCAAATTTAAGTCACCATCAACCTGATTCTGGATGTAAGCCAGAACTTGAGAGGTAGTTTTCTGTATCTTATCACAAATCCCTCATGCCTGGCCTTCCCCCCATCTTCCCACACTCCTCACTTCCAGTGCTCCTGGGGGCAAGCAAGGGCACAGAAATCACAAGATGCAGCTTGCAATCTTGGTACCAAAGGCCTTCCACCTTTTGTACTTTAGTCCTGCCTATTGTTTTCTTCTTCTGTTTTCAGTCTCTTGCTGCTGCTGCTGCTACCAAAACATGTGCTGTCAAAGCATCTAACAGAGGCAGGAATGGCCTTCATTTATTTCCAAAATTGTGTTACAAGTGTAGTTTGTTTTATTCCCCATGGATGTAAGTTTCCTTTGGTAAAGCACACACATTAATTATGGTTTGGGGAAGGAGAGACCTAGCAAGGCAAAAGCCTGGCTTTTCTTGTGAGTAATATCAAAGGTGTAAATGACCACACTTGCTATACTCTCCCCGCTGTTCTGGTACAAGATTAACTGTAAGTTTCCACTCTCCACATGTTACTTCATTCCCTATCTCAAATACATCAAATCAATAAGTCTTCTCTCAGGCTAGTTGCCATTGATCTCGTGTTTTTGCCATTACATTTGTGTTGAATGAGATGAGCTTGGAGAACTTTAAAAGTCCCTCTTTAAAACAAAGCAGCAATTTTCCACATTATGTGCAGCCCTGCTTTCAAGAAAGGGGTAGCGTATAAGACAGAAGCACTCACGCTGGCCTGCCAGAAAGATGTTTCCTTAGCCATGCTACAGAATGAGCTTCAGATGTCGAAGGACACATGTAGAGCTGATTGATTCGTTCAGGACCCTGTGCACTGTAGCATTGTACTGTACTTGAAAACTTCAAAGTATCTTACCTTAGCAGCAGCAGGACAGAGTTCTTCAAGCAACTTGCAGAGATATCAGACAAGATAAATATTTTGTATAATATAGAAAGAAATAGGCAGACGGCTCCACTAAACCAATGCACACGCTCATGCATTAAATTAACATATTTTCTCACTCCTTATCAGATAAAACTCTTCCATCAAACTGTCCAGTCCTGTCTTATTCAATTATATTTGTAATCCAATTTGATCCATTCACTTCGTCTTCCTAGAAATCTGACAGAAGTCCACACAAATGATAAAATGGGAGCATATGACCGAATAAGCTTCATGACCAGATTCAACTAGATTAGTTTTCGCTGTGAGGTGCTTTTTACAGTAAGCTAGAATTTTGGTGTAAACTACATAGATTGAATCGAAGCATAAAATTGCTGCATTAATAAAGAAATGTTTTCCAGCAAGTTTTTGAAAGTTTCCTTAATAATAATGAATGGTAGAACATTACAATATTTTTAACCCTCCCCCCCCAGTATCTGCTCTGAAGTTTTAATTGATTTGGGAAATGAAAGCTAGATTCAATATTCATTCTGTAATATGTGAACTTGTCAGATGGTATATGTGTGCAAGGTGGGTTTGGGGGTGTAATCCTTTCCATAATGTTTGAAATGAGAAATTCATAGAGTCAGAGTTTTAACGTCAGAAGGGAACATTATGATAATCTAGTCTGACCTTCTCTATAACATAGGAAGAAAATTTCATTCAGTAATTCCCCCATCAGACCCATAATTTCTAGTTGAGCTGTAGCATATGTTGTAAAAATACTTTTGAACATAGGAATGGTCATACTGGGCTAGACCAAAGGTTTATGTAAACCACTATCCTGTCTTCCAAAAATGATCTATCCTCAATTAACTTATCTAGTTCTTTTTCTAATCCTGTTATAATCTTGCCCTTCACAATATCCTCTGGCAAGGAGTTCCACAGGTTGACTATGTGTTTGTGTGAGGAAATATTTATTTTTGTTTGTTTTAAACATTTTGCCTGTTTATTTCATTTAAATACAGAGAGAGTTGTAACTGGCTGTTAATAAAGATGGGGAAAGACTTTGCTGGACTTTGGGCAATGTGGGGGGTTTTTGGCACCAGGCCTCATGAAAGGGGCGGGGCCTCATATGGAAAGGGGCAGGGACAGGGTCTAGGACCCGCCAGCCAGCCCTCAGTGCCGCTTGAAGTGTACTGTGTGGGGCTCTGATGGTAATTTAAAGGGCTCAGGGCTCCAGCTGCTGCTGCTGTAGTAGCATTGGTGGTGCCCTTGAGCCTCCTTTGTCCTCTCACCTGCCCTGTTGGTTGGTGGCTGTTAAGATTCAGGTTCTGAAGACATGGCCAACCATGCACACCAGGGTTTTCAGTGTGCACTCTTCCTCTTCAACATCTGTAGAGAGACCCAAGTCAGGAGTTGGCCTCGCCATCTGTAAGTAACTAGGAACAAAACTGAGACATCCACCAATGGGTCCCATGTGGCCATGGTTGTATTTATATAATATCGAAGCGGAGAATATTGAATCCATAGCTGCCAATCACATGACTGGTGGTGAACAGTAAATAAAGGAATGAAGTATCAGAGGGGTAGCCATAGCTGTCTTTAAATGTAAAAAGTTCTTTGAAGGTCACTCTGTATTACCACAAACTGAAGATCCAATTAAACTGATAGTCAATCAATGTATCCACATCTGCCCAGGGTATGGCAGAACATATGTGATTGAGAGGAGACTGCTGTCATAAACTGACTCATTAGCCATAAAACCTGCATTCGGCAGATACAAAGCAACACATATGGTGCTAATTATGTGATTGTTAGTGCTGAATAGCATAAACTTATTCCCAACTGGATCGGTAAGATCGTACTCTTAGTAGTCAGGAAGAAAACACCAAACACAAACAAACAAAATCTATTGCTTTCATCGCCAAAATCAGTCTATAGTCCTAAGAAAAATATTAGATGTGTTTAAACTATAGTTGTTTGAACAGTGAGGGACAATTCTGAAAGTCTGAACACAAATCTTAATGCTCTCTGCCTCAGCCAGCAGCTATTAATGTGAAACTTGGCAGTCGAAACCTAACCAAGAAGCAGCAAAAGACATTTAACAAAGTTTAATCATGGAAGAAACAAGCTACATCTTCAATACAAGTGTTTGACGTTCTGACATTGAATCCCTTTGAGCCATGAGAAATACCCTGCTGGCTCCATAATATGGGCTTGACTCCCAGCATCCTTCGGAATCTATTGAAATCTTTCCATTGGCTTCAGTGGGGATGGGATCAGGTCCTTCAGTAGTGCAAGTAAGTGCAATTATATTGTCCAATATATCTGCTGTAATGATGAAATCTCTGTACCTTTATTGAAATAAAACACCTTTGGTAAATATAAGGAGTTGGGTCTTTGACTTATCATGCAGTTATGCATGTGAGTAACTTTTCTTCTGTGAGTTATATCCTTGAGCTGATAGGACCATTCCTATGTGCTTGTAGGGGCAGTGCCTTGGAGATACATTACATGGTTATTTTATTTAGTTCCTGCTTCTGCCTACAGGTGCACTCCAAATGCTTAGATTCCATTGGGCCAGAGGGAAGAAGTCTCCATAGTTGGTTCGGAAGAACTCTCCATAGTTCAGAAAGCAGCACAGCTGGGAGTAACTAAATCCAACTTTAGTGTCTCCTCTGCAAAAGCAACATTAAATAGCTCTGAGCAACAATTCATTTGTCAGGATGCTTAAACACTGGAATAAATTGCTTAGGGAGGTTGTGGAATCTGCATTACTGGAGATATTAAGAGTAGGTTGAATAGACATCTATCAGGAATGATCCAGATGGTGGTTGGTCCTGCCGTTAGGGCCGGGGACTGGACTTGATGACCTCTCTAGGTCCCTTCCAGTTCTAGTATTCTATTATCTCTGTCTCCCCCCTTCAATTACTGCAAATATTAATTTGAATGTTTAAATTAATTTCAGTTGACTCTGTTCACATCATTTTTACAGTGCTTCTTTTCATGGTTGGCGAAGGCTGCAGACTGCAAATGAAGATTGAAGAATATTAGCAGAAAGTAAATTTAGAGTTTGTAAATGCAAATATGCATCCTGGAAACTGAATCTCAATGTTTATGCTTGTCCAGTCAGGGAAAAAACATCCTGTGTGACATAAGTGTCAAAACCAAGCTAAACAGCACAGATTTGAATTTCAAATATTTAATGCTTGCAATGAACTGCTTATAAACAAATTACAGATCAAGAATTAATCACCAAAAATATTGCAACTGATTTCAAATAACAAGTCAGTTCTAGGAAAAAATCATGATCTGCTTGGATAATTTACAGGGAGAAAAATTAGTTTTTATTCCTGGCAGATGTTTGGGAATAATGCAAACATTCTACAACTGGAAGTATGCAGGGTTGCTGTAGCCATGTTGGTCCCAGGATATTAGAGCGAAAAGGTGGGTGAGGTAATGTCTTTCAATGGACTTTCATGTGTCTAATTCACCTCATCACATGGGAGGATAGGGGAGAAACATCGCAGCCCTGTGAGCCAGTCTAAAGGGTGTCTCATGTCTTAGGACTATGCAGATCATTGTCCACATCAGTTACCTATATTAGCGTGTCCCTATAATAATCCCTCTCATTCAGGATAGTACAGCCCAATGGTCAAAATCAATAGAGAAATGTCCCTAAGGTTTTGGTAGTATGGCCTGCTGGCCAGAGTCAACAGAATATTCCCCTGTGGTTGGGGTAGCATGGCACAAAGACCAGAGGCAGTAGAACAATCCCCTGTAGTCAGAGTAGCATGACCTAATGGCCAAAGTCAGTAGGAGTGTCCCCTACAGTCGGGATAGCATGGCCTAATGGTCAGAGTCAGTATATGGTAGGCCCAGGTTGGGGTAGGGGAACCTGGGCCCTTCCAGCTTAGCAGGGATCAACACACTAAGCCTTTTAGCTGGTTCTGGTGCCATTCCCCCTATAGACTTCAGGGTCCCTTCCTACCCAATCCTTTGGCATCTGTGGTGTCCACAGTTCAGTAGTTTTGGCATTTGCTGAAACATCCCCCATCAATGCAGGCAGATCTGGTCCAGTTTAACTGGCCCCTAAGTCTTGCAGCAGCAGTGGCCCACTTGCTGGAGCTTGTGGTACATCTCCTTCTCCTCCAATGGTCAGCCCAGACTGAGCTCCTCTCAGGCCTTTTATACCCTTCTTCAAGCATTTCCAGCAGAGCAGAAGGGGCATGGTCTCTTCTGCTAACAAAGAAGGGTTAACTCCTGTTGTGCCAGTGTGGGGCTGATAGACCCTGTCAAATGGACCAATTTGTGTTGATGAGAGAGACGAACTTTTGAGCTTACCCAGGGCTCTTCTTAAGGTCTGGCTCTGTGTAAGCTCATAAGCTTATCTTTCTCACCAACAGAAATTGGTCCGTTAAAAGATATTGTGTTTTCCACATTGTCTCCATTGGAAATAAACAGCTTCAGTTTGTTTGTGTGATCTATCACCAGATGGTTTTGAAAACGATGTAAATTATAGTTCTGGATTAGAACTCGCTTTCTAATTCATCAGTAAAATCAATAGTCAAAGCTCATCATTGTACAACTCAGTGACAGTTCAGGAGTGTCAAGGTAGTCATGCTAAACCTTGGTGCCATTCCCACTCTGTCATCTGTGATTTATACCAATATGACACACAAAACCAGAACTCAGGTTGCCTGCATGTCCATAAGTCATCCTCCCAGGTATGTATGTATTATGATATGGTCTTAAATTACATGATCACCGAATACCAAAACAAAATTTAGCCTCGGGCATACACCTGACATAATTTCAGCAAAAGCAGTTAAAGTGTTACAAAGAGATAAACAAGGTCTTACAATGGGAGGTACCAGGGAACCTTAATAACAGGGGGTATGTCTACTCTACAAAGTTAATTCGAACTAATGGAGATTAGTTCGAATTAATTTTGATAGGCGCAACACTAGCGCTCCGCTAGTTCGAACTTAATTCGAACTAGCGAAGTGCTTAGTTCGAACTAGGTAATCCTCATTCTACGAGGACTAAGCCTAGTTCGAACTTACTAGTTCGAATTAAGGGGTATGTAGCCCCTTAATTCGAACTAGTGGGAGGCTAGCCCTCCCCAGCTTTCCCTGGTGGCCACTCTGGCCAACACCAGGGAAACTCGTATGCCCCCCTCCCGGCCCCCTTAAAGGGGCACGGGCTGGCTTCGATGCCCGTGCCAGGTGCAAGCCTGCCAGCACTCAGCTAGCAGACCCTGCACCTGGCACGGCTCGAGCCAGCTTGCCCGGGACCGCAAGAGGCGGGTACCCACCTGGTGTAGTGCGGACATCGTGGACCTCGTCCACGACCTCCGCACTAGGCACAGGAAAGTGGCCGTCTAGGGCAGGAGAGCTGCCAGCCTGGCCACCCAGGAGCAGGTGTGCATGAAAATCAAGGTGGTCCACTGAGACCCCCGACCCTGAGCCCTGAGCTTACAATCATAGAATCATAGGACTGGAAGGGACGTCGAGAGGTCATCGAGTCCAGCCCCCCGCCCTCAAGGCAGGACCAAGCTCCGTCTACACCATCCCTGACAGATGTCTATCTAACCTGTTCTTAAATATCTCCAGAGAGGGAGATTCCACCACCTCCCTTGGCAATTTATTCCAATATTTGACCACCCTGACAGTTAGGAATTTTTTCCTAATGTCCAATCTAAACCTCCCTTGCTGCACTTTAAGGCCATTGCTCCTTGTCCTGTCCTCAGAAACCAAGAGGAACAAATTTTCTCCTTCCTCCTTGTGACACCCTTTTAGATATTTAAAAACTCTCGGACTACGGTTATCCAGCCAATTATGCACCCACCTTATCGTGGCCCTATCTAAGTTATATTTGCCTAGTTTATCAATAAAAATATCATGCGAGACCGTATCAAATGCCTTACTAAAGTCTAGGTATATGACATCCACCGCTTCTCCCTTATCCACAAGGCTCGATATCCTATCAAAGAAAGCTATCAGATTAGTTTGGCATGACTTGTTCTTCACAAACCCATGCTGGCTATTCCCTATCACTTTATTACCTTCCAAGTGTTTGCATATGATTTCCTTAATTACCTGCTCCATTATCTTCTCTGGGACAGACGTTAAACTGACCGGTCTGTAGTTTCCTGGGTTGTTCTTATTCCCCTTTTTATAGGTGGGCACAATATTTGCCCTTTTCCAGTCTTCTGGAATCTCCCGTCTTCCATGATTTTTCAAAGATCATAGCTAAAGGCTCAGATACCTCCTCTATCAGCTCCTTGAGTATCCTGGGATGCATTTCATCAGGACCTGGTGACTTGCTGACATCTAACTTTCCTAAGTGATTTTTAACTTGTTCTTTGTGTATCCTATCTTCTAAACTTACCTGCTCTCTGCTTGTATTCACTACGTTAGGTACACCTCCAGACTTCTCGGTGAAGACCAAAACAAAGAAGTCATTGAGCATCTCCGCCATTTCCAAGTTTCCTGTTACTGCTTCTCCCTCCTCACTGAGCAGTGGGCCTACCCTGTCCTTGGTCTTCCTCTTGCTTCTAATGTATTTATAAAAGGTCTTCTTGTTTCCCTTTATGCCTGTAGCTAGTTTGATCTCATTTTGTGCCGTTGTCTTTCTAATCTTGCCCCTGCATTCCTGTGTTGCTTGCCTATATTCATCCTTTGTTATTTGTCCTAGTTTCCATTTTTTATATGACTCCTTTTTTATTTTGAGATCATGCAAGATCTCCTTGTTAAGCCAAACTGGTCTTTTGCCATATTTTCTATCTTTCCTACACAGCGGAATTGTTTGCTTTTGGGCCCTTAACAACGTCCCTTTGAAATACTTCCAACTCTCCTCAGTTGTTTTTCCCTTCAGTCTTGCTTCCCATGGGACCTTACCTACAAGTTCTCTGAGCTTATCAAAATCTGCCTTCCTGAAATTCATTACCTCAATTGTGCTGGTCTCCCTTCTACCTTTTCTTAAGATCATGATCTCTATTATTTCATGATCACTGTCCCCCATGCTGTCTTCCACTTTCAAGTTCTCAACTAGTTTCTCCCTATTTGTTAAAATCAAATCCAGAACAGCTTCTCCTCTGGTAGCTTTTTCAACCTTCTGAAACAGAAAGTTGTCTCCAATGCAGTCCAGAAACTTATTGGAGAGCCTGTGCCCCGCTGTGTTAGTTTCCCAACATATGTCTGGATAGTTGAAGTCCCCCATCACCACCAAATCTTGGGCTTTGGATAGTTTTGTTAATTGTTTAAAAAAGGCCTCATCCACCTCTTCCACCTGGCTAGGTGGCCTGTAGTAGACTCCTAGCATGACATCACCCTCATTTTTTACCCCTTTTAGCTTAACCCAGAGACTCTCTACACAGCTATCTCCTACGTTCATCTCCACTTCAGTCCAAGTGTGTACACTTTTAATATACAAGGCAACCCCTCCTCCCTTTTTTCCCTGTCTGTCCTTCCTGAGCAAGCCGTACCCTTCCATACCAACATTCCAATCGTGCGTCCCATCCCACCAGGTTTCTGTAATACCAATGATATCATAGTTGTATTTATTTGTTAGCAATTCCAGTTCTTCCTGCTTATTACCCATACTTCTCGCTTTTGTATATAGGCATCTAAGATACTGATTTGATCTTGCCTCGCTGTTGTGCCCTGACCCTCCTTTCTCCTTGCCATTATAGGCTGTAGTCCCCCCCATTTCCCCAACCCATCTCCCAGTCCCGCACATTCAGCACTTACCTGTGGGCTTTGCTCACCTGTCCCCGTTGAACCTAGTTTAAAGCCCTCCTCACAAGGTTAGCCAGTCTGTGTCCAAACAAGGCCTTCCTGCTCCTGGAAAGGTGAACTCCATCTCTGCCAAGCAGTCCTTCCTGGAAGAGCACCCCGTGGTCAAGGAAGCCGAAGCCGTCCTGGCGACACCATCCTCGCAGCCAGGCATTCCCCTCCAGGATGCACCTCTCTCTGCCCAATGGCCGTACTGGGTCAGACCAAAGGTCCATCTAGCCCAGTAGCCTGTCTGCCGACAGCGGCCAACCCTAGGGAGCCTGGAGGGGATGGACCGAAGAAAGTGACCAAGCCATTTGTCTCGTGCCATCCCTCTCCAGCCTTCCACAAACCTTGGGCAGGGACACCACTCCTACCCCCTGGCTAGTACCACTCCATGGACCCAACCTCCATGACTTTATCTCACTTCCCTTTAAACTCTGTTCTAGTTGTAGCCTTCACAGCCTCCTGCAGCAAGGAGTTCCACAGGTTGACTCTTTGCTTTGTGAAGAACAACTTTCTGTTGCTAGTTTGAAGCCTGCTACCCATTCCTTTCCTTTGGTGTCCTCTAGCCTTCTATTATGGGAACTAATGAAGAACTTTTCTTGATGCACCCTCTCCATCCCACTCATGCTTTTATAGACCTCTATCCTATCCCCCCTCAGTCTTCTCTTTTCTAAACTGAAAAGTCCCAGTCTCTTTAGCTTCTCTTCATATGGGACCTCTTCCAAACCTCTGATCATTGTAGTTGCCCTCCCCTCTCCCACCCTCTCTCTTCCCCTCTCCCACCTCCTTTTCCCAGTCTCCCCAAGTTTTGTTCAATAAAGAGAGATTCTATTTTTGACCACACGTTTTCTTTATTTTGTACATGAGGAAGGGGGGCTAGGGAAGGTTAAGTGGAAGGAGGTGAGGGAGGAATGGGGTACGAGCCCCTGATGGGGAGGACTGGGCTGGCTTTGCAGGCTTCTGGGGGTGGAACCTCTCCTGCAGCCCCCCAATTGCCCCCTCTCCCCAGATGGCAGCCTGCGGCAAGTGCAGCCGGGCTGATGGCTGAGTGCTGTGTTGTGCCCAGTGTGGGCACGCAGGGCACTCCAAGCCAGGACTGCTTTGCAAGTGGGGCACCCCTGAGAACTGTCTGTCCGGGGTGAGGGTCGGGTCCCTTTAAGCACAGCCCTCGGCTAGCCTGAGACAGCAGCTCCACGCTCTAAGTCCTCATCTGATACCCTGCCGGCACTGCTTCCGGCCAGCCTTAACCCCGGTTCAGGGTCCACTTAATGTGGACATGCTAGTTCGAATTAGCAAAACGCTAATTCAAACTAGTTTTTAGTTCTAGATGCGTTAGTTCGAATTAGCTTAGTTCGAATTAACTAATTCGAACTAAGTTAGTTCGAATTAGCGCTGTAGTGTAGACATACCCAGGCAGTGGTATTACCAGACTCACTTATCAAAGGTTCTTAAACAGCCAATTTCCCATTAGAGGTATATACAGCACTATAGTCTTATCTAGGGGGAAAACGCTGGTGCTTAACCACATAGGTGCACCATCTTGGAATGTCCAAACAACAACCTGGAGTCCATCTTGGCTGCCCTTCTCCTTCCTTCCCTGAGGGCACTTTCCCGCTTTTTTTGATCTTTTGGCAGGGCGCTAGAAAGATACGTGACTTGGATTCTGCCCAGCAACAACAGGTTATTTAAAGGCTGCCTCACCAGTCCTGAGGGGCTGCCCTTCTGAGTGGCAGAGTTTGGAGCTGCTTAGAAGTGCACGCCAGCACCACACACATAAGACTGGTTGCAGGAGGGTGAGCTTGCCTGCACACAAGCAGTGTGTTGCCAGCTGCCACTCCTCCTAACTGAGGACATATACACATTCATGATGACCAGGGAAGGAGAGTGGGCCAGCCATTGCCGGGGAGCTGACATCCGCTATCTGATCACTCCTTTCTGTGATATCAGCTGGAGATGGTCTCACTGCTGTGAGGGTCCTCAAATTGCAAGACATGGTAGAGCTTCCCTAATCCTCCATTCCCTTGCCTGGTTCCCATCCTGAGGGAGGGAACTCCCCTGTGTTGCAGACAGCACACCACTTCTCGTACTTACCTTTCCTTGCTATAGCTATGTTCTTAATCTTTTGGTTTGCCTTTCATTTGCCTTGTTTGGAACTGTTAAATAAATGCCCTGTTTGTTTGAAACCACATTCTAGTTGGTTTTATTCCTCCTAAAGACAAACCCCAATGATAGAAGCAGTTAGGGCAGGCCTGGGCAAAATATGTCCCGCAGGCTGGATCTGGCCCATGGATGTTGTGGGGAGCCCCAGGCAGGCTCCCTGCTTGCCTTGTCCCACCCACACGCCGCTCAGAAACATGGCTGCGGGGCAGTTTTTTTTTTTAAAACTGAATCTGGAGGGGAGGCTTTAGGAGCTGCTCCCACCCCCAGCACAATCCCATTGGTTGGTTTCTGGTCAGAAACTGGCCAATGGAAGCTGCCTGTTTCAATAACAGGCAGCCACAAAGCACAAAGGGCTCCAGAGCACATCGCTGCTGCCTGTGTGGGGATGGGGCAGGCAGCAGTGTTCCTCCTAAACTGTACAGCAGCCCAGCTTCACAGGTGATTAATCAGCTCCACCCAGTCAGTTGCTCAGGGCTCTGTGCACGAAGCTGACTGACTTGGCAGGGCTTATTAATCACCTGTGAAGCTGTGCTGCCACACAGGTTAGAGGGAATACTGGCAGGCAGGGAGATTGATTGAGAAATGGCTGCTGGTTGGTAAGTTTCCTGGCCAGAGCCTGTCTCTGGCACCCCAGTTCCTCCCTTCCCTCATTTTTATGGCAGTAAACTATTTTAATCACTATATATTTGAGCGAGTTTGTGTGTCTGTCTGTCCCATCCATCCGTCTGTGAGTCTGTTTGTTCAAGAACTCCTAAAAGGTAAGAATTAGGACCACCAAATTCAGTATGTAGCTTTCTCATATCATAACTTAAAGCAAGGAAAGGGTTTGGTTGTGCCAGGACAATGGGGTGTGCATGGAATTTGACTGTTTCTCATAAAATGGAAAGGGAGGAGTCTGTTAGCAGGCACGGTTACACTGTAATAATTACCTTGGGGTATAGCAAGGGGTCAGAGAGGTGAAACAGGACAGCTATAACCCCATTGGGGTAGCAAGGGACAGCTATCTACTATATATTTGAGAGAGTTTGTTGTATATCTGTCTGTCCCCCAGCTGTGCCTTCTGCATCTGCAGTGGCATTTCTCACCTGGCCCCAACCTACTGCAGTGGAGAGGGGGAGGGACTTGCATACTCACCTCTTCATGCCTTTCCCTGCCCCAGAACAATGATTTAAATGAAGAAAAACAAAACTTATTTCAGTTGAGGACCCAAGCAAGGCTGGGTAATTCCTTGAGTAGGCTATATAATCAATAATGCCTTTGCCATTGACATTGGGTATTGAGTCTTATAATGGGCAAGCCACCTGCCTGGAAAATGATCCCATGTACAATTCTACCAAAGGAGGGATCCCAGATACATTCTACTACATGAGGAGTGATCATTTGGCATGAAATTGGACTAGTGAATTCCAACTTGCTAACAGTATGGGCTCATCTAGACTACGGGGAAGATTCAAAAGAGGATGTGCAAATTCTGCAGGAAAAAAAAAGAGGTTTACATGGCTTTTTGACAAAGGTGGGGGGGTTTCACCAAAAAAAGCGGTGTCTAAACTACTTTCACTTTCGAAAGTGAGATTGGAAGAATATATGCAAATTCCAGCAGAATTTGCATTTCCTCTTTTGAATTTTCCCCATAGTCTAGGCATAGCCTATTAGTAGACAGCAAGTAAAATACCTGAGTCAAATTAAATTGTTAACTCATTGGATTTATTTGCTGAAACTGGAATTTTTGGTTTTGATGGTTCTATTATAGATAATAGTGCTAGATCTTTTATGCAGAATGGAGCATGAATGTACAGAAAACTAAACTCGGGAGAGGGCAGGAATAGAGAAAGCTAAGAAGTTAGCGAGTAGAATTCTCTTTTCAAAAAGAAAAAAAAGGGCATTATGCTTGTGAACTCTGAATCAAGAATATTTTTTTGAAAGTCAGAACCCTCAGTTGTCCAGAAAGTTTTATTTCAGCATGGGTTGCTTGCAGCTAAACTATTAGTCAAAGGTGGAATCTTTGAAAATTTTGATTAATAGAATTTCAAACAGATATGGCACAAGCCTTATGTAGAAATCTGCTTTATTTCTAAATTTAATGCATTAAATATCACATCAAATATGATCTTGAAAGGAAAATGTAGTGAATTATTCACAGACCTCCTGTGCTTTTGAAATGCTAACAGGTCAAATACTTTGAAGGACTGCTTGAGTTGATTACAGACTATATACAGGTCTAATTGATTATATCCAACCCTGCGTTATCAGATTTACTAGTTTGACCAAACTAATTTAAATGATGTGATATATGATACAAATGCTGCATAAGTGTTATCTTGTCAAATTATTTTTAACTAAAATATTTTCTCACTTACACAGTAAGGAACCTGTCCAAATAATACTCACTGGCTAAGGTCTTGAATCTCTTCTTAGCATTTGGAGGCACTGAAATTTAAAGATTGTGGCCCAATTTTTTCAAGTCACTAGTAATTCTGAGTTTCTTAGTTTTGGCACCCACCCCCAAATTTGAGACACTTTTTAAAGGGGCCTGATTTTTCTGAGTGTTGTCCATCAGTACTTTTTGAAAACTGGGCTTCTCTATAGTATCTTATGTGAGGCACCCAAAATCACTTGATAACTGAAAATCTTGGCCTTGAGTGTTCACATGGATCTCATTACTTTCCCATAATTAATGTAAGTTTCAGTAAATCTTTGGATACAAAGAAGAAAAGAGAAATCTGCTGAGTCTGCTGAGGGAATTAGGCCATCCAGCAAATTAGAAACCAAAAGTTTGTTACCATTTAGATGTGTCACTTGTGGGTAGAGTCTCAAAAGTGCTTTGTTAAAATTCAGGTTTGCAACTCCTCCTGACAATGGCCCTAAGTATGTGTTTAAACACTTGGCTGAATAGGGATTGATTTTGCCAAATTGTGGCCGATAATAGAATTTGCAAACCTCCTTTTGTGCTATGCTGAACTGTACCTTCTCCCAGGCAAGAGGCTCAGGGTGGATCTACAAAGCAAACTCCTAGAACAATGTTTGGATGAAAACCAAATGTCATTCTGACTCTCCAGGCAAATCAGTGAGAACACGCATCTCATCTGGTATGTGTGTTGGCTCTAAATAGGTCTGTTAGAGCCTCAGGCATATATTTCTACTGGGATATTTGCAGGGACTTGAGAGGAATATGTTGTATAGAGCGTCTATTCTCAAACTCTTCCACCTTCCCTTTCCCCCCAAAACTTGCTTCTGGTGGTAGGGGAGGACCAGGTGAAAACATGTCCCGGAGACAGGGCTCCAGGCATTCTTTAGCTTTAGGATCCTTTCCACTTCACATAATTGTTTTGCCCATTGGTGTCCATGCCCCAATATGCCCAGGGCAGAGAGAGGAAGAACATCTAGGCTTATTTGAATGAGAACAGCTGTGGGACAGGAAAAATTCCTGGAGGTGTCTTTACACCTGGCGGAAGCTTTGCATGCAGGTGGGCGGTTCAGCTCAGATTGAAGGTCTGACTTTCTTACTCAGCCAGTTGTGGCAGCCGTCTTCTCCCACGCAGTCACACTCCCTGCAGAAACCCTGCCCTGAATCCTCACCCCTGCTGTTGAGGGCAATGAGGAAATAGAGAAACAGAATCACACTCCTCCCCGATTTGTCACAAGCCAAACTGATTACTTCAGTTGCCTGGAGGAAACTCTGTGTTTGAAGGGATGTGAATGCTGGCGCGCAACAGACTTTCCATCTCTGACAAGGTGCCTTTTACAGCTGTCCAAAGGATCTGTGCATCTCTGAAGGGAAAGCTTTTATTATTACTTTCCTTTCAAAAGCAAATAGCAAAGAACATCGCTGATGAACCTCCTGTAAGCTTTGGAAGGCTCTCGATGAGATCCTCTGGCTGGGTCTATGTGTGATGAAATAATACGAGTTTGAACAATAAGAGCATTCCTCTTTGAAAATGTACTTTTCAGTGCTTGACCCTGTGCTGATGGAGGATACATCTGCCAAGTGAACCAATTCTTTACCAGCCTCAGCAATACCAATGCCAAATGCATTTATTATTCAAGAGCACGCGACACTGACCAGTGCTCTTATCTCATTGCTCAGTGAAGGGAAAGAGCGTGTGAATCTGAATCCCTTTTATGGATGGTAAATGTGCAGAGACAGAACACAAAAGCTAGGGAGAAATTTTGCCTGCCTCTCTCAACCTTAGTTAACTATCCTTCAGGGGAACTGAGTTTGAGGAAGCAGGGAAGAGAAACAATGATTAACAATATAGTTACAGTGTGCCCTACAACTCTCCTGCTGTGTTTGATCTTAGCTGGTAGTTTGAACTGTAAATAAAGCTCCATTTGTACCTACTACAGAAAGTGTAAAAAACCTAACATTTGGATGAAAACATAAGATGCTTGGATGGGATGTGGTAGGGGTATTAGGAGTCAAATCCCACTACATTTTAATAGGCTCTTTGGGACCTCTCTCCTATAGGTGCTCTTGAAAATCCCAGCCCTAAGGAATAAAATGCTAGCAGGAAACTGAGGGTGAAATTCACCCCTGTGTGGAGTGTCAGCATGAGGCCTGTGTTCCACTTGAGCCCTTTACTTGAGGGTGCTGAATAAAATCCATGTGTTTATCTGCTAAAGAAGGCCTACCATCCTCGACAAAGGAGGCAAGGCAGATTATCTTCATGTCACCAGTCCTTCTTCTTCCTCCCACCACAAATCTATCTTTACTAGGTCCTGGGATTCTAAGATGCATTTTTTTTGCATGGCTCAGAGTTAGAATCTTTGGGTTGGATTCTGATTGGTGCAAATCAGGAGTAGTAAATGGTATTACGTTGCTGTAAGATAGGTGTAGGTGAAAAGAGAATCGGGCTGTTGATGAGTCCCAAGCACTGAATGCTAAAAAGAGAAGCAATATGAACAAAAGCAACAATACTATATCTAGCTAATAAATGTATAACTCTCTAGAGACTGAGCTCTGAAAAGAGATGGTGTTGAAAAACATGATGAACTAACAGGCTGTGCTGAAACAGACTAATGCATAAAGACAGCTAGGAAGACAGGGGCAGCAAACAGTGAAACCAAAGACAGGCAAGGATGCTAAAGGCAAATATTGTGACAAGAAGTACAGTGAGTACTTTGGCACAGTCTGGGTTTAACAGTAATTGCATACCAATAGCAGAATATACAAAACAGGGTCTGTGGCACCTCTTCATATTTCTGAGAGAGTACAATATGAAATAACAGATATGACAGAGATAAAAACAGAATAAAACTACAGTTGATTGATGTTTGATGGGTTTGTTTGGGGAAAATTTACCATACTCAGTTTTATACTGGCTGTTTTTGCATCAAGCACTCTTGCACACCTCCACTTGAATTAACACAACAGTCACTGACTCAGCAAAGCAGTTAAGTCTAAGCAACTGAATAGTCCCATTGATTTAATCAAGGCTTTAATGTTATCCTCAGGAACAACCAGGCAACCTCTTTCATTTCATACAATAGATTTATGTTGGCATAATTGAGGACTGGACACTGTTTGCTTCTTGGGTCAGTTCATCTCTGGTTCAAAATCAAAATGGGCTTCTGAAACCTCTGTTTCTCTTCTCCAATTTTTGCATTTTATCAATGTTTTTCATTTACGCTTGAAAATTATGATTTTCTCTGCAGGAACTCCCTGAGTTCCAAACATCCGACTTATAAACACCCACCCATACAGACAACAGTTCAGGGGAGCAAGCAAGAGGCACAGATGGTGGCGGGCAGTACAAGTACTGACCAGAAGAATCCAGAGGAGCAGAGGGTGGGAGCACACCCAGCTGCTGGAGAGAAGCAGTGCTTTGAACGGGAAACTGCCGCTTTTCTCCAGCTGCCGGGTGCATGGCCACCCCCTGCTCCTTCAGAGTCCTCTGGCCTGCACTTGCATCACTCGCCACTTCCTGGTGAGCAGGGACTAGGTGAAGCCAGTTGGGTCTGGGAGATGGGGCTGGCTGCAAGAATTGGCACAGAGCCCACAGCGGAGAGGCATGGCAACCAGGGGCTGGGGGGATGCCAAGATTTCCCCTTCAGAATCTTCACCTTCCCCCTCATCCTCCTCTGATTAAACCTGCCTTTCCACACGCACCAGGATTCAAGGTTAAATCAAAAACTATTTTTACTATTTTTCATTTTAAAATACAGTATTTCAGCTACATTATGGGTTAAATAGGCATTGGGGGCTAGCCTAGGAACCTAACTACCAATTATTACATTGTTTCTATGGGAAAATGTGTTCTGGGTTCCAAACAACCCACTTGCAAATAAATGAACTTTTGGAACACAGCCCGTTCCTAAGTTGGGGGCTTCCTGTGTGGATATATAAGAATACAGGATAGTCAGAAAGGCAAAAGCAGTAAGAATGGGCATATCTGGATACAGCTGGTTGGAAGCTGGTCCCCTGATCTTCAAAGGCTGATTCAGTGAAAAGCTGGCAGTTTTCAGCAAATGGCTGGTAGGCGGTTAAACAACTGGCACATAAGAACATGAGAATGTCCATACTGAGACAGACCAAAGGTCCATCTAGTCCACTGCCTGTCTGCCAGCAGTGGCCAATGCCAGATGCCCCAGAGGGAGTGAACAGAAACAGGTAATCATCAAGTGATCCCTCTTCTGTCATCCATTTCCAGCCCCTGACAAACAGAAGCTAGGGACATTGTTCTTACCCATTTGGGCTAAGAAGTATTGATGGACCTAACCTCCATGAATTTATCTAGTTCTTTTTTGAACCCTGTTAAAGTCTTGGTCTTCTCTACATCCTCTGGCAAGGAGTTCCCATGTTAATTGTGTGCTGCATGAAGAAAAACTTCCTTTGTTCGTTTTAAACCCACTACCTATTAATTTCATTTTGTGACCCCTAGTTCTTACGTTATGGGAACAAGTAAATAATTTTTCCTTATTCACTTTCTCCATACCTGTCATGATTTTATAGACCTCTATAATATCCCCCTCCCTTTATAGCACATCAACACAGCAGGGCTACAGACAATTTAAGCATAACTGAAGTCAAAGTAGCTAAATTTGGCTTTTGGCACTGTCTAACAGCAGGAAGTCGCAGGAAGAACACTCATCCTTTGCTTCTCTTAGTCCTAGTGAAATGTGAGTTACAATGAGCAAGAGTAAGAAGTCCTCCAGATCAATGTTATTTCGAAATAAAGGCATGTAGTGTAGATGCTCAATAAAGCCCTTTTCCGGAGGATCTCTTATTCCTACTTTATTCCGGAGGATCGCGCCAGTCTAGATGCTTTTTTCCGGCTTTTCCCCAAGCCGGAAAAAAAGTGGCGGCCATGTTTATTTAAATCCGCGGGAGATATTTAAATCCCCCGCGGATTTCCCTATTCTGACTTACCTGCTTTGCATGACTATTCCGTTTTATGGGGCCAGTGTAGATGTAGCCCTTGGATTTATATAGAGACAATCAGATATTTTCTGTCTTATTTGCCATCCCTTTTAAAATTATTCCAAACATTCTGTTTGCTTTTTTGACTGCCGTTGCACATGGAGTGGATGTTTTCAGAGAACTATCCACAATGATTCTAAGATCTCTCTCTTGAGTAGTTGTAGCTAAATTAGTCCCCATCATTTTGTATGTGTAGTTGGGATTATTTTTTCCAATGTGTACTGCTTTACATTTAGCAACATTAAATTTAATTTTCCATTTTGATGCCCACTCACTTAGTTTGGTGAGATCTTTTTGAAGCTCTTCACAGTCTGCTTTGGTCTTAACTACCTTGAGAAGTTTGGCATCATCTGTAAATTTTGTCACCTTGCTGTTTATCCCTTCCTCTAGACCAGTGGTCTCCAACCTTTTTACACCCAAGATCACTTTTTAAATGTCAGGACGAGCCAAGATCTACCCCATCCTTTCCCCAAGACCCCAGCCCTCCCTTGAGGCCCCACCCTCTCTGTTTTCCTTCTCTCCATCACTAGCTATCCCTGGCCCTCATACACTTTCAGGGTGTGGCTATACTGCCACTTTTTTTTATCCTTCTGTTGGAAGAGATTTTTCTGACATTTGGTCCCTCTAGACTATGCCAAATGTCAGAAAAAAACCCTTCTTTTGGAAGCCCCTTTATTCCTTGTGGAACAAGCAATACAGGCACTGCCAAAAAAGCATGTTTGCCAGAAAAACTTCTGGGCTGTGTCTAGACTGGCAAGTTTTTCCGCAAAAGCACTTGCTTTTGCGGAAAAACTTGCCAGCTGTCTACACTGGCCGCTTGAATTTCCGCAAGAACACTGAAGATCTCATGTAAGAAATCAGTGCTTCTTGCGGAAATACTATGCTGCTCCCATTCGGGCAAAAGTCCTTTTGTGCAAAAGCTTTTGCACAAAAGGGCCAGTCTAGACAGCTCAGATTTGTTTTGCGCAAAAAAGCCCCGATCGTGAAAATGGAGATCGGGGCTTTTTTGCGCAAAAGCACGTCTAGATTGGCACGGACGCTTTTCCGCAAAAAGTGCTTTAGCGGAAAAGTGTCCGTGCCAATCTAGACGCTCTTTTCTGCAAATGCTTTTAACAGAAAACTTTTCCGTTAAAAGCATTTGTGGAAAATCATGCCAGTCTAGACGTAGCCCTGTAGTCTAGCTGTATCCTCAGTGGGTTGAGACCGGAGGTGCGGGCTCTGGGGTGGGAATGGGGGATTTGGGTGTGGGAAAGGGTGAGAGGTGCAAGCTCTGGGAGAGAATCTGGATGCAGGAGGCTGTGGAGAAGAGGATGCAGGCTCAGGGAGGGAGGGTCCAGACTGGGGTGTGTTGGGGTCAGGTGGAGGGTTGGAGTGCTGAGGAAGCCACAGGCTAATTGATATGAGGGTGCAGGAATATGTGTTGGAATGTGTGAAGGGTTCAGGGCAGGGAGGTTGGGAGTATGATGGGCTCAGGACACAGTTTTGCAGTGTGTGGATGGTGCAGGAGTGTTGTGGCAGAAAACTGAGGATGTGGGGGTGCAGGAGTTTTGGGATGTGAGAGGCTCAGGACAGGAGGTTCCAGTGTATGATAGGTTCAGATTTGGGGTCGTAGGGGGGGGGTACAGGAGTGTTATGATGCTGTAGCCAGATGAGGGCTTGGCCCCTTGCTGGCCAGGCTTCATTTTTAAAAAAAATATTATGTCAAACACAAAAAGTTTCAGAATTGTCTTTATTTATGAGGGGGCAGGGAACCTGTTTTGATTCAGGGGTCACTGACCCTCAGAAAAGTCAGTTGGGGCCATACAAGTGAGATACAAAAACACAACCCCTCCAAACTCCTCAGGCCTCACTAACGAGGCCCCAACTGTGCTGGTGGGGACAGGGGACAGGATGCTGGGGCAGGAGACAGGGTGCAAGGGGGTGCTGGGGCAGGAGTCTGGGACAGGGACAGGGTGCTGGTGGGTGCTGGGGCAGGTAAAAAGTACTTGTGGGGTTCTGGGGATCCTGAAGCTGTGCACCAAGGTCCAGGAAGTGTGCAGGCTGCTCCCCTATCCTCCAAACAGTGGCACGGTACCTGAAATGCCAGTCCATTGTACACTGGAGATTTTCTTCTCCTGCTGCCTTCCTGCATGGAGGGGGAGAGAGGGGAAGTCCCGGACCACATCAGTTCCAACTGCTCAGGCAGCACGTGCCTTGCTCCTCTGCTCCTCACAGCAGCGTGCTCTGCCTGAGCAGTTGGAGCTGGCACAGTCCCAGACTCTCCCTCTCCCTCCATCCCCCGCATGCAGGAAGGCAGCAGAGGAAGAAAGTCCCCAGCATGCAATGGAGCGGCGTTTTAAGTACCATGCCGGCTGTTTGGAGGGTGGGGGGAAGAACAGTCCGTGCACTTCCGGGACCTGGTGTGCAGCTGCAAAACTCCACACCACCTCGCAGGTAGCCCACGCTACCTCCGTTGTTCCTGAAGATAGTGTCAGTGCGGCGTTCATCTTGGGAAGGGGTATCGAGGGGTGGGGCCTCCAAAAGCTTTGCAATCGACTGGTCGAACCCCCAGGATCGACCAATCGATCGTGATCGACGGGTTGTTGACCACGAGTCTAGATCATTTATAAATAAGTTGAATAGGGTAGGTCCCAGGACAGACCCTTGAGGGACACCACTAGTTACTTTTCTCCATTTTGTTTAATAATTTTTGGTTGATACTCTTTTTACATAAAAACTGCCTGCAAACACACTTGTACTGGAGAATACAGCTCCTTTATTAAATGCAGAGTTGTTCAGAATATTATCTCAGATAGATGAATGTGTAAGTGAATACAGTACTTGTGAAAGGTACCAGCTTGACTCCTCTGAAGGCTAAGTATGTTTCTTTACCAGAATAGGCACGGTATGGACAACACCAGTGCCGGCTTCCCCCAAGTGCTACAGCAAGGTACCTCAACACTGGCATGGAGGCACCACCTCTAGAAATGCAAATGCATTTTTGGCCTATTTGCTAAGAATGTCAGCGAGGCTGTCAGTCAGAACCTATTATAATGGTGATTTTTGTCATATGGATGCCAGGATATTTGGGAGCTGGATTTAATCCATCAGTTTGTTTTGCACAGGGTCCAAAACAGCCGTGTAATAAGACTTTTCTTGGGCCACGGTCAAATTAGTGATGTAGAGGGGAAAGGCTCGCTATCCCACTATCATTCCCGCGAACCAACCTTTTCCTCTTGCAATGAATTTCAAAAACCTTACAGACATTTTGCTGGCACCTTTCCTGTGTTCATCTTTGAGTGCACTGATTGCATTTGATTTCAGCTTTTATTTCTAGCCACTTCAAAATGGAGCTGAAAGGTTTATCCAAGATGGCTGATGAAGAGTCCAAGTGGCAAAGTGGCCATTTAAACTGCAGAGACCTTGGTTCAAATCTTTTCATGCTGTTTGTCAACAATAAAATATGTTTAATTGTTTTAACATTGTCTGGAGCAGCCCTTTATTTTGCTAACAGACTCCTTCCCCATAGTGTTGGCAGATGGTTTTAGAAAAAATACCAAACAACAAAAAAACATGCCAGGAAAAATGTTTGTTGAGAAAAAAAAAAGGACCCTGAGAGCTGTTAAGCAAAAAAAAAACCCCCAAAATAAAAAACCACCGTGGCCCCTTTAAAAACAGCGTGTGATGTTTTTAGGCCCTAATAGGCAGCCAGCGGCCGCTTGCCATCTTGTATCCCTGCGCCAGGCTGGACAGCTTCCCTACGGAACCCGGTAAGCACTAGGGTTGCCAGACTTGTACTGGAGAATAAAAACAATACTATACCGTAAAATAAAATTTTATTTTTCGAAATGACACAAAACTTACATGTATGCTGAAATTAAAATAGCTTCTTTCTAGATTTTCTGATTGCAAAATTCTGGAAAAGTTCATTGAAGCTGACTCGACGATGCATGTCCACTTCCATGCACAATAGGGAAAGTGAATCAAGTCTGTCCTGACACATTGTTGTTCTCTGAGGGTTTTTTATTCTTTTCAGCTGAGAAAAAGAGTTCTGATTTTTCCCATGATGACTACTTCGATGCTTTTTTGAAATATCAAATATCAAATTAAAAAAAAAATCTCATATTTTTTTGGCGCCCCTGCTTTGCTGGTGCCCTAAGCACGTGCTTAGTCTGCTTATTGGGTAATCCAGCCCTGATTATTTTCGCCTCCTGGCTGGGAAAAAATCAGAAAGTACCAGACTTTTTAGGTGTCCAGTATTTTCTGAATTTTTTTACCGGACAGGAGGCAAAAATACTGAACTGTCTGGTTCAGTACTGGACACCTGGCAACCCTACTTCCCCAGCTTGGAATGGTAGTTTCAGTTCTAAATGGGTCCTACACTGGAAGGCTGTGTCTAGACTGCATCCCTTTTCCATAAAAGGGATGCAAATTAGATACATCGCAATTGCAAATGAAGTGGGGATTTAAGACCCCCCCCGCTTCATTTGCATAAAAATGGCTGCCGCTTTTTTCCGTCTCGGAGCTTTGCCGGAAAAAAGCGCCAGTCTAGACGCGGATCTTTCGGAAAATAAAGCCTTTTCCGAAAGATCCCTTATTCCTCTTAAAATAAGGAATAAGGGATCTTTTGGAAAAGGCTTTATTTTCCAAAAGATCCGCATCTAGACTGGCGCTTTTTTCCGACAAAGCTCCATGCCGGAAAAAAGCGGCAGTCATTTTTATGCAAATGAAGCGGTGGGATTTAAATCCCCACTTTGTTTGCAATTGTGATGTGTCTAATTTGCATCCCTTTTACAGAAAAGGGATGCAGTCTAGACACAGCCGAACAGTCCTGTTGATTTCCATAAGGCTGGAGTTAAGTAGCCTTAAGGGCTTTAACAAAAGCTAGAAAGCAGACTGTACCTAATAAATTCACATTGCCTTGAGTGGGCTTTGGATCAGAGAATAGAATCCCAGTTCAGCAAAGTCCCCAAGCACATGCCTTACCTTTAGCATGCCAGTCATTCTACTGAAATAGGACCGCTGGCATGCTTAAAGCATATACTTGGAGACTTTGCTGCATCAAAACTCAAGTCAATGAGCCAAATCTAACTCTTATCCCATGTACAGGTGTCAAAGGCAAAAAAACCCTGATAAAGTTCTCACCACCCTTAAAATATACTTCAGTAAAGTGCACGGAATGAATCATGTATAATCGTGAGGTGTTTGGAGGATGAAGGGAAAGCTCCTTTCAAATACATTTCTCAATAGAACATGATATTCTGATCCCTGCAGAAAGATATGGCTGATGGGTTGTATAAACAAAAGTCAGCTGAAGTTTTTGCTGGTATTCTGAAGCCTTTATTTACTTTCACAAAAAAATCTTCCGGTTCACGTGTTAATTATTCAGATAACTAGATATTTTATATCAACGTTTCTTGAACTTGCCATACTTCCAAATGGGCTTGGTGAGATAACATAGAGAAATCAGTTAGGACTTGTTTGAAAGATAAAATTTCTTGGAAAACAAAGTCTCTTCTAGAAATACTCTGAGCCTTTGTGAAGGGGGATGGAAAGCCTGAAGGGACCTGAAGATAACTTTTGGAGATGCAAAAATAAAGACAAATAGGCCTTTTTTTTTCTCTTGGCAGGAGCATTGTCTTTCAGTGGCTATCATGAGCAGACAGCACAGAGCCCTTCCCAGTCTCTGCAAAGACACTTCCCAGTGATTTGGACCTTGGCATATCCAGCTTCAATCTGTGAATATGTATATCATTTCTCCATGGTGATCCTCTATGAAATTTATAGCTCTTTGGAGACAGGATGAAACAGCCTTAGGATTTGTGAGCTTCTGTTGGCAGATTTGATGGGTATAATTCCTTTTAAAACTGGCATGCTAGCTTAAGTCACTAATGCAGGAAATGGCCATGACAGCAGCTGCTTCATTTTGGGTGGATAATAAGACTATGGGAAAGACCCATGCATGTAAGCCAAACACACTTGTTGTGAAAGCTATTCACACCTGGACCAAACTTGAACATATAGAGACAGGGGAGCCAATAGCCTTTATGGGTCCCTGGTCAAGGTGGGGGGTGGCTCCACACTCCTGGAAAGGGCAGAGCCTCAGGCGGAAGTGGGGGGGGAGGCTGGAGCAGCTAGCCCTCTGTGCCGCCTGGCGCACGAAGCATCCCCCCAGCTCTCAAAGCCACATGGAACATGCAGCACCCCAGAGGTGATTTAAAGGTCGCAGGGCTCTGGCTACCACCACTGCCAACCATAGCCACTGCCTCCTTTGGCCTGTACAGATTATTTGCTGTCACTGAAAAAGAAAGACAAAGTCAGCAGCATAACTCCCATCTTGACCCAATAGCTCTGGAAATTATCCAGCAACTTGCAGTCAGGTGCTGTGCAAGCTCCTCCACCCACAGCTCCATTCTACTCCCAGCAGATCTTCTATTCTATGTTTAAAACTCCAAACGTGCTGAAGTAGGGTTCGATGACCTGGTGAGAAGACAGCCCGACCTCTTTTTATGCAACAGCTTCCACCACTGTTATCTCAGATGGAGCTGATCTGTGGGGAATTATGGGTCCTGATCTCACTAATGCAAAGAACATCTGGGTTTTTAGGGCTTCTTTTGTTCCTTTCCCTATACACTTTTGCCCCATGCCCAGTTTTTCCTATTTTCCTGTTATTTTTAAGAGCAATTTCTTCAGCCTGCAGAGGTTGATTTAAGGACTTTCCCCCCTTAGAATAATGTTGAATTTGATTCCACCCTGAGATAGTAATTTTCCCTTGTGTGGGAATCTGTGTTATTAATCTTCCATGAGCTGCTTCACTCTGGCAGATGTTTGTATTCCAGTTCCTCTTGGAGTGTCTTTGGCTTGCTGCTTAATTTAAGAACTGATATAGCTCATAAATAGCTGCTGATGTCTGTGTAGAGTCCCTCGCTGTAGTGTAGACAATAGACCTTTACTGAGGCCACTGGATAAAATATGTACAGCCACTTGTTCTCCTTGGCTTTCTAAGCACTGCTTAATTCCACACACGGGGTATTCTATAACAGTCTAGACTGAGAAAGTATTTAGGATAGTCCACAACACAGGAAACGAGGGAAGTATCAGTGAAATTAGGAGTTTAGGCTAAATATTAGCAAAATCTTTCTTGCAGTGAGATTTAATAAATTGTGAAATATTTTCTCAAAGCAAATGGTAGAAACCTCATCACATGGCCCTTTTATTTATTGGATCATTAGCAATGTGCATGAATTTTCCATACAAGTTTTAATAAAACTTATCCATAATTTATATTTTAAAAGACCCATTTATGCTTGGCCCAAACTACTATCATGATCTGTGTAATTATTTGGTTCAAATTCCAAAAATGGCACTTGTACCATAAAATCAACTAGATCCTGGTACAAGGCTGTCGTTTTTTTCATTGAAAAGATTTCCTGTACTTATTTCTCCAACCTGGCTGCTAGTTATTGTGTTACCCCTGGGTCCTTCCCTCAATCATTTGGTGCTTTTAAAATGAGTTTGAACAGAATATCAGCCCACATATGGTTGGGCAGACTCCTGCATTGGCAAGGAGATGGCTTTGAATGACCTATTGGTTCTTTTCTAATTCTAATTATTTTGAGTTCCAGAGAGTGCTTGCTTTTCAGCAACCAGGATTTCCACTTCTTGTAGATTAAATAATAATTTATTCTGATTTCAGTGTGTATCACACTTGGGATTTAGTTACTGTAAAAAAAGATTACTTTACGTCTGTGTCTTGAGCATATTAAATGGAAACTGCAGCCGATCAACATCATCCCAAAGAAGTTGTGCCTCAGATCCCTTGAACTTCTCTGTCTGTATTTTTCCAAGGCAAGCGTTGAGATCAAAGTCCCAGAAAATCATTTGATCTTTTAGTTCTAAACAAGTACTAAAAGAGCACATGTGTGATATTTAATTATTACTGGATGAAGCACTGCTATCTAAACTCTGATGAACTGGTTGATTTTAACTATTTGTAGTTTAAAACAGGGAAAGATTGGGGAGGGAAAAGTCTGTAGAAGGCCAGTGAGGAAAGTGGCCGTAGAAACTCACTAAAATAAAAGAATACATACACCACAGAACAAACCTGAATGCCGATGTAATACCCGCTTTGCCATCTATCATCAATAGATCATTAGATATTTGGCCTATTCCAATTTACTCTGATTTCTGATATACTCTTAGAAGTCTAAGTAGGAAATACGTGCTAACATGATCTTTGCACTCTCCAGTAGAACCCTGCCAATTCTCACAGACCACATTTTGTATACAAAATTGAGCTGTTTCTCTCTACTTCCTAGCAAAGGTTAAATAGCTAAATTCTATGTAGTCAAATTTTATCTTGCTATCTATTTTAGAGAGCTTGTCTGTCTGTAGTCTGTTTGTTCAAGCTCTCCTCCTGGACGGTAAGAGCTACAACCACCACATTTAGTAGACAGCTTCCTCTTATCCTAACTTAAAGCAAACTCAGGGTTTGTCTGGGCCAGGAGAATGGGAAGTGCCTGAAATGTGATTCCATAACATAGAAAGGGAAGATCAGAGGGAGAGCGATACTGCAGAGTGACTATTGGGAGCAGCCGCACCAGCAGAAGAGTGGACAGCTGTGGACGGGGCTCCACTTTAACAGCTACTGGACTGGGTAAGTGGCCCCTCCGCCCCAAACAGCGCTGGATGGGGAGGAGCCTGTCACTGACCCTGGGCCCATCCCTGGGGCCCAGCCCAGCCCCCAGCTGGAACTTACCCCCTTCAAAGAGAGACTGGTCTGGGAACTGCAGCCCCTTCCCTGCCCCAAGGACACACTGGCTGTGTCTACATTGGCATCCCTTTCCGGAAAAGGGATGCTAATGTAGACTTTGGAATAGGCAAATCCGCGGGGGATTTAAATATCCCCTGCGGCATTTGCATTAACATGGCTGCCGCTTTTTTCCTGCTTGGAGATAAGCCGGAGAAAAGCGCCAGTCTAGACGTGATTCTCCGGAAAATAAAGCTTTTTCCGGAGGATCTCTTATTCCTACTTTCAAGTACGAATAAGAGATCCTCCGGAAAAGGCTTTATTTTCCGGAGAAACACGTCTAGACTGGCGCTTTTCTCCGGCTTATCTCCAAGCCGGAAAAAAGCGGCAGCCATGTTAATGCAAATGCCGCGGGGGATATTTAAATCCCCCTCGGATTTGCCTATTCCAAAGTCTACATTAGCATCCTTTTTCCGAAAGGGAGGCCAGTGTAGACACAGCCTCTAGGACCAGAAACTGTGGCCTAGCACCAGACCAGCTATGGGCCCAGGGGACCAGCTGCAGGCCAGGGCCAGCTCCTGGAAACCCTGTCCGCTCCCCAGACCAGATGCAGGACTGGGGGTATTATGCTTATGAGAAACACACAAGATCTTTATGGGGGAAAAGGCAACATGCCACATTTATTGAGAATACAGTGGCAAAGCAGCTAGCATATGCTTACATAGACAGACAGATAAACACAATGCTTACATCTAGACTGGCATGATTTTCCACAAATGCTTTTAACGGAAACGTTTTCCATTAAAAGCATTTGTGGAAAAGAGCATCTAGATTGGCACGGACGCTTTTCTGCAAAAGCGCTTTTGCGCAAAAGCATCCGTGGCCGATCTAGACGCGCTTTTGCATAAAAAAGCCCCGATCGTCATTTTCATGATCGGGGCTTTTTTGCCCAAAACAAATCTGAGCTGTCTAGACTGGCCCTTTTGCGCAAAAGCTTTTGCGCAAAAGGACTTTTGCCCGCACAGAAGCAGCATAGTATTTCCGCAAGAAGCACTGATTTCTTACATGAGATCGTCAGTGTTCTTGCGGAAATTCAAGCGGCCAGTGTAGACAGCTGGCAAGTTTTTCCGCAAAAGCAACTGCTTTTGCGGAAAAACTTGCCAGTCTAGACACAGCCACACTGTCCCACCAATCGATGTTTGTGGCAGAGGAGTGGGGGATCTATCGAAGATGACACTAAGCTAGGGGGAGAGGTAAATACATTGGTGGATAGGGATAGGGTCCAGAGTGACCTAGACAAATTGGAGGATTGGGCCACAAGAAATCTGATGAGGTTCAGCAAGGACAAGTGCAGAGTCCTGCATTTGGGATGGAAGAATCCCAAGCACTGTTACAGGCTGTTTCTGGCTAAGCAGCAGTTTGGCAGAAAAGGACCTGGGGATTACAGTGGATGAGAAGCTGGATATGAGTCAACAGAGTGCCCTTGTAGCCAAGAAGGCTAATGGTATATTAGGGTGCATTAGGAGAAGCATTGCCAGCAGATCTAGAGAAGTGATTATTCCCCTTTATTCAGCACTGGTAGGCCACTTCTGTAATACTGTGTCAATTCTGGGCTCCCTATTACAGAAAGGATGTGGATGCATTGGAGAAACTCCAGTGGAGAGCAACAAACATGATTAGGGGACTGGAGCACATGACTTACGAGGAGAGGCTGAGGGATTTGGGGTTGTTTAATCTACAGAAGAGGGAGGGGGATTTGATAGTAGCCTTTAACTAGCTGAAAGGAAGTTCCAAAGAGGACGGAGTGAGAGGCTGTTCTCAGTAGTGACACATGGCAGAACGAGGAGCAACAATCTCAAGTTGCAGTAGGGGAGGCCTAGGTTAGATATTAGGAAAAACTATTTGGCTACGTCTGCACTATGAGTTTTCTCAGCAAAAAATATGCTAATGAGGGACTCATTTGCATGAGTCACAATCTCATTTGCATATTTTATGCCTATCCGTTTTTGCGCTGGGGTTTTTGCGCAGTGTGGATGTTTTCTTTTTATACAAAACCCCCTTTTTCTACAAGATCGGTATTCCTCCTTTTTTGAGGGCATAAGGGTCTTGCAGAAAAAGGGGTTTTTGCGCAAAAAGAAAACATCCACACCGCTTGTTTTTGCACAAAAACCCCAGCGCAAAAACGGATCGGCAGAAAATATGCAAATGAGATCGTGACTCATGCAAATGAATCCCTCATTAGCATATTTTTTGTCAAGAAAACTCGTAGTGTAGACATAGCCTTTCACTAGGAGGATGGTGAAGCACTAGAATGGGTTACTCAGGGAAGTGATGGAATCTCTACCCCTAGAGGTTTTTAAGTCCTGGTTTGACAGAGCCATGGTTGGGATGGTTTAGTTGGCATTGGTGCTGCTTTGGACAGGGAGTTGGACTCACTGACCTCCTAAGGTCTCTTCCAATCCTATGATTCTATGATCGGTCTGGACCAATGTTCCAGTCTTGTCAGGACATCCTCACTCTTAAGGCCAAACAGTTTTCTTTTTATAATAGTTCTTTTTTTATTAGGATTAGTGGGTTTTGCATTGTTATACTGTTTTTTTGACGAATGTTTATTTTCAGTTGTTTTTTTGTTTTGTTTTGTTTTGCCATGCTAAGCTGGTTTTAATTACAAACATTTTGTTCCAATTGATAAATGCTTGTCTTTTAGAGCCGTTGATTTGCTCACTGCTTACATCTTAATAGGACTATTTCACAATCTATGGTGTCTTTGAGTATGTTCTTGGCTTTTTTTTTAGAACATTTGGTTCAGTGGCCTTTACACTTATTTTTTATACATTTTTTACTTTTTCACACCTAACGAGGTTGATTTCTTTGTTACAGAGAAACAACCTTTATTACAGAGAGGCTATATGCACGTTTGAACAAGCACATCAAATTACAATAAACAAACCCAATCATTACACCCTTTTACTTATTTTACAATACTAATTTTAAAACATAAAACATAATTATACAACTTTATTCCTGCCTTGGAATCGGCTTTAGACACAATATTCTGACTGGTGCACCTTTACCAATGGCAAGGTAAAAGTCCCTTCTGCTTTCAGAAAGGGTGGCTGGCAAAGTACACTGAGGCATATTACTTGGCATAAAGCTATATTTTAGCTACATGGCTACAGGGGGGCAGCTGGAGGCTGGAGTCGGCTCCTGCAGCCTACCCCCCTTCAACAAGCTGGAGGCTGGGGCTGGTCCCCAGAGCCCGGCCCCCTCAACCAGCTACAGGGAAGGGGGAGGGGCACTGCAAGCCAGGGCTGTCCCCTGGAATCCCACCTTCCCCTGGATTAGTTGGAGGGTGGGGGGAATGCTTGGAAGACATGTCTGGTCCACAGAGACTTGTTCCCCCTGAACACTCTGGAAGCTGGGACTGTCTTCCACAGTCCCAGCCCCCTGGGAGGAGTCACAGGCTGGGAGGAGCCAACAACCAGGGACTGCAGCCCTAGGCTGCCATGAGGAACCACTGCTGGAGCAGTGCCACCATGGACTGACCCAGTAAGCTCCCTCCCAGTTCCTTGCACCCCTATCCCTTTTCCTGGGCCCCCACTAAACCATGTGCCCTCAGCCTCCCACCTTTGCCCTTACTCCAGTACTCCCCACCCCCTTTTCTGAGCCCCCAACCCTTCCAGCCTCCTGCTCTCACTCCTGCACTTGCCCCCTTTCATTCTATCAAAAGACAAACTGCAAATATTGTCTACCAAGACGCTCTATCTAATATCTGAATCACTTTCTTTCTTTTAATAATACAAACTTCTTTTTTCCTTCTTTATTGAAAAATACAACCATTAGGGAAAGCACGCACATTTACCTTTTATTTTCCAAACCAACCCCCAAGCCCATTACTTCACTTAAAGACTCAAGCAATGCCAAGTACATCTGCTAGTAACAAATAATTAAAATTAAATGGTGCTTGCCAAATTAAGGAACAATGTTGATTTGGGGCCTTCTCCAAATCCCATTGAAGTCAGTGGGGACCTTTTCACTAGGAATTGTGTTGGTGCCTGCTTGAGGCATTATCCTTGCTTTACTACTTGCCTCAGTCCAGTAAAATCCTTAAACAGGAATTAAACTGCCAGCCTATTAGTGGTTCCATTGACTTCAGTGGGGATGTTCACATCCTTCCCATACAGCATATGTGTAAGTGTATGCTGGAGCAGGGCTTAAGTGGCAAAATTCAGTAATTAGCGGGGGTGAGGGGGGAGGGTTCTCTCCCAAGCATTAATAAGTTTTTACTGTAAAGACAAGCAATTATCTACTTTGTGCCAGAAAGTTGATTAATTGGAGAGGGAAACTTATTTATCTTAAATATTAGCTATTCAATAGCTGGAAGCATTGAAACTGTGTTGCTAAGTGAATTAAGGTCTGAAATTGTGGACATGCTTGCCTTCCTCATGTGAATAGTCCTGGTTGGTTTACAGTTCTGAATAAAGTCTGGCTCGGTGGCTGCAGGTTCAAGACAGTGGCTTGTACGTGCTTGAGCAGAAAAGGAGCCACTGATAGTTCTGAGAGAAGATTTTAATCAGTTGGACTCAGTTTCCCCTCCCCCAGTTCCCTACCTGCCAGAGGCTTGCGTTTATTTGAAAACAATGATGCATAGCCACGAAACTGGTTTGCCCTTTATCCTGGCAGCCTGGAAGAAATTCAGCTGAACAGACCCCACTTATTCATTTTGCAGGAAAAAAAAATTAAAAGGCTTCTGTGTATTGTGGTAATGTAATTCCTAATCAATGGCAGTGTGTGCAACAGAGATTTATGCTTTTTAACTTCTAAGATTAATGGGCTACATGCAACGTTGCTGTCAAAATGACAGTATTGTGGTCACGTACTTCATGTAACAGATAGGGACCTCATGCCAGACACATCCTTAAGGAAATGCAATTATTGCTGCCCATTTTACAGAGGTTAACTTTATTTTTTCTTGATAAGTGACAACAGAAAGGGATCTGAGGATAAAATTAATTTTACTTGATTAGCTACTAACCTTTTAGGATCATCAGCAAGTTTTATTAGCTCTAAGCTGCGTGCTATTTTATGACAAGGCCATGTCTTATCTTACTGACCAATGCCAGAATACTGTCTGTGTCCACCCTCTAGAGAATTAAGCTCTAAAGGCTGTACAATATGGGCAAATCTGATCTGTGCCCATCTCATCTTTGACATCAGTCATGTATCTGAGTGTCCAGCAGTGGCTTCTACATATTGGCTTTCCTGGCATGATGGCATTCCACTGAAAAGAGATCTCCAGAGCCATATGCCATCTGTGTAGATTGTCCAAGAGCCTTCCCAAATTCTATGTGTGCATGCAATGGGGTAGAAACTGCTAGGGGAAGTCAAAAGTGAGTGGTATTTCCTGAAACCAACATTAAGCTGTATTACGCCATATCTACAACTGGATGGTTAGCAAATATGGTTTAACATTACAGGCAGTCCCCGACTTACGCGGATCCGACTTATGTCGGATCCGCACTTAGGAACGGGGCTTTCTCGCCCCGGAGGTCGAGGTAGCGGATTGCTACCTGCGAGCTCCGGGGCGAGAAAGCCCCGTTCGTAAGCTGCTCCGGTGCCCCTGGTCTGCTGAAGACCGTCTCCAGCAGACCAGGTGCACCGGGCGGGTTCCCGCGCCTCTGAGGCTTTGCCAGAGCAAAGCCTCAGAAGCGCAGGAACCGCCGCTGCTGCCGCTTGAGACCCGGTGCCTGTGGTCTGCTGGGGACGGTCCCCAGCCGACCACAGGCACCGGGACTCAAGCAGCAGCAGCGGGCGGGTTCCCGCGCTTAGAACGAGGCAAAGCCTCAGAAGCGCGGGAACCCGCCCGCTGCTGCCGCTTGAGTCCCGGTGCCTGTGGTCTGCTGGGGACGGTCCCCAGCAGACCACAGGCACCGGGACTGAAGCCGCAGCCGCGGGGGGGGGTGTCCCGCGCCTCTGAGACTTTGCCAGAGCAAAGCCTCAGAGGCGCGGCACCCCGCTGCCGCTGCTGCTCTGCTCCCCGTGTCCCTGGTCTGCTGGGGGGGGGGGGGGCGCGGATAGTGTGCCCCCCCCAGCAGACCAGGCTTTTGTTTTGGACCCTGGAGCAGAGCAGCTGGGGCGCTGCGGATTGGTCCTGCAGCACCCGCTCTGGGCACTACTGGACCAACCCGGCAGCACCCCAGCTGCTCTGCCCCAGGTCCTGATTCAGCCGCTGCTGGTCAGTTTCAGCAGTGGCTGAATCAGGACGCCTGGAGCAGAGCAGCTGGGGTGCTGCTGGGTTGGTCCAGTAGCGCCGAGGGGTGCTACTGGAGCAACCCAGCAGCACCCCAGCTGCTCTGCCCCAGGCGTCCCCAAGTCAGCCGCTGCTGAAACTGACCAGCGCTGACTACAGGAAGCCCGAGGCAGAGTTGCTCTGCCCCAGGCTTCCTGGAATCAGAGCTCATCAGTTTCAGCAGCAGCTGACTTGGGGACGCCTGGGGTTCTTAAGTTGAATCTGTATGTAAGTCAGAACTGGCGGTCAGTTTCAGCAGCGGCTGAATCTGGATGCCAGTTCCGACTTACATACAGATTCAACTTAAGAACAAACCTACAGTCCCTATCTTGTACGTAACCCTGGGACTGCCTGTACACTTACACATGAGAGGCATTCCAGTGAGAGAAAGCACAGACAGGACTGACTGTGATGAGGAGGGATACAAGAGTTCCAAAGGGGACATGGAGAAGGAGAACAGCTAAGCCATTTGCATGTAGATTGTTCATTTGAATTAATTACCTATGTGTTTGCAAATCTGTTAGGTGGAGCTAATTAAAAATAATTAAAAGAAGAGGGTTAAGAGATTATGCGGTATTGTTGAACCACAGAGGGAGTGGAAAATGTTCAGATTCTGTTTAGTTAGTTTGAAAAGTATGTGTGGTGCTGCCAGATGCTTCTGAAAAGGATGTTTCTGAGCCTTGTTCAGATCCATGAGTTTGCTAGACTGACAAACTTTGTAGCTGCAGTTCACAGTCGGTATAGTTCTGGTACAGTTCTCTCTCGAGTAGCCTTGACATAGAAGGGAATGTGCCGCAATGCCAGTCAAGTCAACTCCTGTGATCCATGGCTTTTTTTTCGTCATTGCTTGCTGTTAATACTAGTGCAGCCAAATGGTGGCTGACCATCAACTGCAGGAATGAAGGAAATTCCCGTTGCACACAAAGGGTATGTCTACACTGCAAAGTTAATTGGAAATAGCAGCCGTTATATTGAATTAACTTTAATAGCGTCTATACATACAAACCACTATTTCGAGATTAATTCGAAATAGCGGAGAGCTTAATTTGAATTTGGTAAACCTCATTCTATGAGAAATAATGCAAAATTCGAAATAGCTATTTCAAATTAAGAGCTGTGTAGACACTTAATTCGAAATAGGGGGCCTCCAGCCCTTCCGAGGGAACCCTGGTGGCCACTATGAGCACAACCAGGAAAACTTCCTCTCCTCTCCCCCAGCTCCGGAGCCATTAAAGGGGAGACTCTGGCCACAGTGCCTGTGCCAGCTCCAAGACTGCCAGCCCAGAACCAGCAGTGGCAACCGGGGCCCCTGACCCAGTAGCCTCAAAACATGAGCCAGCAAGCCACAGGCAGCCAGCCCTCCACCGCTCCCCAGGAGCAGTCTACCAGCTCCCAGGAGCCTGCCAGAGCCTGGAGAAGGCGGGAACCTTCCTAGTCCAGGGCGGAGATCATGGACCTTATTCAGGTTTTGGGGGGAATACCCTCAAAGTCCATGATCTCCGCATTAGATGTAGGAATGCGGCTGTCTATGGCAGGATAGCTGCCAGCCTGGCCACCAAAGGCCACATGCGAACCCAGGAGCAGGTTTGCATGAAAATCAAGTTGGTCCAGCAAGACCCCTAACCCTGGGCCCTGAGTTTCCCCTTCCCCTTCTTCCCCTTGCTTCCCCCTTCCAGCTCTCTCCTCCCAGGTTTCCTCCTCCCCTCTCCCACCCTCTCTCTTCCCCTCTCCCACCTCCTTTTCCCAGGCTTCCCAGAGGTTCATCCCCCCCCCAGTTTTGTTCAATAAACCCAGTTTCTATTTTTGAACATACGTGTCTTTTATTTGACATCAGGAAAGGTGGCTAGGGAGGGGTAAATGGAAGGACGTGAGGGAGGAATGGGGCACGAGCCCCCGGTGGGGAGGACCAGGGTGTCTCTGAGGGCTCCTCAGGGTGGATGTTCTCCCGCAGGGCCTCCTGGATCCTGACAGACCCCCGATGGACCCCCCGGATGGCAGCCTGCAGTAAGTGCAGCCGGGCTGATGGCAATGACCTCACGAGATGCACCGGCGTGCCCAGGGGCAGCTCTGGCTCCATGTGGCCGAATGCTGTGGTGCCCTGAGTGTGAGCACTCAGGGCACTCCAAGACAGGACTGCTTTGCTGTCCCTCATTGAGATAGACAAGCAAGCGGGGAACTCTGAGAACAGTCTGTCTGGGGTGGGGGTAGGGTCCCTTTAAGCATGGTGCTCAGTTAGCCTCAAGCAGCATCCCCACACACTAAGTCCTAACCTGATGCCCTGCCGTTACTGGTTCCAGCCAGCCTTAACTTCGGTTCAGGGTCCACTCAGTGTGGACTCGCTATTTCGAAATAGCAAAACGCTATTTCAAAATAGTTTTTGTGTGAAGATGCGTTAATTCAAATTAGCTTAATTTGACTTAACTATTTCAAATTAAGTTAATTTGAAATAGCACTGTAGTGTAGACATACCCATAGAGATTTTCCAATAGATGGGAGCTATGTGCTCTAATGCCATTCATTATTAATAGGAGGTTGGCATAAAACTCCCCATTGAACATTTGACAATCGCTTCCAAGAGAATTCTTTCTGGGGATTAAAAACATCTGGACAAGGATGATCTAGTCAACATAGTATACTTGGATTTTCAGAAAGCCTTTGACAAAGTCTCTCACTAAAGGCTCTTAAGCAAAGTAAGCAGACATGTGATAAGACGGAAAGTCCTCTCGTGGATAAATAACTGACTACAGGACAGGAAACAAAGAGTAAGAATAAATAATCAGTTTTCAGAATGGAGAGATAGAAATAGTGATGTTCCCCAGGGTTCTGTACTGGGACCACTGCTGTTCAACACATTCATAAATGATCTGAAAAAAAGAGCAAACCTATGAGATGGCAAATCTGGAAAATGATACAAAATTACTCAGAACAGTTAGGTCCAAAAAAGACTATGAAGAGGATCTCACAAAACTGGGTGACCGGACAACAAAATTGAAGATGAAATCCAATGCTGATAAATACAAAGTAACTCACATTGGGCAAACATAACCCCAACTCCACATATTCAATGGTAGGTTCTAAATTAGCTGCTACCATTTAAGAAAGAGATCTCAGAGTCATTGTGAATAGTTTTCTGAAAACATCTGCTCAATATGCAGTGGCAGTCACTGGTAAATCCACTTAGAATATTGCATCTAGTTCTGGTTATCTCATCTCAAAAAAGATATATTAGAAATGGAAAAGGTACAGCAAAAAGCTAACAAAATGATTAAATCTATTGAGTCATTTCCATATGAAGAGAGATTAGACAGACCACAAATATTAATCTTGGAAAAAAAAGAGATAAGGGGGATATGATAAAAGTTTACATGAATTATGTGGAGAAAGTGAATAAGGAGGTGTTATTTACCTTTCATGTAACGCAAGAACCAGGAGTCATCCAATGAAAGTAAGAGCAGGTTTAAAACAAAAGAAAGGAAATACTTCTTCATATAATGCTCAATCAACCTGTGCAAAGTATTCCCAGGGGATGTTGTGAAGTCCAAAACTATAATTGGATTCAGAAAATAATTAGATAATTTCATGGAGGATAGGTCCATCAATGGCTATTAGCCAAGATGATCAGGGATGCCACTCAGTGCTCTGGCCTTAGCCGCTAACTGCCAGATGCTGGGACTGGATGACAGGGGATGGATGACTTGTTGATTGCCTTAGATTCAACAAGATAGGATACTGGGCTAAATGGACCATTGGTCTGACTTACTATGGCTATTCTTAGGTTTCCTCAATTTCAATAGGCTCCACTGGAAAGCCTCATAAATCAGCCAAGCTATTGACTCATGCATGCCAGTTCTCTTGGTGAACTGTCTATCATATCCTGGCCTCTCTTGACTTTTAGAATTCTTTATGTAGCCAATTTCGTCATTTAATAAAGGGATTTATTGTGGCAGTGAAATATAATGTGCAATGGATAAGTTTAAGTAGGATAAGATCATTGGAGTGTAAGGGTGATAAGCATTTATGGATGATAACTGCGTATTAGATGTATAAGCAAAATAAGGCTGTAATGCAAGGCCTACAGGTTGAGTCCTACAAGATTTCAGTTTAGCCAGGGTTTATATTCTGGAAATACAGAATTTAAATACAGGGAGGCTATAAAAATACAAAACTCTATAATAGTGGGGGAATTCAACTATCCCATTTTGAGTGGGTACACATCACCTCAGGATGGGATGCAGAGATAAAGTTTCTTGACAGCTTAAATTACTGTTCCTTGGAGCAGCTAGTTCTGGAGCCTACAAAAGAAGAGGCAATTCTTGATTCAGTCCAAGATATATATATATATATATATTACCACTTGGGAATAAAATTTAACATCCTTGTGTGACAGACCGGGCCAGGTCTGGGCATGGCTGAGGGTGTCCGCTCAGGGTGAATTGCTCAAACTTGAGGCTCCTTACAGCCCCAGACTGGAGACCTTCCCAAATAGGCCACAAACCAGTCACACCGAGCACTTCAGCCACAGATCTGGCCAATCAGAAGCCTCATGATCCACACTGCTCAGACACCCCAGCTCTCCCTATGCCCCAATCAGCCTCGGGCCTAACACACAGGTGAAGGGTTATAGAACCCAATCTCACCTACCCCAAAAGGGTTCTTCCAGTCCCAAGAAACCAGCCACAGGTCCCAATTAATTTACACTCTGGATCTTACCCATAAGATCATGCTGAGCCAATCCTTTAGAATCTAAAATCTAAAGGTTTATTACTAAAAGAAAGAAAAGCATGAGAGAAAGGTTGTTAAAGGATAATACATTACATGCATCGAATCACCAATCTTGATACAGACTCGCAGCAGAGATGTTATAACTGCTGGCTTAAAAGTCTCTGGTGTACATACTATGTCAGGACGGGTCCACAGTTCTTTCCGGCTCGTTGTTCCCTGCAAACCTGCATCTGGGATCAGGAGCAAAACAGAAGACAAAATGGAGGGTGCCACATGGCACTTATATACCTCTCCTGGCATCTTCCTGACCAGAACAGGTCACTGCAGGTCACATGGTCCAACGACCTATCCATACTGGTTTGTAGGTTTCAGTCACATTCCTGAGGTGTGTATTGGCACCTAGAGATTCATTGTCTTCTTGCTAATTAACATAGCCATTGGCTGAGCATTCCTTGACCATTGCTCAGCCACAGACAGAGAATTTTCCAGCATCCATACAGAGTACATGTTTATAACTCCACACACAGATCTTATACAAGTACATGAATAGCATATACAGAAACAGTAGAACATAAGCTTTCATGTGACACCTCACGTGGCCCCCTTTGTATAAAGTTTGGGGCAAATACCCCCCATGGGTACAGCAGCGATCTGGCTGCTCCCCTTAAAATTCAGTAACGTGACACCTTGTAGGGGGAAAAACACCTCAGCAGTCCAACACTGTGGCATTTAATTTCAGAAAGTGGAACTACACAAAAACGAGGAGGTTAGTTAAACAGAAATTAAAAGGTACAAAGACAAAAGTAAAATCGTTGCAAGCTGCATGGATACTTTTCAAAGACACCATAATAGAGGCCCAAATTAAATGTATACACCAAATTAAAAAAAAACACAGTAAGAGAACCAAACCCACTGTGGGTTAACAGCCAAGTAAAAGAAGCAGTGAGAGATAAAAAGGCATTGTTTAAAAAGGGAAAGCTAAATCCTAGTGAGGAAAATAGAAAGGAGCATAAGTTCTGCAAATTAAGTGTAAAAATACAAATAAGGAAAGCCAAAAAGAAGTCTGAAGAACATCTAGCCAAAAACTCAAAAAGTAATAGCAAAATGTTTTTTAAGTACATCAGAAGCAGGAAACCTGTTAAACAACCAATGAGGCCACTGGATGATCAAGATGCTAAAGGAGCACTCAAAGACAATAAGGTCATTGCATAGAAATGAAATTAATTCTTTACTTCGATCTTTATGGCTGAGCATATTGGGGAAATTTCCAAACTTGAGCCATTCTTTCTAGGTGACAAATCTGAGGAATGGTCCCAGATTGAGGTGTCATTAGATGAGGTTTTAGAACAAATTGATAAACTTAACAGTAACAAGTCACCAGGACCAGATGGCATTCACCCAACAGTTCCGAAAGAACTCAAATGTGAAATTGCAGAACTATGAACTGTGGTTTGCTATCTATCCTTTAAATCAGCTTCTGTTCCTAATGACTGGAAGATAGCTAATGTGACGCCAATATTTAAAAAGGGCTCTAGAGGTGATCATGGCAGTTACAGACCAGTAAGTTTAATGTCAGTACCAAGCAAATTAGTTGAAACTATAGTTAAGAATAGAATTGTCAGCCTTATAGATGAACATAATTTGTTGGGGGAAACGTCAACATGGATTCTATAAAGGGAAATCATGCCTTACCAATCAAATACAGTGGTGCACAACCTTTTTTCCACCTTGATCCCCACGTCTGGGCCCGGCTGTTGGCAGCCATGCGGCGTGGGGCTCAGAGGCCCAGCCCCCGGCCGTTGGTGGCCACACGGCACTTAGACCCAGGCAGCCAGGGGCTGTGCCCGGCCATTGGCGGCCACACAGTGTGGCACTTAGACCCAGGCAGCCAGGGTCTGGGCCTGACTGTTAGTGGCCACGCAGTGCAGTGCAGTGCCACGCAGTGCAGTGGGGGCTGGGGCTGGCTGTTGATGACTGCGCAGCGTGGTGACCCCCCAGGAAGACATCCACAACCCCCTTGGGGGTTGCGACCCAGAGGTTGCGCACCACTGATCTAATAGAGTTCTTTGAGGAGGTCATCAAGCATGTGGGCAAGGGTGATCCAGTGGATACAGTGTGCTTAGATTTCCAGAAAGCCTTGGACAAGGTCCCTCACCAAAGGCTCTTAAATAAAGTAAGTTGTCATGGGATAAAAGGGAAGGCTCTTTAATGGATTGAGAACTGATTAAAAAACAGGAAACAAAGAGTAGGAATAAATAGTCAGTATTCAGAATGGAGAGAGTAACTAGTGGTGTCCCCCAAGGATCTGTCTATTTAACTTATTTATAAATGATCTAGAGAAAAGGGTAAATAGTGAGGTGGCCAAATTTGCAGATGATACCAACTGCTCAGTTAAAAACAAAGCAGAACTGTGAAGAGCTTCAAAAGGCTCTCACAAAACTAGGTGAGTGGGCAACAAAGTGGCAAATGAAATTTAATGTTGATAAATGTAAAGTAATGCACATTAGAAAAAATAATCCCAACTACACATACAAAATGATGGGGACTAATTTAGTTATAGCCACTCAAGAAAGAGATCCACTCAATGTGCAGCGGCAGTGAAAAGCAAACAGGATGTTAGGAAACTTTTAAAAAGGGATAGAGAATAAGAAAGAGAATATCTTATTGCCTCTATATAAATCTATGTTATACATACATCTTGAATACTGCGTTCAGATGTGGTCACCTCATCTAAAAAAAAATATTGGTATTGGAAAAGGTTCAGAAAAGGGCAACAAAAATGATTAGAAGTTTGGAATGGGTCCCATATGATGAGACATTAAAAAGACTGGGGTTTTTTAGCTTAGAAAAGAGGAGACTAAGGGTGGATATGATAGAGGACTGTAAAATTATGACAGGTATGGAGAAAGTGAATAAGGAAAAGTTATTTACTTATTCCCATAACAAAACAACTAGGGTTCACCAAATGAAATTAATAGTTAGCACGTTTAATACAAACAAAAGGAAGTTTTTATTCACACAGTGCACGGTCAACCTGTGGAACTCCTTGCCAGGGGATGTTGTGAAGACCAGGACTAACAGGGTTCAAAAAAGAACTAGATAAATTCATGGAGGTTAGGTCCATCAATACTTATTAGCCTGAATGGGTAAGAACAGAGTACCTAGCCTCTGTTTGACAGGGTCTGGAAATGGATGACAGGATCACTTGATGATTACCTCTTTCTGTTCACTCCTTCTTGGGCATCTGGCATTGACCACTGTTGTCAGACAGGACAGTGGGCTAGATAGACCTTTGGTCTGACACAGTATGGCCATTCTTATATTCTTACGTACTATTTAATTGGACTACTATAAGTTGGGTTCAGAACTGGGTGGAATTCCATTCCCAGTGATTCACAGTCAAGCTGGAAGGGCAAATCATATGGGGTCCTGCAGGATCAGTTCTCGGTCCAAGTCTGTTCAATATCTTTATCAATGATTTACATAATGGCATACAGAGCACTCTCATAAAGTTTTCAGATGATACCAAACTAGGAAAGGTTGCAAGTGCTGGGCAGGATAGAATTAAAATTCAAACTGATCTGGACAAACTGGAGAAATGGTCTGAAGTAAATAGCATGAAATTCAATAAGGAACAAATGCAAAGTAATTCACTTAGGAAGGAACAATCAGTTCTATACACACGAAATGGGAAATGATTGCCTAGGAAGGAGTACCGCAAGAGGGGATCATAAGGATTGTGAACTAAATATGAACCAATAATGAAACATCATTGCAAAAAAGGCAAACATCATTTTGGTATGTGTTAGCAGTAGTGTTGTAAGCAAGACATGAGTAATAATTCTGCTCTGTGCTGATTAGGTGTCAACTGGAGTATTGTGTCTAGATCTGGGCACCACATTTCAGGAAAGATGTGGACAAATTCAAGAAAGTCCAAAGGAGAAGAAAAAAATGATGAACCATCTCGGAAACATGATCTATGGGGGAAAACTGAAGAAACTGGGTGGTTGTGTCTAGACTGGCAAGTTTTTCCGCAAAATCATCTGCTTTTGTGGAAAAATTTGCCAGCTGTCTACACTGGCTGTTTGAATTTCTGCAAAAGCACTGACGATCTCATGTAAGATTGTCAGTGCTTTTGCAGAAATACTATGCTGCTCCCATTCGGGCAAAAATCCCTTTTGCGCAAAACTTTTGCGCAAAAGGGCCAGTGTAGACAGCTGAGATTTGTTTTGCTCAAAAAAGCCCCGATCGCGAAAATAGCGATCGGGGCTTTTTTGCGCAAAAGCACGTCTAGATTGGCCACAGACGCTTTTCCGCAAAAAGTGCTTTTGCGGAAAAGCGTCCGTGCCAATCTAGATGCTCTTTTCCGCAAATGCTTTTAACGGAAAAGTTTTCCGTTAAAAACATTTGCGGAAAATCATGCCAGTCTAGACGTAGCCGGTTTGTTTAGTTTGGAGAAGAGAAGTCTGAAGAGACACATGAAACAATTTTCAAGTACATAAAAGATTATTGCAGGGAGAAGGGAGAAAAAAAATTGCCCTCTTTAACCTCTTAAGATAGGACAAAAAGAAGTAGGCTTAGCAGTAAGGAGGTTTAGGTTGGAAAGCTTCCTGACTGTCAGAGTGGTTTAAGTATGGAATAAATTGCCCAAGCAGGTTGGGGAGTCATTATAGGAGAATTTAGAGAAGATTAGACAAAATCCTATCAAATAAAATCTAGACCTAATCTGATTTAAGGGAATGACCTCTTGAGGTACCTTCTAGTCCTAAAATTCTATGGTTCTCTCAGAGTATTTCCTAGAGTCTCAGGTCTCCTGCACTGCGGGGGCACCAGGATCTGGGGCTTCTCTTCTGTCAGTTTGAAAATATTTACTGGAGCTCTGCCCTGAACAGCTCTGGCTGAATTTAATCCCTGCTTTATCTGCTGTTGTACTGTAGTATTTGTGGGATGTTTATATGGTTAGTGAATTTAATAAAAAAATGAAAAAATGGGAATTGTTTCTGATATGTTGATAGGGTTCCTGAATGCTAATAATATTCCTGATGTTGTAGCCCTCAGGAAAGGAAATTTTTAACCAATTAAGTCAAAGGAATTAATCAGTCATCAATACACCCATATACAGGCAGACCCCGGGTTACGTACAAGATAGGGACTATAGGTTTGTTCTTAAGTTGAATTTGTATGTAAGTTGGAACTGGCTCCAGATTCAGCTGCTGCCACTGAAACTGACCAGGGGCTGACTACAGGAAGCAGGAGGCAGAGTTGCTCTGCCCCCAGCTTCCTGGAATCAGCCTGATCAGTTTCAACAGCTGCTGAATCTGGAGCCTGGGACAGAGCAGCTGGGGCGCTGCCCGGTAGGTTCCCACAGGACCAACCCGGCAGCACCCCAGCTGCTCTACCCGAGGCGTCCCGCAACAAAAGCCTGGTCTGCTGGGGGGGGGGGTTCACTAGCTGTGCCCCCTCCCCTCCCAGCAGACCAGGGAGACCTGAGCAAAGCCGCACAGGCGGAGGGACCCCGCTGCCCGTGCGGCTTTGCTCCTGTCTCCCTGGAGTGCTGGGGGGAGTGCCCCCCAGCACACCAGGGAGACCCGAGCAAAGCCGCACAGGCGGGGCCCGTGTGGCTTTGCTCCTGTCTCCCTGGTCTGCTGGGGGGGGGGGTCCAGCAAAGCTGCTGGCCACCCCCAGCAGACCAGGAACACCCGAGCAAAGCCGCCGCCTTTGCTCATAAAGCCGCCCAGGCGGCGGCTTTGCTCGGGTGTCCCTGGTCTGCTGGGAGGGGGGGGGGTCCAGCACCTTTTCTGGACCCCCCCCCAGCAGACCGGGGGACAGGAGCAAAGCCGCCCAGGCGGCGGGGGTCCTGCCGCCTGGGAGGCTTTGCTCCCGGGCAAACGAGCAAAGCTGCCCAGGCGGCGGCTTTGCTCGGGTGTTCCTGGTCTGCTGGGGGGGGGGGGGGTCCAGCGGCTTTGCTGGACCCCCCCCAGCAGACCAGGGAGACTGGGAGAAGCTTTTCTCGCCCCGGAGGACACGGGTGGCGACCCGCCACCCGTGAGCTCCGGGGCGAGAAAAGTCCCATTCGTAAGTGCGGATCCGACATAAGTCGGATCTGCGTAAGTCGGGGACTGCCTGTATCAATAAGGCTGCATAGCTCATTTTTTCTCAGGCAGTGTTGTCAGAGACATTTACTCTATTGATGATTAATTTTCCTTTTCCTTTGTGTTTTATCACATAGTAATTAGTACCTGCATCAACCAATTTCACCTTTGTATGTTTTAAAATATATTCAGTGTCATAAATGTAGCACATGGCCCTTGGACTCTTAGTGTTGTTGGCCTGGTTTGTTATGTATTTGTGGCCCTGAGTGCTGTAGAGCTACTTTTTCATTATGGAACAAAAAAAACCTGCAAGTAGTGTTTTACGTACTCCAGGGCAACATGACCTGAATTGGTGAACTGGACGTCAGCCTGTGTTTTTCACTGAGAGTATGCAGATTTGTTTTCTCCTGTTTTCTTAGAGCACTGAATAAACAGTTTCTTTCATCTATACTCAAACACTATCAAATTTATGTGAGATTGTCTAAAAGGACCAGGTTAACCAAAACTGGTTGCCTAGGAGCAGTCAATGCTTGCACAACATCAGTGTGTGATGACCTTGACTGCAGTGAAGTTGCATCTATTTACAGTGGCAGTGAGAATTTTCCCATAACATTTAACTAAAAGGTAAACAAAATTGTACTGGAAATGGTGTGGTTGCTTTTAATTGGTTGTGGATCACCTTTTAGCAGTGACCTTATGACAGGTTTGAATATCCATGTAACATTCAAAGGGTAGTGCTGCTAGTGAGTAGCTAGTGGATAGGGGGTAACCACTCATCCTACCCAAAGCTTCAGTGCAAAGCTCTATGAGGAACTAGATAACTAGAGGCTGCCATAGTGGTTCAGCTACATTTTTTGAGGCACTTTTCTTAAAGGAGCCTAATGGTTGTAGAAAGAGCAGAGAATCTTAGTTTCCTTAGATATCTCAGATTGCTCCCCCACCAAATACTCTCACTTTTGAAAGCCAGAGAGCAAGTACAAAGCTTGGGAGGTCAGCATTTCGACACCCCATTCTTTATACGTGTCCAAATAGCTTACATCATGTTAGGGTAACTGTTTCCTAAAGGATCTTGTAGGCAGGAGTGGTTGTTGCTCATGGGACTTCTGACCACACAGCACTTCTCAAAATAAGGCCCAGAAAACCATTTGCTATTTCTTAAAAGAATCATACACTTTTTCCTGATTTTTTTTGTGGCAAATAGTAGGTTGTCAGACAACCCAGAAGAAATATTAGGACATTAAATTAATTTCCACTGAGCTAGGTTGCTCATTAGGAAAAGGATCTATATTTCTCTTTGTAGACCATGAACTTGCTGATGGGGTAACACTAAGTCATATACCTGGATGCAAAGGGAATGGTTGGTGGGCAGTTGCAGGTGCATTGTGGGTGCAATCTAGTTGTCAGTGAGATACATGGCCAACTAGCTTTGGAGGAATGCCTGGCAGAGAAAGCATGTATGGAAGGAATGTGTAATGGAAACTAAGACATTCACTAAGCACAGTAGAGAAAGGGATGCATGGTAACTTGGGAAGCTTTCTGAATATAAAATAGAAGGAATCTGCATGATCTTATTTTCCAGAAAATCACAGTTATAAATTTGTCTGCAGTAAGTTTTACATGTTAGTTGCTCATAACCATATAAAGAACTTGTAACACTCCAATGAAGAGTGTCATTGCATTCATTCAGCAGTTTACATTTTTATCACCTAGAACATTTAAGCTACACAGCATGTGTTATAATGCATTTTAAGGGCTAAAAAAAGAGACCCCAAAATGCTTTAAGCTGTGTGCTTTGTTGTGAGATTAGCACACTAATATATCTTTTTAAACTTAGTTACATGGAATATAGAAGTGGGGAAAGATTTTTCCTAATGCACATTTCATCCAGGAGCTTCTTCTCATCTTGTAAGTTTGAACCCAGCACCTTAGTAGCATCGTTCTAAAAAAAGCAGTGGTGAAAACATTGCACAAAACATTTCACTGAGCCTCCTTATATTATTGTAATGGACAAATAATCTAAACTTCTATCTACACAGTATTGTTTTGTCTCCCATTATGTTGTTCCCTTCATTACATTCTTCCAACCAGAGGCATTCTGTTAATCTCTAAAATGCAGTAGAGGACTTTTTGTCTCCAGCCAGAGGATTTTTCACAATGTCACTGTCCATGGTGCTGAATATCTCTCAAACTCCTTTACTAGAACCATACAAAATTATATGTCCTGTGGCAGTGATCAGAACCGTGGGCCTATCAGGCTAAAGGATGCACAACACAGCCCCCAAATTCCACAGCTGACAGCATGTGAGCAGATTTCTGCACCAGCACATAGCTCTATTGAGTTGGTTCCCAGAGATTGGCCATACGATGAGGATCTTAAAATCTGAATGAACAAAGTAGGCTGGTAGGAGAGACAATGCATTATATGCTATTTGTTTATCCACCTTTCTCTCTCATATCAAAAGATCAGTATTAAAATTCCCCAACTCCTCCTACCCTTTCTATGCTGGATGATTCCGTGCAGGCATTTCAGCGTACGTGGGTCTGGAGAGGCAATTTCCCTTCATAGTTAGGTCTGAGAATTTCTTAAAATATGAATAGGCTGTAATGAAACCTAGACTCTCAAGGCAAAGCTCAGTTGCATCAAAGGAGTTTCTTATGTTTTGATGGAAAGCAAACAACAAACCATGTTTATCAAAAATTGTGTTAATGTCCATGAGTCTTTTAAGTGGACCATTATCTGAGTTTTATTTGTAATGGAATATGAAAGTCAGATGACTTTCCTGTGGTCCCAGCTTTTGTGGTGAATATTAAATGCAAAGCTGCTAGCCAATGGCACACCTGTCTGCACAACAAGAGTAAAACACTCCTGTTGGAAAGCAAACGACAATGATCTCTATTATTAATTACACAATCCTGCAGAATGCTAAGGGTGAGATTTTCACAAGTGTTCAGATCTGACTTAGCTCTGGTCCCATTCAAGTCAGTGGGGGTTTTATCGCTGATGACCAATGCTTCCTCTAATCTTTTCCATCCATGTTTGGATTTTTTTCCATCCATGTGCAGAATAAATGTGTATGTGCATCCAGACATGTCTGAACATGCACCTCCAGCAGAAACAAAACACCTAGCTGTGGGCAATCTGCTAATCAGCTGGGTGGGCATTTGAATTTCTCTTGGGTGGCTGCACAAGCACACAGCCTACAGGGAACACTGCTGATGATAGTGGGAGCAGTTTAGTGAATGCTCCTAACTTTTGAAAATCCTGTCCCAAGTTACTCCAGCAAGGTAGTGAGGTGTCTCAGCTCTGCTACATGGTTGAATCAATGGTGTAAGCACATTGTGGAGTTGGGTTTCTTGTAAAGATGCTTATTTGCAGAGTTTCCAACAGTCCCAACAGTCCCAACATGCCTTTCTCTGTGTGTGACACAAATCAAAACTATCTTAAAGTGGCTGTGGATTTGAATTATCCCAGGATGGACAATAAGACGGGGGTGGTTAGATAGTCCTGGCAGGCTGTCACTGCTTAATTTATCTGCACCTCTGCAGTTACAGGTGGTTGCACCTCCTGTTGGCTGCAGATTGCTGTTCTCGGCCAATGGAGGCTGCAGGAAGTGGTGAAGACTGTGACACCACTTCCTATAGTTTCCATTGGTTGGGAATGGCGATCCATGGCCAATGGGAGCTGCAAGTGCCTGTACCTGTGGAGGCACAGGTAAATATACCAGTGGTGGCCTGCCAGGGACTAATCCCAGTGATCTGGATACAGCCCGTGGGCTGTTTATTGCTCACCACTGAATTAGCCCTTATGCAGCATTGTAAACATAATCAATCCCTTATGTCTAACTCAAACTCTGTAAGATAAGGAGAAGGTGATAAACCAAGCTGTAAAATGAAGCCCTAGTTTGGTGTCTATTCCTGCTGCTTGATGGAATGTAAAGATGATTAGTGCTGAAATTTGAATGGCGGATACCTTTATTATCACCTTCTGCTTAGATTACTTCCATATTGTTGATAAATTGTCATTGCGGACTTTGTATTTAGACATCAGATTATGGTAGGGTCAGTGCTCTGGGGATAGCACCAGTTTTTAAAAAAATTAAAAAACACAATAATTCTTCCAGACTGTTTTTGTCTATATCCTATTTGTTGTAATCCTAACAATCAAGAGGGATCATGGCTGGCTAGATTGAGGTCTGATGATTCTCTTTGTCATTAATGACTTTAAAAAGTAATGTTAAAACATGTTTTTCACACAAAATAGAAGGCTAAATGGTACCCCCGGCTTTGCATATTTTGGGAGGAAAGGAGGCTGAGCGGATGGATGTGCATTGCTCCACCAGGAGCTCTCAGAGGCACTTATACTGAATGTTCCCGGGGCTCTTAGTGCGGGCAGCGACTGTGCCACACCTGAAGAAAGTGCAGTATGTGCCTACTCCCCCAGCCAGCCAGATCTGCTCAATGTTGCATATGGAGGGATGAGAATTGAACACCACACTTGGGAACGGCTTGTGTTACCTTAATTCAGGACTTCTATTATTGTGCCCTCTGGGAAGGGGCTGTAAGATGTGTGAGAGTCAATTAATAGAGTCTTTATCACTTCCACAGCCATCCCCCAATGCATGTCCCCCTTTCTAGCATTTTCCTTTATTCGTAAGAACATTAAAACTAAAACCTTAGTCTGAGAATCCCCCACAACTCAATGTTACCATGTTTGGTGCATGACTTTGTCTCAGCTGCAAGTTTCTCTGATTTAAAAATGCCCATAAGCATCCCTGGGCTAAAGCTAAGAAGATCCAACTACTCTGGGTGATAGGCTAGTCAGTAGAAGAGCCCTGCATCTTTATCTATGGTCCTAGGCCTTAGTATGTCTTATCAGAGACAGACAGAAGTTGGTTGCATCCTTTCCCTCTATGCCTACCTCCCTTTATGCCCATATAGCCACTGTGTAGCATTTTGGGGGCCCACAACGCTTTTTTGCATGTTTTATTTAAAAAAAGCCTTAATTTAAGGAAATGAGAATAATAACAGAGTGAAAAGAGAGAAGGGAAGGGAGTGTTGTGATGATGTGTTCATTGAGTGCCTCAGAGCACTGTTTTCTAGGGGCCATTGTCCTTGAAGTTGCGGGAGATGCCTTCTCTAAGGCCTCTTTCTGAGGTAGAGTCCCATGTGTTACAAGGTTTGTCTGTTTTGCGGCTAGCAGACAGCTTTGTACTGTTTTGGCTGACTGGGCTTAGTGAGGGTCCAGGGAAGGGCTGCATCACAGTTCTCAGCACTGCTAGCGTGGCTCTGAGACTTAGGAGAATTTTAGGCTGATCTCTAGCTGTTGCTGTAATACTGGGACTGCTTCATCAGTGATAGTAATGGTGGAAGCACCCATGTAGGCAGGGCACAAACATTGTGTTTCTACCAGCAGAGCCTTCCTAGAGAGGGGCCAGGTAACACTGCAATAACAACAGGTTGCGGTGTTAGTGCTTCTACTGCCGTGGCATTACCCGTGTGACAGAGCACCAGTGAACAAACTGTCTAAAATACCAAGTGTAGACATGGCTCTGTCCTGCAGCAATTCTGGAAATTGCCAGATCAGGAGTTAGTGGGCTGAAATTATGCTGATCACACTTACCTGATCACTTAGGGTACATTACATTGCACATTTATTTCGGAATAAGCTATTCCTTCCTCTGGGGCATCTGGTATTGGCCACTATCAGTAGACAGGATACTTGGACTGACCCAGGATGGTGGTTCTTATGTTCTTATTCTGGAAGATATATTCTGAAACAGCTTATTTCGAAATAGCACGTCTACACTACAGGGAAGTTGCAAAATTAGTCCGAGACAGGCTTCCATACTGTGGACTCGCTACCTCGATTTAAAGCCCCAGGAACCACTGGGGAGGAATTACTTAGGCTATGTCTAGACTGTAGCTCTTTTCTGGGATACCAGAGGTATCCTGGAAAAGCTATGCCGTGTCCAAGGAAAATGTTTGGAAAAGTGGAAGCGCTGTTTCGCCATCTCTGTAAACCTTGTTTTATGAGGAAGAAGAGATGTGTCAAAAGAGGAGGTTTTTCTGAAATTTGGCCCTGGTTAGATGCACCAAATTTTGGAAAAGCCTTTTTCAAAAGAAAAGTGGGAAAAAATACGCAAATTGCAAACCACAATTTGCGTATTTTTTTCTGACTTTTCTTTGTAGTGTATACATAGCCTTAGAATGGTCCTGGTGAGGAGCTATTTCAAAATAGCAGCAGTGGAGCATCCACACACGCTCTATTTCAAAATAGCTATATGAGAAGATGAGTTATTCCTCATGGAATGAGATTTACAGAAGTCAGAATAAGCCGTCCGTTATTTCAATGTTATTTTGAAATAATGGAATTGCTGTGTAGACACTCGCATTGTTATTTTGTAATAACAGTTGTTATTCTGAAATAATGGTGCAGTATAGACACATCCTTAGTGGATAAAGCTGACTGTGGCATTTCCTTCACTATTAAGAAAAAGTGTGTTCTTACTAATGTGCACAAGATCACCTGGGGTAAAAACACAGCAAAGACCAGTGTTCCCTCTAACATTTTCTATCATTGGGTGGGTTGAATTTTCTTTTGGGCGGGTTGAAATTTCTTATGTGCACCGCCAATACTGAGGTAATGTGTGTGTGTGTGTGTGTGTGTGTGTATAGATGTGCATCACCAATATAAACAAAACACACACACATAATTCTTCCAGTCCATATGTGTGGAAGAAAATATATTAAAACAAGGGATATTTAGCGTGGAGCAATGCATACAATATTTAATATGAAATTAAATTAAGAAGAAAATTAACATTACCCTTGGAGTACATGTATCAACCTTTATAACAGCTCAAGGTAGTACTTGCTATTTCTAACACGTAAGAGCCAGAACTCCACCAAATAGCGAAGATCTGGCCTTAATGCAATACAATATACCATGTATTAATTACAAACACAAATTTAAAAAATCATTAAATTCAGAGTTTTAGATCTCTGCAACACTCTAAAAACATTCTGTTAAAAGAATCTTTTTCTTTCTTATCTTACGCCATTAACACCTAATGAAAACTTTGTTTGAAATGCAATCATGCAAATGTCCTGGCACACACACTTCCCTTGCAGACTGCTCCCCCCCTCAACCCAGTCAGACAGAAAGGACTGTAGCTAGTCAGACACCCCAAACTGCCCCCTGCCTCCACCTCATTGCACAGATGCCAGCACTCAGCCACCCTCTTTCCCCAACCTACCCCATGCAGTCAGACCCTTACCGCCCCCTTCCCAGGAGGCTTGAGAGTGCTGAGTGTCTGCCTTTCTTTCCTCCTGTAGAGGGACACTGTGCACTCTCCTCCCCTCTTGCTCCTCATCAGCCAATTAATTAATTAATTAATTACTCCCTCCATCCCCCCGGGCACTAATTGTCTCCTTACCTCCCTCTTTATCCGCTTTCAGAGCTCCTCTATTCAAGCAGGCAGCTAGTTCCATTTAGCTGCTTGCTCAGTGAGAGGCCTCTCCCGCCACAAATCAGATGGGCTCCTTGTCTGTGCGGGACCTTTGAACTTCAGAGCAGAGATCAGAAAACTGCTGTGCCAGCGTGCAGGGGTGAAGCTTACAGGGAAGCTTGTCAGAGACCATGCACTTCAGTTTTATTGTGAGGTGCATTAGGTGAGGACTACCTCAGGTGGGGGTATAGAACTGACTTTGCCCAGTTTACTAAAGCGCCTTGTCTTCCCTGTGTTTTTTCCTTGGAAAAGCTTACTTGTATCAGTTATGCCAAGATAAAACTTTTTTTAGTCAGTGAAAATAAAGCCTGGGGTAGAACGGGACTCTTTCGGAGCTTCTATTGTCCAGTCTCTTTGCACCTTAGGTAACATCACTGGAACCAAGAATTTGGGTCTCATACTCTGTGAAGCTGATTACTTGTATGGGTCTAATTTGCTCCCTTCCCCTTGAAATGTTACTGTTTGGTAGACTTGGGTTGGGGCTTCACTTTAGAATTGCTCTCATTTGAATGAAGGATTGCTTAGCGGAGTTAACATTATTTTGTGATGTACGTGTGGGAGAGCTGATTAATGTTCAATAGCAAGCCTGAAATAATGGAAATATTACAATAAAAAATATATCAGGGAACCCCAACTACTCTAACTCTCAGTAAAATGAAACACAGAAGCAAATGCAAACATAAAGTATATTTGTATTAGTAGCAAGTGACAAACATTTTTAAGCAGATGAGTGTGGAACTAGAATAAACTGAACCAGGTGGCTTGCTTTCATAGGCAGCTAAAGGAACAACAGTAGAAAATCCCAGACTGCAATCTCGGGACTGTCTGGTTAACTCCAGCAGTTGTATTCATTATAATTATGCCCACTGATTCTTCGACTCATTCATTGCTATAGCTACCAAACAGTGGTAACTTAGGTAACTGCCACTTTGAAACCTCTGCATTGGCTTTTCAGTGAGAGCCCAGCTGAATGAAATGGCAGAGGGACACAGGCACGTAGAATGCCTCTAGGGAGGTATGTGAGCATGCTCAGAAGTGGCCCTTACTCCTTTATAGAACGGCAGTCCACAATTCCTTTATTGCTGACCGCTGAGGAGACTTGTCCGATGCATAAGAGAAGGAATTTGGATTGTGGCAACAGCTCTGCCATTCCCACCCCTTTGAGGTGTGGAGTGATTCACTTCCTAGATTACAAAAAGGCACCTTAGCTCATCCAGACCACGTGCTTGGCAATGCATGCTTGTGCCCCGCATAGTACACTTTCTAGTGTTTGGTTCAGTCTAGCTGTATACAACGTAATGAATGGGGCTTCCTTCACTCCACTCAGACTCTTCCACATTTGCCTTTGTCACAAGATTTCTGCTTTACTAGATGTTTAAGTCCTCGCCCCCTTCGTCTATGCAAAATAATTCCTCTGCCTTCTTGGTCGTTTGCTTATCAAAAACAGCAGTAAAATGTATGCAGACTGCTATTATATCCCTGCCCTTTGTCATTTCTTAGCCACAAGAGACTTTTGTCCGTCCTTTAGTCTTTCATGTAATTTACTGTCTCCGGAGTCCTGTACTTTTTCTGTGACTCTAAACTCCCTCCAATATGTCACGCTGTTTCTGGAACCAAAAGCAGAATGCAGCATTACTGGCATGTTTGCAAGAGATCCAGTTAGAGGACGCTATTATCACCTCTCTGCTTGCCCTGATGGGATCCTCTACATGTGGCCCAGAGTTACGTTGGCCCTTTGTCCTGGCCACACAGGAAGGAAAAGGTGTAATTTAATTAGGCTGCAACTTTATTATGGCATCTGGGAGCTACTTCTCAATAAATTGTACTGGGCAGGTCTTCTCTTTTCTTAATAATTTAACATGGGGGTAGAACATTATTTTTTGTAAAGATCCAAATTTCTTGGTCAAAGTGTAGTCAAGGTTCAGACTTCAGAGAAAATAATAATAATGAAAAACAATAATGACGATAACAAAGAAGAGTTTGGGTCTGTTCAAAAGTGTCTGGCAGTCTGGATTTGGCCTGCAGCCCGCCTATTGACTACTTATTTGAGGAGAGCTGCATTAGTCCTGTCCCTTCTAACTCTAGTCCCTGCCCAATACAGCCCTTTGTATATTGGTTAAGGAGTGCCCAGGAAAAAGAAGTTGTATTTCAGATGTACCGTATGTTAGGAATCCCAGATTCCTGAGGCATGCCTTCTGCCAAGCCCACTTCCAACTCCAGTTTATCTGGGAACTGGGCCCTCTATAGAGAGTGGACCTGCTCTGGACACCAGCCACTTGCTAAATTGTGCCATCTCCTGACCTGCATCATGAAGCCCCTGACCTGCTTGTGGGGAAGGCAACTCCCTCTCAATCTAGTGATGAGGGAAAATTTTCTTCCCAGACTTTCCCAAATCTGATTAGTGCAGTGGCCACAGCAGACCATAACACTTGATTGTACTCTGACCCCAAGGAAGGGAGAGTGGGTGCTGCTGCTCTAAGATGGAAGGGGCACTCTCTGGTGAGAATGGGGTATATAACTCTCCCTTCCTCAGGCACCCATAAGCCAGTGGCCCATCAGAGCCTCCTCTGGGGCACACCAGCTCAGGTGATATTTCCCCACCTGCAATGCTCATCCCTTTTAACTGAAAGTAAAGGGGGATTTTAAATGATCCCTTTTCTTGCCCCTGGACAGACAAACTCCCCACATTCAAACTGCTCCCCCCAAGGAATGCATTTGTTTGCTATGCTTTGTTGTAAACTCACGTCTGAGCTGCTATTGTCATTAGGCCTCTCTTCAGTTAGTGTTTCCTGGGATTCCCCTCATGCGGAATTGATTATCTGTGTTCCAGATGGTTTTCCCTGATGTATGAGCTTGCGTTTTACCAGAGCGAACTGTAGGCTGCTGTTTACTGCCATAGGTTCACATGTGCTACTTCTGTTTCTACTCCACTGTTTACAGCTCCGGCTCATTTAGTGAAATCTGCAAGTTTCATCCATATCCCATTTACTCCCCTCTCTAGGAAGATGTTCATATGTAGCATGTTAGTCTCACATGTTAAGCATGTCTTTTCTTCCTAAATGGAACTCCTTATCCTTACCCACTGAATACTGCTGTCATCTTTGTACCCACATCTTCAAGCAGACCAGGCTCATCAGATGGATCAGGATTGGACCCAGGAAGAGATTGGCTGCTATAGAGATAAACATCAGACCTCAGACTTCTCACATGGGGTTGTTGTGCTTTAATGCTATTGATCGCCATAGTTAACACACACACACTTGTAGAAAAGGTCATATCAGTATGGCAGTGTTTTAAATGAGAATTGTTTTATTATGCATGTGTCTGTATCTGCAGTCAGCTGATAAGCCAGCCAGCTGTGGCCAGATGTCTCTTGCAGATCCTGTCTGATAAATGCATCTTGAAAAGATTTTTTGATGAACTTTAGCTGTGCTTGTGTGTTGGTTAAGTTTGACTTGGATTACTTTTTAATGTACTTACAGGGAGCATTTATCAGTAACACCACTAGAATGAATGTTTGTCATTTTGACCTTATCTTGTTGTGCCCCAAATGGAAAAAAAACTACCTCCGTGTCTCATTTGTCTGAGTGCCACAGGGTATGGGCTGTAGGAAATGCTCAAGAAATGGTGTCTTTTGATAGATGTTTATCTTCCTTTCTGTGCATATGTCAGCAACAAGATCCTACTGTGTATGAAACACTAGACCTACGTTGATTCTGCTTTACTTGATTTTTATCAAGTCTACTGTTAGTGAATCAAAATTTGAGCTATAAAGCAGTTTGTTCTGCTACCAAAAAGTGACCTTAATTATTCTCAAGGGAACAGCATTTTATATAAGTTAATACATGTCATAAATGATAATGAATTGAGAGACTATTTGCTTGGCAAGATGCAGAAGAGAGGATTTTTCTGGCAACAGAAAAGAAAGATGATGTTTCCCAGTCCCATAACTCCAATAAAAAGCAGTATTTCCTGTTTTGTTTAGTTTCTTCCTCTGGGCTTTTGTTTAGGTTTTGGAAGTGACAATTTCAAGGAACTCCCTTCTCCCCGCAGCATGCCACCAATCTGCTAGGATTCCTCAACATTTTGAAAAGATGCATTTAGAGAAACATAAGCCCTCTCCTGTGAGCTGCTGAGCATTCTTCACTTTCATAGACGGGATGCAAATCCCAGGCAGGCCAGCTCAGGGGACCATTTGTAATTATAGCACCCAGAAGCCCCAGGCAGAATTGAGGGCGCATTGTGCTTGGTACTGTACAACTACACAGGAAGGGACAGTCTCTCTCTCACATTGCTCACAGTCTAAAAAGGCATGCTGACAAAGCGAGTGAAAGGATATAGCTGATGACCAAGAGGTCAGAATGAGGAGTGACTGATATATTGCTCATTCCAAGGGACTTCTTTTGGCAGGGGAGGGAGGAGGAAAGGAGTAGTTGAATAGTGGGGTAGAAAGGGGATGAGGCTGTTGAGGTACAGAGGGAAGATAGGCAGGAGGAGGAGGAAGTGGGGGGCTGGGCACAAGGGCCTGGCACTGGGTTGGAGCAGAATTTGTAGTTCAAAGAAATGTGAAGGTCATTGTGGTGTCAGGCACATTGTGGTGTCAGGCTCCTTCCCTACACCTAGAGGAGCTGGAGTCTTTCGTGTTCTTTATGTTATAGAACAGAAGGTCAATGTGGGGTCAACATCCAGCTTCACCTACACCTTGATTAATACAGCAAACATCAGAGGCCTGTGTCTTTGGCACTGGAGCAGGGGGGGGGGGGGGGTTGCAGGTAGGAAAGAGATTCCTGCAGAGAGGTTATTAGTGAAAGGGAAGCAATGCAAATGTTCCAGCTGGACTAGAAAGTAAGAATCTGTGTTTGTCACCCCGTCCCCAAGGAACAGGATTCACTAGCACCCTGCACCTCGTGCATTCATTTACACCAGTCAAAAGTGGCTGTGAAAGGCTGCCCAATGAGAATGGTGACACTTGTGTTCACTGTGCATTGGGGTAGGGGACTGAACAAGAGGCAGGGCAATGGAGAACCAATATAGACAATATAGCCTGGTTCTCTGCATCGCTAGTCTCTCTCCCAATGAGGGAGCGACTCTCCTCAGATCCCCGGCACAAGGGACAGAAATATATTTTAGCTGGGCTGTCTAATAATATGATCCCAAACAAGGAAGGTCTGAGCACACTTTCTTTGCCTAATAGGCTGTGTCTACACTGGGCCACTTGTTCCGGAAAATCAGCCACTTTTCCGGAATAAGCTGCGAGCTGTCTACACTGGCCCTTGAATTTCCGGAAAAGCAACGACGCTCTACTGTACAAAATCAGCCGCTTTTCCGGAAAAGCTACGCTGCTCCCGCTCGGGCATAAGTCCTTATTCCGGAACACTGTTCCGGAAAAGGGCCAGTGTAGACAGCCCAGTAGTCTTTTCCGGAAAAAAGCCCCGATCGCGAAAATGATGATCGGGGCTCTTTTCCGGAAAAGCGTGTCTACATTGGCCACAGATGCTTTTCCGGAAAAAGGGCTTTTCCGGAAAAGCAGCCTGCCAATGTAGACACTCTTTTTCCGGAAATACTTATAACGAAAACTATTCTGTTTTAAGCATTTCCGGAAATTCATGCCAGTGTAGACACAGCCATAGTGTATTGATCATTATGTATCTCCAGAGATAGCCTGCAATTCAACTACTTGACTTTTGTTGGAACACTTACTACTAAAAAAAAATTTGGCTACTTAGTTTTTACCTTTTTTCTTATAATCCAGCTGTACAAAGCACAGGAAAGTGCCCTTAATGAAAGGCCATTTTAAACAATATTCACTGACGTGTGTAATTTGTTTGGGATAAATTGTCCTGGGCTTTTAGGGTCATTTATGTTCCTACATATCTGTAACCATTTTTGATTTGCAGGTACATTTATGGCAATTAGTCAAAGCTTCTGATAGTTCCAGATAAACTCAGCAACTTGGCTTAGTTTCATTTATTTTTCATCCTAGAATCAGAACAGCACTGCCAAAGAGTAATACCACTGGGATATTATAAAGTCATGATTACCTAGTTCAGTTGCATTAATTAAAAAAAAGATTGAGCTTAATGGTGGGTTAAGTGCTGCTGAAATCTACTATCTACATGATCTATTTGCACAAACTCCCTCATAGCTACTTTTAAAATGCTAGGCCGGAATTCACATAATTCCTGTTGGAATCACTGGGAATTCAGGGCTTTCAACCAGCCCAACAACATCAGACTGGCTGGATTCTGAAAACTGGTTACCGTTTTGTAATGGGTGAGGAAAAGCAAATCAGTGGGTTCTTTTGTTTTTGTTGTAAGTCTCTGCAGAATCTAAAACCCATCCTGAAAGGGATTAATTTGGTCTTTATCAGTGGAATGAACACAACATACAGGTGCCAAGTTATCAGTCTTTTGAATGTGGTAAACAAAACCCAGAATGAAATAAGAAGGGGGAAGCAGCACACACTAATCCACTCCCATGACTGTTTCACGATTAAAATCTTGCAGTCCTCTGGCACTTGACAACTGGTTTTGATGACACCGTGGTGACAGCTGTCTTCTGGAGTGCCAGCATGTACTGCAGCTTGCATTATCTGTATTGTGGTAGCTCCCAAAATCACCAGTGCTGGGAATTTGTAACACTAGGCCTCTTAGCCTAGAGTCTGATAGAGACAGTCCTTGCCCCAAAGATGAACCCTAATTTCCCTTTTAGCAATGAACATGTAGCTGGGTGGTGACATTTTCAGGGTGGATAATGGGGCAGCATATCCCCCACGCCCCCAATGCTTCCTTCAATGAATTCCTTCCTGATTAGTCTGTAGGAATGATTGCCTCTCCATGGCACAATTCACACACAGGGCTGCCTCGAGGTGGTTCCTGTCCGGGGGGATGGGGGTAGGAGGCCTAAGGGTGATTGTGGAGTCCACCCCCCTAGCAATAACCCTGCAGTGGCAGCTCCTGTAACTCCAGTCCTATTGGGGTGTCTGAGCCCAGTTCTCTGCCTGGGATGTTGTGATCTCCGGGGTCGTTAGGTGAAACTCGTGCCTTCATTTCCCATATGTAAAATAGAAGTAATATGAATAATAATCCTCTGTCTTAGCTATTTGGACTGCAAAATCTTCAGGACAGGGACCATGTCTTAGTAGGTGTCTGTACAGGGTCTTGCACCATAGGCACCCCAATCTCAGTTGGGGCTTTTAGGTTTTAGTGTATCCCACTGAATTAATCTTGTGACTATAACTATTTGATAACATGCTTCTCTACAGAGGGGGCCTCACTGAATAGATGAAAAAGAAGAACTTCAGGTATCAGAAAGCAAATTAAATTGTTTGGTGCAAACATACACAGCGGATTCTCTCTTTTGTCTACAACACAGGAACTCAAAAGCCAGCTCCTTTTATTTTGCACCACAAATTTTTCTGATTATAATAGCTATTTAGTTGATCAATAATGACAGTCGGATTGTAAATTCATTTGCAATAGACAATGGACTGGAGCCTTTCAACCTCCTTGTTGTGTCTAGCAAGTACAGGAGAGTAATGGCGTATTGTCATAATTGCAGAGCTGTCAAATTCAGCCAGAGTGCTAATAGCAGGATTATTATTTAACAGATCGGTCTCCGTGAGGCTGTGTTTTATTCTGCTTCATTTGGTGGGTTTAAAGTGTTTTTAAGAATTCAACACCTAAAACCAAAGTCATTGTGAGTTCAACAGAGAATGCATTAGAGGTGCTCTTGTCCAACCTACCCGTCTGCAATTTGAAATAATTGTTTCCAAATTAATAGGGCAGGCTGCTGAACGCATGAATCATTTTGACAAGTAAACAGCTAATAGATTCATAAACTCTTTGTGGTATCTTGCCCGATGCCAGCCCAAGACTGGGGATCCAAATTGAAACCCACCTATGTTATGAGTATAGTTGATTTGTGACCTGGCTACTGCACTGTTGCATTGTGTGGTCTAAATGGAATCGTAACCTATATTCTGTAATTAGGAAAAAACACGGGATCATCTAGCTCAATTCTTGTTTATGCTACATACTGGGGGAATCAAGCTGTAAATGGGTCATTGAATGAGTGCTGCAAAGTCTCCTAGACCAGCAGGGGCCTTGCAGTGCTGCAGATTCAGCACAGACCATGTCATTGAGCTTCACCATTATGTGTAAAAGCCTTTTCTACTTTGTAAAAATTATTTCCCCATCACAGTCTCCTTTCTTTGCACTTATGCCACAGTAACGGTCAGAAATAGGAAACCATATCCCACATGATGGGCCATGAAGAATTTATGGGAATAATCATCTGTTTAACATAATGGCTAGCCATGAGCCCCAACTCTCTCCCCTCCCCGTGATCAAACACACCCGAGCACTGACCCCAGATCTGAGTTTGGGTTGCAGGAGGGGGGAAATCTATTAAAAACATGGACATTCCTGTGTATGGAATTGCTGCCACATGTTCATCTTAACCAGGGTGAGGTATGCAGCAAAGCAGCAGTGAAAGGGGAGTGGCTGACAAAATATGCAAATCCTAAGCTTCTAAGGGGAAAGCAGATCATGGCCAATTCCCAAGGATGGCCTCTTCCTTCCCACTCCCCACTTCCATGTGCTCCTGTCTGAGCCATGTTAGACCCTGGAGATCATAACACTCAAGGTAGTGAGCTGAGCCCAGACACCACGGTAAGACTGGCAACTCCCACCCTCAATTAAACACTCTCCACTCTCCTTCAGAGGGAAGTTAATGCTGCTAATTCTGCCACTGACCTATTTTGTGGCTTTGGTCAAAACCAGCCAACATAACCTCTCCAGGCTAGACTCTACATCTCACCGCACCAGTTTTAAGCCTACTGGACATTACTGAAGTTAGTGGGAGCAGTGGGCCTGATTTTCTGCTGCCTTGAATCTTCTGTCTTCATTTACATCACTTGGAGTTGGTAGGGCTTTATGTCCACTGTACACAGATGTAAATGGATCAAACTCCCTGCGAGCATAAATAACCACAGATCTCTGAACACTGACCCATTGACTTCAGTGAAGTTTGGCACATTTTAAAGGAGCTGAGAATTTGGTCTATAAGGGAGTGGAGAATCAGGCCTAATAATTATTAATAATAATTATAATTACATACGTACATGATTGATATTTTGAAGATTTATTATTTACTGAATGGGGCTAATTCTGCCACTTAGACTCAATGAGCAGTCAGTTGAGTATGGGCTGTAAGGATGAGCCCTACACACTCGCTGTCATAAATGTCTATAAAATAAACATAGTGACTCCAAACAGTACAATAAAAGAATTTTTATGCACCAGCTCAAAATTTATTATAATACAAACAAGTTTGTCAAACACAATATATCCTCTAGTTATGAAAATATCAATGTTTACAACTTTAAATAGGTGATAGGTCTCGTTATTATAATTTTATATACTCAGCATTGTGTTTAAAAATGATTTTGTTGATAGCTGTGATTTTGAGGATATACACCTGCAAATAATTGTTAGATTGTCCGTTCACAGCTTCTTTTTCTTCTAATTGTAAGTATTTGAAATATAAGTTAAATTAAGTACAAAATCCTCTCTCTGCAATTAAGATACTTCCTTCTCCAGAATATTTTATTTTCCTAAATAATGAGATAGCAAGTGCTTGGCTGTTTTTACTATAGGAAAATTAGGAGGTACAAAGAATACAGCATGACACTGGCTAGTTAACAACAGTCATTGCAAGATGCTTCACAAAACTAAAATATAAGGCAAGGATCATCAACAGCAGCTCTCATATAGTGGACTAAAAAGTCAAGGCTTTATTTCCCAAACTGCCCCCCCCCCCCCCCCAAGACTTCAGAATATTTCTTGTTAATAAATTATGGCCTAATCAAAACTCCATTGACATCAATGGGAGGGTTTTATTTTTACTTCAGTGTGACTTTGAATCAAGCCCTTAAATACCCAAAATCATTGGAAATAAACTGGTTGATTAAATACCTATGAAAACAAAACCATGTCATTCCAAAGACTGATATGAAAAAAGTAGTGAGTTTTTTTTAAACAAGATTATGATAACTTGATACCTATTGTTCAGAAATCAAATTTTCACACTAAAAGATTGTTACAATTTTAAATATGGTCATTTATGAAAATAAAAATAGAAGTAAGAAAAAAAGATCACACTGCTAGTTTGCAGGACCAACATCATATTAAGAAAAGTAATAAATCTCACAATGTATATGGCAGGTGATTATTCCATACACTGAATTGAAATACATGTATTTTTTTTAAAAAAACCTAAACTTTCAGTTACGTATGTAAAGTTACTAATATATTAAGGAGAATAGTGACATTTTTGTATAAATACATTTTGTTTTCAATATTAGATACATTCTCAAAAATGAACAACTTATTCTATATAGATATATTGCACTTTGACTTATTCACATGTAACTCAGACTAGCATTCTTCATAACCAGTTTAAAGTTAAAAAAGAGATCAATATAGTGTCTTCCCCCAAATTAAATAGCTAGTACCTTTTTAAAAAAGGCAAACTTTGGTTAATATCAATTCATACAGAAGGAGAACAGAGAGAGAGAGCTTGGGGAATGGGGGGAAAAAGGACAAAGACTAATAAATAGGCAAGTAAATGAGTAGTAAAGGGGCTAATGATTTTACCTTTATTTAGTTGTTGGTAATGCCACCTTCAGAGGTCTAGTGTCACCTTATGTTTTATTATTGCAATTACTGGTTTGCATACATCCATTGTTGTCATGATTAGAGGGAAAAGATCCCAGGCTGGGGTTTTGTTGGTTTATTTTATCCTCTCTTCCTATTTCAAAAGATTTAATTCTTGTCATGCTGCTTTGAGGAAAGGGTCAAATTCTTATCTCAGGCTCATCTCTGCCACCTGCTCCCCCCCTTTCTGATTGAATTGGAAAATCATTAGACTGTATAACTCAGCAGCCTAATAGAGGAGGTACTGAGCACCTTGCAGGGAGGTCCTGAGCACCCTGAACTCCCATGTGTGGAGATGAGATGCTGATCAGAATGGGCCCAATGCTGCTTACTTGCCTGAGTAATCTCATTCTTTTCCCAATAAGCCCTACTTCCATGTGAGTAAAGATCTGTCAGAGCAGCCAGATTGGACCTGTTCCCTTTCTGCTTTGTACCTTGTATACTCAAAAGCTTGTCTCTCTCACCAACGGTAGCTGGTCCAATACAAGATATGACCTCACCCACCTTGTCTCTCATGTGCCTTGTGTTGTCATTTATGCTTGTGCAAAGTGCATTCTTATTTGGCAGCTGTATACATCCATGTTGCACTCCCTTCCCACATGAGTAAATAGCTACACAATAAGCAAGAGTGATGGGGAATCAGGTCACTGGGACTCGTGGGTACTTAAATAGTAAGACCTCAAAGCATGGCAGACTTTCAATATCTACAGATTTTATGGAGTCTAGTTCTAGGACACGCTGAGTGACCTCTATTTCCCCTTTAGAAGCATCTGAAGATGTCACAGCATTGGGTCTTTTGTGAGCTTCCTGCTCGCAATGAGGCACATACATCAACACCTTGCAAACAGTGGGCTTCTCTCCCCTTGGAGGTTATCAGTTGACAAGCCCTTATGCTCATTGACAAAGCTGTGCCTGTGTTTACCCTGCAAGGAAATATTATCTTACATTCTTTGTTAAGGCCTTTGTTAAGTGCTCAACAAGGAATTTATGTGTTATGATGCCCACTTTGTGAGACCACATACCAACAACAAAGAGGGATAACAGCAAATGAAATGCCTCTAAGAAGCCTTTTGTCGATATCATCATCCTGTGTCTTTTAGAGTGTTGCCGATATGCTTCATATGAGCGTGGAGAAAGAGCATTTAAATATTTGTCCTAGTTAAAGTACTTTAAAATTCACAGTCCAGGCATTTTGGGTAGACTTTGTTTTACTGTTGTGGAGTCTTTAATATGTTGAATCCACACACAAATATTTGACTATTAAACTAAAAAACTAAAAGGTAAATCTGGGATAACAGAGCTCAAACTCTCCAAACAAGTTCTCATATTTAATTCTTGCATGTATAATTTCTAAAGGCCCAGTCATGAGGGGTGCACATTAGTTTCATTGGCTCCAAAGGGACCTGTGGTGTCTATATTTCTCATTAAATGCATAGTCAGGCTCCCCAAGTCTCTTAGCATGTCAGGGAGACTCCAGTTTATAATGAATAAAAACTCCTGACTCCTGATTTAATGATGTTATCTCCTGCAATGTAGGAATGTGGCCGGGGGGCCAGAAATCCAGCAGTGCGAGGTCTAGGGAAGGGGTGCAACATCACAAATGCTGTGCTGCATGTTGTAGCTAGAGAACCAGTGAGTAAGAGCTGGGACTCTGGGAGGCAGGTCAGCCCCAGGGGCCAGGAGGTAACAGTTTGGGGGTAATTGCAAAGAGGCCTCCCAACTGAAATATCCCTGAAATTAACTTTAAAAGTTGGTCAGTGTACATGCAGCACCTCTCAGAATTGGGTCCCATGGGATCTCTGTACCTTGCAGGACTGGGCCCCAAACTTATGAGCCTTTGGAGATTCTAATTAAAGTCATTGGAGATATATTCTGCTTTTGTTCTTGGCTGAAGAAACCTCCCTCCTTCAAACTCCTCCCCTTTGGTCTCTGTCTGAGATAAAACAACTTAAAGCATATAAATACTGGCAGCTTGCAGGATTGCTTTTCATGCCAAGGTGAAACAGCCATCCTTCAGCCTTGAGTTCAAGCGAGCCCAGAGGGGCTTGTCACAGTTCAAATGTCTTACAGATGGCTCATTGCAGAAAGTCCTGGATAGAAGGTTCTGCATGTGGGGATATTTCATGTCAGAAATGACACATTGTTTCAGGCAAGTGCACGCAGTGCAAATGATACCTTCCAAAATTCGCAAAGCGTTCACTTTGTCAATAGTGAAGACCACGAGAGAGTCACAGAAGTTCTTTCATGGTTGCAATTAAACATCTTTGTGGCTTTTCCCCCAACAACTCTGTCCTGCGCCAGTGCTTGCACATGGACACTTGTTAGCAATTGAACATGAAGACTCATACTCCAAAGCATATTCAAAATGCTATGTAACAAGAAAGAGGCATTTTGCCTTCTCATTCCAACTCCCAAAATGAATCACTCCCATTCTCTTCTAACAGTCTGATCTGCCTTTAGTCCATCAGGGAAATGAAATCAACTGACCACTTTTTTAAAACAGCCATGTCAGCAGTTGACATCCTGGAGATGTAACTGCTTGAAAAGAAGATGCATCCAGAGACACCAACAATCCCCTTTCACGGTGATATTTTTATAGGTTTTCCATTTTTATCATACTGGTAAACAAGCATTTTGATGCAGTGAGAATTGGCAGGGGAAATCCAAGGGCTGCTAGTTATTGAAAAATTATGGTTTGTATAGAACTGAACTGGTTGTTTTTGACACCTAAAGAAAACCTTTAGTGTCGCAGCTGCCATTGTGCGAAATCTCTTGCTAATGAAACAATAGAGGAAAAAATTAATTGCAGTGTTCAACAGTGCTAGCATATTGGCAATATCTGACACAATATGTACCAACCAAGTATTATTTAAAGGTGATACGTAGAGATGATACAGTATCATGATTATTCTTGGTGCCCAAAGTATGGCAAAAATAGAAGTTATAGTAAACAAAATGGCTGTTGTTTTCCCTGTGGAATATCCTCTCAGTCGGAAATTGCATTTTCGTCTGAGCTTGTACACAATGATGGAATTCAGAACGAAGAAAATGGAACATGGTACCAAGTAAACAGTAAAGCAGTGGATCCAGATAAGGACATGATGTACAGATGTGCTTATGTAGTCTTCAATCCAAATATTGGGCCACCAGTAGTAGGGGATGCTGGTCAAAAAGCAGGTGATATAAACACACAAAATGACTTTTCGAGTACGAGCTGGATAGGACACTGTGTGATACTTAAGGGGATGACATACTGCAATGTACCTATCAATAGTTAATGGCACAGTAATCCAAATGGACGTATGTATGGAAGAAAATTCCAGTACCTCAATTATTTTGTCCAGTGTCTGAGGCATCTGTTTATTCAAGATGAAGTCTTCCAGCAAAAAGTCAACAAAAACAATGAAAAAAAGTACCAGTATGTCAGCAGCAGCTAGTGCTAGAAGATAGTTGTACGAGGACTTCTGCCTGCGAACCACCAGCTGTGATAGAATGATCACTGTCAGGATGTTTGCTGTGGAGAAAGAAAAGTGCAGTGAGTTTCATAGGAGGTAGAGTTAGGCTTGTTAGAACGTTTGATTGAGCTGTAGCTACATTTGAGGTGTTCTGTAGCAGAACTATCTTCATTTAAGTCCAAGAAATCAAAAGAGTGAACTCGTACACTGGCTGTGCCAAATCCAATCTAATCAGCTGTCAACTCAATCCAGCCCTGTAGCAATGTGTTTAGGCAGGTTTTAGCTGTTTTGTATAGACGAGGCAGTGGCTGTTGTTTGGAATGAGTCAAAATATTCTGCTCAAAAATTATTTTTGGTGAAAATGGCTCTTTTTCTTTGAAAAACGTATTTTGGTGTGGGAAATACTTTTTTTTTTCAAAAATTTGTTTAAAATTTTCATAAAAAAAACCTTAGTTGTTATTTCTAGTTTGTCTCCCCTCCCTTTCTTTCCTCTTCTCCACAGCCCTTTCCTCTCTCTTTTCAATGACAGAAAGGAAAAAGAAGGTACAAAAGGGACTCTATTGCAGCTCACTTGATTCCCATCTGTGTGTGTGCGCGTGTGTGTTTGAACTCTAGGGCAAAGGACTGGAAATTACACTGGCCTTGATAGGTCATTTTAACTTGATCATTTTGGGGCTCAATCCTGTGGAGTGCTGAGTGTCTCCTGAGAAATGCATGCCCTCAACTCCCACTTGAGGAAGGTGTGGCACTCTGAACCATGCCTGAGGCTCTCAGCACTTCACAGGCCTTTTCTAGCATGGCAGTTTTACTAACTCTTCATTTAGGATCCATGTTGACGTTGCTGCCACGAGCTCTGTCCACTCCCCAAACAGTTCCTTGCTTAGCCAGAAATACTCCTTAAGGATACATATCTGACTATGAGGACTTGTATCTGTTGCTGCTACTAGAGTATTTCTGAGCCGTTAGGAGGAAATGCAATTCAACTGAAACATTTATACTTGAATAAAACTCTTTGAATTATGTACAATCTGACTCAACATCGCTGAAGAAATCCCATTCACTTCTTTTTTGTCTGAGACAGGATTTTTCCTGCAGCCCCATGGCCGCTGTGCAGTAAGCTCATCACACAACCTATGCCGAAAAGAAGGATTGCATGCTGCTTAAATAACACAACAATATGTTGCCAACGTATCACAGAGCTTACATTCCATTACATTTTATTGCGTACTCTTGTTTTATGCAAAACGCCTATTGCTACCACTGGCCTTTTCATCAACGTAAGGTATGCTAGAGTGGTCCCATCCAAAGATTGATTAAATTGGCTAGACTGGCCATAGTAGTGCTTCAACAAAGATGGAGATTTGATTTACTGACAGTATGGCTTGCCAAATATTTGTGTTTGACATATTCCTAATTGCTGTAATCTCTCCCCTGCATCTAAACTTCAAGGCTGTGTCTACGCTGGGCCACTTATTCCGGAAAAGCAGCCGCTTTTCCAGAATAAGCTGCGAGCTGTCTACACTGGCCCCTTGAATTTCCGGAAAAGCAGTGACGATTTACTGTAAGAAATCAGCTGCTTTTCCGGAAAAACTATGCTGTTCCCGCTCGGGCAAAAGTCCTTTTTCCGGAAAACTGCTCCGGAAAAGGGCCAGTGTAGACAGCCCAGTAGTCTTTTCCGAAAAAAAGCCCCGATCGCAAAAATGATGATCGGGGCTTTTTTCCGGAAAAGCGCGTCTACATTGGCCACAGATGCTTTTCCGGAAAAAGGGCTTTTCCGGAAAAGCAGCCTGTCAGTGTAGACCCTCTTTTTCCGGAAATATTTATAATGGAAAACTGTTCCGTTTTAAGCATTTCGGGAAATTCATGCCAGTGTAGACACAGCCCAAATGTTTAATGTTAAATTCTGCTTCTATAGATTGCTTTCCCAAAGCAAACCAAGAAAAATTATGAGGACTTACTGAAATCAGAAAGAGCAGAATTTATTAAAGTAAAATCATAGAATCATAGAACCATAGAACTGGAAGAGACCTCAGAAGCAATGATGCCCTTGTACGCGTATCCTAAAACTGAAATGAGAATGCATATTATTTAACTATCATTTGGCAATTAAGACAACTTTTGACTTGAGAAGGCCTCCCAAGTTGGCTTTCCCAAAGCAAGTTTTTAGCTACTGGAGAAAAGGGTCAGACAAAATGAATGGCAGGAGTAACCACCGTCAGCATCTCAATGCTGGGATTCATGAAAATTCAAGAGAATGATTGATTAATTAAAATCACATCCTGGAACAAAGCAAACTCTTGCACAATGGCTAAATCAAACTTTATGTGATCAAGGTATCAGAACCATTTATATGAAATGTAAAGTAGAACCTTCCCCAGAGTATTACGTTAAGACTCTCTTTGGGTGTGTCTAGACTACAGGGTTTTTTGAAAGAAGTGGCCTTTTTTCGAAAAAACTTCCTCTGAGTCTAGACTGCTGCCACGCTCTTTCGAAAGTAAAACGAAAGAACGCGGCAGTTTTTTTGACCATGGGAAACCTCGTTTTACAAGGAAGAATGCCTTTTTTCAAAAGTGCTCTTTTGAAAAAAGGCGCTATGTAATGCAAACTGTGCTTTTTTGAAAGAGAGCATCCAAACTGCCTGGGTGGCTCTCTTTCGAAAAAGCAGCTACTGGTTGTAGTCTAGATGCTCTTTTTCAAAAGAGGCTTTTTCAAAAGAGGCTTGCAGTCTAGACGTAGCCTTTCAGATTCGTTTTTTTCTGTGATTTAAAATAGGAATGTACCAGGCCTGACTCTCCCTTCTGCTACACCAGTTTTACATGGGTATAACACCATTGATTTCAACTTAGAACAGCATCAGGTGTCTGGTAGTCTGAGTGACTGCAGCCTCTCCCCGACGTATGAACCGGTTACAGACCAAGCAATTGGTCCGTAACTCGGTTTGTTTGAAAGTCGGACCCCATAGAGTTACACGCGACCGCGCTGTTCATAAGCGCAGATTGCGTTCGTAACTCAGGGTCCGCCATTTACAACAGCTTCAGTTGTAAATGCGAACGGTCGTAAGTCAATCGTTCGCAACTCGGGGACCGGCTGTATTTTCATATTTTTCAAGAAAACCTTAAGCTCTTAGGGTATGTCTACACTGCTCGCTTATTTTGGAATAAGCTATTCTGGAAGATATATTCTGAAATAGCTTATTTCACAATAGAACGTCCACACTATAGGGAAGTCTCAAAATTAGTCTGAGGCAGGCTCCCCAAAAGTGGATGCGCTATCTCGATTTAGAGCCCCAGGAGGGACTGGGAAGGAATAACTTAGGGTACGTCTACACTACAACGTTAATTCTAACTAACTTAGTTCGAATTAGTTAATTCGAACTAAGCTAATTCGAACTAACGGATCCAGACTTAAAAACTAGTTCGAATTAGCATTTTGCTAATTCGAACTAGCATGTCCACATTAAGTGGACCCTGAACCAGGCTTAAGGATGGCCGGAAGCAGTGCCGGCAGGGCATCAGAGGGGGACTTAAGAGCGTGGAGATGCTGTCTCAGGCTAGCCGAGGGCTGTGCTTAAAGGGTCCCGACCCCCACCCCGGACAGACAGTTCTCAGGGGTACCCCGCTTGCAAAGCAGTCCTGGCTTGGATTGCCCGGAGTACCCACACTGGGCACATCACAACACTCGGCCATCAGACCGGCTGCACTTGCCGCAGGCTGCCATCTGCGGAGAGGGGGCAATTGGGGGGCTGCAGGAGAGCTTCCACCCCCGGAACCCCGCAGAGCCAGCCCAGTCCTCCCCATCGGGGGTGCGTACCCCATTCCTCCCTCCATTCCTTCCACTTACCCTTCCCTAGCCCCTCTTCTTGATGTACAAAATAAAGGACAATAGTGTTCAAAAATGGAATCTGTCTTTATTGAACAAAACTGGGGGAGAGTGGGAAAAGGAGGTGGGAGAGGGGAAGAGAGAGGCTGGGAGAGGGGAGGGCAACTAAAATGATCAGGGGTTGGGAACAGGTCCCATATGAAGAGAGGCTAAAGAGACTGGGACTTTTCAGCTTAGAAAAGAGGAGACGGAGGGGGGACAGGATAGAGGTCTCTAAAAGCAGGAGTTGGGTGGAGAGGGTGCATACAGAAAAGTTCTTCATTAGTTCCCATAAAGAAGGACTAGAGGACACCAAAGGAAAGGAATGGGTAGCAGGCTTCAAACTAGTAAGAGAAAGTTGTTCTTCACAAAGCAAAGAGTCAACCTGTGGAACTCCTTGCTGCAGGAGGCTGTGAAGGCTACAACTAGAACAGAGTTTAAAGGGAAGTGAGATCAAGTCATGGAGGTTGGGTCCATGGAGTGCTATTAGCCAGGGGGTAGGAGTGGTGTCCCTGCCCAAGGTTTGTGGAAGGCTGGAGAGGGATGGCACGAAACAAATGGCTTGGTCACTGTCTTCGGTCCATCTCCTCCAGTGTCCCTAGGGTTGGCCACTGTCGGCAGACAGGCTACTGGGCTACATGGACCTTTGGTCTGACCCAGGACGGCCATTGTAAGCTCAGGGCTCAGGGTCGGGGGTCTCAGTGGACCACCTTGATTTTCATGCACACCTGCTCCTGGGTGGCCAGGCTGGCAGCTCTCCTGCCCTAGATGGCCACTTTCCTGTGCCTAGTGCGGAGATCATGGACGAGGTCCACAATGTCTGCACTAGCCCAGGTGGGTGCCCGCCTCTTGCGGTCCCGGGCAAGCTCCCGGGAGCCGCCAGCCTGGTCCCGGGAAGAGGGGGAGGTCTGGGGGACCTGGTGGGTGGCTCGATCCGTGCCAGGTGTAGGGTCTGCTGGCTGGGTGCTGGCAGGCTTGCACCTGGCACGGGCACCGTAGCCAGCGTGTGCCCCTTTAAGGGGTCCAGGGCCGGGAGGGGGCAGAAGAGTTTCCCTGGTGTTGGCCAGAGTGGCCACCAGGGAAACCTGGGGAGGGCTAGCCTCCCACTAGTTCGAATTAAGGGTCTACACAGCCCTTAATTCGAACTAGTAAGTTCGAACTAGGCTTAATTCTCGTAAAATGAGGTTTTCCTAGTTCGAACTAAGTGCTCCGTTAGTTCGAATTAAATTCAAACTAACGGAGCGCTAGTGTAGCGCCTATGAAAGTTAGTTCGAACTAACGTCTGTTAGTTCGAACTAACTTTGTAGGGTAGACATACCCTTAGAGTGGCCCTGGTGAGGAGCTATTTCGGAATAGCAGCAGTGGAGCGTCCACACTGCAACCATTTCGAAATAACTGTTTTGGAAGAGGAGTTATTCCTCGTGGAATGAGGTTTACAGAAGTTGGAATAAACCACCCGTTATTTCGATATTATTTCGAAAGAGCGGAATTGATGTGTAGACGCTCACTTTGTTATTTCGGAATAATGCTAGTTATTCCGAAATAACAGTGCAGTGTAGATGCACCCTTAGTAGAATCTGTTATATGGCAATCAGAGAGAGAATGAACAACATACAGTCACAAAAGTCCTGGACTCAGAAACGTAATGACTGTAGGATTTGGCTAGCTATGTTTCATGGCCTGGCATCTTGTAAACTGAATGTATCCAGGGTATGCATCTCCTTTGAGAATACTGTAAATGTGAGTCACCCATAGCCTGCTGCACTGAGGGAAGCTGTGTCTGGGAGGCAATTTGCCCCATCAGAGGTTCTGGCTGGAATTTCATAAGAGCGTTAACAAGGAAGATGGGCATGCACATCTTCCAGGCATTCTGGCCTGGCTCCCTCCCCATCTGTTCTTCCTGCCTGCTTTGTGGGAGGTGTTGATTAGTTCTAGGCTCTCACAGTTGTGTAGATTTATGGGCAGCTTCTGCCTCTGTGTCCCTCCATCACCATGGCCAGCAGTAACAGGGTGCCAGATAGTTTTGCCCGGTGAACTAGATTAGAAAATGGATCTGACAGAATACAAGGATACTCTGTCCAATTTTTCTGCAAGGGCTACAGTATCTTGTATTGGAAAAACTTTCCCTGGGATCACATTAGTGGTTTTGCTGGCTGGGTGATATGAAATACAATAATATCATTTACTTACTGAGTACAGATATAAATGCCATTACTAAGATTCAGCAGAAAACTGCCAACATGATAATGCTTCCGCAGAGAGTTCAGAAATAGCCGTCATTGCACAGTATGGAGAGAGGCATAGGAGATTTCATGAGTCTTATTCATTTGTAGTCACTTTGTCCATGTCTCTTGCAATGCAGAATTCTTCTCTGTGATGCTTGAGCCCTTTATAAGTCTAGTGCTTGGTGAACCTGGGGAGAATGGTGCTCAGCCGATGGACCATACCATAATGACAATAATATATTTCTCAACTGTCGAGGGGATTCCCAGATATCTGCTCTCTTTGCCCTATCCTGACAGGCTTTTATGTCTTCTGCTGCTGGTGATGGAAGTGAAAATTTAAAAAAAGGCCTCTGCAACACATAGGTAGAGACCCAATTGCTGGGCCTGTTGGGAGTAGTGAGAACATGGATGAATCCAGGTTGGCTTGACTCAGATACTGGCACGTTTCAGATTTGGAACGGATTGGTCACTGCTGTGGGAACTGATTCTGGGGTGAGAAATGTGAGGTTAGGCTAGTGTTGCTCACTGCAGTGCTGAACTTTGGGTTTCTTAACATCTATCAGGGTATGTCTACACTACAGAGTTAGTTCGAACTAACTTAGTTCGAATTAGTTAATTCGAACTAAGCTAATTCGAACTAACGCGTCTAGAACTAAAAACTAGTTCGAATTAGCGTTTTGCTAATTCGAACTAGCATGTCCACATTAAGTGGACCCTGAACAGGGCTTAAGGATGGCCGGAAGCAGTGCCGGCAGGGCATCAGAGGAGGACTTAGAGCGTGGAGATGCTGTCTCAGGCTAGCCGAGGGCTGCGCTTAAACGGACCTGACCCCCACCCCGGACAGACAGTCCTCAGGGGTGCCCCGCTTGAAAACCAGTCCTGGCTTGGAGTGCCCGGAGTGCCCACACTGGGCACATTACAGCACTCGGCCATCAGACCGGCTGCACTTGCCGCAGGCTGCCATCTGAGGAGAGGGGACAATTGGGAGGCTGCAGGAGAGCTTCCACCCCCAGAAGCCCGCAGAGCCAGCCCAGTCCTCCCCATCGGGGGCTCGTACCCCATTCCTCCCTCACCTCCTTCCACTTACCCTTCCCTAGCCCCCCTTCCTGATGTACAAAATAAAGATAACGTTTCTTCCAACATTGACTCTGTCTTTATTGAACAAAACTGGGGGAGAGTGGGAAAAGGAGGTGGGAGAGGGGAAGAGAAAGGCTGGAAGAGGGGAGGGCAACTAACATGATCAGGGGTTGGGAACAGGTCCCAGATGAAGAGAGGCTAAAGAGACTGGGACTTTTCAGCTTAGAAAAGAGGAGATGGAGCAGAGACAGGATAGAGTTCTCTAAAAGCAGGGGTTGGGTGGAGAGGGTGCATACAGAAAAGTTCTTCATGAGTTCCCATAAAGAAGGACTAGAGGACACCAAAGGAAAGGAATGGGTAGCAGGCTTCAAACTAGTAAGAGAAAGTTGTTCTTCACAAAGCAAAGAGTCAACCTGTGGAACTCCTTGCTGCAGGAGGCTGTGAAGGCTACAACTAGAACAGAGTTTAAAGGGAAGTGAGATCAAGTCATGGAGGTTGGGTCCATGGAGTAGTCTTAGCCAGGGGGTAGGAGTGGTGTCCCTGCCCAAAGTTTGTGGAAGGCTGGAGAGGGATGGCACTAGACAAATGGCTTGGTCACTGTCTTCGGTCCATCCCCCCAGGGTCCCTAGGGTTGGCCGCTGTCGGCAGACAGGCTACTGGGCTAGATGGACCTTTGGTCTGACCCAGGACGGCCATTGTAAGCTCAGGGCTCAGGGTCGGGGGTCTCAGTGGACCCCCTTGATTTTCATGCACACCTGCTTCTGGGTGGCCAGGCTGGCAGCTCTCCTGCCCTAGACGGCCGCTTTCCTGTGCCTAGTGCGGAGATTGTGGACGAGGTCCACGATGTCTGCACTAGCCCAGGTGGGTGCCCGCCTCTTGCGGTCCCGGGCAAGCTCCCGGGAGCCACCAGCCTGGTCCCGGGAAGAGGGGGTGGGCTGGGGGACATCGGGTGGGTGGCTCTATGCCATGCCAGGTGCAGGGTCTGCTGGCTGGGTGCTGGCAGGCTTGCACCTGGCACGGGCACCGTAGCCAGCGTGTGCCCCTTTAAGGGGTCCGGGGCCGGGAGGGGAGCATAGAGTTTCCCTGGTGTTGGCCAGAGTGGCCACCAGGGAAACCTGGGGAGGGCTAGCCTCCCACTAGTTCGAATTAAGGGTCTACACAGCCCTTAATTCGAACTAGTAAGTTCGAACTAGGCTTAATCCTTGTAAAATGAGGTTTTCCTAGTTCGAACTAAACGCTCCGCTAGTTTGATTTAAATTCGAACTAGCGGAGCGCTAGTGTAGCGCCTATGAATGTTAGTTCGAACTAACGTCCGTTAGTTCGAACTAACATTGTAGTGTAGACATACCCTCAGAGACTGCAAGGATGAAGGCTTTAAAAGACTGGTTGGGGGGAGCAGTTGTTCATTTCATCTGCTTTAGTTGAGGGATCTGTCTGCCTCTTCCCTTAATATCATAGGTGGTGAAGTATATGGGCCCAGTCCTCAAGAATATTTCTGGTCCAGAGGGCCCCATTCCACCAAAGTTTGGGGCTCGGTCTCTCCCCAAGCCCAGCCCTGTGCCCCACATACCCTCCTGTTGGCACACGCCTCCCACCTGCTGCCCCAAAGGCCATGCCACAGCCACCACCAACAGCTGGCAGCGCAGTGGGGCAAGAGCAGCTTCCTGCTGCTGATTCCAAGCTGCTGCCAGCACATGCATCCCTGCAGCCTAGTGTGCGGAGCGGTGTCTCCATGTAGTGCTGCCTCTGCAGAGTCTTGGGAGTGCACATGGCAACCATAGAGAGCAAGTGGCTGGAAGCCATTCTAGCCCTGCTGTGCTACCTGTGGCGATGGTGGGGGCCTCCCATACTATTATAAGTTGCCTGGGGGCAGCAGGCAGGGCTGGGAGGATGCACAAAGGGGAGTTAATGGGCTGGTAGGGAGGGGATGTGTGAGACATTGGGGGGGGGGGGGAAGCAGCAGGCAGGCAGCAGTGCGGGGAAACCCCCACCCCAGAGGGGCTGCTGACAGAGGCGGATGCCTCAGGTAAGTGTGGCACCCCTCACATACCCCACTCCCTGCCAGAACCTACATTCTCTTCCCCCCTTCTATTCCCAAATTCCCACAGCCCCTCAGACTCCCAAAGTACCTCCCAGAGTCTTCACCCTTACCCTCTCATGCACCCAAACTCCCTCTCAGAGCCTGCCCCTGCCATCCCCACAACTTAATATCCTGCCCCAGCCCAAAGCCTGAACCCAGTACCCAAACTCCTTTCCAGAGCCCACACCCATCTTCCACCCAAATTCCCTCCCGGAGACTTTGGCAGCTGCAAGGGCGGGGGGAGAGTGGGAGGGAGGTTGAGAAGAGTTGAGGAGAGGGGTGCAGGCTCTGGGCGTTCTCGGTTCCACCAACATTTCTGCAAACCTGCCACCTCTGCTAATGAGATATCTCATGGGGTCTCGAGTATCCAGGTGGCAACAGTGTCCAGGAGAGCGTTGTTCTTTCTTGTGTGGCTGTTCCTACCATCAGAGTTATCCAGACCAGAATAATGAAGTGCACTCCACAGGAAGGTGCACCCAAACATCATTCAGAAACCTCAGCGAGGGCAGCACATGGCTTCCAGGCTTTATGCAAGGAAACAACGACATCTATTCTTCAAAGTCTACAATGTGAAATTCACAGCACTGGCACTGACCTCTACAGCCTGATGTGTTTGGGGTCCTAGGCATCTAAGGGGATGTCTACACTACAGAGGAAGATCGAAGCTGCCGCTATCGATCTTCCAGGGTTCGAATTAGCAGGTCTAGTGAAGACACAGTAAAACCATGGTACGCCCACATCTTGAATACTGCATACAGATGTGGCTGCCTCATCTGAAAAAAGATATATTGGCATTGTAAAAAGTTCAGAAAAAGGCAACAAAAATGATTAGGGATTTGGAGCGGGTTCCATATGAAGAGAGATTAAAAAACTGGGACTTTTCAGCTTAGAAAAGGGGAGACTAAAGGGGGATATGATAGAGATCTATAAAATTGTGACTGGTGTGGAAAAAATGAATAAGGAAAAGTTATTTACTTATTCACACACTATAAGAACTAGGGTCACAAAATGAAATTAAGAGGCAGCAGGTTTGAAAAAAACAGAAGTTTTTCTTCACTCAGTGCACAGTCAACCTGTGGAACTTCTTGCCAGAGGATATGGTGAAGACTAGGACTTTAACAGGGTTCAAAAAAGAGCTAGATAGAGTCATGGAGGTTAGGTCCATCAATGGCTATTAGCTGGGATGGGTAGGAATGGTGTCCCTAGCCTCTGTTTGTCTGGAAATGGGTGACAGGAGAGTTATCATGTGAGGATTACCTGTTATGTTCCCTCCCTCTGGTGCATCTGGCATTGGCCACTGTTGTCAGACAGGATACTGGGCTAGATGGACCTTTGGTCTGACCCAGTATGGCCGTTCTTATGTTACGATTACACTAATTTGAACTGAGAGGGGCGCTCTGGTCAATGCCGGTAGCCCTGCTTCCACAAAGAGTAAGGGAAGTTGAAGGGAGAGTTTTCTCTCTAACTCCCTGCAGTGTGGACAGCACCAGAAGTCAAGTTAAGCTACTTCAACTTCAGCTACACAATTAATGTAGCTTAATTCGACCTTATGCCGTAGCGTAAACATATCCAAAGAGAAATCATCTGTCAGGGAAAAGCCTGAAGTGAGGGATGGTCCTTTGTTGCCTTCTGGTGCTGCATCCCGCATGGACTTTACAGCAAGGGCTCTACATGAACACTTAGTTTGCTGAAAGCTGGGTGTAAATCTACTCCACACTAGCCTACTGACCACTAAATGTCTGTCAGGACCCTGCTGCTGCAGGCTAACAATCCTCTAGTGCACTTCAATCTACTTCCCAGCTCACCATCAACTAAATATTAGTGTAAACAAGCTCCAAGTAAAAATTCCTCCAAGGCCTGCTTACCTTCTTAAAGGTGATCCTTTCTTACAGTGTTCCTATAAAGCCTTGAGAACAACAGGTTTAGGAGAGAATTTCAGCAACACACACTGGCTATGTCTAGACTGGCATGATTTTCCGCAAATGCTTTTAACGGAAAAGTTTTTCCGTTAAAAGCATTTGCAGAAAAGAGCGTCTAGATTGGCATGGACGCTTTTCCGCAAAAGCACTTTTTGCGGAAAAGCGTCCGTGCCAATCTAGACCCGGTTTTGCGCAAGAAAGCCCCGATTGCCATTTTCGCGATCGGGGCTTTTTTGCGCAAAACAATACTGCGTTGTCTACACTGGCCCTTTTGCGCAAAAGCATTTGCGCAAGAGGGCTTTTGCCCGAATGCGAGCAGCATAGTATTTCCACAAGAACACGACAATCTTACATGAGATCATCAGTGTTCTTGCGGAAATTCAAGTGGCCAGTGTAGACAGCTGGCAAGTTTTTCCGCAAAAGCAGTTTTTCTGTGTTCAACCCCTGTGAGGGAGCACAAGGGGGCAGGGTCTGGGCCCAAGGTGTTCAGCGCACAAGGCCTGTGCAGTGCAAAGCTAGCATCATTGGGATGCACATGTGATTAGGTGCAGAAGTGGTTAGATTTTATACCTTTGGGGAGGACTGCGCAGTGCTCATCTCCTCTCCCACTCCCCAAGTATCTGGGTGATGTGAGTGTTTGTCAGGTACTTTGCCTCCTGGAGCACTTTCTGTACATTTCCCAAGTGTTGTCTGTATCTGAAAGGCATAATGTAGCCTTTAGTTTCCTTGATTTTAGTCATACCTCAAATATTATCTGCCTTTAGGGGGAAATTATAGAAATTAATTTCTTACTATCACAGCTTGTGAGCTTAAAGAAGAGGTTGAGTGACTCTGAGCAAGAAACAGAAACACTTGTTACTTTCAGGGACTATATTTTGTACATAACAAACAGACTCCACATGCAGTGAAATTTTTGTATTTTTAGTGGAGAACAGAGTTACGCCACTGTGTGGTTTGGTAGTTCAGTATCATAAACTAAGGGTAAGTCTACACAGCAACATTATTTCAGAATAACTAGTGTTATTTCAAAATAACTTAGTCCATGTCTACACAGCAGGCAGTTATTTCGATATAATGTTGAAATACAGTCAAGCTGGAGGACTTCTTACTCCTACTCCTGTAACCCTCAATGTATGAGGAATAAGGGAAGTCAGAGGAAGAGTGCTCTATTTCAAAATAAGTGTGGTGTAGATGCTCCCAATTTTGAAATAAGTTACACAATTGTTGTAGCTCAATTTGCATAGCTTATTTTGAGCTAAGCCCTGCAGTATAGACACATCCTAACTGAATAAAGTTACTACAGCTGTTGCTTGCTGGATGACAAACAATCTATAAGCTCATAGCATGGACACCTTTAACGGAATAAGATTGTCATTAAAGTGTGTGCGTGTGTGTGTGAATTACAACGACTTGCATATCTCATATCTCTTATGAAATGTTAAATGTAAAGACTTCTTTTAAACTTTTCACTTATTTCTTTTCACTATGCTCCCAGACCGTTTATATGTGAAAAACTTGAATATTTAAATGCAAAGTACTAGAAAGTACACAACGAGAAACAAAGATGCTTGATACGACGAGATGATGTATTGTAGACATTAATAGACATTTATCATTCTCAGTAGTTAAATATTAGTGTGGTTGCCGTTGCAGAATTGAATTCCAAAACATATCATATCTGAGATCACCATGGCTTTGTCTCCTACATTGTAAGGACAGTGGTTTTCAACCTGTGTCTGCAGATCCCTTGTGAGCCTACAGACTGCATCTAAAATTTCCAAAAAGGGCTGCACTTCCATTCAAAATATTTTTCAAGTTCACAAATGAAAAAAGGTTGAAAACCACTGGCAGGGAGATCTCTGTGGTGAGTGGTGACTATGCAGTAACTATGGCCATGGGGTGACTTTTGCTACTAACTGTATAGGTGTTGCCATTTTGAAAAGCCAATAACGTGGTAAACAAATTATTTATCAACTAGAGGATTTACTCAGCATTGCTCAGATCATTGAGGGGACTCAGGGCAGAGAGTGGACGGTGCAGGAGTCAGGGCTGGATGCTGAGAAGTCTCAGGGGGCCCCCTTATGCCTTTCCAGGAGGATCTTGCGCAAAAAGTGGGTTTTTTTACACAAAATGGACACGTCCACACTGCATGTTTTTGTGCAAAAACCTCTTATGTAAAAATGGATTGGAATAGATTATGCAAATGAGGCACAAGAAAATGCTAATCAGTGCTTCATTTGCATTGCCTCTTCCAACAAAACACTAGCTAGGCTGTGTCTACACTGGGCCACTTATTCTGGAAAATCAGCCGTTTTTCCGGAATAAGCTGCGAGCTGTCTACACTGGCCCTTGAATTTCCGGAAAAACAACGACGCTCTACTGTACAAAATCAGCAGCTATTCAGGAAAAGCTACGCTGCTCCCGCTCGGGCATAAGTCCTTAATCCAGAACACTGTTCCGGTAAAGGGCCAGTGTAGACAGGCCAGTAGTCTTTTCCGGAAAAAAGCCCCGATCGCGAAAATGACGATCGAGGCTCTTTTCCGGAAAAGCGCATCTACATTGGCCACAGATGCTTTTCCGGAAAAAGGGCTTTTCCGGAAAAGCAGCCTGCCAATGTAGACGCTCTTTTTCCAGAAATACTTATAACGAAAACTATTCTGTTTTTTGAGCATTTCTAGAAATTCATGCCAGTGTAGACGTAGCCATAGTGTAGACATAGCCTGGGATGCCCAGGGCCATGCTGCCTGGGTGGTGGCTCCTCCCATGGGGCCCTAGCTGTGCTGTCCATCCCCGGCCCACATGGATCCTCCACAGCAGGAGGGGGGGACTGCCTGCATGGCTCCTCTGTAGAGGGTGTGGGGCACCAGCCTGCAGAGCTCCTCCATAGGGGCAGGAGGCCAGGGACAAGCTGCTCCCCCTGGTGCTCCCAGCTCCAGGGGAGCTGAGGCAGAGGGGCCACTGGCTGGTGGGGCTCCCCTCACTGTCCAGCGCTGCAGCTAAGGATGAGGGGGAAGCGATTTAGGGCAGAGGGGCCACTTACCCACAGCCAGTGGCTGGCAATATAGAGAACCTTGGTCCCAGCTGGCCAATCCTTTCCTGGTGCAGCTGCCTTCTGTGGTCACTCTGCAGTATACCTGTCCCCTGCATCACTTCCCCAATTGGTCATTGTGGAGCATAACTATCCCTGCTCTCAGACCCCTCCCTTGCATGCTATGGAAAACAGTCCTTTGCCCGGGCACAACCCAACACTGACCTTTCTTTAAGTTAGCATAAGAGGAAGCTGCCTACCAAGTTTGGTGTTCCTAGATCTTATCTTTTAGGAGGCGGTTTTGAAGAGATGGACTCACAGATGGACAGACGGATTCATGGACAGACAGATGCACAAATTCTCTAATATATATATACAGATACTATAGTAGAAAAGATAAGGCCTCAATATTTTCTAGAAATGTGGTGCTACAATGTAAATGGTAATCTGTCCTAAAGCAATATGGGCCCCATTCAAACCTAGTAAAAGTGGGGGCAACTATAGTCAACCTGTTCCTGCTTCGAGGAGCAAAATCTGCCCTTGTCACTCAAGGTGGTTAATGGTTGTGGTGAAGAGCTTTGTTAAAGAGAGCAGGGCTTGCCAGGAGAGGTATTCATGTGATATTTTTAAGGCTGCAACGGATACAACACATCTTCCTTCCTTTTCCTCAGGGGATACCTGTGAGAAGTGATATAAAAGGCTGATTTTATTTATTGTCATACTGTCTGGGAACCAAAGAATGGGACATGCTGGTACACATACCCCTGTGGAGGGAGATGAGTCAAGTGAAACCATTTCTCTGGGGGATTCTCATCTCTCACCAGGCACAATGGCAAAGTGTGTCATTCTGCAGAGAAAGCAGTAGAAGCAAAGCCCAGATAAGAACTGCAAGAAGTGCGCGAAGAAGGTACATGTGTAAGGAGAAGCAGGGCACACAAAGACTACTATATAACTGTATGAGGTAGGGCTCCTTTAAAAAAAAAAAAAAAAGGCAGCCGCTCTAGTGCAGGGCTGGGCAAAATGTGGCTTGTGGGCCAGATCCGGCCCTCCTAACATTGTGATCCGTCCCCTGAACTGCATCTGGCCACTTTCTGTTTATATCCTGCTGCCCATGCCACCGAATTTCCAGGCAGTGGCTCAGGAAGCAGGATCCTATTAATGGCTCATGGTCGTGGCACTATCCTGGCAGGGGTCGGAACTCCGAGCCCTTTAAATAGCCACAGCAACCTTGGGTGGCTGCCAGGCAACATGGCAGAGGTGGGGCCAGGAGCCATGAGCCCTTTGCTGTGATTTTAATTCAAAACATCTGGCCCCAGACAACTCTGGTGGGAGACTAGTCCCCAGACCCGTCCCTTCCGGGGGTGAAGCTGGCCTGTGACCATGTACTCACTTCTACACTGCATGCTTATTTTGGAATAAGCTATTCCGAAGGAAACACTCTGACTGGATCAGCAGGCCTTTGAGCAACCGCACACGGCTGCTATCTGGCAAGCCCCTCAGGAGGCTGTGTCTATCCGTGAGGCCCTGAGGGAGAATTTCACACAAGTACCCCAGTGACACTCCTCCCTGGGCTGCCCCATAAAGGGCCTTTGCATTGCCCTTCTTTGCCCTTCCTCCCACACCCTTCCCTTCCCCTGCTCTCCCTTCTCCCCGTCTCTTTCCCCTGCAGAGACAATAAAACACACTTTTTGTTTTGGAAGAAGTAACTCTGTTTTTTTTTAAATTGAGATGAATGTAACTGGGGAGGGACCGAGAAAGAACCTGGGAGGAGGGAGGTGGAAGGCGGAGGAGAGGCTCAGGGCTGGGGCTGGGAATGGCACCTGTGTCAGGTGGTGCCACTGCATCTTGCGCAGGGCCCTCAGCGGCCATGGGGGCTGGGTCAGGGGGAGATGCCAGAGACATGGGAGCTGGTGCAGGAGCAGCCACCAGGCAGTCAATGACTGTGTGGAAGGCCGTGCAGATGGATCAGCCCTGCTGCAGCAGCTCCCACCAGGTGTTGTGGCGCAGCTGGAGGTCCTCCTCAAGTCTCCAGTCCTGCCAGTCCATAGAGTACTGCAGGACTCACTGGGCAGCGATACGTTCCCTCTGGAGGTCCTCGGGGGCTCTCCTGTGCTGGTGGGTCACCCAGGGTTGGGAGGATGGTACGGGAGGTGTCGACCCCTCCCCTCTTGCAGCCGGTCCATCTGTGGAGAACAAAGAGATGGGCAGTCATCCCAGAAGACACTGTGCACGAAGCCCAGCCCTCATCTCTGAGCTGACACTGAAAGGTCTTGGGTCTGATGTAGGCGATGTGCTTCGAGCAAGGCCACCTGAGGCCTGGACAGCGGGCCCTTTCCTGCAGGGACACATATCCCTGGGAGGAGCCTCACTACCCCCATGCTCTGGGGACAAGCAGGCCTGGGAAGGTGCTGGCCAGACTGGGGGCCTGTGGGTGGGAGGAGGGCCATGGGGCATCTGGCCTTCCCTCTGTGCCGCGCACACGCCAGGTCCAGCAGTGGTGGCGGCCCATGGGGAGAGGACTTGTATCCCTGGCTGCTGGAGGAGAGGGAGGCAGAGTGTTGGGGGGATGTGTGTGTGAGCGGCAGACGCGCCTGTGCCTCACCGCACTGTCCCCAGGAGCAGATGCTGTGTGTGTGTGTGTGTGTGTGTGTGTGTGTGTGTGTGTGTGTGTGTGTGTGTGTCCCCGTCCCCAGCCTCCTTCTAGTGGTGGCTTGTTGTGTGAGGGTGTCCCACCCTGGTGTTGAGAATACAGCAGGCCTCTCAAGACACCTTGTGAGCCAGAGCACAAGAGTCCTCGGTTGCTGCCTCCTGGGGTTGTGCGCCCTGAACTAGCACTTCACGTGCACCCATGTACACAGGCTGCTGCGCAATCCCTAGGTCGAGAAGGCCAAGTGAGGATCATGCCCCAACCCCTTGCCTCCTGCTGCCTCCACCCATGTGTGTCTATGGAAAGTAATGGCACTCACCTGAAGGGCCTTCCTGGCTTTGGACAGTGCCCAGGAGATATCCCGGGTGGGGGGTGCTGGCTGTAGGGTGAGCATGACCTTCTGGAGGGCAGGCACTGAGCTGATGCTAGCCTTGTCCAGCTCCTCCTCCTCCTCCTCTTCACTGGCTGTGCCCCCAGGAGGGTGACGATGGGCATCTCCAGCCCTGAGTCCACAAAGAGGCGGCGGGGGGAATGGACTGACCTGCCCCCAAGATGTGGTGGAGCCAGGTGTAGTATGGGCAGGCCTGCAGTGTCACCCTGGAGTGGGAGCTGTGCTCCTTGGCCTTGGCATAGGCCTGCCTTAGCTTCTTCACCTTCACGCACACCTGCTCCTGGATGTGCATGTGGCCCTTGGTAGTCAAGCTATTGGCCATTCGGCCACAGACGTCTGCATTCCTACACCTAGTGCGGAGATCCTGGAGGTTTGATTTCTCTCCCCAGACCTCAATGAGATCCATGATCTCCACACCAGCCCAGGAAGGTGCATGCCTCTTCTGTTCCCAGGCAGGGCCCTGGGAGCTGGCTGCCAGCTCCCTAGGAGCAGAGGAGGGCTCAGTGTGAGCAACGGGGTCACTTTTGGTGGCCTAACACACTGGTCTGGCAGCTGCTGTGTGGCTCAGGGCTCTCAGGGCCTGCTGTGAGCCACAGGCCCTTTCCTTTGGGGCTGCAGGGGAAGGGGAACTACAGAGTTTTTATGTGTGTGGACAGAGTAATCAGCAGGGCACCTGGAGGCCCTGTCTTTCGAAATAACTCCATCTGCCCTGTCTACACATGTCCTATTCCGAAACAGCTATTTTGGAATTGCGTTATTTCTCGTACAATGAGGGTTACAGAATCCAGAATAAGATGCCTGTTATTTTGATATTATTTTGAAATAATGGGCTTGCTGTCTAGACGCTTGCAAAGTTATTTAGGAATAACATCTGTTATTCTGGAATAACCCTGCAGTGCAGGCGTGCCCTTAGTGGCCCTGCTGCAAAAATTATTGCCCCCCTCTGCTCTAGTGGGACTCGTCGTTAGAAATCCTAGGTCCATTGACTGACCATCCCCTCAGACTGGAGGATGAAACTGGAAATAGAAAAGACTTACTAGGCTGTGTGGGAAAAATACTACCCTATTATTCAATTGTCCAGGTCACTCAAAACTCTATGTTGGCGATAGTGAATTAGAGGGTGCCTGCCATGAAACGACTGTGCAGACATGCCCTGAAAAATCCTGGATGCTTCAGACTTGAGTTTGTCAATGAAAACTGGCCTTCTGCCTCTTTTTCTTTGTGCATGGTACTGATTAGCCATTGCACCCTTCCATGCTGAAGAGCATTATGTATTCTGCACCCTTCCTAAAGTGTGGTACTGAGGGCTACTGGCTGGTTAGAGCCAAAGAGCGATTTTAACAAAATAGCAGGCTTGGTGAGGCAAATGATCCATTTATTCACCTCTTCAAGGGCATTTACAAGGTAATTGTGTTGAGGGCCACTGGCCAACATTCATTTTCAGCCTACTCAGCCAGTCAGCGCACCTCGAGTTTTTAAATGAGGTCTGTATGGTGACTTTTCTGGCAGACAATGGGTAATTCATTTTCACTTGCACAGCACGGGGTTTTGGATTCGCCTAGGCTGATGGATTTCCTAGGATTTTTGTAGCCTGCATGATGGAGTGGACTTATTGGCACACTGAAGAAAGGTGCGTATGAATAATATGGGCCTCATTTTCCTCACACTTACCACATCTTAGTTCTCAGCAGTGTGAGTTTTAGGCTCCTGTGTTAACACGACTGACCTGTTGTGGGTTGGTCTGTGGCTTTTTATGCCACAGCCCTGAGTAGTGAGCAGTAGGGAGCAGCACCGTATCTTTCCAAGGCTGCTCTTTGTGCGTTCAGAGTGAACATCCTCTCCCCAGAGCGCAGGCATGACAAGGAACGCACAGGAGCCATTCAGAGTCTAGGCCCGTGTGCCTACGTACATTCCACTGTAGACACGTACATAGATACAGTGGGAATGCATCTTGATGTGTGAATGTTATACTAGACACGGAGATAAAACACTACACTTCAGTCTCCATCTCCTTCCCCCATCTCTTGGCAGTATCGTGAAGAAGGTTGCACTGGAACAGCATGAGTACCGGTCCTACAATACCTTATGTGCCCTCTGCATGGGGTTGCCAGGTGTTCAGTGTTGGCCCGGGCAGGCCGGTATTTTCGCCGCCTGTCTGGTAAAAAAATTCAGAAAATACCAGACACCTAAAATGTCCGGTATTTTCTGATTTTTTTCCCTGCCAAGAGGTGAAAATCCCAGACACCTGGCAACCCAACACACACTCAGCAACTGCGCCGAGGCGCCCTCCTTCCCTCCCCCCGGTTCCACAGGGGAATTGCCTTCTGGCTCGGATCAGGAAAACAAGATGGTCGCTGGCAAAAAGCCTCAAAGGCTTTTCTTAAAGTGGCCATGCTCTTTTTCCTTAACTCTCGGGGTCTTTTTCTTTTTTTTTTCTCAACACCTTTGGTCTGCCCCTTTTTTCTCAACAGAATTTTTTCCCCAGTGTTTTTGTGTGTGTGTGTGTTTGGTATTTTTGGTTAAACCATCTGGCAACCCTACCTCTGTGCCCACTGAAGCCACTGGGGCCTTATTCACTTCTCACTCACATCAGTTTTATGCTACTGCAGCTCCATCGACTTTTGTGGAGTTACTGCTGATTTAAACTGGAGTAAGGGAGAGCAGAATCAGGCCCAATTACCTCAGAAGCAATTGAGAGCACCTCAGAGGATCAGGTCCATTATTATAGTTGACTGCATTGCTCAAAGCAGGTTGCAGAAGCTTTCCTTGGGTATTGGAAAGGGCAGGGGTTAATAATATTTATTTTAAAATCTTTAACAATTAGTGCCTCCCTTGTTACGCACCTCCCCGGTACCCTGCAAATTATATTTGTGTCCATTATTTTAATGAGCTGGGTTTAAATGTATCTTAAAAGCATATACACAAGAGTAGAAAGAAATGAGCCTCACAGGTGTACTGTCCTCAAACATTTTTATGGTCGCCTGATCAAAACGGAAATAGAATGGATGGTGATACACTACTGTACTTCTTTAATTACAACTGCAATGCAGAAGTGCTTTGGGGGAGAATGGCAGGGAGCATTTTGAGGCATGTAAACAAGTGTGGCAGGTAATAAAAAGTTCCAAACCTCAACCTCTCAAGACCTGGGTTGCTATCTTCCTGCTAGTGTGATGTGGTTCCCTAATGGAAATCTATATTAAATGAAGACAAAGAATGCTTAACAAAATAGTTCAAAGAATACGCCAGGGGGTTGGTTCAAAATATTTGGACAAATCACTTTGAGCAAGGGCAGACCTAAATTTTCAAAAGTGATTTTAGGGGGCCTCAAATTCTGGCTGCCCAATTTGATATGATTTAAAGGAGGCTGATTTTCAAAGATGGAGTCTCACTGCTAGTCTGAATATCGAGTTCCCCTAAAGGTGTCAAGCTGAGCAGTCAAAACTGACACAGAATCCTTAGACTTTAGGCCACAATGTTTATACAAGTATGAATGGTGCAAGATGGATTAAGGCTGGAATGGGTCAGACCTATTAAGGATGGAGATGGGGCAGAATTTCATTGTGGGCTATATCCTAAAGTCCTAACTAATAACAGAAATTATGAAGCTCTGTGTTAATTTAAATCCTGTTCCTGTAGAGAAATCCGCAAATACAGTCCTTTAAAGCTTCCTAAAGTGTCAGCCAATTCAGTAGGAGACCATGCTTTCAGATCACAGGCCTACCTTGCTTACACTATAATGAGACTTCTGCCTGAAGGAGTGAGATTAAAACTTACCTACATGCTGGGGTAATGCGCTGTATGGGGGTATGATTCCTACAGTGCACTAACCTATTGGTCATTAATGGATCCATGTACACCAAACAGGAGCACACCGGTGGTTCTCTAGTGCATTTTACTGCAGCATTGCATTACAAGTGAACTAGGGACCCTGTAGTGCCCACACGGACCAATTAATGAAAAACATAGTAGTGCGCTTTAGAAATCACACCCCCACAGAGTGCATTACCCCATAATGGAGACAAAGCCTTAATTAGGCCCTCAGGATTTGCTTTGTTTTAGCAATGAAGAGTATATCTACACTAGAGATTTATAGCTCACACATTTGTATGTGCTAGTCTGGATACACCACAATCATTTGTAACAAAACAAACATTTGTGGAGTCTCAAGTATAAACATGTTAGCACACTGAAAGTAATTGGCAATCATGTAATTAATCTGAGTGGTGCTCAAGTTTTAAAAAAGTCACCCCTCTAAAGGAAACATACCTTTAGTTACTAGAATGAGTTGTCTTTTACCAATGAGGGAAAAAACAGGTGTTATGTGAGGGACCCCTGCGTGTTGGGAGGGCTCCAAGCAGCACTGAATATTCTGCTGAAGCAAATGTAGAAATAACTGTTTACTTTAGAGGCGCCTACTCGATGCTAACATAGATGTGAGGCTCCTTTGGTCCTCCTTAAATATTGCTTATCAGGCTTGCCTCTGCTTTGTTCTTTACTGTCTCCTCTGCACTGTCCTACCTGCTCTATAAACAGAGTAGGATGTAGAAAATAATATGGGATGATTGAAAATAATATGGGGCTGTCCTAAGGATGCTCTATCTACAGTCCCCTCCATTCAGATCACAATTTGGACATTTTGATTGTTTTATTCATAGACTGATTCAGGGGAAGGAGACAGGGGAAAGAGATTGCAGGGTCCCCAGTAGTTGTGGGGTTAACTCCAGCTTCACTTTCCCTTTCTCTTGTACTGGTGGTCTGGGTAGAGCTGTAGGGAGAGAGAAGAGTGAAAACAACGAGAAGTCCTGTGGCACCTTATAGACTAACAGCTTTATTGGAGCATAAGCTTTTGTGGGCAAAGACCGACTTTGTCAGACAAAGTGGGTCTTTGCATACGAAAGCTTATGCTCCAATAAATTTGTTAATCTTTAAGGTGCCACAGGACTTCTAGTCGTTTATGCAGATTCAGACTAACACGACTACCCCTCTGATTCTTGTCACCAAGACGGGTGAAAATGACTGTGGGTAGGGAGGGGCCTGTTCCGGGTGCTGAATGCAGGGTGAACGCCAGGTTGGGGAATCTTCCTGTTCTGTTTCTTTTGCCTAGGGTAAGTTGTTTTGATTTATGTTCTGAAGGACATGTTCCTGCGCTGCTTCTGCTGAGTCACGCCCCCTATTTTACTAAGGCAAGCAGAGGAAAAAAAAGAGGAGAGGGAGCGTTAAGAAGCTGAGTGGTAGATGGGTGGGGGAAGGAGAGGAGAGCAGGGCTGTATGATAAAGATACCTAATGTTTTTCAAAGATCCTAGAACAGCTCCTGGGGGCTCTGCAAATATCTTCCTGCTCAATATGAAAATTGACTCTATTGTACGGTTTTGTACCACTGTCATTTCCTGGAAAAACCTCCGCTGGAGTGTTTCTTCCCAGATAAATGAATTTTAGTCATTTCCCCTCCACACATCTTTTATATTCTGCAGCCTTCGAAGAGTTCCACGTATTGCACATTGTCTCAGCATGAACACCACTGCTTCCCACTGAGTCCTTGACCTGGCAAAATAACACAAACTATTCCTTCCTTTTTGTATGTCCAGGATTATTCTAGGAGGGGTGGGTGAGATTTTGTGGCCTGCACTGTGCAGGGGTTCAGACTAGATGATCATAATGGTCCCTTCTGACCTTAAAGTTTATGAGACTATGAGTCTATGAGTTTGCAGATGTATTCTGTACTGTGCTACATCTGATACACAATAATGTCCCCTTTTGAAATAACATGGATGCTGCCTTTCATTGCAGTGACCTTGTATTCCAACTGGGGACAGGTGAGCAGACACTTCCACAAACATATTGACCAGACTAAAAGTCTCTAATATAACTCCTTCCTGACATCTTTTTTTGGCAGGATGATTGCTATGGATCTATTTTTTCTCATCATCCTGCATTCTTTAAAAACCAGACAGTTACTTCACTATTTAAAGTAACTCATTTCAAGTGCTTATGCGGCTGTCTCTATGCACTAGCCCTTCCTAATGCAGTTTACCATCTCATAGGCTATATCTAAACAGGGAAGGTTTGGCAACAAAAGTGCTGTCGACATGCAAAAGTCACCTAAAGTGAAGACTGGTCAAACTGCTTTTTTCTGCCTCCTATTGTCAACATTTCATGATCACATTGCTAGCACCCTGTTGACAGATAGACCAACGCAATGTGGGCAAGCATCCTACCATGCAGTGTTATGGGAAAGCAGAACACTGATCTCTGCACTTCTTGGGATTACCTCATTGCTCTGTGAGCTCCCTGTGCTGAGGAATGTTAAAGCAGCACAACAGTCTCACCAGCCCTCCAACTGCAGCATCAGGCTGCCTGCTGGTGTGTTCCTAGCAGGGCAGGACAGGAGCATTCCAATGATTTGTTCTTTGTTTGTTCCCCAAATGGAGCAGATCACTCAACTATGAAATACTTCCTGGAGCTTTCAAAGGGGAAGGGTGCATGCCTGCAGGGCAGCAGAGATCACAAAACACTGAGCAGAGCCATCAGGGCAGGCATTGTCGAGAAGCCAGTTTTCTCGACAAAATGAACAGCAGAGTCCACCACATTGGCTCTTGGTAGACAATACAGAGAGGGGAAAAGACAAAATTCTCTCACGGGGCTGAAAGCTTTTTGTGACCAAAACTGGCTGTTTTTCTTGACAAAAGTTGCATTGCAGTGTAAATGCTCTCACTGTTTTGTTGCCAAAAGGGAGTTTTTGACCAATTAAAAAAAAAAAACACTTTCCAGTGTAGATAAGGCCTTAGTTAGCTAAGTTACTGGATCAATCACTTATTTTTACTGCCTTGCTTTCATACCAATTATAAGTTCTTCCAAATCAACTTTGCTCCCATCCACAAAAAGGGACACACACTTTGGGCCCAATCCTGAGCCCATTATAGTCAATGGAGTATTTCCCATTGACTAAATGTGTGCTGGAGAGTTTAGTGCTCATTTATTGTGTGAACTTCATTTAGTGAGCAATGGTTGAGCTGAGTTCTTTCTTCTAGTTTGGACTACAGCATGCATCCATTCTCACACACACGTCTTGCAGTTATGTTGATATGATTTCTGTCTTGCCCACATACTGAAGGTCTAAGTGATCACCACATTTGGTGCTGGGAAGGTCAGGGTCAGATTGGCAGAAACCCTGGATATTTTTTGTCTTCCTCAGCTGCATGGGTCACTTGTGGATTTAAACTGGTGTAAATGGTGAATTCTCTGTAACTTGCAGTATTTACATCATGATGTGAGGACTTCAGTAACTCAGCCATAGGTTAAGGGTCTATGTCAGGAGTACACTGTAAAAACACTGCTGAGGTTCTGTGGCCTGCAATGTGCAGGAATTCAGGCAAGATCAGTCGTTCTCAAACTGTGGGTCAAAACCCCAAAGTAGGTCATGTCCCCATTTTAATGGAGTCACAAGGGCTGGAGTTAGACTGGCTGGCTGGAGCCCAGAGACAAGGCCAAAGCCTAAGCCACACCACCCAGGGCTCAGGTTATTGGCTCCCTGTCCAAGGATGAAATTATTGGACTTTGGCTTTGGTCCCCCTACTTGGGAGGGTGGGGCTCAGGCTTTGGACCCCCCGCCTGGAGCAGCGGGATTTGGGCAGGCTCAGACTTTGGTCCCCCTTCCTGGGGTCATGTAGTAATTTGTGTTCTCAGAAGAGAGTCATTGTGCAATGAAGTTTGAGAACACCGGGACTAGATACAGGCAGAGAGTAATATGGGTTCGTGGCACCCGGGAACCAGGAATATTCCTAGCCCAGTGGGCCCTGCTCCACCAAAGTTTGGGGCCAGGTTTCTGCCTTGGCCCTGCCTGCCACCTCCACGACCCCTCTGCTGGCATGTGCCCTCACCTCCAGCCCCAGTGCATCCCCTGGCCCTGCCTATTGCTCCTGGGTGATTTAAAATGGCCAGAGGCCCTGACCTGTTGGGTGATGGCAGCGCAGCATCTTTCTGCCACTAGTTCTATGCTGCTGCCAGCACGTGCATCCCTACAGGCTGGTGGGAAGAGAGGTATCTCCATGCGCTGCTGCTTCTGAGGAGTCCTGGGATCAGCCCACAGCAGCCATGTAGAACGAGTGGCTGGAAGCTTCTCTAGCTCCTCTGTGTTGTTGGTGGTGATAATGGGAGCCTCCCAGGCCATACAAAACCAGCCAGGGGCAGCAAGTGGGGCTGGCAAATGCACATGGTGGAAGGGTGCCGAAAACTGGTGGAGGGATCAGGGGATGCATAGGGGGAGCAACAGGTGGGTAGCAGCACAGGAGCAGCTGTCAGAGGGGGATGCTCCAGGTAAGCGTGGCATCCCCCACACATTCCACTCCCTCCCAGAGTCCACCCCATCTCCCCCACTCCCTTTCCACCCCCAAATTCCTACAGCTCATCAGGCCCCCAAAGTCCCTCTCAGAGTCTGCACACTCCCTCCTGCTCCCCAATCCTCTGCCCCAGCCCAGAACCTGCACCCAACATCCAAATTCCCTCTAGAGCCCACATCCTGCTAGGTTCCATGCACAGCCTCATATGTCTAGAGGCCAGCAAACAGCTCTCATTGGCTGCTCCCCGAGATTTTCTGGCTCTGTAGAGGATTTAAGGGTTTAATTTACCAGATGCAGAGAATCCAGAATGGACGGGGGGAAATCTTTCCCCATGGTTCAAACACACCTTTTTAAATGACTATACTAAACACACATCTACCCACTGCCCACTTCAGTATTTACTGTGTATCCCCTGTGAATGACATTGACAAAACTACAGCCTCCTTGTCCCTCACACCCACCTGCACCATTAGCACTATGCTGCTTGTCATGCTAACTGTGCTGCATTTGGGTAGGTAAGAAACTACACCTGTCCAAGTTTCCTCTCTCCATTCCAGAAGTATCACGAGTAAGGCTAAAAACACACAGTAAAAACACTGGGCTTAATCCCACTACATGCCCTGAACTTCCATTGAAACCATTGGGCCTGATTTGCCTATCATTATACTAGTTAAAATCCCTCCCTGGCTCTTCTGTTTTTAACACACCATCATCAGATTTCTCGCGCTCATTTTCAAGACACTGGACAGCTCTTCCTTTTGCAATATGTCCACTCCTCCTACAGCATCCCTTCCCTGCTCTACTTGGCCAATGCCAGTAGCCTTGACTGCGAGCAGACTTCAAATAATTGCAATGACCCAGATCTTCTCTGACAGATAGGTTTTGCTGCCTCCTGCATGAAGTCCATGATTTTTTTATGGATGCAAACACATCTTTATGCTGAGACAAAGGTTAGACTCCATCAAACTTGGGCACTACTTGTATTGCACTACAGGTCAGAAACTTGGACTCGCTTATGGCAAACTTGCTGCAGCTCGAGACAGTCTATCTGTACCAACGCCGGAGCATAACACGGTTTGACTTTGTGGAAAATGTCACAATCTCACAAAGACCTGGCCTTCCTTCACTCTTTCACTGACGTTGAAAAGCAACATTACACTTTCTTTGGCCATGTTGCCAGGATGGGCCAACGCACCCCAGCACACCATACTTTCAAACTCTCCATCGATACACACACAGGGTGCACATCCTGACCCTATCTGGCGCTGCTCAAGAGATTTGTGGATTTGCAGGATTGAGCCCTACCTGGGAACTTTGCTACACGACACCTCATGCAACACCGTCAACTGTCGTCACTCTGGCTGGCGCAGTGAGGGGAATATGATGTTTGATGATGAATAACTTTGATAGACTGCCCAATCTCTTCTCCCACAACCATCTTTGGATTCTCTTTCAGGCAGCCCTCTCTACGCCCTCACTGAACTGATCTACCTCTCCTCCCTCAAATTTCTCCTAGAAATCAGCCCACCAATAATGGGGAGGCTATTGGGCAGTGGACATAGCTGATTTGCATACTTTTTTTTAAAGGTACTGTAACCTTTTCCCCAATCCTTCTGCTGTTGCTTGTTCTATTAGATTATAGGTGCTTCTAGACAGGGATCCTGGCTTCAGTCTGTACCTAGACATTGGGTGTAGGGTATTGTGTATATGTTAATACTATGCCACTCCAGTCTGACACTAAAAATGTGGAACATCCTCAGACCCCCGACTCCCCTGTTGCAGATGCACCAAAGTCAAAACATCTGACTCACATTCCCCACTTTGGAATTGCTCCACCGGCAAAGAATGGGCAAAGCTGCTTCCTGAGTTTAAAAAGGGCCCATTTTGCAGTTTAATCCAAGTACACTGTTTGAGCAGTGAACCTCAAAAGCATGCAAGCGCTGGAACAGTGAATGTGCAACCTTCATTCTGAAAACAGCCAGTCCAGGATGGCAGTTTCCGTGGGAGTCTGCATAACCCTGCTCTTTGTCCCAAGATGCTGCAACACTGCTGGACAGGTCCCTTGAAGGTGCCTTTGAGAGATGTGCTCTGCTACAGTCATTCCCCACTTTTTTGATATGGTGGACCGGTAAACCCATTCACAAACTTTTGGTGGACCAGTAACATTTAATTTGCATACTTGCATATTCATTATGGTAATTAATTTTAAGAAGTCATGTGTTATTTTACATTGCATCTGTACGCACACAGTATATGTCGCAAAGGATCAGAATTTGCAGATATCTACAACACTAAAAACAATTCACAGAAAGAATTCCCCTGTGGTTGCTTGGTGGGGCAGCCCCTCCCCCAAGGGCAACTGGTGTCTGCAGGGAGGCAGGCAGGGGGCATGTGGGGCACCCTATTTAGCAACTGAAATTTTGTCAGGGGCACAGGAGCTGGTGCCCCCAAGTGCTACCACCAGTCCCCTCTGCCCTTCCCCACTCCTGCTCTATGGAGTAGGGGAGCTGCCATTGTATCTCTCCTGTCTCCTTCTGTACAACCCCTGCCCTGTGTCTCTCCCTTCCCCAGCCAGGCTGCTCTTGCTACCACAGTCTCCCCCCAGCCTCCCTTCCCCGCATCTCCCATTTCCCTGCCTGTGACCCCCCCCCCATTGTCTCCCATCCACCACGTCTCCCCTGAATCAGAGCCTCCTGCATCCCCTTCTGCCCCCACCTCACACATCCCTGTTCCTCCTCATTCCCCTTATCTGCCCCCACCCCTCTTTAGCCCCGTTCCAACCCCCCTAGGGCTGGCTCTCCCCACCCCGCACATGCTGGGAGCTGGCAGCAGCTTCCCTACGCCCCAGGAAGGGACTGCAGCCAGCTCCATTAGGAGCAGCCTAGGGCCAAACCCTCCACTGGCAGCCCCGGGGCACTGGATGCACCACTCCTGGGCAGGAGGGGGGTATCTCTGACCTGCCCCCCAAGTGCTGCCCGCTCTGGGGTAAGGGCTGGGCCAGGCAGGGGCTGGCCAGGCTGGGGAGCTGCCCTGGGAGAGGCTCCTGGGGAGCAGCGGGACTAGCTGCACTGGAGATTCCCCTCCCAGCTGCAGCCTGGGCTCTGGGGTCCCAACAGCAACCCCTGCCGGGACTAGGGGATCTGACCTGGAGCCTGGCCCCAGAGTCCCCATGAGCAGCAGCTGCAAGTCGTTTCCTGCTACGGGGGCTGAGACTAGCCCTGACTCCAGCTGGGTCCTCGTAAGCAAGCCACTGTGAAGCTGCTCCTGCCCTTGGGGGCCCTCCCACCCCTGGGCTCGGGCAGCGTCCCCATATCAAGGCAGCATCATACAGAGAAGCCAACATAGCGCTGGGTGCAGTGAGAAGAGACAATCCCAGGGAGAGGAGAAGAGGAATTTCTGGACCTTGCTCCAAAGTCTCACCGAGCCAATCATCAAGGCACGCGTGTAGCCTGGCAGTGAGCTGCAGCCCGGCAGCCAGTGGTTCACGCACTGGTGGGAACCACTGCTCTACTAAAGCCTCCTTGCCAGAGCAGGTACTTGAAACTTACAGCACATTCTATCCCTAGTAGCTACTCAGTGTAAGCAATGGTCCATCTGGAGCTCAGTGGCATTGCTGGATACCTTGCACACAAGGCCAAATTTTGCTCACGTTCTCAGTGTAAACGAGAGTAGCATTTGCAACACACGCTCCAAAAGTGAGCAATATCACTGGACACATAGATAAGTGGGAATTAAGCTGCTGCGGCCTTCTCCATTCTAGCTGTGGTACTGCATACAACCAATAGGAAGAATAGGCGATTGCATCTAATCCTTCCCACCGTACTCTCCAATGAAGTCAAAGCCAAACATCCTCAAGAGATAGTGCTGCATTTGTGCCTGACCCTCCTAGCTGTGTTTTGGGGGCATTGATACATCAAGCATCTTTAGTTGTAGCTATCTTGTCCAACTTTCTTCCTAGAGCAGAGTCTAATTTGGGAACTTGCTTGTTCATTTTTTCTCCCCCGCCACCTCCAGTTTTGACTGATTAAAGCAATTTCTTCCATCTCCTTTCTTCCCCCCACACTTGACACCTCTTCTCTATGGATGTATTCTAGCTTCTCCCCACCCCCTTATGCTCTCATCAAATTGAGAAAAAACTCCACTAACCCCTCCTTCAGCTACCACTAAACCCACCAGCCAACTAAAGAGAAACTTTAGAAAATGTTCCCTTAGAGAAAACAAAAAGAAAAACACTAACAAAGGCAACAGCACTGTAGGGGGAATGTCCCTTTAAACTACTGCTCTTTCTAGCCCAATACACATGTTTCTAGAAGCCTTTATGAACTCTGCTCCTGCCAGGAACACATTTTCTTGCTTTCTTTATCGAGAAGCTGGATTCTGCAAATCATGGTCCTGATTTTGTACTCTTGCTCCTGCCTCTGGAGCTAATTACCCATGTGAGAAGATGATACCTAATGTGAATGAGGATCGGTAGCCTCTATCCCTAAGTGAACAGCTTTGCAAAGGTATATTGTAGGAAGCATACCTTAACCTTCGTCCATTCATGTTTAGACAGGTTTCCTATTCCCTCAGGGCTCATCTGTGCCTCTAAAGCACAAACCTGCATTTGGGTGGTGGGGAGCCACCTTGCGCTGGGACACCTCTAGGAGGAATGGCTCTCGGGGATACAAGAGAAGAGCATCTGTTGCCATATTTCCTTAAGGGAGTGTAGCATAGCTCCTTCCTCCTAGTGTGCTAGTTCCTCTTCACAAGGCAATCAGGGGGTGGGTGAGGGCATGCTCCCTTTTCTCCCTTCCTCTTCGGTATTCTCTGGAACCTTAGGAGGGTAGAGAGAGAGAAGTCGCTGTGCTGTCCTAACAGCAGGGGCAGCTATTATGCCTGGGCCATACAAATGAAGGGATAAGGCTTCTTACCCTCTCTCTGGATGGTGTGTGCATCCATGCTGCACAATGCAGCCTCAGTACAAAGCTGCTGAGTTGAAGAAATGTCCTTTTTGAACAGTACAGCAAAAACATCCAATAATAAAATGATTTGATCACGCCTCGAAAGATCATGGCAGAGTTAACCTTTTGCATTTCAACCACGTTCTGCACAGATACTATGTCTGTGTGTGTGACCATAACATAAATTCTACTCTCTTTCATGTTCTCAGAATTACAAAAACAAACTAGCCAGGGAATTTCAGGGTCTTTATCTTTTAGACAAAGAAACTCAAATGCCCCTATAATATTTTTTGAAAGCAGCAGTGCAATATCAAAATGAAATCCATGAATTACTTCTGCACTCAACATGATGTATATGTAAAGTTCTCTTGAATGTTAATGCCAGTGTTATCCTCAGATAACATACACTGAATAAGGTAAGCCAAATGTGTCCCTCATACAACTCCTTTGAATCCATCGGAGTTACATCAGACATCGTTTTGGCTCATAGTATAAAGTTGTTTTGTTACTATTGTCAGTGCCGTTGTTCCTAATCAAAGGAAAAAACACATCACCTTTGCTAATTTGTCTCATGCACCAACCAACTTTAACTGTACATTTCTCAATAGATCACAGTAGGTTGGTAATTAGAATGTATTATACATCTGCAGTTCATTAACTGATTTCCTAGTTTAGTGCCTGCATGAAGGATCTTCCCAATTTCAGGTAGATGTAGTGCCTCATTGCTTCCTAACAACCTCCTACTCATATACCCATATACTCTTAAGGTGTTCTTAGTCACTTCCTATTGGACAGGTGTCAGTATCAGAACATCACTGTTGACCGTCCTGGCACAGAGACCAAGGAATGAATGGGCATGGAAACACTATATTCTCTTCTCTGCTGGTGAGGTCTTTTCCAAGCAGCATTGATACATAGTGTGACTGCAGAGTGTAAAGGCTTGCCTGGGGTTTACATCTTTTGTGGTTGAATACAGGACTTAACTTTCCTGTTCTCATAATGATTTGCCAAGCATCAGCATTCAATATAGAAGAGGAAAAAAAGGCACAGTGAATATCCATTCATGTGCAGGGTACCAATGGCATATACCAATGGCAAATGTACTGTAGCCACTGTTCAGACACAGAGCTCTCAATGTCTGATTAAAAAATTATTATAACTAATGGCTTGAAGAATGTAATTTTCTACACAAGAGCAGCTAGGGTGAAAAAAGCATTTAGAAATCAGTTAACATCTTATCAGTGCTGCTTTCCATTTACAAGATGGATTAACTATGCCTGTGTATGTATATAACTATATATTTCATTATAAAAATATTGATTTATCTTGGCAAATAAAAATGCTCTAACATTTCCCTCTATTTTTGCCAATCATTGTTAAAGGTATCATTGTTGACATTATTTTTAAAGAGTAGATTTTAAACCATGTTTTTTTCTGGCTGTAGTGCTCGGTTGGCAGCCCTGGATACGAAGTCCTCTGCTTAGCCACAGAACCGGCACAGGACCGACTGTCTTCCCTACCAGGATGTCTGAGTGATGACCTGAAGTGACCATTTCTAGGAGTGAGAAAGTTCCGTCTTCACAGCTTACTCAGTGCTTCTCCTGTGCTGGGACGAACACACCAATTCAAATCAACTGGGACAGTGGGGGCGGGGGAGGGTTTGTGCTGTTTATTGACAGTGCAGGCTCTGGGTAAAGGGACATTCTAGAGGCAGACTGTTTCACCTTTCCTGAATAAACAAGGAGCCCCTCCTCTCTTTCTCTTCTCCTGAGTTCCCTACCTCCCCTGTCTCATCTTTCCCCCTTCTCTGCAGAACTGGCCAGCTAACTCCGAGTCTATATTTTTGGCATGAGCTTCTGGTGCTCACCCCTGCACTTATAGGAAATCAGAGTGAATATTGCCATTGACTTCAGTGGATGAGGGAACAGACCACTGGAGGAGTAGGTTATGTGGACCAAGTAGATTTTTTAACCTGATGCCCATGCTTTAGGGAGTATGATGATTTTCTTTGGACTAGGTATTTTCTTCATTGGAATCCTGGGGAATCACAGTTCCTTGCACATATGGCATCTGAGACACCTTGTTCCTAAAGCTGCCTTTGTCCAGTGGGAGCTGGTATGAGATGAACCAGCAGCAATCAGACAGTAACAATTTTTGATTACTCTTAACGTAGGCAGGCAGTCTAGAGGTAAATGACTTTATGTCCCAGCGTCACTTCCCTGAATCCTCCAGTCTTCAATACCACTTTAGCTGAAATGGCCAAATTAATTATTTTGGGAACTTGATTAACAACTAAGACACTTCGTATGTCAGTTTCCTAGCCAGACAGCACTTGCAGGGATGCATATAAACAACTGGAACTGTTTGCTTATCCCTCCCACTCCCCCTCCAAAGGAGAAGACAGACCCTTCATTAAAGAGAAGAGAAAAAACACTATTTAGAGATACAGGTCTATCATAAATATCCTAATAAGTATGCCTTCTAAGAAATGTCTCCTGTTAATCCACATAAGCTAATAAAACAAACTTCCAATGTATTTAAAAATTAAAAGTCCCACACCCACCATATACAACATTTAACTTGAATTAGAAATTCCCCACCTCTTTTCTTAAAGATACTGTCTGGAGTTTTTCAAAAAAATTAGTAACAGTATTAGGAAGAGACTGTTGTTCTGTGTCTAGACAAAGAAAAGGTTTGCCTAATGACGTAAAACAAGCAACTTACCAGAACTACCATCCAAAAGCAGAATTATTGTCTTGAAGACACACACACACACACACACACCCCTGTGAGAATACACACACACACACACACACACACACACACACACACACACACACACACACACACACACACTGTGAGACTATGTACTGTTTTACTGTATCAATGAAAGTGCAAGCAGCCAAAGTCTCTTAAAATCAACATTTTCTTGGAGCTCTGTACAATAGCTGGACTTTGGACATTCAATAAAACACAAAGGATCTCAGTGAACATACATTGAAAACAGGATTTCATTTTGGATTCATTTTTTTCTAACTGTTGATCTAGAACTACATACACGTGCAGCGTCCCCCCCCCCCCCCAACTGTGCTCCAGAGTAAGCGGCTCCAAGACTGTTTTAATGCTAAGGGGGCTTGGAGACACAATAATGCAGCTCCATCCCTCGGAGTCTTTCCTTAAGACTAAAAACTTTCTCCGCTTGCTAGCGGACGGAGTTCAGGTGTCACTGTCAGGAGAAGTCGATTGCTCCTAAACAAAAGGTCGGGGCTCTGCTTTTACAAGCTACGGACCCAGGCAAAGCTCGAGGCTTAAGGGCGATCCTCTGGGGCCAGGCAGAGCCTGCGGGGCGCCGCTGGAGTGGCACTCACCTGGCAGCCCGAGGCAGAGCAGCAGGCTGTAGTAGATGACAGGTACATATCCCAAGCCACAGCCATGCTGGTGGTGAGCCAGGGGGGAGCTGTTGTGGACGTGGATGTGGCTGTACTCCATCGAGTTGTCCTTCTCCTGCGGCTGTTCCGTCAGCACGTGGAGGGGCAGAGAGGCTCAGCCGGCCCGCTCCGCAGCCCGGCCTCAGCGGCTGTGTCTTCCGCAGACTCCCCCCGCCCTCCCGCACCTGCTGCGCGGCCCCGGGATTGTCATCGGGAGCAAGTGCGGCGGCTCTGTGCGAGCGCGCCCGGCCGCCTGCAGCACATGGGGCGCACACATGGCTGCTCCCGGCAGTGCAGAGAGGCTGGGGCGAGGAGCGGGGGGAGGAGGCGGCGGCGGCGGCGCTGCTGCAAGACTCGCCAGCCGGGGCTCGCCGCGGGGTTCGCGGGCCCGGCGCAGGGGGGGCATGGCGAGCGCCGCTGGGCGACTGCCCTGAGTGCGCAGTCGCCGGGCGGGTCCCTGCTCCCCCCCCCCCGGCCGGGGTTGGGGGTACGCGAGGCTCCCCCCCGCCTGCAAACAAAAGCGAACACTAGCCCCCGCCTCTCGCTTTTTTCCGCTCCGGCAGCCGCGTGCCTGAAGCTCGGCAGCGAGTGGCCGGCAGGGGGCTGGCGGCGAGCCCGGGAAGCTCGGCTTAGCCCGGGGGGAGGAGGTCGCGGGGGAGCCCGCCCGCTGCTTTTCCCCGCCAGGGCTCCGGGTGGGGCACCCGCGCCGCTTTCCCGCAGGGAGCCCCTTCCACCGGCAGGGAGCCTCGTGCCGGACACTGGCCCAGCTGCTGCTGCTGGCTAATAGGTTGCTCAGTGTCCCCCCTGCCCCACCGCTCTGCCATTGACTTCAGTGGGAGCAGGATCGGACCGCTCAAAGCTGGTTAAAGGGGCAGGATTTGCTTGCAGGCCACCAGATTTGGTCAATTGTTGGACGCAGAAGCAGGGCCCTAGAGCGAGCATATTCTCTCAGCAGCTCCAGGGGGTAGCCGAGTTAGTCTGTTACAGAAAAAACAACAAATGGTCTGGTAGCACTTTCTAGACTAACAAAACAGCATCATGAGCTTCCCTGGGCACAGCCGGCTTCTTCAGATGAAGGGAGTTCCGAGTTTAGGATGTGGACACCCAAAATAAATAGGAGAGGGGGAAAAAAGGGAAGGGGTAAACTTATAACTCTGGTCATCTGAAGAAGCGGGCTGTGCCCAGGAAAGCTCACGATACCATCTACATGTTTTGTTAGTCTAGAACAGGGGTCTCCAAACTTTTCAGCCCGAGGGCCGCATTAACTATCAAACAGCAGTTCGGGGGCCGACTACACACTTGAGGTCCAAATAAAAAACAATCAAAACATGGATGTTGTTTTTAATTATGTATTTAATATTATTTTATTCAGTTATTATTTAATAACACATTCATACACTACACATGAACACCTGTATTAGTGTGAATGGTGAAATTGTTTCCTGGATGCCAAAATAGCAGACATTTCTGGCTTTAGATTTGTTGTCCCTAACATCAACAGTGACCTGAGATTATCATCGGACAAGTTTGTTCTCAAATTGTTCTTCACATATTTCATTCTTGAAAATGTTTGTTCACACAGGTATGTTGTTCCAAAGATTGAAAGGTACCTTGATGCAAAAGTTTTGACATTAGGAAAGTCTTCCTTGGGCAAAAACTGGTAAAAACCCACCAGTCCTATTTTGAACTTGTCCCTAAGGAGGTCATTTGCTTGCAACTCAATGACTTCCAGCTGCAGTTCATCTGGGCAACTGGCCACATCTGCTTCAAATGGGTTTTGAAACAATCTCACTTCTTCTGCCTTTGAATCCAAAAAGGTCTCCACGGGCCGGATGAGAGGGCCTCGCGGGCCGCATCCGGCCCCCGGGCCGTAGTTTGGAGACCCCTGGTCTAGAAAGTGCTATCAGACCATTTGTTGGTTTTTTTCATATTCTCTCACTCATCCTGGAGAGCTCTTCTCAAAGAGCCAACCGCATGAGAAAGACCCCACAGCTTGGCCTTCCCAGTGGAAAGGGGAACTAGTTGCCATAGGAAGGGGCATGAAAAGGAGAGGGGTTTTTTTCAAGTTTGCGGAACAAGTCAATGTCATGAAAAGAAAAAGACAAAAACAAACAGGATTTTCCACTGCTCTGTTTGTCTGATAAGTCTCAATCCTGAGTTATGAACTGAAACAGGCTCTCCATGAGGTGAGACATGTGAAACTCAGGGTTTACTTCTGTAAAATGGGAACACCAACTCAATCTTAATTATAGGGTTGTCAGTGTCCTCACACTCCTGAAATATGGGCTATGTAGGTCGGCAGGGATGGACTAAGTAATTTACACCTATGAATTTGAGATACACCAACACATGAGAGAGAAAAGAGGACCTCATCCCTGGCAATCACCTCCCTGGCAATCTCCTTAGGTTGTGTTCTCAGTTGATTGTACATTTTACTTTCTCACTCTATAGGACAATGAATGCTATGTTTAATTAGTAAAATATTTAGCCTTATCTAATATATAAAGGAGAATGTTTGTATGTTTGTACGCTAATAACGTGGGCACTATAAGAGCTACTGCAACCAAACTTTGCATGGGGTAACCTTTTCTTCAGGAGAAGGTTTTAAGGTACTTTTAGCAGTGCTGGAAGAAGTGGCTTCTTGAGGAAATGGCTTCCCGAGGGAAGTGGCGGGGACAGTCACTCACTAAGGCCAGCGGCGGAGGTGCAACAGGAGGGGCAGCTGCCCCTCTCGCCTCTACCAGACTGTTCCACTGTGCAGACGCGTCCGGGGTGGGGGAGCCCCCTCCTCCCTCACGCCCATGATGTCACTCAGCCCAGGCCCCTCCCCTCCGGCATTGGCCGAGGGTTGCCGAACAGTGGGCAGGAGCTTGCGGCTGCCGCTGGGGAGCGGCTGCAGGTACAGCAGGGCGAACCCAGTGGGGAGGCGGCAGCGCTGGGAGCAGCCCAGGATCCGGCGCAGCTTCCTGGTCGCGTGGCGGGGAGCCCAGCACCTGCTTGCCGAGGCCCATGGGAGAGGGGAGCCCCCAGCGTGGCCCCATGGTGCGGCAGGTAGCGGGGCGAAAGTTTCGGGGCGGGTGGTGGGGTCATTGCCCCCACGGCATCTGCAGCCCCGGGCGCAAGCTGGGCCACCCCGCCCACCCTAGGTCCTGTGCTCGCCCCCTCCCGCCCCTCACCTGGAGCACCCCCGGCAGGACCCTACTGCCCGCCCCGAGCAACGCCGGATAACTCCAGCTAGTTTTTAATAGATAAGCTAGATGGAGGTCAATGCATTGTGGAAAAGCTAGGTATGGGCATATGTGAGTAGGAGAAAAGATGCTTTATCCGGGGCATTTATGGAGATAGGGGTTAAGTGTTATTGTTTCCTGATTGTATGGCATCCTTTCTTCATGCAGAGAGTGAGGCTTTGATTCATCAAAGCATTTTCAACCCAATCTTCTGCCCATCAAAGTCAATAGAAAGAATTCCATAGATTTCAGTGAGCACTGGATCAGGAATAAAAACATATTCAATAAATAAGCATGTGAATATTCTCCTTGAAATCAATAGGACCACTCACGTGGATTAAATTAAGCCTGTGCTCTCGTACATGCCGAACAGTTCACAGGATCAGATCCTAACTCTGCAAACAAAAGCTGTACTTTGGTGATTGCCCCAATCTGGTAGCTAACACTGAATTCTAAAGCATACCTAATGTAGGCTTATAAAATGGAAAAATTAATTAAATAACATTTTTATCAAGTGCATAGAAGAGTGGTGGGAGGTTCAAACCCCCTCTCTCCCAAAGATATGGTCTGCCCAAAAGACCTGATAATGTAGCTTTAGATGTAAGACAGTGAAGGAAATAAACTATAGTTGGGAAGATGAAGGGTAGGGCAATAATAATATCTTGTGGTTATTCAATAAAGACGTGCATATTGTGATGGTTTCATCTGTTTTTTTAAAATGTACATTAATTAATTTACTTTAGTTTTATAGCACAAACAGCAAGGGGCAATATCCTTGATCCTGCAGGCACTTCTACATCTGAGTTACTTTACAGCTGCAACTAGTTTTAGTAATGTCAATGAGATTGCTCATGTGTGTAAATGTACCCATCTGCTTAAGTTTCTAGTGGACTGGGATGAAGCTAACTACCCACCCACACAGCCCTGTAAGTTTCTGGAAAAAAATTGAGGGACTCTTTCACAATTCACTCTTTCAGCTAGTGGCATCCTACATACAATTTTGAATGAAAGTAGGGTAACATTTTCCACTACAATTTTTTAATTGACTGTGTCCCTTTAAAGAAGAGACCTTTGGCTTGCCCAAATGCCATCAGAATTATACACAAAAAATAATATAATGTATGAGGACATAAAATCCACAGCCTTGTTGATATATCTCTGCTTTGGTTTTTTTTTTCTCATTTTGCATTTGAATTTTTTTATAGTGTAATTTTCTTCTTGTGCTACGGCAAGAGGACTAATGAGGAGAGATAGTTCTCTTTAGGTGCGGAAAGAGAAGAGGTGGTTCCTGGAATCTTCCCCATTGGAATAATACATCAGAAGGGACTGAAAAGCATGACTCACCATTTCAAATGTAATCTAGGTTTATCAGTAAAGAAACACACAAAAGGAGATGACAAAGGATCAGTGTCTTGGCAGTTCTATAGTGGCAGTCATAGAGCCTGACACGGTGTTTACACTTATCTGACTCCACTGACTTTTAATTTACAAGCGTAAGATCCATTGAATCAAGAGGCTGAGAAAACGTATTTGTCCTCCTGTTTCCTATTGTATGTTTTCCATGGTTTTGTCTAGCCTACTTTTAAATGTTCCAAATAATGTGGCTTCCCTTGAGAGACTATACTGATGCTTGCATTAGTTTCTTTGGAACTAATGCAATCCCCAGTGCACATGCCTAATAGATGGCTATGTTCTAGGGAGAAATATGGGAGGACAGAAGAGGAAATAATCAACTGCTATCCCTACACCTCTCCCTGGGCTGCTCCTACAGCCTTAAAGGTCTAGTAAAATCTTTATCTGAAGTCCACTCTCCTGGCTGTATGGGAGGAGTAATCAGAATCTCTGAATAGTGTCAGTTCCATTGGTCTTTCTGCAGCTACAAATGTGCTCCAAGTGCTATGGGACAGGAAGTCCCTGAAAAGCTCACATGGTTCCCTGAGTTCCCAGAATCCTGCCCCATTGTCAGAGAAATGCTCCAATACTGCAGAGTGGAATGTGGTAAAAAAATCTATATTGAATTCCTCACCAGCTCTTAGCACCAGACAAGTGAAGCAGCCATCTGGTCCAGCAACTGTCTCAATGGACTCACAGAATTGTTGCCTCTGACTCAGTGCTTGGCCACTGTTGTGCACTGTTCATTGCCTCATTTCACCCAGAGGTAGCTGCATTTTATGGTGGGCAAAGTGCACCCTAAATATAGTGGGACATGCCCTCAACTGGTGTAAGATGAGACAACTCCACTGAGGTCAAGAGCAGTGCATTAAATAATGAAAGGCCCTGAGTAAGTGTAAAGTTTATTCTTACCTTCCATGTGTAAAAGAGCAATCTGAGATTTTGTTTTCATACCTACTTTTTGGCATGAGTGAAAGGGGGATTGTTACCTCACCTTGACACTGTTTTATTTGTCTTAGTTTTACAGATGCCTCATAGCACAATCTGGAGATGAACATATGTCATCATGATACACATTGGCAATTCTCGAAAACAGCCATGTGTCTCTTTGTAATGCAGGATGTTTATTTATTTCGTTACAGTCTGTTTCCAAAGGGACAGCATCAGAGTGGATCAGAAAGTTTACAATCAGAAGAGCCTTTATTGATATTGCATCCTTTCACTTGCTATATTCCAATGCCTTTGCAGTCGATTGTGTGATGCTTGCTGGATCTGAACTCATACAATTATTGCTTATAAACAGCCACATGCTCAGACATCGAATGACATTTATGGATCTTTCCCAAAGGATGGTTTGTTCTTTATATGACATGTTAAATAAGAGATGGATGAACTTAGCTTTTAAAATGCCAAAGCCACTGGAGATTTGTGAGGGTTCAGTTTTTCAGAAGAACTGAGCCTTCCCCTTCAGTTGACAACCACTGGTCTTGGGAGGGAATGGAGGCATTCAATAACAATGTAGTCACACATTCCATCAGCTAGTCAGGGTAAAGAGTGAAAGGAGGGATGGCATCAAGAGGAAAGAGCAACTGAAGCTGTGTCTAGACTACATGGAAGATTCGAAAGAGGATATACAAATTCTGTGGGAATTTACATATCTTCAGATCTCACTTTCAAAACCAGAGCTTTCAAAAGTGAAAATAATTTGGATGCGGCTTTTTTGGCAACCCCCCCCCCCCTTTTTCGAAAAGCCGCTATTCCTCAAAAAATGAGGTTTACACGGCTTTTTGAAAAAGGAGGGGGTTCACCGAAAAAGCCGTGTCCAAACTACTTTCACTTTTGAAAGCTCTGCTTTTGAAAGTGAGATTGGAAGAAGATATGCAAATTCCACAGGAAGATTCCTTTTTTGAATCTTCTGCGTAGTCTAGACGAACTCTGAGTCTTTGAAGCAAGCAAAAAGAAAATGTAACGAGGGTGATAGGCAGTGTCATGAGTAAGGAGTGTAACTGGAAGACTAATCCTCTGGATATGTTCAAAAGTTTCAGCGGGGTAGCTGAGTTAGTCTGTAACACGAAAAACAACAAATAGTCTGGCAGCACTTTATAGACTAACAAAACATGTAGATGGTATCATGAGCTTTTGTGGGTACAGCCCACTTCTTCAGATGACCGGAGTGTTAGAAGTCCAGAACCAAGAATAAATAAGGGAAGGGGGAGGGAGGAGGAAAAAAATTGGAGAGGGTGGAAAAGAGAACATTGGGTAGACTTCCAACACTCCGGTTATCTGAAGAAGTGGGCAGTGCCCACAGAAGCTCATGATACCATCTACATGTTTTGTTAGTCTTCAAAGTGCTACCAGACTATTTGTTGTTTTTTAAGTTTTTCCTCTGGATATGTGTGGGAGGTGGAGAGAAAGGTTGAGAGCGGGAGGAAGAGACTGACAGATGAGGACCAATCTTGTGGCAAAGCAAAAGGAGGCTAGCAACTGTGAGAGGGCAGGCAACCTGGAGGTAGAAGAACAGTAAATAGTCAGAGGGGAAAAAAACTGCCTACCAGTGTAAAGGAGCAACCAGAAGGATTCATCTTAGATGAACTGCACAGAAGATGACAGTTGCAAATCTGACCTTTCTTAGATTATATTTTCCTTCCTTTTATCAGGCCGCTGAACATTGTCTCTCTGTGGTGAAGAATGTATGCTCTTGTAGGCAATCTGTTGTCTTCAGAAGCCTTCCCCTTCAATTATTCCCCAACCATGCGAGTGCATTTCTACTTCACCTGTATGAAAAGGCCACCTATGTCATGCAGATTGCTCTTGGTCCCTTAACGCCAATTTTACTAGGTAGAAAAAAGGGACTTTCCTTGTGTTTTTAAAAGAACCATTTGCATGAAGATTGGGTTTTAAAAGTCCTTTATTGGGGCATTTGTTAAGGCCTTGGAATGGACAAATTCCATGTTTAAAGGGGCAAAGACAAGGTTTGGCTCTTTTCAATATGTGGAATTGGGACCAGGCTATTGGTTGACACAGAAACCTGTTTGTCCTGGCTCTCCCAGCTTGTCCAGTGTGTGTTCAGCACTGGACCAGGAAAGTCTCATGTGGCTCAGACTAGGTTTGGAGGAGGTTGTTGTTTTTGTTGCTTTCTCTTTGGAAACATTGTGAAGATTACGATGCTGCAAATTTTCACTTATTGAAGGTGATTTTAAATGTATTTTGTGGCTAAAAGTAAATGCTTGATTCTTTTTTATTCCTTATTTCTGATCTATCGTCTTGATTCAAATTGAAAAAAAATGAATTGTTATTCATTTAAGCAACATTTCAAGTACACGTTCCACGGGAACCAAAAACAGATGTGATAAACCTCCCAGCATGAGATTTAGCCTAACATCTGTTGTTTAATGAAATGTTACAAAACAAGTGTGTGTGTGTGGGAGTGTAATCCTGTTTTGTTTGTGTTATCTGTAAGGTGACACACCTGACTTTCTGAATATTACTTTTCAGGAGACATTGAAAACGTGCCGTAAAAATACGTGTTGGGATAAACAAACCTGACCCAGCCAATTAGCACTGAAGAAGGTTTGTACAAGTTATCACATCAGAGTTCTTTCTGTGAGAGAAAGATAGGGGCAATATCTACTTAACTCTCAATAGAGGTGCAAACAGCTCTTTGTGTATATTCCTATGTTGGGAAGGATACTATCAATTGACTTAGATTCTATCTCCTTCGTTTTAACTACCCAATCTTCAGATACTCACTGATTCCCTTAACCCCCCTACTTTCTATACCCTCTGCTCCCTGTCTCCCACCCCCCTCTATTTTTCCTCCCCCTGCGCCTTCTTTCCTATTTATTTTGGGTTTGCACATCCTAAACTCAGAACTCCGGTCATCCGGAAAAGTGGGCTGTTCCCACGAAAGCTCATGACACCAGCTACATGTTTTGTTAGTCTATAACCGTGGTCCCCAACGCGGTGCCCGCGGGCGCCATGGCGCCCGCCGGGGGATTTCTGGGCACCCGCTGGAACATCTGGGTTGGCCCCGCCCCCGGCGCATGGCACACGCATGGTGCCGGCTCCAGGCCCGGGACGCATGGGCGGCCCCCCCCGGGCGCGCGGCACATGCGCAGGGCCGGCCTGGGGCGCGTGGGCGGCCCCGGCCCCAGGGCACATGTGCGGTGCCAGCCTGGGGAGCGTGGCTCGTGGGCGGCCCTGGGCGCGCGGCCCATGCGCGGTGCCGGCCCGGGGTGCGTTGCCGGCCCCTGCCCCGGGCGCGCGGCACATGCACAGTGCCGCCCCTGGGTGCGCGGCTCGTGGGTGGCCCCACCCCCCAGGCGCGCGGCTTGTGCGTGGCCCCGCCCCCGGGAACCCGGCTCCTGCGTGGCCCCGCCCCTGGGCGCCCGGCAGCCACGCAACATTGGGGACCACTGGTCTATAAAGTGCTATCAGACCATTTCATAGAATACTAGGATTGGAAGGGACCTCAAGAGGTCATCGAGTCCAGTCCCCTGCCCTCATGGCAGGACGAAATACTGTCTAGACCATCCCTGATAGACATTTATCTAACTTACTCTTAAATATCTCCAGAGATGGAGATTCCACAACCTGCCTGGGCAATTTATTCCAGTGTTTGACTACCCTGATAGTTAGGAACTTTTTCCTAATGTCCAATCTAAACTTCCCTTGCTGCAGTTTAAGCCCATTGCTTCTTGTTCTATCCCCAGAGGCCAAGATGAACACGTTTTTTCTCTCCTCCTGATGACACCCTTTTAGATACCTGCAAAAGCGACGAGGAGTCCTGTGGCACCTTATAGACTAACTGAAGTGTAGGAGCATAAGCTTTCGTGGGCAAAGACCCACTTCGTCAGATGCATGTCATCTGACGAAGTGGGTCTTTGCCCACGAAAGCTTATGCTCCTACACTTCAGTTAGTCTATAAGGTGCCACAGGACTCCTCGTCGCTTTTGCAGATTCAGACTAACACGGCTACCCCTCTGATACTTTTAGATACCTGAAAACTGCTATCATGTCCCCCCCACAATCTTCTCTTTACTAAACTAAACAAACCCAATTCTTTCAGCCTTCCTTCATAGGTCATGTTCTCTAGACCTTTAATCATTCGTGTTGCTCTTTTCTGGACCCTCTCCAATTTCTCCACATCTTTCTTGAACTGCGGTGCCCAGAACTGGACACAATACTCCAACTGAGGCCTAACCAGCGCAGAGTAGAGCGGAAGAATGACTTCTCGTGTCTTGCTCACAACACACCTGTTAATGCATCCCAGAATCATGTTTGCTTTTTTTGCCACAGCATCACACTGCTGACTCATATTCAGCTTGTGGTCCACTATAACCCCATGATACCTTTCTGCCGTACTCCTTCCTAGACAGTCGCTTCCCATTCTGTATGTGTGAAACTGATTGTTCCTTCCTAAGTGGAGTACTTTGTATTTGTCTTTATTAAACTTCATCCTGTTTACCTCAGACCATTTCTCCAATTTGTCCAGATCATTTTGAATTATGACCCTATCCTCCAGATTAGTTGCTACCCCTCCCAGCTTGGTATCATCTGCAAACTTAATAAGCGTACTTTCTATGCCAATATCTAAATTGTTGATGAAGATATTGAAGAGAGACAGTCCTAAAACAGACCCCTGCAGAAGCCCACTTGTTATACCTTTCCAGCAGGATTGTGAACCATTAAAAACTACTCTCTGAGTACGGTTATCCAGCCAGTTATGCACCCACCTTATAGTAGCCCCATCTAAGATGTATTTGCCTAGTTTATTGATAAGAATATCATGCGAGACTGTATCAAATGCCTTACTAAAGTCTAGATATACCACATCCACTGCTTCTCCCTTATACACAAGACTCGTTAAACATTTGTTGTTAAAATAAAATAGTACACTCTATAGTTTACATAAATAGAAGTGAGAGATTTCTGGAGAAAAAAGGGGAAGAGATGTAATTATGAAGGAAATACTGTAGTGTAAGGTTTTGATCCAGCAAAACATGTAAGCATAGTGCTTAACTTTAAGCATATGAATTACCTTACTGAAATAAATTAGATTCCTCATATGCTTAAAACAAAGCACATTTAATTGCTTTTCTGGACTTCACCCTAAATAAGGGTATATCTACACTGCCACCCTAGTTCAAACTAGGGTGGCTAATGTAGGGTATGTCTACACTACCCTTCTATTTTGAAATAGGAGGGTAATGTAGGCATACCGCAATTGCAAATGAAGCCCAGGATTTGAATTTCCCGGGCTTCATTTGCATAAGCGGGGCGCCGCCATTTTTAAATCCCCGCTCGTTCGAACCCCGTGCCACGCGGCTAGGAAGCCTAGTTCGAACTACCTAGTTCGTGCCACGTGTAGCCGCGTGACATGGGGTTCGAACGAGCGGGGATTTAAAAATGGCGGCGCCCTGCTTATGCAAATGAAGCCCAGGAAATTCAAATCCCGGGCTTCATTTGCAATTGCGGTATGCCTACATTACCCAGCTAGTTCGAACTAGCGGGGTAGTGTAGACATACCCGTAGGCATTCGAAGTTGCAAATGAAGCCTGGGATTTAAATATCCCGGGCTTCATTTGCATCTTGCTGGGCACTGCCATTTTTAAATCCCCCTTAGTGCGGACTCCGTGCCCATGGCTACACACGGCACGGAGTAGGTAGTTTGAATTAGAGAGGTGTACCGGTAGTTCGAATTAGAGAGCCTAATTTGAACTACCTACTCCATGCCGCGAGTAGCCGCGGGCACGGAGTCCGCACTAAGGGGGATTTAAAAATGGCGGCGCCCGGCAAGATGCAAATGAAGCCCGGGATATTTAAATCCTGGGCTTCATTTGCAACTTCGAATGCCTACATTAGCCACCCTAGTTTGAACTAGGGTGGCAGTGTAGACACACCCTAAAGCATTAGAATTAAAATGAAAATGTACCCCAAATATTACAAATGACCTGGACTAAATTCTTCTGTTTGTGTGTCATTTCCACCAGGATGAATGGAAACAATATTGGTTTCTATTCACAGAGACTTCCATTCATGTCTATAATTACCACGCTGACGTTCAATCTTCTGGTGTTTGATTTAGCAGGTTTAGTAAGGACCCACTAAATTGAATGCTGTGGGTGGTACTCAGCACTCCTTGATACATGAGGAGTAAGGGAAGTCAAAGGGAGCATTTGTTCCCATCAATCTTGCACTCTGGAAACAGTGTCAAGCTCGGCTTAAGGTACATCGACTTCAGCTACGTTATTTACGTACCTGGAATTGCGGTATCTTAAGCCAATCTTCTGGGGGTTGTATAGACCTAGATTTTGTAATTAAAAAATATATATTTGTATGATTAAAACAATATAAAAAGAGGATCTGTATTGTGTGGTACAATCCCAAAATGAAGCCATCTAAAAACTATGATTGGCTAGATAACAAGAGTTCTGTTTTGCAAAACATTTTGGGGTTTCAAAATTTGTTTTCATGGGGAGAAGAACATGTCCCATAGTTAGGGCACTTATTTGCAATTTGGGAGCTCCAAATTCAAGTTCCTGCTCTGCCTAATTGAGAGTTTGGACTTAAACTTTCATCCTCAGGTGAGTGCCTCAACCAGCAAGCTATAGAATCAGTCTTACTCTCTCGATTTTCCTACTGGAGCTGTTCCACTTTAAATAACTAATTAAATATTATTTAGGCCAGAGAGAGAGTTTTGTTGAAACAAATATGTTTCCAAGAAAAGTTTGGTTTTGAAGAATCAGCATTTTCCACTGAAAAATTCATGACCCACTCTACTTCTATACATAAAAATGAAACTGTGATATACCTAATTTCATTGTCTGATATAAGTGAAATTCACCCAGTGAAAGTCCAGATTTTTTTCTCTTCTATTAATTTAAGTAATTTATTATAAACATCAATAAGACATTTGGTCTTAAAAATATTTGATTTTTCACTTGTCACCTTTGAGGACTCTGGTGCAAAATCTCGATATTGTTCATAGGCTAGTAAGTTTTTTTTTAAATACCTGCCTTTTAAATGAAGTAGAGAAGGCAGTGGAATGCAATCTGATAAGTTAAAACCTTCAATCCCTTGTCTACACTTGGATATAAAAGAAGCTTCAAAGCAAAATCTAGCAATTAACAACACAACAGAATGTACATTTACTTTCATACTAACCAACCATTTCAATCCCCATATCATCACTAATATACAAAATTACATACTTTATTTTTGGCGTAAGGTTTTTTATTTAAATATAATGATCAGTGTTTTTATTTAAAGTCCTGTTTATGTGCCAGAAAATATGATGAAGCAAAATGCAGGACTATGTAGCACTTTAAAGACTAACAAGATGGTTTATTAGATGATGAGCTTTCGTGGGCCAGACCCACTTCCTCAGATCAAATAGTGGAAGAAAATAGTCACAACCACATATACCAAAGGATACAATTAAAAAAAATGAACACATATGAAAAGGACAAATCACATTTCAGAACAGAAGGGGGATGGGGGGGAGGAAGGTACCTTCCTTCCTCCCCCCCCTCCGCATCCCCCTTCTGTTCTGAAATGTGGTTTGTCCTTTTCATATGTGTTCATTTTTTTTTAATTGTATCCTTTGGTATATGTGGTTGTGACTATTTTCTTCCACTATTTGATCTGAGGAAGTGGGTCTGGCCCACGAAAGCTCATCATCTAATAAACCATCTTGTTAGTCTTTAAAGTGCTACATAGTCCTGCATTTTGCTTCAGCTACACCAGACTTACATGGCTACATTTCTATTACTAGAAAATATGATGAATTGAAATAAATTTTTGGGAGGGGTTAGATCTCTTCACTCCAGGAAGAAATAAAATCCAGCCCTTTTTGTTGATTTTTTTTTTTCATTTCTAGGAAGGGATCAGAAAAGAAGTAAGTGGAATCAATGTGTCCCTGGAATAATTTCTGTATGAAGGTTGTGGTCATTGACTGGCAATGACTTCTACAGAGAGGGTCTTGTCAGCAGCTGTGTTTGTCTGCCAATTGGGTGTTTGTCACTGACATGAACACAGATGAGCTGCAAAAGCTTGAGTACCTGAGGCATCTTCTCCACCAACCATGTGAATCATTTAGTTCTGGGGGCATACTGAAATTGAAAGTATGTATCCAGTAATACCTTAATTTTGAGTAATCAGGATCAGATTTGTAATCACTGTAAAATGACATAGCTCCATTGAAATCAATGAGCTATTTTGATTTTGGGTCAGATCTTGCCTCCATTTAAATCAATACTAAAGACCCGATTGACTTAAATGGACACAGAATCAGACCCTTATATCAGCTGAGGATCTGACCTAGAGAGAATAAGCTCTTTTTCCCATTTAAAAATTATTTTATTCTCCATGGTAATTAACTTACTAAAGGGCCCTGACGACTCTTTTGTGGTTTTTAATACACTTAGCTGGAATTAAAGGTGCTGCTATAATAAAATAAAAATCTGGAGCAAAATACTTATACATTCTTTCTCTCTCTCCTCACTTCTCAATCAAGAAGTCTTTTAAAGGATGAATACTTTAACCTAACAAAAATACAGAATACATCTGACTCTCCTCTTCCCCTCCTCCCCTCTCCTCTCCCCTCCTCCTCTTGTAAAAAGTATTTTCTGTAGTTTTATGGCTGTTTTGGTACAGAAGCACATTCCCAATGTGGATCTGCTCTTTCTTTTTCAGTAGATGTTGGCAAAAAAAATGGTGCTTCCTCAAAAAGCAGTGCTTTGAAACACAATAGGGGTGATTCTGATTTCATTTGAAACAGTTTCATATCAGTGTAGTTCCACTGAGTTTCTTGATATTACTTCTGATTGACACATGACAAGACTCAGGCTCAATTTAGCCAGAATTTCTCTGAAGCATACAGGGAGTGCAACAGCAATCCAACAACAGGGGAATTCTGATGCAGCCACAAACCAAATAATACAGATTCTGTATATCCCCAGCTAGACACTTTCAGGTAGTACTAAACATCTGGCTAAGCTCCTACCACAGGCAGAACAAGCCTGGGGGAAATGTAGCAAGATCAGTAATGGTCATGTATATAAGCCCTGAGACCAGAATGATTTGATTAAATTTAGGTCATTTTACAGGTAGCTATGGTCTGAGCTCCTTATGTCTATGTCAGAGGTAATTTATCTCTGTCTTCAGCAGGAAGAAAAGAAAGACCAAGCTAGAAATCAGAAGGACAGAGTAAAAGAAAATAAAAATTGAATTTGTCAATATCACCAGGAAAATGATGCAATGTAAGAATAGTTGACCATATACAACAGACAAACAACCAATGTCTCCAAAGAACAGAAGACAGGTTTCAGAAAGGTAGCTGTGTATGGCTCTCCCATTACAATAGCAGTTTTCCCCTTTAGGTATTCTAACCTTCTTATCACTGTTGACTATTACCACACTAATACCAACCCTGGAACCTTCCCTTGCAACAAACCCCGTTGCCAGCTTTGTCCACATATTCACTCTGCTGATACCATTATTGGACCTAACCAAGTGAGTTATAAGATCAAGAACACATATTCCTGCGCATCCAGAAATATAATTTATTCAATCATGTGCAGAAAGTGTCCGTCTGCTATGTACATTGGACAAACGTCTCAGACACTTCGCCAAAGAATCGGTGCCCACAAAAGAGATATGAGACAGGATCACAAAGAAAAAACAGTTTCTTGCCATTTCAACCAGAAAGGGCATTGTCTCAACGACTTGATTACCTGCATCCTGCTTCAAAGACCTTTTCACACCAGAGAAAGAGAATCCTCTGAACTATCATTCATGCTTAAATTCGACACTTTACGCCTACGTCTAAACAAAGACATTAATTATCTTACCCATTACAAAGATAGCTTCCCCAATTATCACCTCTAATATCATTAGCTCACAGACAATTACCTCACCCCTCATCCCCCTTCTGTTCTGAAATTTGATTTGTCCAGTTCATATGTGTTCATTTTTTTGATTGTATCCTTTGGTATATATGGTTCTGCCAATTTTCTTCCACTATTTGATCTGAGGAAGTGGGTCTGGCCCACGTAAGCTCATCACCTAATAAACCATCTTGTTAGTCTTTAAAGTGCTACATAGTCCTGTTTTTATGTCACAATGAAATTGTTAGTTTTAAGGTACCACCGGACTCCTTAGAATAGAAGGACACAAAGCTGCTTTCTGCCTGTCTTACTTACGGTAGCAATCTCATTAGCTTGAATGAATGGGTGAGGTGAACATGATTTGCCACTTAAGCAGCCGCAGATAATTTTGTTGCAGGTATCTCACATTTTCACCCAATTACTTCAGTCAGGTTTGTGAAATCCCTGCAGTTTTGAAGGAAGAATTATTTGCTGCTTCCTAGGGGCTGACTGCTATTCCTTCAATAGTTAGCTATTGCCCTGTGCAAGCAACCCGCACGTTAACGCGTGGGGAAGGGCCGGAGGAAGCCGTGGCCCCAGCAGCAGTGCTGGGATGCCGGAGTCTTGCCAGGAGCGGGCAGCGCCAGTGGAACCTTCCCCCACGCTTGCGCAGCCGAGCGGCGGTTGGCCCTGCCCCCTGCATGCGTCTGCGAGGGGCAGATGCGCAGATTGAGAGGCGGGAAGAGGCGGGGGAGCCCACCACGTCCCGAGCGGGCGTGGCCCCAAGGGCACGTCAGAACCGGCGGGCCATTTCAAAAAGTCCCGCCGGCAGCGAGGGAGGGGGCAGCCTCCAGGGCCGGCCGCAGGGAAGCCCTGGAACGGGTTTGGGACAGCGCCGCCCCTAGAGGTGGTGGTTGGGAAGGGGGAGAGGGAGAGTTCCTAAGGCAGCTATGAAAAAAAGTTCCCCAAGGTTCTCATTTTTGTATGGCAATGTACCTCTTTCAAACAGGGAGGAGTAGGCATTTCCCTAGGTTCTTGCCTGACTGCCAGCATTGCCTACTGCTCACTCAGATTAAGCTTTTGTAAATTTTAATCATCCACACAGAGTGAAAGTAAGGCAGTGTGTCCCGGTGCGTCACTCTAGCAAGAGCTGGTTAGGATGCTCCACTGAGAGCCAGCAGGAGGGCAGAGACCCATCCACCAGCCAGGTAAGAAAACTCAGTCCTAGGGGACCCTCCAGTCTCAGCCCCTGCCCTGATTCCTGCATCTCCCCACTCCCACACTGCTAGTCCCATGTCCTGACTCATGCAGCTCCCATACCTCCTCCTCCCCCCAGCGCCTTGCCCTGACTCCTGCACCTCCCATACACACTCCCAGCCCATGCCCTGGTATCTACACCCACCACCTCCATGCCCCAAGCTACTCACACCCCTGCCCTGACTCTTGCACCCCAACCCTCTGCCCTGAGTCCCCTGAACTTCACCCTTTCTTACAGGTACTGTCCTATCGCATCTCTCTCCTTACACCCAGCCCTGAGGTTCCCCCAAGGGATAGCATCTGTAAGCAATGTAAGCTGCTTTCATCCTTGCATCCAATCACCCTCTTGGCCTGGTAATAGGAAGGCAGAGGTTCAAGTCTGATGAAAAGAAGCCATAGTGATGAATGGCTTCTGCCTGTAGATGATACTGCAGGACACACACTATCTCCCTGTCTCTCCCCCCTGCTGCCTCACATAAATATTGAATAACAAGGATGATAGTATAGAAATCTGAAAATTATGAAAGGCCAGATCTAAAGCTTAAAGTCGTTGGGAGGCTTTACATTGACTTCAGTGAGCGTTGCATCAGGGGTTCAGGGAACATGGGCCAGTTGTCTGAGGAGAGAAGGGTCTGTTAAGCAGGGCTGGTCCTAACCAATTGGCGGCCCCAGTCAAGAGAAAAAAAAGGGTTGGGGAGTAACCAGGGAAACCTGGGGGGAGGATTTGTGAGGTTGGGCAGAAATGCAGTTGCATCCCACCCATAAGACCAGCTCTGTCAGTGGCTCCTTGAAAATGGCGGCCCCGGGCAACCACCCAGCTCACCTGCTCCTAAGATTGGCTCTGCTGTTAAGCGATAGCATCGTGCAACCTTTAAATGTGAGGATATTTTGGGGGCTATTCTTCTCTTGTATAACACTGATGATCAATATGGAAGTGAGCCTTGTCTCAGATGCTGAAATAGATCACCATCTGCAGGATTCAAATGGGTTATATGCAGGGGTGAAAGTAATATTAATGTGTTCCTATTATGTGGCAACTAAGAGGGATCATGTGACTGCCCCACATGATCCTCCCCTTGATTCCACCCTGCCTTCAACTTGGGGGCCCGCGTTCGTCCCTTCCCCTCCCCACTGCCCACAAGGAAGAGAAGCTGGGGGCAGAACAACAGCCAGAGGAGCTGCCAGGGTACTGCTGCCCCTCCCAGCAGGGAAAGAGTAGAAGCTCCAACTCTGTCCCCTGAGCTCCCAATGGAGCTGCCTCTCCTCTGGCTCTGTACAGCAGCAGCCCTTGTGGAGGACAAGGCCGGGCGTTCTACTCCTTTCCCTGCTGAGAGGGGCAGAACACCAGGAGCAATGTTGGCTGTCATACTGCTCACAGCTCCCTCCTCCCCATCCTGTTCTCCTGGGAGGTAGCTCCACGGGAGGACTGGGGGATGATCCGGTGTCTTTCTGATATATGGTACCAGCTATAAATTGCTTGCTGGTACAAAATTCCGGACCTTACCTGCCACTTTTTTACTGGTACGGGGTACAAGGCCGTACTGACTTACTTTCAGCTCTGTGATCAGATGGACCAGAGCACTTGGGTTTTTTTAGGTTTGAGAGAGCTGCTAATTGATGGATTTCAAAGCTATTTGCTTTTGTAATTTTGTGTCTAATTGCTTTGTCGCTGTAACTGTGTATTTTCACTTTTCAGGATTTAATCTAACTTGGGCATTCACTGGCAGTTAGGTCACGGTAGATTCTGTGCACTCTGAGAGTGACTTTCTGGTAAATTGCAATCAAGTCTTCAGGGAAGCAAGCGGAAAAGACAGAGACTCAGGGAAGGTTATTTTCATCAGTGTGTTCCACTTAAAATGTAGCTTTAAACCTGCTTTTGGAAAAAAAAAATCACACTCCAATCTCAAGAAAGCTGGCAGAATGTATCGTTTTATGTAGCTCATCACTGGAAACTGTGAGGCATCTGACTAATTAAATGAGCTGTACATGAGTCAAGTCACCTATCCTGTTTTACAAATGCCATTTATGCATTGATTAGCATTGGTTTAATAGTGGTGTATTATACTTGCGATTTGAAAGCCCTTTATTTCATTTGGTAGGGCCTGTGGAGCGGTTCATGTATGTCGGCGCCACACCACATCTAACACCATTCCAGTATCCAGTTTCTGTAAATATTGATTTCACTTTGAAGAGGTTGACTCTGACTTGTTTTTAATTAGCAATGGCAGATGTTCAGCTGGAAGAACGTCTTAGGAATCATTATTCTAATAATGTCCTATTAGCTTTTAAACCTTCCTCTTCATGTAAATCTGTAATTAGTGTGTTCTGTCTGCCAGCCATATTCTACTACAAATTGTAGCTGTGAACAGATAAACCAGCGCGTGCTAAAAGCTGTGGAGGTTATAAAATGAATCTTATGGCTCTGCGCTTCCTGTCAGTGTACTGTAAGAATGACAATACAGCTCTGCTGTGTTGTACTGCATGATCCCCATCTCTTTTGAGCTCATAAAGACTTTCTCAAGGTTTGGGGGGGAGGGGGCTGCACTGGTGGCAGAAAGGAATTAGAGAAGTTGAGTGGTAGCAACAGGCAATATTTTCCCCTAGGACACAGAGCAAAATTCAACCACAAAATGGCATTGAGGTTGATTGTGGTGCTCCTCATGGAAGAGACTGAAAAAAAGAACCATAATAGGCATCTTAGTGGTAGGTTGGTTGCCCCAAAATCATTTTGTTGGGATGGGAGGGTAATTTCCTCTGACCTTGTGACTGGAGTGAGTCTTTAAACTGTACGGCTGTGTCTAGATTGGCATGATTTTCCGGAAATACTTTTAATGGAAAAGTTTTCCGTTAAAAGCATTTTCGGAAAAGAGCGTCTAGATTGGCACGGACACTTTTCTGCAAAAGCACTTTTTGCGGAAAAGTGCCCGTGCCAATCTAGACACGCTTTTCCGCAAAAAAGCCCCGATCGCCATTTTCGTGATTGGGGCTTTTTTGTGGAAAACAAATCTGAGCTGTCTACACTGGCCCTTTTGCGCAAAAGCTTTGCACAAAAGGGACTTTTGCCTGAACGGGAGCAGAATAGTATTTCCGCAAGAAGCACTGATTTCTTACAGTAGGAAGTCAGTGCTTTTGCAGAAATTCAAGCGGCCAGTGTAGACAGCTGGCAAGTTTTTCCGGAAAAGCGGTTGATTTTCCGGAAAAACTGGCCAGCCTAGACACAGCCTACTGCTTATGGATCTGGGTTTTTTTCTGTTGGCAGGATGGTGAGGTCTTATGTTCTCAGCCATCTTGGTTGAACCTCCCCCTTTTTTGTTTCTTTTATTGTACTTATATTAAAATTGTGATTTCCTTTCTACACCCTTGTTTATCTCTCTGACAAAATAATCATAGAATCATAGGACTGGAAGGGACCTTGAGAGGTCATCGAGTCCAATCGTTGCTGGAGTCTCAGAATAAGAGGCCAACTCAGAACTGACTTATTCTAGTTTGATTCCAGTGCAACTCCATGGACTTTCATTGGTGTTTGACCTAGGCCCATGGTGAATATTTATTTTGTAATTTAAATTGTTTTGTGGTGCCATCCATTTAACTCATTTCTTTAAGAAAACACTGTTTCATAATGGCAGATTCACTTTTATAGACTAGTATTTTGCATATAGTGTACCTAGTGCATTTCATCCATTGATCCCAAATGAGAGATAAGTATTATCTGGGGAGACAGAGATCTGTTACTTGCCCAAAGGCCATCAGGTGACCTATAGGTCTTCTGCTGGGCCCTCTGCAGTGTTAGGGTGTGTCTATCACCTATGAGGGAAGATTGAAAGATTTGGGCCTGTTTAGTCTCGAAAAGAGAAGACTGAGAAGGGTCAGGATAATGACTTTCAAGTACCTAAAAAGATGTTATAAAGAAGAGGGAGAAAAATTATTCTCTTAACCTCTGATGGTAGGACAAGAAGCAATGGGCTTAACTTGCAGCATGGGAGGTTTAGGTTGGACACTAGGAAAAACTTCCTGTCAGGGAGTGGTGGTGGTGGTGAAGCACTGGAATAAATTGCCTAGGGAGGGTGTAGGAATCTCCATCATTGGAGATTTTTAAGAGCAGGTTAGACAAACATCTGTCAGGGATGCTCTAGATGGGTCTTGGTCCTGCCATGAGTGCAGAGGAGTGGATTTGATGACCTCTCAAGGTCCTTTCCAGTTCTAGTATTCTATGGTTCTGTACTGCAATCCTGGGGTGTGATTACAATTCCTGTAGACATACTGAGCTAGCTTTAATCTAGCTATATCAAGTCCTGGAGAAGGGAAGCAGTGGCATTATGGGCTTCTTTGTGGGCTAGCCACTTGAGCAATTACTCAGGGTTCTCGATGTTGTGCAGTATGTGCTGATGTTCATGCCACTGAAGTTTCACTCTGGTATCCAAGCTAGCTTTAATGTAGCTAGCTGCAATCACACCCTTGGATTGCAATGTAGATAATAGCCTGCACGTCTGAATCAGGAATAAAACCTGCTCCCACCTTTGTTCATTGGAAAAGTTGCCCTTTCTACAATTTAAAGAACTTGAACACTTAGCTGCATGGTCGTCTGTAGTGATCATACACCATTTGGTCCATTCCTGTGCAGCTACAAGGATTTGATGAGCTGAAAGTCCAACACTGGAACAGACTTGTCGTATTCAGGTAATAGGGGATTTGCTTCTGGACCATCTGCAACCCTTGGTTAGTAGAATTTTATTCCAGATGTTACAAGCCACCTAGAGAGCAGCATTCACTGGAATGTCTTGTGGCATTCTGGCAACAGGTCCGAAACACGTACGATGCCAGCTACGGACAATGGGCCTAATAGCCTAGAGTGATCATAATCATCTGCATTATTAATAAAATTATTCCACATTGTACCTAGTGCATGACATTGGTATTTTGTGTGGAAAACCTCCAGCTTTACCCAATCTGAGCAGAATAGTGTCCATGTTTTATCATTGTACAGAAGTACAGAAAGGCTAATGCTCAACTGGATCATGAACTTGGGTTGTCATGCTGAGATGGTGTTGATTCCATATTCATTGTATATTAACAATGGCAGACTCTGTGATACTGAGAAGAACTTTTATTTGAGAGCTGGAGGAACTGGTGAGCATAGAACCCAAACGGCAAAAACTGGAGAGTGTTTTAACAGTTTCATTTTTTAAAGAGACTGGAGTCTTAGGTAGACCTGATCTAAGGTTTTCCAGCATTGTCTTTGACTACAAAGCATGGAGGCCAATCTTGACTGATGAGTCCATTTACTCGAGTGCATTGCAAAACCCACTGGGGCTCTGTTCTAGAAGAAATGCCCTCCCCTCCCAATCTGACCTGTATCTCATTGTGATGGAGAGGTGTAACATCTGAAGTAAGGGATTGTTCATTGAAGCTATTCAATCAGCGATGAAGGCCGGTCCAAAATTGTGCATTTGTCATTATGCAAGGTGGGCAAGTCCAATGAGAACCTGAAATTGATGGCTTACAAATGGCAAAGATGCAGCACAGCAGCTGTGCCGAGCTACTGGAAGAGAAGGAAGTCACCAAGAAAGACTCAACAGCTCAGGTCATGCACACATCATGAAGCCAGCACTGGTAGACCAGGAAAAGGTTTGCTCTACTGCATCTCTGTCTCATCCTAGCGGGACGAGGTATTTCTTAGGCTCTTGCTTTAGTTCAACATGAATAACTTAGTGGTCCATGCCAGGCTTGAAGCTAGTGCTCTCCTTTCAGCTACAGATGCCCTGCCAGTGCCATCTTCCCCCAGAACAAATGGATCATACCAAGAGCCCCTGGGGACGGGTGTCCTCTGATGTCAGCCGGTGTGTCTGCAATATATTGTGACAATAGATTCAATCAATGGCTGGTGTCTCTGCCAGTCCATCAAATTTGCAACTCTTTTCAGGCGTGACCATCATGTCACTGTCTCACACAAAATGGACTGCCTTGGCATATCAATTGCAAGCCTAAGGGATGCGAGGCTAATAGATCACAGATGCCATGAGGCTGAAAATTCTTTATTTTACAGTCTAAAGATGCTTTTCAATTTTTTTATTTTTGAGAGAACCCAGGTGGCCCAATTCCAATTTTTTTCGCAATAGAAAATGTTCATTTCTGCCATCTAATGCAAGGGCACTTGTGATCATGTCCGTGTAGTTAATATTTCACCAGGGAATGTCTTGTTGTTTAACTTCTTTTGGTATTCATGCTTAAACATACACACATGGAAATGAAAATACCTTCTAAAAGCTCACTCTAACTCTCATTGGTCTTAAAAGCATCCTGTGATAGGATCCCACAGTCTGCATAAGAAGCCAAATCCAGTACTTAATGATCTTTACACTTAAAGTTTTTCCCAATATCCACCCTAAAGCTCCCTTGTTGCAGTGTATCCCAATTACTACGGGCATGTCTACACTAGGAAATTATTTCGAAATAACTCCTGAAATAACTATTTCAAAACAAGCTTATTTCCTATGCAGGAGTACAGATTTCAGAATAAGCAGCCACTTATTTTGAAAAAACAGGCTTGGTAGTGTGGATGCTCTGCTTGTTATTTCGAAATAACTCCCTAGTGTAGACATGCTCTACTTGTCCTTCAGTGGACATGGAGAGCAGTCAATCATCACCCTCTTTATACTAATCCTTAACATATTGAAAACTGTCATCAGGTCCTCACTCTGTCTCTTCTCCAAGTAAACATGCCCAGTGTTTTTAGCATTTCTTCATAGCTTATGTTTTCTAAACCTTTTGTCATTTTTGTTGCTGTCCTCTAAAATCCCCTCAGAAGTACATCTTTCTTAAAGTGTGCTGCCCAGAACTGCACACACAACTCATCTGAGGCCTCACTAGTGCTGAGTGGTGTGGGGTGTGGGGCAGTCACCTCCTCTGACTTACAAATGACACTTCTGTTAATATCCCCCAAATAATATTAACCTTTTCCACAACTGCATCACTTCATTGCCTCCTATTCAGTTTGTGAGCCACTATAAGCTCCAGATCCTTTTCGGCAGTACAGCTGCCGAGCCAGTTATTCCCCATTTTGTGGTTGAACATTGATTTTTAATTCGTAAAGATTACTCTTTGCGTTGAATTTCATCTTGTTTATTTTAAACCAGTTCTCTAATTTGTCAGGGTGGTTTTGAATTCTAATCCTGTCCTCCCAACCATTAGTGGCAACCCAACTTGGAGTCACCTGCAAATCTTATAAGCACATTTTCCACTCCATTATCTAAGTCATCGATGAAACTGTTGATTAGTGCCAGCCCCAGGACAGACCCTTGCAGGAGCCCACTAGATGCTGTTTCCTCAGTTTGACAGTGATCCAGTGATAACTACTTGTTGAGTATGATTTTTCAACCATTTGTGCACCCAGGCTGTGTCTAGACCGGCCAGTTTTTCCGGAAAATCAGCCGCTTTTCTGGAAAAACTTGCCAGCTGTCTACACTGGCCACTTGAATTTCCGCAAAAGCACTGACTTCCTACTGTAAGAAATCAGTGCTTTTTGCGGAAATACTATGCTGCTCCCGTTCAGTCAAAAGTCTCTTTTGCGCAAAACTTTTGCGCAAAAGGGCCAGTGTAGACAGCTCAGATTTGTTTTGCGCAAAAAAGCCCCGATTGCAAAAATGGCGATTGGGGCTTTTTTGCGGAAAAGCGTGTCTAGATTGGCACGGACGCTTTTCCGCAAAAAGTGCTTTTGCGGAAAAGCGTCCGTGCCAATCCAGACGCTCTGTTCCGAAAATGCTTTTAACGGAAAACTTTTCCATTAAAAGTATTTCTGGAAAATCATGCCAGTCTAGACGTAGCCCCACAGTATAGTAAATTCATCTAGACCACATTTCCCTAGTTCTTATGGGAATGTCACATAGAACTATGTCAAAAAGCACCCTAAGATAAAGATGCACCATGTGTACCGCTCCCCCATCTACAAGGCCAGTAACCCTGTCAAAGAAGGAAATTCATCTGGTTTGGTATGATTTGCTCTTGATAAATCAGTGCTGATTATTCTCTATACGCCCGCTATCCTCAATATGCTTATTAACTCATTGGTTAATACATGGGTGGTGGGTTAAGGCCCAGCTGGGGAAGGCAAGCCACAGCCCCACCCCTTCCACTCACCCCTGGAGCCAAGTCCTGTCCATCCTCAGCCCAATCCTCTCAGGTCACCTGAAGGGCTGGGTCTGCCATGCTGCGCTCCTGTCCCCAGCCCTCCCTGGCTGCCAGGGAGCAGGGCTGCTGCACCACTGTCCCATCCCTCTCTGGTAGCTGGGGAACCGGGCTGCCATGCCACAGCCCCAGCCTTCCCGGGCATCCAGGGAACCATGCTGCCATGCTGTGGCCTCAGCCTTCCTGAGCAGCTGGGGAAGCTGGGCTGCTGCACCATGGCCCTAATCTTCCAGGGTGGCTGGGCATGTGGGCAGTTTGGGAAAGGCTGTGCCTTCCCTTGCCTTTATTACTTGCCTCCCATGGTTTAATAGTTTGCTCAGGTGGTCTGACAGAATTGCTGGGCTCTTGGGCAGGGTGGGGGAGGAGACCAGCTTTGCACTCCCAAAAGGGAGGAGACCTTGAGCAGACAACACCTGTAGCATGCCACACCTCCCCCGCAGCCAGCCGCGAGTGCTGCCCAGAGTGCTCTGAATGGTGCTCCAGTGGTGATTTAAAGGGCTTGGGGCTCTGGTTGTTGCCGGTGTTGCAGTGGTGGCCACTGCGAGCCGCAGGTCCTTTGAATCACTGGGCCCTGGAGCAACTGCTTCCTTTGCCTCTTCCCCCACCCCGTCAGAGTTTGTTCCATTATCTTTCCACGTATTAAAGTTAAGCTGCCAGATTTATAATCCACAGCTCCTCTTAGTTCCCTTTTGTAAAGATGGATGCAATGTTTGCTCTTCTCCAGTCCTCTTGGATTTTACCCTTCCTCTGGGAGTTCTCAAAAGAGAATCGCTAATGGTTCTATGATTGTGTCAGTTAAACACCTTAGGATGAATTTCATCAAGCCCTGATGACTTGAATACCTCTAACTTATCAAATATTCTTTAAGCTGTTCTTCCCCTATTTTTGGCTTGTGTACCTTACCCCTTGTTGTTAATGGTATTGACTATCTGGTCACAACTTAACCTCTTTAGTGAAAACTGAAGCAAAAGAGGCATTAAACACGTCAGCCTTCTCGATGTTTTCCATTACTAGCTTTCCTCACCTGCTAAGTAGGATAGCAACATGTTCCTTAACTTTTCTCTTGCTTCTAATGTATTTATAGAACCTCTTCTTATTCCCTTTTATTTCCCTTGGTTAAACGCACTTTGTGCATGAGCCTTTATGATTTTGTCCTTACATGTTTGTGCTATTTTTTTGTACTCCTCCTTAGCAATTTGTTCATGTTCACTACAAAAAGTGTAGTCTTCCCTTTTGATTTTTTTAGGCCATTAAAGAACTCTTTATGGAGCCATATTGGCTTTTTACTTTTATTTGTGTCTTTCCTTCAGATCAGGACAGTTTGGCATCTCTGCTTAGAATAAATGGGTCCAATTTTGTTAATTTAATCTCAAACTCTATTTTCCCTTCTCCCACAGAATAGCAGTGTTCAGTGCTATTGGTAGACTGGCCCATTGTTGTCCATCATTATTTTAAGAGAATAAACTATTAAGATTTTTCTCAGTTACTTTTTATTTTTCAGTGTTTAACTTTTTACTTTGCTTCAGGCTGTGCTTGAAGCAGATCCTGGTTGATGTGACTAATCTGTTGACTCATTTCTTTTATGGCTCTAATAAAATAAGATCTAATGAATAGCAATTGGAAATCAACCACCACCTACATCTGCAAAATTCAGATTCTTCTTTCCAAAGGTCTGGTTTTCTGAATATAACATGAATGGACTTTAAAATATCCAATGTACATGCCTCAGTTGTAGTTGAAATTGTATTTTCTTCTGTGCAAGAGATTTTCTGCTTAGCCTCACTATTATACCCAAAATCTTTAGTTCTGAATTTTTTAAATGGCATCCTTCTGAAATCTGTCTCAGTAAACATTGACTCTGGTAATTGCACTGAAAGATCTAATATGGAACCAGGGTATCCAGCACCAGGGATTTACTTTGACTCTGGTGGGGATTTCATAACTTTCAGAATTATCATCTTAACTTACTTTTGCCATAATTTTATTACAGTTTGGTTGTTTCTCTTCTGCTATAGTCATCAGCTGCACCAGCCCCTGCAGCTATGCCTGCCTCCTTTCCAGGTATATAATGCCACTTGTCAGATGACATATGGTGTGTAACAGAGATCTGTTCCACTATAGTTATCTGTTCCACTATGGTTGAGGATACCAGAGGCAGTTCTCAGTGTCATTAGGACTGAGAATCAGGCAGATGGAACTGGCTCCCTAGCACATCCCATCCACTTGTGCACCAAGGAAAGCCCCATAATTAGGTCTGAATATAGTCCTTATGTAGGCAAAATAGCCATTGGAAATCATTGGGAGTTTTGCCAAAAGAAAGACTAGAGATCTAGAGACCCTTATTTGTGTGTGCACTAATGCTTTATTCATCCATCCCTTTAAGGAATGGATCCTAGCAGTCATTTAATTGTTGATGTGTTGTTTTGTCCCAGGGGTGTGGAGGCAGGTGGGTAAAGGAACCATATCATGCTTCTGCTGCTTGATGGAGTGGAAAAACTTTACAACTTTACAGAGATCCCTTAGTCAACTAGGGATGACACCTGCTTTCAAGGAGTGTCAGCTGTTGAAAAGGATATGGAATTGATTTAAATTGTGGAGCTTAATTCTACAGGATTTGCAACAGCAGGGTGGCCAACTCTTGTGAGTTTTATCATCAGTCTCACAATAGTTGATGTTTTCCTCACAGCTTCAGTTGCTGGAGTCCTAAAACTACAGTAGACCCTCCACTTTTGCTTTAAGAAAAAGTTTCTAGCTCTTATGTCTGCTGTATATTAGTTAGACAACGTGATCCAAATTCACCCTGAAAGCTCAGAAACCAAAAAGCAAAAGAGGAAATTCCAACATTAATTATTTTTTTTAAATCTCATTATTTGTAAGTCAATCACATGACATTTTGAATCCTGACTCACGATTTTTGAATAGTTGGCCTTGGCAGTGCTGCCTCTGAGGAAGTTAAATCAGACAGGGCCTTAAAAACACAAAGCTCTATTTTGACCTCATTTACGCTTGTATAAATCCGAAGTTTCTTCACTGAAGCCAGTACATTTATTCCAGATCTACCCCAGTGTAAATCATGTTAGAATCCGGCCTACTCTCCCTACTTAAAATGAATGAGGCTGCTGTGAGGTTTGAGCATATTTGTGATTTGTGTGCAAACGAGCCTTGTATGTATCTCACTTTGCTTTTCCTTTTCCATATCATGTTCTGATACAAGCAGTAACCTACTCTGACCATGCATCTCACTCCGTTATGTATGGTCAGTGGTCCAGGGGAATCTAGACAGAGGCTTCCATTCAGCAAAGCAGGTTAGCATGCAGTTAAATGCATTCTGAATTTGAGTATTATTGAGAACTTTTTTTCCAAATGTTTCTTCTCTGGACTTCCCAGTTTTCAACTTTCTCAAACTGAAATGTGACTCTGGCTTTATTTGGATAATAGCAATAATAACAGAAGATAGAAAGTTAATGTACAACATACGGACAATTCTGTATAAGCCTTTTCCCTATCCTTTGTCTGTCTTGCCTAATTTGATTGTTAGCTCTCTGGGGCAGGCCCCAAACTTGGTGGATTCCTGACTTAACTGTAATAAATTTGCTTATGATTAATAATGAAATAGAAATAGGTAACTAGCATCACTAGTATGTATTGTTTTACCCTGCAGCCCAGGGTTTCAGGAAAAGTTTGCTTCAAGAAGAGCCTCTACCCAGCCATACTCAGCGTATTTTGAAAAAGACCCCAATCTCTAACTTCATTGTTCATGTGAAACTGCATTTATGAGATGCATTAAAGCATAGAATTGCCTTAAATAAAAACAAGCTAATTAAAGTAGTGAAAAACAGCAGTCTACTTTCTTCAGGCATACAGACATTCTTTGCTGAAGGATTTAGGGCTTGATCCTGCATTCTTTGTACATCCCAAGCACCCCTTAGCTTCCATGAATGTGCAGATAATTCAGAAGCAAGCCCTCTATGGTTTTTCTGAAAGTCATGCAAGTCAAGAGTCTACAGAAGAAGCAGAGCTTTTCTCCTGAAGGTGAATAGCTAGGAAGCTGTCTCCTCAGTCCTGGAGTGCAATTCTGTTGCAAACATAAGGGCAATTTCATAGCTTAATACTTGAGATTTCTACTTGTTCAGACTCTGTGTGTTGAAGAAACATGCAACTTACAGTGTAGGTCAAAGGGGAGATTTATGCACCAACTACAAGGGAAGCGCAGGCTTTTGATAAGTGGCTAAGTGGTTTTAAACAATGAAAAATAAGAGTCACTCAATTAAATGCATGCAGGTGCCCTGAAATGAACCACTGTGGCTGACTTTACAGTTTAATTGATTATGAGGCTTGGAATTATTTTATCGTTCTTTATTTCATGACTATCCCACAGTAATATTCTTTTTATTGCTTAATACAAACAAATATACATTTTCTCAGTAGTGAGAAATTTTCCAAAAAAGACAACTCTTCAGAAACTGATTATTATTTATTCATATTATATTGGGCCAAATAATCAGGTTCTTTCACAGTTTTTACCAAGGGCCGGATTTTTACATGTATTTAGGCACCTAAATATGCAGATAGGCACCTGATGGGTTTTTCAACAGCACCCAGCTAGCTAACTCCACTAAATTCTTTTACTGATCTGTCCCTTAGTCCATGTACAGGCAAAAACTCCCATTCACTCAACAATTGCACTCTTTGGGTCATCCTTTTTTGGAGAACAAATGGCCTTTTCTCCATACTCTTTTTTTGGGGGGGGAGGGGAGCATGTAGGGGGATTTTTAAGGAACTAGAAACCAGAAATTTCACTCTTAATTCATTCCCCATTTTTTCCTTTTTACTCCTGACGACAGGAGAAGAAATGCTACCTAGGGGCTTTTTACATTTTCATTTTACTTTTTTCTTTTTACATTTTTCAACACTAACTTTTCCAAGCCCTTTTCCTTCCTTGGAAAAGTTAAAGAATACCTAAAATAAAAATGGAAAACCAAAACAAGCCATAATGACATAATTCATTTAATTGCACAGGGGAGGGAACTGAGGGAAACAAAAATTAAAATTTTGAAAAAAGTTTCCAAAACATGTTTTAACAAAAAAATTCACTCTCTGAAAATGTTTTCCCTATTGAACCATATAAAGTGGAACCAACTTTGAAGTCTGAATTACTTTGTGATTTTTAAAAAAATTTCATTTTTAATCATCTTTTCCAGAGACCCACACTAACCTCCATGCTGATTAGCCCAGCTGCAGAGGGAAGCACCTGCTATGTCCTTTCTGGGCCAAAGAGTTCTGGGATTAATTGTGCCTGATTCTCTGAGTTCCTCTGGGTTACTTCAGCTCTGCACCACCCCAGCATGGTCTGGCCTTAAAAACTTTGGTCATCAAACAATCTATCTAAGAAAATGCTTTCCACCCCTCACCTCATGCAGGCTGCTTAAGATATTTGTGTCAAGTTCAAAGCATACAGTACCCCCAAATTGTATTGGACACGAAGCCTCAGGGATCAGAGAGCACCCAGAAGACTTCCTGATAGAGCCAATGCTAGATGAAAATGGAGGACATTTCTGAGAAATAAATGGAGGGTAATGTTGGCCTATTTAGTTCACAGCTAAGGTGACACTACTTTGATCAGAGTTATCACATTATTTTTCTTTGGGTGCACATTATGTTATATCTCCTGCAGTTATGAATACACCGCACAATAGAATACACATTCACAGACTGAAGTAGCAGTTATAGTTGCTGGAAAGCCAGCGGAGTGCGAATAATGGCTCCCCTGAAAGGTGAAGAATAGTGTTTACCTCATTAAAGTAAACTAATTAAACCTGCACTCAAAATCTTATCCTTAGAGCTGCACACTGATACCTAGTAGTAAGACCATTAAGAACATATAACTCAATAGGAAATAACAGGCCCATTTCTAATAAATGTAACAGTATGAGCTTTGTACTTTACCTCCGGTTTCCAGTAGTGGATATATATTAACCATTTATTGGAAAATGTTTGTCTAATAGACATAACTTTAATCAGGGGTGGGCAATAATTTCTGATAATTTTGGGGGCCACTCTAAGATTTTGGTAAGTGGTCAAGGGCCATACTTCTTTGGAGCGGGAGCAGGGTCTGGGATGGCGGGTGGGGTGCGATAGGGAGTTTGGGAGGGGACTGGGGTGCAGGAGGCATTGTGGGGTCTGAGAAGGCGTTTGAGTGAAGGGGGTGTCTATGATCTGAAACAGGGGCTTAGGGTGCAGGGTCCAGGAGGGGTTATGGGTGCAGGAGAGGATTCTGGTCTGGCGGTGGGAGATAGGAGTGAGTGCAGGGTCTGGGAAGGAATTGTGACCTGGAGGAGGTGGGGAGAGGGGTTGGGTGATGACCTGGGGCAGGTAGTTGGTGGAGGGTGGGGGGTGACAGAGGCAAGCTATGGCTGGGAGGTGCTTATCTAGGTGACTCCCAGCCAACAGCCCAACAGGAACCTGAGACAGGCTCCATGCCTGTCTGCTGGGTTGGCTGCTCCATGTGGCTCTGTTCTGGCACTGGGGGGGGGGGGAGAAGGAGGTTTCTCTCTGCCCCCTGCTTCCAGCAAAATTGCTCAGCTCTTATTGACTAGAAACTAGCTAGTGGGAGCGGGGGGATTTTGCTGGGGGTGGGAATAGCACATGAATTTTCCCATCTCTCCCCAGCTTGCAGAGGAATTAGCAGCCAGCTATTTAAAACAGTGTGAGCGGCTGTATAGTAAGGGTGCTGCGAGGTGGCTGCCAGTTGGATCCAGTGGTTTGGCAGGCTGGATCCAGCCTAGCAGCTGCCGCTCGCCCACCCCTGGCTTTACTGCTAGTGCACAGTGGTGTGAAGTTAGGAAGAAGACACACAATTCTGGACCAGCCTTTAGTCTTCTAGTGGCATAATCTGAATCTAATGCCTCCAGAAGAGAGATGCAGTTTTTGCTTTGGTTGTATGTTTTCCCATGAAAAATGAGATGAGATTTTTCTTGCTGAACTTCATTATTTCTATTCTCTCCTTAATTATTGAATATTCGATTCTCATGACCATGGAAGGGTGTTACTGTGCAAGTGCACAGTGAGGACAGAAGGTACTCTAAAATCTCTTCTTTCTCACCACACTTTTACTTCCCAAGCCCAATATACTCATAAATATGCTTCAACAAATTCCTTGCTCAAGGTATAGCTGTGATCTAGGAAGTAACTTCCTGTATTACACCTTACTTAAGTCTTTCTGCTCTACATTTTTGCCCTAGTTTTTCCCTGTCTATCTTCAATATCTAAGCAAATGTGAAAGGGATGGGAAAGAAGATATAAAAGGGAGGCACTGTCATGCAGAAGGGATTAATACATTAGTAACTTCCAGCATGTACACGCTATTTTACTGGTCATATCTAAATAGATACAGTTCATGTTGCAGCCAGTCCTTACATTTACCCTGTGCCCAAAGTGCTATATCTGGAGAAAACGAAGAGTATTTATACAAGGTTTTATAGTCTTGACCAAAGAAGATCTAAAGGATCCAACATAAAACCAGTAAGCACAGCAGTTTTGCGTGTGTCTCAGGTCTGACTAAATGTCTACATACTTGGTGACCTAGGCTACCTCTAGTCAGCAGAGTTTTTGCACAAAAATTGCTGGTTTTGCCCAAAAACTCGTAGAGTGTCCTCACCTTCAAGCGTGTTTTTGTGCAAGTAAATTGACAGAATGGAGGGGTATTTGCGCAAGAGTTATTCCTCTTTCTATGAGTCATAACTCCTTTTTGCCAAGAGCTCTTGTGCAAAAAGTTGTGTGTGAACGGGGAACTGCCTCTTTTTGAGCAAAATACACCTATCGAAAAAAGTACAGGTGCCCTGGTGGCTATTCTTTGAATAGCCATCAGAGCTTTCTTTTGAGAGAGCATCCATGCAATCTGGGCTCTATCTTGCACAAAAACGCATTGCTTTTTCGTTACGCTTTTGCAGTGTGGACGCGCTCTTGCGCAAGAAGTTTTTGAGGAAGATCTCTTCCCCAAAAAACTTCTTGTGTAAGAAGCCTGTTGTCTAGACATAGCCCTAGTGGGAAATAAAATGAGAGACACAGGTAGTAAAGAATTAGTGAGACAAAATGGATTTGGGACTGAATCTATATACAGAGGATTTGTCAGGCTGCAAGAAAAAGGTCAAATTAACTCTTGAAGGGCAGATGGCTCCATAAATTTCAATGCAGGTGCACACAACTCTGCCAGTTTTTGACCAAGTCTTAACTATCCGTAAGTGACAACACTGCTTTGGTTCTAAGGAACAGGATTTGTGGATTTGGCCCTTATTTATTTAAGCATGTGAAGTGATGCTACAAACTGGGAAACATTTGCTCTTTATTTAGCAATGATAACACTTGTGATAACTCACCAGTCTGTCCAAGTTTAAGTCAACAAAAGGGGTTGTGAATACAAGCAATGCCAATGAGTTGCTTATTTTGTCAGAATACCAATGAATACTCTTTGGCTGACTGAGATGAGCTCTTGTCGGAGCAAATGTGCAGCAATCAAAAAAAGAACAGCTTGAGAAGCTCTTGCATTCCCAAAAGTGTCATTTTTTGCTGATCTAACTGACTTCTGTAGCCGTGGCACTGCCTAGCAACTGCACATTAAAATGTTCAAAAAAAAAATCAGTGTTAGCTGGAAATACGAGAAGCAGTAAGAGGAGAGTTTGCAACAAGAAACATCCGTGCCAACTCCAAAATCCTTCAGCCAGGCTCATGTGCAGTACCCAAGAAATGTGAACAAAATCTCAGTTCAGAAACATTAGCATACCCCGAATGAAATATTTTATTCGGATAATATAAAAACATAATCTGCTATATGTTTGAAAGAATGTGTCTGTTTTGTCTGTTGGTCAAGAACTGCTATTAAACTAGGCATGGGTAATTATTTTTGATAGGGAGACACTCAAAGAACTTTGAAAGTGGTGAAGAACTGCACTCTTCCATGATATTAACAGAGGAGGAGTGGGGTCTGGTATGGAGGTTGGGTGCAGAAAGGAGCTTGGGGTAAGAGTTTGGGGAATAGGAGGGGGTGTGGGATCTGGGAGGGAGTTTGTGTAAAGGAACATATTGTGACCTGGGGCGGGGGACTTGGAAGCAGGAGGGGGTGCAATGTTCAGAAGGGGGCATGGGTGCAGGAGAGGATTCTCACCTGTAGGAGGGGTGTGCGAGGGGATGCAAAGTCTGGGAGGGGGTGGTGACCTGTGTCAGGGGTGCAGGAATTTGTGTTGTGACTGGGGTTCAAGATCTTGGAGGGGATTGTCACCGGGAGAAGGGGTGTAGCAGGAGATGCAGAGTTTGGAAAGGGGTATGGTTATAGGAGGAGGGGTACAGAGGGTTTGGATTATGTGGGGTAGTGGTGCAGGAAGAGGGGGGAAGAGTGTTGTGAGGAGGGAGAGGCTGGGGTGCCAGAGGCAGGCTGTGGCTGGGAAGTGCTTACCTGGGAGGCACCCAGAAGGTTCCTTAGCCAGGATCCCTGCCTTCCATGCCCCTGCATGTGCTCAAAGCAGCTGCAGGGGCCACGTGTGCTTCTCTGAACGATGCAAGCCTAGGAAAAGGGGGGAAAGGGTTACTTCACAAACAGTCAGCTACTAGTGGCTGGAAACTGGCCAATGGGAGCTGCAACATTAGGCTGGGGGTGGGGTCATCTTAAGAAGCCTCACCCTCCTCCCCTAGGCTCACAGCAGTCACAGAAGCACATGGCTGAATGTTGAAAGGGGTGGGGCAGGCAGAGAGTTTGGCTGAGGCTCTTGCTGGCAGGATCTGGCAGCTTGGCAAACTGGATCTGGCCCACGGGACCTATTTTCTCCAGCCCTGTCCTAAACAGTAAGAGCTAGGACCACCAAATTTGGTTTACAGCTTCCTCTTATCACAACTTAAAGCAAGGCAAGGGTTTGGAAAATAGGATTGCCTCTCATAGCACCATACAAAAAAGAGACAGAATCACCAGGCAGGTAGAAGGGGCTGTCTGGGGACACCCCTTCTGTTCAGGACTGTCCCAGCCATGAGCCTCCCACGCCCCAGTGGCCTTTGGGGGGGCACTGAAGCTCCCCCCCAGATTTGCATAGGGACATTGCTGACTGTTCCCCTTCTTTTACTGCATTCCTCGCTCTGGATAGGAAATGCAGGAGGCAGATGACCTGTGCTCTTTGCTATTGCTCCTTGACAGGGAAGGGAAGAGCAAGCAGTGATGGTATGAACCTCGAGGGGGGAAGCACTGCCCTCTTCCCCTCCCCCCCCCCACATACACAGTCCTCTGCCCAGAGCCCCTCCTCATCCCCAACTCTGACTCCTGCACCATTCCCAACCTCGGCCCCCTGCCCTGAGCCCCTCCTTAAGGACCCAAGCAACGCTGGGTCAATGTGCTAGTATAACATATAAAAAGGAAAACTCAGTGAGAAAGTTGAAATGAATTGCCTGTTTTCAATTTCAGATTGTTTCAAAAATTTTCCATGGACAATTTCAATATAATCAAAACATTCTAACAAAACATGTTTTTGAGCAAACAGCATTTTTTCAATTGAAAACAGTTCTATTGAATAGGTTTTTTACAAGCTCTAGTAGAGATGCTTCTAGGGATAGTTTCTGTCTGAGCAACCTGCAGCATCATAATCTTGACTAAGTGGGACAATCTAATTCAAATCTTTCAAACCTGGCAGAATTAAGAGGTTATATCAATTTTATAGATTAGTTAAAGCATTTACAAAATACAGTTCAAGGCATTTACAAAATACAGTTCAAGGCATTTTCTCTGGGGATTTTAAATTTGAAAAGCTGTATATTAAGTAGAAGATTTGCTGAAATTATTCTGAAGAAAGTGTACCTGGAAAAATGAGCAATGGCATTTAAGATACAATAAGAGAGCTGGCAATTTAGTCTACCAAATAATCTTAACTATAAAAGTAATACCAACAAACCAGGAAGCTATAAGTGAGAGAAGATATAATGAACTGTATCAAAGATAACAGGAAGCATTTACAAAATATGCTACAAAGGAATATTTGGGTAATAAGAAAATTTGCAAATGACAATGAAAAGTTAAGGCAAACAAAATCAACATACCAGAGTGCACAAAATGTAAGTCAACACTGTTTCTCAAATACATATGCTCTAGTTAAATACCATAGAAAATGATCAATAATCAGATGATGATGAGACAGTAGACTTAAAGAAGGTAAAGATGAATTATTATCAAATGATTACAAACCAAAGGCTAAAATTAGACTTTTAAGCACAGAGACATTGGATTGGAAACTGTGCCTATAAATGGCATATTTTGGTGGTGAATCATGCTCACATTCCACTTATTGGAATTTTATTCTAATTTCCATGCCCAACATAGAACGAATCCTACAAAACGCTTTAAAAATGAAGGAATGCTCATTCAATGCTTATTTAAATGCTTGTTCTTGCAGCAGCACATAAGCAATTTCCACTACTTAAAAGGGGGTCAATATTGAAAAGAGAGTATCCTGCTTATGTCAATTTCCATTGACTTCTGGAGTAACCAAATCAAGTCCAACGGACTAGATGTTCACCTGGGCTACGTCTACATTGGCAAGATTTTGAGCAAATACTTTTAACACGAGAGTTTTTGTGTTAAAGTATTTGTGCAAGAGAGTGTCTACACTGGCATGTGCCTTTGCGCAAGAGATGTGCTTTTGCGCAAAAGCATCCATGCCAGGGTAGATGCTCTCTTGCGCAAGAAAGCTCCAATGGCCATTTTAGCCATTGGGCTTTCTTGCGCAAGAAATTCATGTTGCCTGTCTACACTGGCCTCTTGCGCAAGAACAGTTGTGCAAGAGGGCTTATCCCTGAGTGGGAGCATCAGAGTATTTGCGCAAGAAGCCCTGATTTTATACATTAGAACGTCAGTGTTCTTGTGCAAGAACTCGTGGCCAGTGGAGACAGGTGGCAAGATTTTGCGCAAAATCGTGCCAATGTAGACACAGCCCTGGTGTATAATAAAGGTAAATCCACTTCGGTCAATGGAGCTTCAGCAATTTGCACCAGCTGAAGATCAAGCTCAAGAGCCTGTCTTACTGCAAAAGAGGACCTGGGATTATAGTAGAGGAGACACTGGATATAAGTCAACAGTGTGCCCTTATTGCCAAGAAGGCTAATAGCATATTGAGCTGCATTAGTAGGAGCACTACAAGCAGATCAAGGTATGCAATTATTTCTCTCTATTCAGCATTGGTGAGACCACATCTAGAGTGTTGGGCTCCCTGTTACAGAAGGGTTGTGGACAAATTGGAGAGAGTCCGGCGGAAGGCAACAAAAAAGATTAGGGGACTGGTGCACGTGACTTATGAGCAGAGGCTGAGAGATCTGGTCTTATTTAGTCTTTAGAAGAATAGAATGAGGATGGAATTGATAGCAACCTTCAACTACTTGAAGGAGTGTGTGACACTACACCTCCATATGTTTAATATAAATATGTTTTTGAATATGCATAACTCAAATATGTTTTATGCAAAGCGCAGCATGTAACCTCTCATTGAAAACCTCGTAATTCACTGAATGAGTGTATTCTATTTGTGTGCATATATCATTCTTGTATAAAATTAGAAAGATGAAGGGTAAAACTGCTTATTGATGTAGGTTTTCTAGTGAATGCTATTAGTGATACTTAAGGAACTTAGGGTATGTCTACACTAGCCCCCTAGTTCGAACTAGGGAGGCTAATGTAGGCATTTGAAGTTGCAAAAAAAAAAACTCATTCCAGGAGGAATAACAGGTAGTTTGGACTAGGGCTTTATTTTGAACTACTGGGTCCCTGCCACGTGTAGACACGGGCAGTTAGTCCGGACTTGTAAATTTCAAAAAATGGCAACCGGCCGGGAAGATGCAAATCAAGCGCGGGATATTTAAATCCCGGGCTTGATTTGCAACTTTGAATGCCTATATTAGCCTCCCTAGTTCGAACTAGGGGGCTAGTGTAGACATACCCTTAATGATCTGTAAATAGTTTTGTTTTTCCTGTAAGCCCAAACTGTGGTTGGTTCTACAAAGACATGTGACCATGTCACCTGGTGATGGAATCCTTCCTGAATTTTGTACTCTTTCAAGACAGAGAATTGAGTAAAGATTCCCACCCTGGGAAAATTTTATCTAGGGGATGGGAAGCAAACAGTGAGGGTCTTCAGCTGGCTTTATAGACTGCTCCCCACCTGAAGGGAACACATGAAAGGACTTGGAAAGAAAAAAACTCTGAGGGGAGAAGCTGTTAGACCTAGGTCAGAGAAAAGATCAGCTCTGGCCTGAAGAATTTTACCTGGAATAAGGACTAAGGTGAGAAATTATGATTTGTAACAATTTCACATAGTGTTAGGCTTAGTGGCATGTTTTATTTATTTTAGATTAGTAACTTATGTCTGTCACCACTTGCAACCAATTAAATTCTACTTTTTATACTCAATAAAATCACTTTTGTTTATTATCACACCCAGTGTAAATAATTGTTTGTGGGGTGGGGGTAACAGCTGTGGATATCTCTCTTTCATTAATAAAGGGAGTGAACTGTGTGAGCTTTCTGTGTCAAACTTTTCTATGGAGTAAGTCTGATTCATTTGGGGTTTTGGTCTCTTTGTGGGGCTGTGCTCACAAGTGCTGTCCCCTCCCAGAGCTGAGCTGTTATCAGTGTCTGTGTTAGTCTGCTGGGGGAGGGGGTGGGGACTCTTACCTCAACTCTGTGCCTTTGCTGGGGGAGACCAGATCTCCTAGTTCAGCAGGACAGGGTGTTGGGGCACCCCACAAGGCAGGTAAGTGGGCTCAGTGGTAAGATCAGCACATCAGGTGACTGTCTCATGGGTATCTCTGCGATCTAACCCATCACAGGGGAGTAAAAAGGATAGAGCCAGTCTGTTCTCAGTGGTGGCAGACGGTAGAACAAGGATCAATGGCCTGAAGTTGCAGTGGAAGAGGTTTAGATTGGATATTGGGAAAAAACTACTTCACTAGGAGGGTGGTGAGGGTCTGGAACGTGTTGCCTAGAGAGATGGAGGAATCTCCATCCTTGACAAAGCCCTGGCTGGAATGATTTAGTTAGGGTTGGTCCTGCTTTGAGCAGAGTGTTGGACCTTATTCCTGAGTGTGACGCTGAGTTGGGGTTCCCCCCAAATCCTGCACCCCATAGCAGCAAGAACAGACTGCACCAGCCAGTAGAATAGAGGGGTTTTATTGCTTCTCCAGGATACAGCACAGCCTAGACATGATGTGGTTTCAGGAGCCAGGGCCAGGATGCCTCAGACCCCTGGGGTTAGGGGTCCATCACCCTAGCCCCTCAGTTCAAGCTGTTCCCTTCATGTTTTCCGGCCAGCAACTGACCTTTCTCCCGAAGCCTCCTGTTGGTCTCCGCCTCTCTCCGTTTTTCTCTCCCTCTGGGAATCCCCTGTTATCTCCTCAGGCTGAGCCCAGGTGTCTGGGTTAATACACATGTGGGTGAGTCAGTGGGAATCAGACATCACAGCGCAGGGGGACCCCGGGTTACAGAGCAGACAGCACCCCCAGTACGCCATACTGAGGTCTCTTCCAACCCTAATTTTCTATGATTCTGTGAAATGCCTCAGAACTTTGGTGGCATGACAAGTGATTAGATACCACAACATCGAGCAAAGTATTCAAATGTACAACATGGTCGAGCAGTGGAGTAGCAGGGGGGAGGGGCAGTTGCCCCCAGGCACCACGCTAGGGGGACGTCAATTTAGTCCTCCTCTACTCACCCTGTCATCCCTCGACTTGCCTGCTCCTCCTCCACCTGCCGGTGCTGGCTGGAGCCTCCTCCCCGCCTCTCCATCCCCAGCCTGACCCTCCTCCATCTCCACCAGCAGGTTAGTGCGTGCGGGGGCCCAGCCCCAAACTGGAAGGGGTGGGGAAAGATGCGGTACAAGCTCCTCCTCCTCCTCCCAAGGTCGGGCTCAACCGTGCACCAGGTTCGGGGCCCCGTCGCACAGCAGCGACAGGGGGAGGGGTGCACATTTTTCCTTTGCCCCTGGGTGCATAATACACCAGTTACATCTCTGTGGTCTAGTCTAGAAATTGCTGCTTGTGGTGCTTTAGACATTCCACAACTTCAACTTTTGATTTTCATGCCAAAGTATGGATGACAAGACAATGGACTCATTCTAAAGGTCAAATTCAGAAGTGATGTGTAAAAGTATGGGGTAATTTACTGATCAGCAACTGGTTAAAAAGGAGTCTAAGTGTTGTCTCCAACTGCAAGAGTGACTGCAAGAGTTAGTGATAGAAATGTAGCCGTGTTAGTCTGGGGTAGCTGAAGCAAAGTGCAGGACAATGTAGCACTTTAAAGACTAACAAGATGGTTTATTAGATGATGAGCTTTCGTGGGCCAGACCCACGATCTTTTTGATCTGAGGAAGTGGGTCTGGCCCACGAAAGTTCATCATCTAATAAACCATCTTGTTAGTCTTTAAAGTGCTACATTGTCCTGCATTTTGCAAGAGTTAGATTGCACATTTTACATTAACACAGACTTCTTGAATCAAAACTTGACCCTATGTCTTTGTTAATATAAGGAAAATCAATATTCATTTGAAAATGATGGTCCTGCCCATGCTGAAGTGACCTAGATCCTGCCATTTGCTTGGAAAGGGATTTCTTAAAAGAAAGCAAAGAATGTGAGCTACCAAAGAAGGACAAAATTTTCTAGTTGTTTGTTCAGTTAGATCAGAGCAAGATTCCAAATGTTTCTCTCATGTATGATTAATTATCTGTCTTCTGTAGTTAACAGGAGTAACAAAGAGACATTAAGCTTAATTCTGATGCGCACAAGTGCAAGGTGAAATGGTCTCTGTGTACTTATTGAGTCTAATAGTTTACATCTCATTGAATCCAATCACGTTTGCAATTTATCATATTCAAATTGCATTAATATGACTGTATCCAGCTGTGCTAATTTTTCATTGAAAGGGGCCCTAAAGTTGAGTCTTTTGGGTCCATTTTTAAATCTCAAGGGGAAAGTTGAGAGTATTATTTTCCATATTATCTCACTAGTATATAGAACAAACTAACTTGGACTAATTAGCTTGAGTTGTACAATGCACTATCAGCTAATTTGTTTGGAAGCTGTAGAACCCTGAGGAACCTATAGTTTTGATTCTCCCCTGGTTTTCATTGAGAATATATAATAACTCCCCTGAATTCAGTTATTACTCCTGAGTATCATGTCCCATGTCACTATTGTACAACAAACTGGGGAAATGGATTAATATACACAATACTAGTGTATTTTGAAACTGAAAACCTCAGACTGACCAATTGCAACCAGAAAAGAAGAAAACAAAGTATCTTGTTTCAAAGTAATTAAGAAATTGCAAGCTGGTTAAAGATGAAACGTACAGCAAGAGTAAGGGACAGAATTGATCTAAGCATTGATGAGAAACAGAAGTTAGTAAAATAAGGTTTTATATATAGTAAGGCCATAAGTTACCTGACCCTTCAGAATTCTTTTAATTAGATCTTGTTTTTAGAGGTGTGTCACTCACACAACCTTTTAGAGGTCCTCTCTCCCTGAATGCTCCCCAAGCTGTTCTTTAAGCCTCCAGAGTCTACACAGAGGCTATGTCTAGACTGGCATGATTTTCCGGAAATGCTTTTAACGGAAAAGTTTTCCGTTAAAAGCATTTTTGGAAAAGAGCGTCTAGATTGGCACGGACACTTTTCCGCAAAAGCACTTTTTGCAGAAAAGTGTCTGTGGCCAATCTAGACGCGCTTTTGCGCAAAAAAGCCCCGATCGCCATTTTTGCGATCTGGGCTTTTTTGCGCAAAACAAATCTGAGCTGTCTACACTGGCCCTTTTGCGCAAAAGTTTTGCGCAAAAGCACTTTTGACCGAACGGGAGCAGCATAGTATTTCCGCAAAAAGCACTGATTTCTTACAGTAGGAAGTCAGTGCTTTTGCGGAAATTCAAGCGGCCAGTGTAGACAGCTGGCAAGTTTTTCCGGAAAAGCGGCTGATTTTCCGGAAAAACTGGCCAGTCTAGACACAGCCTGGGTGCACAAATGGTTGAAAAATCATACTCAACAAGTAGTTATCAATGGATCACTGTCAAACTGAGGAAACAGCATCTAGTGGGCTCCTGCAAGGGTCTGTCCTGGGGCTGGCACTAATCAACAGTTTCATTGATGACTTAGATAATGGAGTGGAAAATGTGCTTATAAGATTTGCAGGTGACTCCAAGTTGGGTTGCCACTAATGGTTGGGAGAACAGGATTAGAATTCAAAACCACCCTGACAAATTAGAGAACTGGTTTAAAATAAACAAGATGAAATTCAACACAAAGTGTAATCTTTACGAATTAAAAATCAATGTTCAACCACAAAATGGGGAATAACTGGCTCGGCAGCAGTACTGCCGAAAAGGATCTGGAGCTTATAGTGGCTCACAAACTGAATAGGAGGCAATGAAGTGATGCAGTTGTGGAAAAGGTTAATATTATTTGAGGCATATTAACAGAAGTGTCATTTGTAAGTCAGAGAAGGTGACTGCCCCACACTCCACACCACTCAGCACTAGTGAGGCCTCAGATGAGTTGTGTGTGCAGTTCTGGGCAGCACACTTTAAGAAAGATGTACTTCTGAGGGGATTTTAGAGGACAGCAACAAAAATGACAAAAGGTTTAGAAAACATAAGCTATGAAGAAATGCTAAAAACACTGGGCATGTTTACTTGGAGAAGAGACAGAGTGAGGACCTGATGACAGTTTTCAATATGTTAAGGATTATTATAAAGAGGGTGATGATTGACTGCTCTCCATGTCCACTGAAGGACAAGTAGAGCATGTCTACACTAGGGAGTTATTTCGAAATAACAAGCAGAGCATCCACACTACCAAGCCTGTTTTTTCTAAATAAGTGGCTGCTTATTTTGAAATCTGTACTCCTGCATAGGAAATAAGGTTGTTTTGAAATAGTTATTTCAGGAGTTATTTCAGGCTGATTTTCCAGAAAAACTGGCCAGTCTAGACACAGCCTAGGAGTTTAGGTCAAATTTAACTACATTAGGATGATTTTTCTAAACAATGAGTCCCCACTACCAAGCCTGTTCCTTCATTAACATTGATTTTGGCACTCCCATTTTTCACGAGGAGTAATGCTAAATTCGACATTGCATGGTTGACTTTACAGTAGTGTTCTTAGCCTCCGGGAGGCATCCCACAGTGCCCTGCTGCAAAGTGTATGGCCAGGACTTGCAACTCTACTGCTCTCCAGGTGAACAGGAAAAGCCCTTGGAAAGTTTAAATGTCATTTCCTGTGTGGGCAGAGTGGTGAGTGCACTTCAAAGCAGGCAGCACACCTGAGCAGCACACGTGGACATGAATACCTTGAGTTCAAGCTCTGTGAGCTCCATGGGCCCCAGTGCTCAGATTCACAGATGAGCACCAGCATGAAGCATGCAGGAGATCCTGGACTTCACTGATGTGTGGGGAGAGGAATCCATCTGTGCGGAGCTCTGAACCAGCCGAAGAAACACAGACAGTTAGGGCAAGATTGCAAAGGGTGTGCTGAAGAAAGGATACACGAGGGACGCTAAGCAGTGCTGTGTTAAAAGAAAGGAGCTGAGGCCGTCGTACCAAAAGGCAAAGGAGACAAATGGATGGTCTGCAACTGGGGCAACTGATTTTGCCAACAGCCAAGTACTTTTCATTGCTTTGGCGACAATCCCCATCTCCTAAGATGTCTCACAGTTGGGCATTGATCCCAGGGAGGGCACTTCCAGTGAGTTCACATATTTTATCTTGGTACAAGCTAGTTAACAAAAATGGGTGTGAGACGATGACTTCTGCATTCTCTGTGCCTACTCAGCGTGGGGGGCAGGAGTGTCCAGAACAGCTTGTTAATGTGTCTGGAGATGGAGCAGGAGTCCTCCGTGCACATTTCCATAAAGCTCTCCTAGAGGATGATCTCTTTGATCCTTCTCACAAGGTTTCCGGGGAGGCCGGTCTTATTCCATCCTCATGGTAGGAGTCTTTCCATGCCAAGCCAGCAGTAAGTGGTCTGGCAGCGCTGCAGCACAAAGCAGAGCAGCTTAAGGCCCGGATTTCTGGCCACGTTCAGTCAGAATCAGCTCCCTGTCACTCTGATAGAGATGTAGCCGTGTTAGTCTGGTGTAGCTGAAACAAAAAACCGGACTATGTAGCACTTTAAAGACTAACACGATGGTTTATTTGGTGATGAGCTTTCGTGGGCCAGACCCACTTCCTCAGATCAAATAGTGGAAGAAAATTGGCATGACCATATATACCAAAGGATACAATAAAAAAAAATGAACACATATGAAAAGGACAAATCAAATTTCAGAACAGAAGGGAGATGGAGGGGAGGTGAATGTCTGTGAGCTAATGATATTAGAGGTGATAATTGGGGAAGCTATCTTTGTAATGGGTAAGATAATTAATGTCTTTGTTTAGACCTAGGCGTAAAGTGTCGAATTTAAGCATGAATGACAGTTCAGAGGATTCTCTTTCAAGTCTGGTGTTAAAAGGTCTTTGAAGCAGACATTTACCTCCCCCCCCCCCATCCCTCTTCCATCCTGACATTTGATTTGTCCTTTTCATATGTGTTCTTTTTTGACTGTATCTTTTGGCATTTATGGTCATGCCAATTTTCTTCCACTATTTGATCTGAGGAAGTGGGTCTGGCTCACGAAAGCTCATCACCAAATAAACCATCTTGTTACCCTTTAAAGTGCTACATAGTCCAGTTTTTTGTTTCTGTCACTCTGTGTGATTCAGAGAAGACTGGTATGTTGCATGGCAACCTAGATGAAGAAGGGGAAACTATTAGCTGCTGCCTCTGCTTCTAACCTCCATTTGCCCAACCTCAGTGAAGACTGACTTCAGCCCCTGTCCCTCCCTCCCCTCTCCCCTCACACTCACAGGCTTCTGTGGGATGGTAAAGTAAAACTCTCCTGGCAAGTGGGATGTGCCGGACACAAAGGGCAACGATGTGAGCCACTCTCCTGCCCAGCCAGCATGACCAAACCCCCATCTCTGGTCCCACCCGCAGGCCCCTGTGGGATGGGAAAGTAGCACTCTCCTGGCAAGCAGGGTGTGCCTAACACAGAAGGCAACTGCGTGAGCCACTGGCTGGCACAACCAGACCCCATCTCCCTTGTTGTGCTCTGGCATGTCTCTTACCATGCCTGCCAACAAACCAAGTCCAGCTGCTCCCCTGAGAACGCTGTTAGGTACCTACCGCAGGGGCCTCTTAAAAGCATCACTGTGGCCTTGCATAGAGCTTCTGCAGTGAAGACAATTGGGATGTTAACAGACCTTCGCTCCACGATGTATCTCCTGAAAAGCCTGCCCTTCACTCTCACTACAGCAGGAACAGCAGGCTGCTTGCTGCACACTCCCTGGTTCCACCAGCCGTCCATCTGGTGCAAAGTCGCAGGTGGAAATGGACAAGGGATGAAATAATCAAGGAGCAGATGCAATCTGCCCCCCTTGGACAGCGAGTGATTAGGGGAATGGAGGAGCACACTGTTGCTGCCGAAGGAGATGCATGCTAAGCATTAGCACAGGAGAGCGTGCAGAGACCGGGGAACTGAGAAACCAGAAGAGACCGATATTGTCCATGGCAGATATGATGAACTGAATGGTGACTTTCCGGACGCATTCCTGCTATGCCCCTCTACCCCTCCCCCCCCCCAGCCCTTGCGGAGAAACATTCTCTCATTGCTGGGGTCCATAGACTTCTTTCCCAGGAGCCCTAGAATGCGGCAGAGGGGGTGAGGTCAAGGGCAGCCCCCACTTCCCTCCCCATGCTGCATTCTGGAGCAAAAGGCATCCCTTCCCACACCACTGATTCCTCCCCACCTCACTCCCACCCTGAGCTCCTTTCGTTTCTCTGTTTGTGATCCCCAAATCAAAACACACACTTTCTGAAACAATGGTCTCTCCACCGCTTGTTTTGAGAGGTGGGGAAGGACAGGATGAAGAGGCAAGTGCACTGAAAGCAAGGGCACCTCGTTCAGAGTAACATGCATCACTCTCAAATCTGGCCATTCATAAAAGCCATCTTTCAATGCTTCTCTGATTACCATTGCCCTTCACTGAGCTCAAGTGATTGCGTTGTTATCCACCAGCGCTTGCAGCACCACCGAGACGGAGCCTTTGGTTTATGTACTCCTTGGCAAGGTGATGGGGAGGCCAAGATCAGGATGTGTGTTCTGACTGTTGCACATTGGGGCTCATCAAAGCCCTTCACTGTGTCCTCCACGTTTCCAAGAGTCACTACCCTCCACAGCAGAGTATTGATTGCCTTCACCAGTTGAAGTCCTTAGTTCGAGTTAACTGTTACACCTCATTCCACTCATTCCATTCTAGTAAGCACTGGAAGTATTGGTAAAGCTGCTAGACAAGATTGATTTCCTATGGTTTGGCAAATTCTCTGGGGGTATGTCTACACTACCCCGCTAGTTTGAACTAGCGGGGTAATGTATGCATACCGCACTTGCTAATGAAGCCCGGGATTTGAATTTCCCGGGCTTCATTAGCATAAGCGGGGAGCCGCCATTTTTAAATCCCCGCTGCTTCGAACCCCGTGCAGCGCGGCTACACGGGGCTCGAACTAGGTAGTTCGGACTAGGGCGCCTATTCCGAACTACCGGTACACCTCGTTTCACGAGGAGTAATGGTAGTTCGGAATAGGAACCTAGTCCGAACTACCTAGTTCGAGCCCCGTGTAGGCGCGCTGCACGGGGTTCGAAGCAGCGGGGATTTAAAAATGGCGGCTCCCCGCTTATGCTAATGAAGCCCGGGAAATTCAAATCCCGGGCTTCATTAGCAAGTGCGGTATGCATACATTACCCCGCTAGTTCAAACTAGCGGGGTAGTGTAGACATACCCTGGTTTAGCACTGGTTAGGGCACAAAGTGCCAGATTAGGGAGAATGCCAAACTAGGGAGGGTTAATCTGTAATTCCATGTCTATTTAGAGGCATTCCGTGGTACAATTTCATAACAACTTCATAACATCAGCCAGAACTCAGAAATGATACCTAATCAAATTCTCCAAACTGTCACAGAGACAATGCAAAAAGTTTATTCTTCCTTTCTAATCCTTTACACAAAAAACCTATACAATGTATTTGGCTCGAAAGCAATAGGGTTCTATAGAAATTACTCAAAAACCTGTAAAATGTAATACAGGTCCCTCTAATCTTCTTGAACTTTTCATAAGAGACAGAACAAGTGCATAACTCCCACTGGTGCCAATGTGAGTTTCATGCAATCACGGAAATGTAGGGCTAAAAGGGATCTCCAGAGGTCATCTAGTCCATTCCTGCAAACTAGGGTTGCCAGGTGTCCAGTATTGACCTGGACAGTCCGGTATTTTCACATCCTGTTCAGTACAAAAATTCAGAAAATACTGGACACCTAAAATGTCCAGTATTTTCTGATTTTTTTTCCCTGCTAGGAAGCGAAAATACCGGACACCTGGCAACCTTATGACACACTCAGAAACCAGACCCAACCTCCTGCCCCCCCAGATCCCCCACCAAGCCTTCCCTCCGCCCCCTCCCTGGCCTCTCCTACCCCCCTCCCCCGCTTACCTGGTTCCGCAGGGGAGCTGTCTTGTCACTGGAGCAGAAAAATAAAATGGCCACCGGCGAAAAGCCTCTTCTTAAAGGGCTTTTTAAAATTTATTTATTTATTTGTTTGTTTATTCATTGCTTAATAACTGCTGTTGGGGTCCTTTTTTTTTTCTCTCAAAAACTTTGGTCTCCCCCTTTTTTTTACTCAATAGAATTTTTTCCCCAGTGGTTTTCTTTGGGGAGGGGCGGCATGTTTGGTATTTTTGGTTAAACCATCTGGCAACCCTACTGCAAACTGAAGCAGGAATGGTGGGGAGAGGGGATCGAAGATGAGGCTTAAACATGCTTTATGGCAATTTGCCTGTATTTGCCTTCTCTAGTTAGATTATAAGTTCTTTAGGCCAGAAACTCTCTACTACTTTGTGTTTGTATAACACCTCAAACAAAGGGGCATCGTTAATGGTTGGCACCTAGGCACTACTGTAATGAACAGAATTAGTTATAAGAAATGTGAACCAGAGTGGAGCTGAGCCACACAATTCAGACCCAAGCTGCTCCAGAATTCATTAGAGGTCTTATTCCATTTCAGGCCCATCTCTTTTTTAAACATGTATCCCATAATACTCAGGTCTTGTCTACAGTAGCAACAGCGCTGCTGTAGCACTTAGTGAAGATGCTACCTATGCTGATGGAATAGTTTCTCCCAACAGCGCAGGTATTCCACGTCCCTGAGGGGGGCTAGCCATGTCCTTGGAAGAAGCCCTCCTTTTGACAAAGTGCTGTCTATACTTGTGGCTAGCTAGCAGGGGCAGCCCTAGACTAGCTGCCAGCAACTGGTGCCCTAGGTGAACCATGCAATCAGCACCCCCACATCCAAACCCCTCAATGATATTACACCACCATTTGGCGCCCCATTTAACTTGGCACCCTAGGTGACCACCTAGTTTGCCCCTGCTAACTAGGTATAACTGTATTGCTTAGGGTATGGATTTTCCTCACCACTGAGGAACACAGTTGTACTTGACATAAGTCTCTAGCATAGACCAAGCCCTGTAAGAAGAAATACATTTCAAAAGAGACAACTTTGCTCAAAAAAATTTCAAGTTTCAGCAAGTTTCAGCTCCAAAGGAAAAAATAAGATCAAGAAAATAGTACCAGGAAGCCATGGATTAAAGCTTACAGTTCTGAAGACAGCAGGCCTGAAGACAAATGTTTTAATTTGAAATGTACCTTTAAATCCCCTTTGTCTTGATTTACAACTTATTGTCAATTAATATCATAAAGTCTGTAGGTCCAATTCTCCATTTTCTCTTTGCTATGTAGTTGTCTTGCTGCTTCTGCATGCTACTCACATACTGTTGAATAGAGTGCATTTTTTTTAAATAGCTTGTGGGCAACTGGTTTGAGGTTACAACTATTCTGTAAATTGGTTGTCATTATTTTAACACCAGAATGGCATTTTGCCTCAGGCCGGGAACACATAAATATGTTTTGGCTTAAGAATGTTCTTAATGTTTTGAAAATGCATTGGGGTAGAGGGAAGCCCTCACCTTATGGAGCATGTCTCATTAGAATCTAGTCCAGTGGAACAGCACGAGGATCATATGGATAACAGCTTAATCCTTAATAAAGATTTTGCTGTTGTTTTTCTTAGAGCTTGCCAGTGGCTGGGGATGGATTGGTTTTGTGTTGATCTGAGCTTCATAAAATAAAAAGAGAGACAAGTGGAATTAAAAACCTAGGAGTTATTAAAATACTTTGAGGATTATTTGAAAAAGACATTGAAATATAGAGTGTATTTTCAAGGGAGTTTTTTTAAGGGGGAAGATTTATACTTAGTCATCATAAATTCAGGTACTGGAAATATTTTGAGTCAGTGGAGTTGCATTTACTTACGCCCTGTCTGCATTCGGCCATAGTGAGTAACCATGAAACACCTACCATTGCACCTCTTCTAGAACTCTGCTTGCGTTTGAACTAGTGAGACCAGGAATCTTTGAGCATGCTTTTGTTTTTCCTAAGTTGTAATCAGATGAAACCCTGTGATATCTGTGTTCTCTATGGGAATTTAGAATCCAATTGTCCTGGATTTCCAAAGGCTACTTACCAACCTCAGTTTAGCCAGACATTGGCCTAGATCCTGGCTGCACAGAAGAACATTTGCTAAGTTCAGCAGATTTAGCAGAGGTGGTTCCGAACTACCATTAGGCATCTAGTTCCTGGGCTTGCGAGCTCTAAGTTAGTCCTGGAAGGGAAGCTTGGCCATAACCCCTTTCCTTGGCCACTCCCCCTCTGTTGGTAGTCAACAGCACAACACTGAAAGCAGGGGGGCCATGCCACCACCCAGTGATTTTATACCTGAGATGATCTTAAATGGTAAGATCAGGTCCAGCCAAAGAGTGTGTGGGATCCAAAGCAGCATGCTGAGCTGTGTGGCTCCTGTCTGGGAGCTGGGCAGCATGGAGCCCTGACCCACATGGAGCTGCAGAGCCCTGAATGCATGGGGCCCAAAGCAACCACCTCGCTCGCCTTGCCCAAAGGCTGGGCCTGGGTAAGATGCACCCTACCATTTTTAAGTCTGCCATGCACTGGGGAAACGTGAGAAAACAGCTGTAATGCTGCAGAGAACACAGTCCATCCTGAGCCATCTATGGGGCAGGAGCCATGTTTTAGATCTGTGTTTGCACAGTGCCTAACACAAAGGAGCCTGACTAGTGCTCCTAGGCCCTACAGTAATACAAATAATAATAAATAAAGGGTTTAAGAAATCATCATGTAGATAATGCTACTTTGACTCTACTCATTTTATTTTGTTTTATTCAATAATAAACACAATTAATTTAGTGGTCATCCTTTAAATTTAGAATCTAGGTATCCCCCAGAGTGAAATAATGCAACATACTTGAAATCATCCGATACAATGTTACATTGCTGTGGAGTTTTAAAAGGCTGCCATGTCTGAGCTAGAAGGAAAATCCAATTTTCAGTGCTGGGAAAATACATTTTTTAAATTCAGGCTTATTTATTAAACATGAAAAATTTAATGGGTATGACAAAGAACCAACGAGGTCTGAGAAAGGATTGACAATATTTTCTTTTTAATAAAATTACTTTCAGCGTCTTCAAATTTCTTTCCCTGAGTGGTTTTACCAATCACTGCCTCACAGTCGAGCAGGGTGAAAGAAAGCATTTTTACTGAAGAAAGCATTTAAGCACTAATAGCCCCACTGTTATGCATGTGTCTGAAGGCAATTCTGAACCACGACCTTCCAATGTAGGGTGGGATTTTCAGAAGTGCTCAGGATGGGTCTAACCTGGCTTTCACTGAAAGCTAAAATGACTTCAATGGAAGTACAATTAGGTCAGTGCTGTGGTACCTTGGGAAACCTTGCCCTCAGAGTATTATTAAAAATAAGTTGAGGAAGATATTGACATTAGAACTCAAAGTTTCACAGTTGCTGACTATTGCTCATGCCTCTAGTCCATAGGGGCTCCTAGGTAGAAACTTCCTCTGCTATAACTCAGAATAGGATTAAACCAAAATGTACAGTGCAGACTACAATTCAGAATCTTTCAGAAAACATTTGTCTAAACTTGACACTTTATTTTGTCTCAGAGTACAAGTGTTCAAGGTACAATCAAACAAGCCCAACTCCTGCCAGCTGTATGCAGCAGGAAGATAATAGTTTACTGGTTATTTATTCTGCCTCTCAAATATAAAGTATTCTGTTTTATGGTCTTGTTTATAGCACGCTGTAGTTGTAGATTTAGCAAATGACCCAGAAGACTAAGCCTGCCACTGAGCTTGGAGATGTCTGGTGTCCAGAGCTACAGTATGGGGGGGTGGGGGGGGGAGGGACGGGAAAGGAAAGAAAAGATAAAAAAGGAAAAACATTGAAGCCAACGAATGATCTGGCAATTCAAAGTTCAGTTCCAGCACAGCATGACTTTGGGCTGCCTATAAAACCATGAGCACAGCTGTAGCCCAGCAGAACTGTGTGGGTAAAAAGTGATCATTAGTAATGGGGTTAAAAAAATAGAAACCAATGTCATTAACTCTGTGGTAAATGTCAGTACAAAGTAATAGCTGGCAGAACCCTGAGTATGTGCTGAAAACTCTCATAGGAATCAATGGGAATTGCAAGTGCTGTACAACTGCGCCTTGGCAATTGTAAAGTTGACCCCAGGAGGCTATTAGTATTGTTGACAGACCGATCGGCTGGTCTGCCTGCGGTAGCTACTTCGTCCTGCACTGAACTCTCTCAGATCAGATATTGCAGTTACTGCCCTCTGCTAAGGAACATGGACATGAGGAGGCTCAGATGACTAGAGGGGACCCAGGCTGTCACAAGCTCTGTATTGCTGTAGTTGGATGGCACACTGACATGCTACTCATTAGTTAGTCCATGTAGACCCTACTGGTGTGCACCAGAAGTCCCCTAGTGCACTTTAACATGGCGCTGTTTGACCGAGAACTGAGTTCAAGTGCGCCACTGGCGGCTACATGGGCCAATCAATGAGCATCATGTTAGCGTGCTTTAGAAATCCCACTCTCCAGGGGTGCTTTACTCCATCATGTAAAGAAGCCCAGAGAGCAGCAAGCAGACAGAGCCAAGAAAGATGGTGCATGGTCCTTGGAAAAGTCTTCAGAGAGGTTTTGGCTTGTGCTGATGTCTGGAAGAGGATTGGACCTGTGGGAAAGGGCAGGATCTCCTATTGTTTGGTGCTTCCTGTATTCAGGGAAACAGGGCTTCGTGCATTCATGTACTATACATTTGAGAGAATTTGTGAGCGAGCGACTCTGTCTGTCCATCTGTCCAAGAACTCCTCTTAAACAATAAGAACTAGGACTACCAAATGTGATATGCATCTTCCTCTTATCATGACTTAAGATAAGGGTTTTGGTTGTACAGGATGGGAGGGAGTGGCTGAAACTCCCCCCTCCAATCAGGGGCGGCCCGTGAGCCTAGGCAAAGTAGGCAGTTACCTACGGCACTGCTGGCCCGGGCGCCTGATGATGACGTCACAGGGCGCTGGGGCACCTCGTGATGATGTCATGACCATTGACGGCCATGCAGGTGGGGGCGCCGATCGCGCCTCTGCCTAGGGCGCCAGCTGCTGCAGCCGACCTCGGGCCACTCCTACCTCCAATGTGTATGGGGATGCACAAAACCACACAAAAAAGAGACAGAATCATCAGCTAGGTGAAAAGGGCTGCCTATGGAAGGGTTTCTCCCATCCGGGACTGCTCCAGCTTTGAGCGTTTCCCCCCTCTCCAGGCACCCATTAGGGAGGGCAGGGAGGCATGCAGCTCCCTGCTCCATTTGTACAGGAACATTGCTGGCTGTTCCCCTTCGTCAGGGAGCCAGGGGCAATTGCACAGTTTGTTCCATTCCTCAGTCTGGCTGGGGATTATTGGGGACAGATGAACCTGGGGGACATTCACCTGGAGATGAACCTGCTGGAGCTGCACCAGGCCTGGAGAGGTGCTCTTTACTTGGCCCCAAGCTGCTGCAGTGAGACAGCTGGGGTTGTCCTCTGTCCCCTGGGCAGTCTGCATACTCATCCCCATCCTCGGCCTCCGAGCAATGATTTAAATGAAGAAAAAAATTGAGTTAAGGACCCAGGCAATGCTGGGTAAATCTACTAGTTATAAATAAACAAGACAACATCATAGGACTATCTGAATCACGCCAATTTCTCTTCTCAAGAAGGGGGAAGACTTTCTCCTTTTTTAAAAGTTAAAATTCCCTTTAGAAGCATTAAATGGGGAAACTTTATCTTATATTATAAAGCTGAAAGAAGAAAAAATTATATGGGGGTGTATTTAATGATTATGTTGTTGGGCTGTAATATCAGAGTTGCTGGAGTCCTTGGAGACAGCTGGCAAACTGCCTGGAACATCCTTAAGGGCTCAACAAAGGGCATATCTACACAGCAGCTTTATTTTGAAATAACAAAGTGAGTGTCTACACAGCAAGCCCGTTATTTCAAAATAATATCGAAATAATGGGCATCTTCCAGATTCTGTAAGTCTCCTTGTATGAGGAATAGTGCCTATTACAAAATAGCTATTTCGGAGTAGGGCGTATGTAGCCAGGGCAGCTGGAGTTATTTCGAAATAAGGGGCCTCCAGGAAATCTCACAGGTACCCTGCTGGCCACTCTGTCCACACGCATCAGAACTCTATGGCTTCCCTTCCCCTGCAGCCATTAAAGCTGCAGCCTCAGGGGAAACTGTGTTGCACACAGCAGGCTCTGACTGCCCTGAGCCACACTGCAGCCACCAGACTAGTGCTGAGTGACCCGGTTGCTCCAACTCAGCCCTTCATGGCTGCAAGTGAGCCAGCAGCCAGTTCCCAGGATCCTGACTGGGGACAGAAGAGGCATGCACCTTTTTGGTCTGGTGCAGAGATCCTGCACCTCACTGAGATCTGGGAAGAGGAGGTGAACCTCCAGGTTCTCCACACCAGAAGTAGGAATGCGGAAGTCTATGTCTGGATAGCCGATAGCCTGGTCACCAAGGGCCACATGCGCACCCAGGAGCAGGTGCACATGAAAGTTAAAGAACTCAGGCAGGCCTATGCTAAGGCCACAGAGCTCAGCTCCAGCTCTAGGAAGGCACCACAGGCCTGCCAATATTATGCACAGCTCCACCACATCCTAGAGGGTGGGTAAGTCACTTCCCCACACTATAGTCCCCCTCTCAGCTGCAGGCTTCTGGTCTGGCTGACACACCTTCCCATGCCTGCTTGTCCCTAGGATGTGGGGGTAATGAGACTTGCCCCTTGGACATCTGTGCCCCTGCAGGAAAGGGCCCCATGTCTACGCCACAGATGGCCTTGTTTGAAGCACATTGCCTTCGTCTGAGCCGAGACCTTTCTTAGGGAACCCCACTCCAGCAGTTCAGTTCACCAATCTCCTGGGACAATAGCATGAAAGCGCCACACCTGCATGACCAAACCTCCGATGGTCGATCTCCCCATGCTGAACTGGTTCCAATGGATCAGTGGCTGTCCAGCATGGTGAGCTGCCAGATGGCAATGGCTACCTGCTTTTGGAGGGGATGGTGGGGCTCATGTGGGTGTCCTGTTGCCTGAGGGCAGTTGTGAGCCACTCACACAGCTCCAGAAAGGTGTCCTTCCGCATGTGGACATTCTGGAGCCACTGCTGGCCATCCCACTGCTCCAGGATGATCTGGTCCCTGCAGTCAGAGCTGATATCCAGTCACCAGAAGTGGCGGTGCACAATGTGCAGGGAAAGGTGGGAGGGGTCGAGCTGCATGAGCAGCATCCAAAGAGGCGAGAGGAATTGCCCCTCAAGGAGCTAAGGATCCTGTTCCTGCAGTGCCTGGAAGGCAGACCACAGAAACTGCAGCACTAACACATATCAGAGCTGTTGCCTGCTGGGAGGCAGGTCCAGCTCCATAGCTAGAGATGGTGTCCACCAGAGCAAACACAGCAGGCAAAGGAGAGGCTTTGCTGTCCCTCAAGGAGGTTGGCAAAGGAGAGGAGCCTGAGACAGAGCTGTACAGAGGGGTCCCTTTAAGCTCGAGCCTCAGATAGCCTCAGGCAGCAGCTCCAAGAGAAATGCCTTGCCTGAAGTGCTTCCAGGTGGCCTTATATGCAATTCAGCGTCCAATGAGTGTGGACGCGCTATCTCGATATAACTCTGCGCTATTTCGATGGGCATTTGCAGTGTAGATGCGCTATTTTTTAAATAAGCTATTTCAAATTAGCTTATTTAGAATAAGCATGCAGTATAGACGTGCCCAGCTGTGTGTTCATGCAAGGGAGCAATAGGGTATAACGAGCCACTTTACTGCCCTGCACAAGTTACTCCCATTGCCAGATCATTCATCAGAGGGAGAGAAACTGCTCCCAGGCCACTCCTCCCCCTACTACATCGATGGGAAGGAGTTAGGGTTAGGGTTAGCTGCACAGTGAGATCTGGATGAAAGGCCTTGTGTACCTTGCTTACTACTGGAGAAGGCGGGATAGACGGACCGGAGGGCGACTCTCAGAATCATCTAGTCTCTGCTCCTGAGTTAGCTCAGCTATTGTCTACACCTTGCTGAGACTGGATCACAGGGTGCCACCTCAGTCCTTAAATCCATGTGTTTTGTAGGAAGATGCCCTTGCTCATTTGCAATTTAGGTCATCATGTATAAATCATGGGCTATCATGTGGGACTTGAATGGTAAAGAAAAAGGATGAGCCCCCTTCCAACACCATAAATCACTGGGCTCCTGCTGCAGCAGCTCCAAATCCACTTGGCAGCCTGTTATTCTCTAACCCATAAATTGTGCAGGAGTTGCTGCTAAAGATAACACTCCATTGTTTTGCATACAGAGTGAGCTATATTTGCAAAGGGGAAGGTCCTTTAAGTGTGATGCTCAGCTATTGTTTTTCTAGACACTGTCAGTTTTCTGTCAAAGAGCATTTTTATGTAATTAGTGATTTCATGCAGTTTTAATCCCCTCCAACACATTATTTCAGTCTCAAAAATTGTAATTTTTGATTTTTCAATGCATAGATGGATACATGTGTGCTAATTCACACTGTAAGTTTATGCATACCCAAGTAAACACACTGTGAACGGTGTCACTCCAATATGCTGTTAAAATCAATGGAGTTGCGAGAATGGAGTAACTCAGTAGTGAAACATACTCTATGTGTATCCTATATGTTTGCATGTCACCTAATACAATGGGCTCTAGTTCATGACTGGATATCCTAGACTACCACCATACAAATGGTAAAAATCAGAGTGTGAAGCCCTTTCTTTGTGTGCCTTACCACACACTGATTTCAGTTGAACCACTTCAGGAGTAAGGTGCAACTCAGAGTGATTAATGGATCAGAAATTGTCCTAGCTGGCTGAACATGCTATGAGGTCTTTTAATGCCAGGGAAATTGAAGATTTCATCCTTTTGATAAATCATGTCACTCATCTGCAGATTTTGGTATTGTAATCAGAGGAGGGAGTGGGGTTTAATCTGCCATGTCAGGCTAACTAAAGTATTTTCAAATTTCTTGCTGTTAGTGCTGATGTAGCATTTTAAGCTTATTCTTACGACAAATCTTTTTATCATTATTCTTGAAGTAGAGACCTGCCACAACTCATTCATGTAGTGTCAAACAGGAGATAACTAATCACTTCCTGGCAGAGTGATTATTTTGCTACCCACAGTTCTTTGTACTTGAATATTCTACTGGGAAAGGGAATATGTAATATTAACTGCAATAATTATGGAGTACTTGTACAAGGTGCTGTATATTTCTTGGTAAACAGCTCCCGTTGGTATTCATTTGTTCACTATGTATTTTATATTGTGAAGACTTCTGTAACAAAGAAATATGACAGTGTATTAGCAAAACAAAGGAGAAGGTACACAAAGAAATCCATTCAGTGGCATGATATACCTGCATTTTAATCACAAATGGTGCTGTAGTAGTATAGATTTTAAAAATACAATTATTTTCATGAAGACAGTGTGATGCTGAGTCTTGGGATTTACTTTCTAATTTATGTATGTGTGTATGTATGTATGTCCAGGAGTCACTGCAAGGACTCCTTTATGATGGTGGTATATATGGGAATGAAAGATTATATTCTGCTAAAGGAGATTGTCAAAACATGTTGTAGTGGCTGGAGAGACGGGAAAGGGGTCTTGGTTTTATAACGCATGTATGAATGCCACAGTGGAGCACAGAACCAGCTGAAAAGCTGGTTTAAAAATCAAGATTTTTGTTTTTTCATTTGTTTACTTGCTTCTCAAAATTAATTGAAATATTTAAATTGCTGAAAATTTTCAAAGAACTGTGTGGCTGTTGCATCTGGGGGAACTGCAAAATGTTCAATGAATATTTTCATTGATACAGTTTTTTTAGGGTTTTTTTAAATCCCTACCAAAAAAATCAAGTGTCCAATGAAAAATGTCATCCAAATTTAGGACAATTTGACTGTCTCTAATAGAATATTTATTGAAAGTGTCCATGATGTGGATTAAGAGAGCGTGTTTGATTTGAGTAGAGGGGAGGAAGTCTGCGTGATTGCTGGGAGATATGAGGTGTATGAGTGTAGTGTGTGCTGTGTCTGTGCTATGATGCACCTTGCTTTTATTCTTTTGTATTGTTACAGCATGAATTTGAACAACACGAACTGTAAGCTAAGCAACCACAGCCTGCTAAGCAAAATTTCTCAGGTTCTTAATAAATATGTATCAATGTTGATATAAAAGATGTTATTGGTTGCATATCTATCAACATTGATTATATTTTCTTCTTTGTGTACCTCTCAAAAAGCCCCATTGATAGTGCTGTACAAAGTGAGACTCAAAGTCAACCTCGATCTGACTACATTTAAGTCAGTAGAGTTAAGATGAACTTGGTCCACATTGCTTGAATATGATTTGGTGAAAAGTGAATCTAGAATAATCACACATTCGTTTGAGTCTATTGGAGTCCTAGGGATCAGTCCTTGTTAGGTTGGTATAAACCAGTTAAGAGACTGATATTAATAGCCTAGCTAACACAAGGCCTGAAAAATGCTAGTGCACCTTCAGTAAAGAACTACTAAGTTCTAAATACCTTTTCTCCCTCATGCGTGAGATTTCATATTCAGTGGTGGAAGTGAGCTGATAGGGTCTAGTGCGCCATTCCAGAAAGTTATTTTTAGCAGGTACAGTGTTCCAGAAAGACTCCCTGCTGGCCATTCCCAGCCCTTCCACTGGTTGCCAAGACTCTGTGTACAGGTCAGGAGCCTGGGAGACTGGGCTGGGAGCGCTATGACAGCTGGAGGAGCTGTCAGTGTTCTGCTCCTTTTCCCACTGCCCCTCTCAGAACTCCTAGCCCTGCTTCCCCCAACCCTATGCACAGATGCAACAGCTCCATGGAGGGGCAGGGAGTTCTGCTCCTTTCCCTGCTGGGAGGGGCAGTGGGGAAAGGAGCGGGACTGCCAGCAGCTCCTCTGGCTGCCATACTGTTCCCAGCCCTTCCTCCCTCCAGATAATGTGGGATGGGGAAGGGAAGAGTGGAATGGATCCCTTGGCGAGGTCATGTGTCCCCAACTCCCATACTGGCAAGAACTTGTGTTTACTTGCACCGCTGCTCATATTGTTACTCTGGTTAGGAGGAAAATGGAAATAAGCCTTCCCCTTCATACCTCTGCAGTAGACTCATCCATGGAGATTGAGATGAATATGTGGGTTTGAAGTAAGCGTTTATTGCAAGGCTGTAAAGGCCTAATTTTTTTCATCTTTGTTTATATTATTGTAATACAGGTTGAGCCTCTCTCGTCTGGCACCCGCAGAACTTATTGGGCTCTTAGAAGACATTTAGGAGTAAATTAGAGTGAAACAACAGCACAGAACAGTGAGAGCCAGGACTGGTGGCTGTAAACAAACTTTATGGGACCACAGGAATCTTGGACACAGCCATGAGAAGTGGATATCCAGCTAACTAAAATCATGCCAGACCACCGATGTTGCCAGACAAGAGAGTGCCAGACTAGTGAGGTTCAACCCGTACGCAAGTCCATTCTTAATATGGAACTAGATAACCAAATACATAAGTAAACAGAGATAAATAAAACATTAGTGTCATTTGGACATGCTGAAGAAAGAAAGTAAGTTATTTATGGTACTATGAAAAACAGCATCAATTAAAGAGCAGACAATTATTCCATGTGTCTGGATTGCTAACCCTTCAGGATTGTCCTGGATTCTCCTGCAATTACAGATTAATCTTTAATTAAAGATTCTGACATATGATGAAATCTCCAGGAATTTGTCCAATCAAAGTAGGCAACCCTAGTGTCTATGTGAAATAATAGGATACAATTAAATGAAAATAAACCAGATTTACTGGGCATCCAGACATGGATAAAAGAAGGTAAATGTGAAGATCTGTGTCAGCTTTAGGATAAGATCTTAGGTGTGAACTCGATGTAAACTCAGTGAAAAACTTCACTTTTGATGATGCTAACCTCGTGTGAAATGTTTGTTGTCTGGGGTCTCATCTAAATCAGACCCACAGCTGAAGGAACAAATTTGAATCCAGCAGTCTGAACTCAACACCTATATCCCTGGAAAATTTTGGTGGAGAAGTGTCAGTTTGGAGTTTGCACTACTAGCACAATGGAGTGATACCAGACATGATTTTAGCCTTTTGTTAAAAGGACTGGGGTGCCAAATTACATGTACATCAGTGATAAAAAATATGGGCTAAATTCTCCCCTGACTTACACCCAGCACACCATCTTCAATATCATTAGGGCTGTAAAGGGGACAGCAAGAAATATCTTCTAAAACTATGTGAGATTTTCTAGTTTGGTATGCGTGACATGCAGAAAGAAGAAAATTTGAACCATGTTATGACAACTTTGCATCGGCCGAAGCTTATACTCAAATAAATCTGCTAGTCTTTAAGGTGCCAAAGGACTCCTTGTTGTTTTTGTTTGGAATGACATGTCTGATTATTCATCTTTTCCTATCTCTGTAGATGGTCATAGTGATCATAGAATCATAGAATACTGGAATTGGAAGGGATCTCGAGAGGTCATCAAGTCCAGTCCCCTGCCCCCATGGCAGGACTAAACACAATCTAGGCCAGTCTGCAAAACCACTTTGAGAAAGCTCCTACCTAGCTGCGCCAGTGTATTTATTTACCAGCACTGCAGCCACAGAGCCTTGTGGCTCCCATTGGCTCCAGTTCACCCTTTGCAGCCAAGAGGAGCCGCTAGGAGTGGTGGCCTGGCCCACACTGCTCCTTGTGGCTCCCCATGGCTGCAAATGGTGAACCAGAGTCAATGGGAGCCACGAGGCTCCGTTACCCTACCGCCAGTAAATAAACACACTGGAAAGGCCTGTTAGCAGCTTTCTCAAAGTGGTTCCTGATCTAGACTATCCCTGACAGATGCCTATCTAACCTGCTCTTAAATATCTCCAATGATGGAGATTCCACAACCCCCGTAGGTAATTTATTCCAGTGTTTAACCACCCTGACAGTTAGGAAGTTTTTCCTAATGTCCAACCTAAACCTCCCTTGCTGCAATTGTATTGGTCCCAAACCATTTGGGCTGCAGCACATGGATTCCCATTGTACCAGTATAAATGAGTATTTACTCGAAACTTACAATAAATGTACTTGATCCAATTGACCCCATCTCTTCTAAAAATGTCCTGAGCTAATCAGCACTTTGTGCTTTAAGTAATAATATGTGAGTAATTGGCACTAATGAGTTTGTCCACAAGATGTAGTTGGAACTAAAAAAGCGGAAACAATTGGTTTTAGTGGCCTCTGTTTTCAAGTGGGGATTTAACCATTTTGTTACAGATGACAAAAACAGCATATCCACCCACAAATCCGTAAGATTCAATTGTTACATTTAACCTTCCTTCAAAATCTAGACCTATGTGCCTTTTTAACTACAGTACTTTGATGCAGTGAGGAGAGTAAACTGAATTAGAAATGAGTGCAACTATGAGGATGCTAATGCTGTATTTTGGTAATGAACTGGGAATTTGCACTCCACGATGACTAATGGGACCGTATGACATTACTCAGAATGACAGCTTAAAATGAATTACGTTTTCTAGAAAGACATAGATATAGAAACAGGTGCAATTCCATGTGCTTGGAATGCAATACTCATTAATGAAATCACTAATATCTAGTAGGTGACAAGGACCTCATCTAGATAAAAACCAGCAGCCTTAGGGTATCACAAGTGAACAAAAGAAATTTACATAGAACCAGCATATTGTAGGCATAAATTTAGATGAATTCATTGACTAGATTTATATCATCTCCCTCTACTCCAACATCCATTTTTATTGGATCTTGTATATAGTCATATTCTTGAGTTTACTTTTGATATGAGTGAAAAATAATGAAAGGTGAACCTGCAGGTATTTTGATTGTTTATGGCTCCCATAAATCTTTGCAAGATGAAAATGCTTACCAGAAAAGCCTAGCTACAGAGTGACACTATCTATAACATGTAACATGCCTTTCCAAACAACATAGTAAATAGAACTGCCAAATTCCAAACATTCTATATTATCAAGAGTATAATATGGTGCTATAAACATTTTATTATTATTAAGACTCTAATTGTTCTAAAATTCAGCCCACATAATCTTACTAATTTATATTGGAAGCATTAGAAATATTTGAGAATACATGGAGATGCTTTCTCCAGAATCTTTTTTTATGGGAGTGGGATTTTTATGTCCATAAGCATCAACAATCAGTTAAACCATTCAATTTTACCCCAGGTTCTTATCCAATTATTCATAGACATGTGTTCTTGACCTGCTGCTTGTAAATGTATATTAATCTTTAATCTTTAATGAATAACGTAACAGCGATTCTTATTTAAATCTTTATATAGTTGTGTCTATTAATATTTTCACCTGAGCATAAACTTTGAATCCTTGGATGAGGAGAGTCCTATAGATGCAAATTATTATGACATAATAAACCATATTTTTCATTAAATTTGCATAAACATAGAACACAACTAATCAGGTTGTTGAAAGGGAGAGTTTCTTCTATCCATTAACAGGGCACTAAGGGTATGTCTATACTACATGGCTCCGTTGACGGAGCCATGTAAACTAGTTTACCCAGCATAAGCATAGAAGCGGGGATTTAAATAATCTCCGCTTCATTAAAATAAACATGGCCGCCACGCTGTGCCGGATCAGCTGATCATCGACACAGCGTGGCGGCCATGTTTATTTTAATGAAGCGGGGATTATTTAAATCCCCGCTTCTTTGCCTATGCCGGGTAAACTAGTTTACATGGCTCTGTCGACGGAACCATGTAGTCTAGACATACCCTAAATGTAAAGTAATTGAAAAGCAGATATACAGACAGAACCCTAAAGATGGTGTTCATTTATTGTGATGGTGATTTACATTGTGGTAATATCAAGAAACCGCAGTCAGAAATATGGCTGTATTTATTGTGAATGCTCCTGTGCATTGTTGCATTTTGAAGATCCATCAGTTACAATGAGAAAAACTATGAATCCGACACTTATAATCAAGAATGCTGATCACTTCGTTACAAACATTAATTTATACTCACATCATCCTGTGTGGAGGAGCAGCCTCAGCAGATTCACATGGCTGTGATGTTGTGTTGTTGATGTGTAGAATTTACTTGCTCTTTAATAGTCTCTTGCAAGTCTTCTTCCTTTGGCAAGAGTCAGTATGGACATGTCTACACTAGGAATTTATTTCAAAATAACTAATAACTCCTGAAATAACTATTTTGAAATAGCATAGCCACACTACAGGGAAGTTTTGAAATTAGTCCAAGGCAGGCTCCCTTAGGGTGTGTCTAGACCCGTGGTCCCCACCCCGGTGCCCGCGGGCGCCATGGCGCCCGCCGGGCCCTTTACATGTGCCCGCGGAGCAATCTGGGCTGGCCCCGCCCCCGGGCGTGCGGCAGGTGCCAGCCCCGGGCGCATGGCCGGCCCCGCCCCCGGGTGCACCGCGTGTGCCCTAGCCCCGGCCCCGGCCTCGGCCCCCACGTGTGCCCTTGCCGGCCCAGGCCCCGTCCCCGGGGGCGCCGGGCCAGCCCCAGCCCCAGCCCCGGCCCCGGCCCCAGCCCCGGCACCGGGGGTGCCGCGTGGAACCTGGGCAGCCCCTGCCTGGGATCGCGGCACATGCTGGTGCCGACCTCGGGCGTGCGGCGCATGCTTGGCCACGCCCCCAGTCACGTGGCCTGTGAGTGGCCCCGCCCCCATACGCGCAGCGTGTGAGCGGCCCCGCTCCCAGGCGCCCGGCAGCCCCAAAACGTTGGGGACCACTGGTCTAGACTACAGAGTTTTGTCGACAAAAGTGGACTTTTGTCGACAAAACTATACCTGCGTCTACACTACCGCTGAGTTCTGTCGACATAACGTCGACAGAACTCAGCAGTTTTGTCGACGCTGGTAAACCTCATTTTACGAGGCATAACACCTTTTGTCGACAGAGTTCTGTCGACAGAAGGTGTTATTGCATGTAGGGTTGTGTCTAGACTACAGGGTTTTGTCGACAAAGCAGCTTGCTTTGTCGACAGAACTGAATGTGTCTAGACACTCTTTGTCGACAGAAGTTTTGTCGACAGATACTGTTGACAAAACTTCTGTCGACAAAAGCCTGTAGTCTAGACATACCCTTAGTATGGACATGCCACCTCAACTTAGAGCCCCAGGAAGCATGGGGGAGTAATTACTTTGAAAGACTCTGAGGAGTAGTTATTTTGAAATGTCAGCAGTGGAGCATCCATGCTACCTCTATTTGGAAATAAGTGTTATTCCTTAGTGTGCAAAGCAGGAGTTATTATTTTGAAATAACCAGCCCGTTATTTTGAAATAATGGACTTGGTAGTGTGGATGCTCTGCTTGCTATTTTGAAGTAACTCCCTAGTGTAGACCAGGGCTTTGGGAGGATTTAGGATTCTTAAATCGCTCAAAATTATATCTTCCAACCTCATTTATGGTTGACCTCTTGCTCTGCTTCCTTCAACTGCAGTTTTGTAAGCCTCCTGTAAAGGCGTATCTTCTGCTGCATGTTGGATATGATCCCACCATTGCTGTTGACTTATTCTCAAGTGATGCAAGATTGCAGCTAGCAGGGATCATCCCATGAAGTAATAGCATATCCATTTTATGACTGAGGAAGCTGATGCATGGAGAAACTAGATGACTTGGTTTCTAGCCTCGTTCTTAACCAATGCATATCCAATTGCTTTAGTGTTCATCCTGATGTTCAGATTTGTCTATGAGAGAGTGTGATCAGCAGACAATGTTTTCAAGAAGATTACTGATGCTCTGTATTTTCCTCAGTAAGTCAGTGGTGTTTTAAAGATAGCTAGGAGTGCCGTTAGCATAAGGTCTCAGAAGAGAGTCAACATACTGGGATAACCCTGTTGTAAGGGCACCAATGCCTGTGATGATGGAATGTTCAGGATTTCCAGGTTTATGGATCTTGGGTAGCAGATAAAATACTCTTGGTCAGGAGTCTGGGTGTGTGTTTGTGTAGATTTGGTCCTGAGCTGTAGCAGAGAGTTTCTTGAGCAGATATATAATTTTTTTTGGTATTCCTCAATGGGATCACAGGAAAGAAGCCTGTAGATTGTGGTACTGGTGAGTTGTCTGCTTCAGAGAGTATCACATTGCTTTTTTAGCCCAAAAGATGGCTTTTTGTATAACCTAATCTTCTGTATGTGGTGTGAATGTGGATAAATTATTGCAGCTGCAAGACTACAAAGTGGTTGAATCTTTGCAATACAAGGTTAATGTCCCTCGAGAAAAGCTGGGCAGGTGGGTAATTGTTAAAAAACTCTCTCTTCAGGAGAAGAAGGGAGAAGTAGCTTAAACATCAGCCATTTTCTGTGGAACAGCATGCTATATTGTTCCATTCCTACATATCAATATCTACATATATGTATTCCTATATACACAGTCCAAGAGTGAGAGGGCTCTGTATTTGGTAGCAAGGACAATCTTCTAGTATTTTAACTAGTTGGTTTAGTATTTTAACTAGTATTTTACTGTTGGTCATAAGGAAAAATGAAATGGATAAAGAGAGATTAACACTCATGATGCGAAGTACATGCCTAACATAAATACTCACTAAAGCTAAAATGAAATATGATGGCATTGGAAGCAGAGAACAATTGCTTTTATGAAGTGTCACCTAAATAAAAGACTGCATTTCACACAGGGTACTAATCTGCTCAGTGATTGTATTTAGTCTGCCAAATCATAGTTTAAAAACAAAACAAAACAAAACAAAACTAGAGAGGCTAACGAATTTTCAAACTGAAAGAGCAGCGCTGCAGATGTGACTTGTAATTATCTTGCTGTTATGTATTCTGCTGGAATGTCACAGCATTGAAATGTATTTCTAAAGATCTGAAAGGATTGCAATAACATCTGGATGTTATTTTGTTGGCATAATGAATTAGCAACTGGTATTACTGCAGATGAGAAATGATGCTCTGCATATCTTTTATCTGTACATTGCATACTTGGGGTAGTTTGAAAAATAATGTTACCTGATTAATGATCATCCAGGTTCTTATATCAGAGTTAGAGTAGCAATCATAAGCCAACAGTGAGAGTAAGACTTTCAACATGGATGAATACTATTCAATCTTTGTTCTATAATGTTTTGTAAATTAAAGATTAATTGAACTGATGGGAACCCATCTAGTGAGCAAAAATAATTCTTGTTTTGAAAGATGTTTTGTAACCTGCATAGTCACATAATTAAAAATGATGGAGACTTGGCAAATAAGAGCAAAGATAAAAAGCCAGTAATATGGAAATATTATGTTAGTGGAAACCTTTTCTCTAGTAGTGTCATGGTATTTAGGCCAAATATCATTGACTTAAGAGATGGGAAATATAATGCAGAAACTGCAGTAAGTCAGTTCCCTAAACTCCTAGGGCCAAATCCTCAGATGGTGTAAATCGGTACAGTTCCACAGAAACTATACCTACTGAAGGGCTGGCCTAATTACCTTAGTAGGTCACAGATGTTTGGTCTTGCAGAAATAACAAAAATATGGCTCTGCAATATTGTACGGTTTTATCTATAGATCCTGGTGCACCTAATTAATTAAAAATAATAGAAGTGCTGGCTTTTACAACACTTTTGCTGTTCCATTCATGGGTTAACTTTGTTCTCAGAAATGAGACCAGAGATGGAGGACGTAAGTAGTTTCACCATTGTGACCAAAGATAAACCAAATGATTGGGATATGGTCATTGAAGTGTTTATCTGGACTGCTCCTTCACAACATGACAATATCTATAGCTATCAGTACAAAGATAGATTGGTATGTCCAAAACTAAAAAGCAGACACCCTTCTTAATACTCCATAACATTCATTTCTTTAACTTCTGATTGTCAGAAAGCAATTGAAAATAGGGTTGCCTCCAGGATTTCCTGGAGTGCCCAGGAATGAAAGATTAATCTTTAATTAATGATTATGTCATGTGATGAATCTTCCAGGAATACATCCAACCAAAATTGGCATTCCTAGTTGGAAGAGTTCATTCTGGTCTTTGCCTGCTGTAATTTATAACTATTGAGGATAGTTCAGGCTACTTAGAAATATAGGGAAATTAGAAAAAAGCAAAACCACAGTAATCTGTTTTAAAAAGCTTTGGCTAAAGTGGGAGCAACTCCATTGGCTTCAGTTAATTCCATCACATTTTTTTATATCTTTTCAGTTATTTTACCTCAACTTTTTAAAGGTGACATTCTTTCTGATCTACCAGGGAGTCATTGGCTTTCATGTACTTCTTTTCCATGACGTCTAAACTTCCATTGGGAGAGGAGAATAGCAGAGTTCAGGTTCACCATATAGACCTGAAAGGAGAATTTTGTTCTAATTTTTTCACCAGAACTCCTTGCACATCAATACTGACATAGACGTAAAGGGCAGAGAGCCCTTGCAGATATGGTAAATTGTAGGGATATTACATGTAATTAATATATATGACCTTTACACAAACATGTCTTGGCTTTGCAGAGGTAGCATACCTGCAGCATGCACAGAGAGTGTTGGTATAAACATGTGTTACAAGCAACAAAGCTGCAAAAGTCATCCATATTGACCATGTTGAAAAATGAGATTATTGGAAGGTAGGGGAGAAAAGATTGATCAAGGTGATAGAAAAAGAAAGGGAAGGAACAGAATACTGATTTAGCAAAAATAGCTGTACCATATGAAAAGTCTTGAAGTAGCTTAGGTAATCTAATAACAAAAACACTTAGCAGATGTCCCCTCTCCCCCTCCCCCCCGCATCAGCAAGCCTGCTTTTCGTTGATACATCTCAAAATTCTTTACATATAGGCCAAGATTCTATACAAATATTAAGTATAAGTCCTTAAAAATACTGGTTATGTATTCTTATTTTAATGCAGAAGCAGACACCATCAGTGGAAACTCTGTGCATATGTCATTAATGAAGCCATCAGGTAAATTTCATGTAAACAAAATAATTGTTTGCATGACTCAGTAGCTGGTGTTCTTGCTATCACTTTCCAGCATTTATTCAGAACCTACTTCCAGTGCAGCTGAGATGACACCAGAAAAGCATGCAAACAACCTTTGTCTAAAAACTAACTTGTTGGCCAGTTGATTTCATGTGACCAGGGTATTCACTGATGGTGCTGATATGTATACTAGAGTTAAAATCAAAATATATAGCAAGTCTGAACCCTGGTCTGCAGTAGGGAGTTATTTTGAAATAACCCCCCCTTATTTCAAAATAATAAGCGGATCATCCACACTACCAAGCCCGTGATTTTGAAATAACGGGCTAGTTATTTCAAAATCTGTACTCCTGCTTTCCTTGGGGAATAATGCTTGTTTCAAAATAATTATTTTGAAATAGCATTAGTGTGGATGCTCCACTGCTGCTATTTCAAAATAACTACTCTCCAGAGTCATTCAAAGTAATTACTCTCCAGTGCTTCCTGGGGCTCTAAGTCGAGGTAGCATGTCCACAATAACGGAGCCTGCCTCTGACTAATTTGGAGGCTCCCCCATAGTAGGGACACGCTGTTTTGTCTTCATTATTTCGGGAGTTATTATTACAAATTTAGTTATTTAGAAATAATTTCCTAGTGTAGACATGCCCTGACTGACAGTTGATTCGGAATTATGAGAATGCAGTGACTACTCTTATGCGTAAAAATGGGGATATTTCATTCAGGTGGCAGAGGTTTGGTTGAAGCAGCTCTGACACTGAGAGCAATGAATAATCTATTATATCGGTTCCAAGACTGCAACATATCACTTGAAAAGGAATCCTCTAATTTTGTGCCCTAGTAAGGTCTAATAGTCCTGACGTTGAAAGACAAATGGCTAAACAAAAATGATGTATGGCTTCAATTTATTGACATATTGTTGGTCTGACAGAAAACCCAGTCTGTTCTTCATAGTGCTAAGGCACACACTTAGTTACAATTGGATGCTTCAATCTGCCTGCAGTTTCAGGGCAGAACCAAACCATTCCAGTCACTGTTAGCTGGGCAACACCCCACCTTGTGAAGATACCTCTAGTTTTTTCTGTCTCCTCAAAAGCCACAGCCTCCTTGGTAGCTTTTCCAAGGCAAACTCCAGACTTCATTTCAAATGTATGACTAAACTTTTGGTGTAATAAAGTGTCCTGTTTGAAATGGGACTACAGCAATATGAACTTGATACCTTTTAGTGTGCACCAGCAGATTCTACATTGGGCAAAGTGCAACACATTAGAGTGCCCCATAATTTATACTCCCATAGTCTGAACTGTCATAGCTTTGCTACTGATTTACTCGCTGCCCTGAGCAGGCTGCCTAGGTTTTCCATGCCTCAGTTTTCCCTTCTGTAGAAGGGGGATAATAAAGTACTTTGAGGGCCAGATGCAAAAAGCTCTCTATTTATAGTAAGTATTAAGTGTCTTTATTAATCTCAAAGGCTTATAGCCAAATTCAGGGCCCATTGAGATCAATGGGATTTTGCTATTGACTTTGAAAGGTTCATTATTTGGCTCCTAATGCTTATCGTTAGTGAACATTGATCTTCCCAAGTTCTAACTAGCTAGTGTAGTCCCCTTACTAAAGGAGCCTCTGTTTTTTTCCTGGAAAGACCCTGTGCTGCAATCTAGACTACAATTCCCATGAGCCCTTGGGAAAAACAGGAAGGAAGGGCTCTGGTGTGAGAGAGGACTGCTCTCCCCATGTGCTTGAAGAAGAGGCCTAGCAGTTTGGGACTCGGCCTTGGAGTTTGGAACCGAAGGGGAGCCAGGCTGCTGCCAAGGACATTGACCCAGTGCAGGGGCTGTTGCATGCAGCTACAGACCAGGACTAGATGCCTGTTGGAGCTGGGAGTTAGCAGGCTGCTTCCAATAGGCACAGCATGAGGCAGTAAGTTTTGGGCCTTGTTGGGAAAGTGCTGCCTGGGACAGAGCTCCTGTTTAGCCTGGACCGAATCTCCACTACAGCTGCAACATCAGTGCGCCAACGCAAGCATCTGGAGCTGTGAGTCCAGGGGTGCCCACACTCTGGGGTGGGGGTCACTGTTAGTACAAATGTTAGCATATAAACTTCAATTATTGATATGTGTTTTGTTAATGCTATTCATTGCTAATTCTGTTAATCCCTGTTTAAGTTAAGTAAAGGTTGTTTATTTTAAAGTATTCTATTAGATGTATATGATTTGTAGTTGTTCTGGAATTAGATCCAGATTTATGTTGGAATGAGTGTGTTCCTGGAGGCTCTCAAGGCACACCAGTGAGTGTGTACAAGGCCAGCCAAGTGGAGGCACCGCTATTTTACATTCATTACAAGCAAGGGACTGTAGCAAGGGGGTGGATAGGGCTTTCCCCAACTAAACACCATCACCACTGGGGTGCTCAGGATCTCTTTTAGGTTAAAACATCAGGCGCCCAGGCACACCTGTGAGTGTGACCTGCTCCCCAGTAACCCGGGGGGGGGGGGAGGGGAAGGAGGGTTACACTAGCAAAAAGAATTCTTTATGTGTCAAGTCTAGACAGTTTTCATCCACTTGCAAAAACCTAAAGTCTCCTGCAGTGCACTCTGTAGCATGTTATTCATTATACTTCCACTCAGCTGTCTCATTTTTGGGCAGATGGGATTTGCCTGATTTGTGTTGTTTTTACTGTTTGACAAAGGTTTTGAGGTGTACATTTGCATCCTGCATCGACTATGGGACTGGAAAACTCTTGCAATGCCAAAGGGGAGGACAGGATGAAATACAGCACTGACCTCACTGATCCAAGCCTACAGCCATGGACGCAGCTACTCAACTTTAACTCAACAGCAACATTTCAGTTATTTGGAGTTATGGCTGACGTTTCACTATATTCCACTGCAAAGAGCAAGAAAGGACTGAAAGCATTTGGTTTATAAAAGCCGTTATGACAGAGGCAGCCAGGGGCGGATATAGGGCAGAGCGAGCAGGGCGGCCGCCCCGTGCCCCGCGCTTCAAAAAGCCCCGCGCATTCGCCGTGGCGCCACCATGCATGTGCCATGGCAAAGGGGGGCCCTGCAAAATTATGCTGTCCTGGGCCCCGCAAAACGGTCATCTGCCCCTGGAGGCAGCAGTGTTAGCTAGTGTTTCACAGCAGCAGCCTGGAACCTGGCATTCAGGACTGATGAGAGACATCACTGGGCCTTGGGGGGAGTCCCCTATAGGCCCCTGGAAGGGATAGGGCCTCAGGAGGAAGGGGCTAGCTTGGGGGTTAGCATTCTCCAGCCAGCTCTTCAATGCCACTGGGGCTGCAGGGCAGGCACTGCTGGGGGCTCTGGCAGAGATTTAAAAGGCTTGGGGCCCTTTTAAATTTTCAGGCCCTGGAGCAACTTTCCTATTTGCTTTCCAGTCAAGAGCCCTATTGGCACTCATGGTTTCAGGTGCTAAATCTGTGTGACCGTAGGCAAGTTATTTATAACCTGGCAAGTTCTCTATTCCGCAGTTCACCAACGTGAGAAATGAGTAAAATATTTCTTATTATCTTATGGATAATGCAGATAACTTGTTTTAATGTTTCTACATCTCAGATTTTCTTGGTCATGGAAGTCCTACAATACAGTGAGTTCTGGCTGTTTTGCTGGCCATAGGTGTCAGTGGTTTGAATAAGCATGTAAACTTCTCAGTGTTTGACTAAACTGAGAAGTAGGAGAACAAATCTGCACAAGTAGTGGCAGGGACTAAATGCTCCAATAGGATGTTTCCGACTTTGGGGCCTTACTATGATCTTTGAAGCCTCCAGGGCATTGGTTTGTTTGTAGCAACACCAACCCTTTTTGGGGGTTTGTCCATTATTAGGCTGAATACTAGGAGGCATTTCTGAGATTTTATCTCGTCACCCTTCCTTTGTATGTATGAAACACTTACTAAATCAATCAGTTATGCATAGTGAATCATTAAGAGGGTGAGGTGCTAGTTTTGTATGTTATTTTTCATGTGCTTTCCAGACCGTTTTGCATGCAGGAGTCTGCACAAAGGCCGATGCAATCTCCTGTCAGGCCAGGATTCTAGATAAGAGTTGTTTCCTCCTGCTTTTGAGATGAGTATGCTTCTCAAATCTTGGAGTAGGCCTTTCCCTTGCAAAATAATGTAACTATTGAATTGGGTATGAACCAAGGCATAAAACATATAAAAGTAACTCTAACTTTATGTAGTTTAATTCACATTACCTCAGATATTAACTAAAAGTGCATCTACACAGCACTCTAAACTTGTATCTTATTTCGATTATATTTCAAAATAACTTATTATGAAATATGATGCATCTACACAGTGCCAAATTACGAAATAATACACTATTTCAAGACCTCCCTTAACCCTCATGGAACAGTTCATGGCTTGTGTCGGAAGGTGTACCGCAGGAGCTCCTCTTACCCGCCCCCGCATGGGGGAGTAAGGGGTCTCCCCCCAGGGTTACGTCGCTCTTTTCCTCTGGCGCACTTGAGGGATGTTCGGAGGGGACGCGGGAAACCAATGCTTCTGCCCCACTGGCCCTTCCCCCTTGGGCGTACCTGCTCCTGATCTGGTCCTTCAGACCCACTCACCCCTTGTGGCTTCCTACAACCTCTCCCCACTCCGGGGTCACAGTCTACCCCGAGTACCCCTCTGGTGTTCCTAATTCCAGTCCAATGCCCCCCTTCAGGGAGGCTGGGTATTAAATCAATGTCTAGCCACTACACCCGGTGCAGCTTTGGCCCATTCTGGGTGGATTCCGCCCAATCTCGCCCAAACTACATAAAGGACCCTTTAATGCTGGAGAGGGGTTGTGTTCTGCAACCCTCCAACAGTGCGGGCTCCTGCCCGCCCTGGGCTGCTTCCTACTACCCTCACTCACCACTGTGTACCTGAGTCCCGATTGTCTCCTTCTGGGACGCCGACCGCTTCCCCAGGCGACAACTTGCTGGGTTGTCGCACTGCCACAGGCTGGTTTTCCCCCGGCCGAGGGGCCTGTCTTCTCCCCTCCGGAGGTGGCCCCTTCAGTTCCCCGCCCAGCAGCAGGGACAGGTTCTCCCCAGCACCCAGTTCCCCCTCGCCCTCCAATTCAGAGGACCTTCTTCCCCCGCTTCTCTTGCCGTGCCACTGGCATTTAAAGCGCCCGGCATCTGGCACGAGCATGCACCGCAGGGCTCCCCGCTGTGGCGCCCGCCCAATGGTGGGGCATTTGCGCTCTGTCACAGCTTGTTAAGATGTGGGGTAGCTATTTCGGGTATCACATGTATTGGTTGGAGTACTTTGAAACACATTGACTTTGAATGCTGAATATTTAATTAAAATAAAAGTTTGATGCTTTTTGTTCAAACGTGCTTGTGCTCACTGTGTCCCCATTTTCAAACGGCTAGTTTTATATTCAATAAAGGGCAAACCACCATCACATATATTTCCAGCTCATATAATCTGGGTCTTAAAATCATTAATGACTCAAAAAGTGATGTGGTCCAAAATGAATGAATGCCTCTAGAACATTAAACAGCTTTGTGGTGATGTGAGTTAACAGACAGAAATGTGAGCAGCACATTTTGACACAATTATTGACTTTTTAAAATGCACAGTTAAATGCAAAGGGATAACTTTTGTGTGTGGCAGTCAGTGGGCCAAATTCTGAAGGTGAGCTAGTGTAAAGATCTCATATGCATAAATTTATGAAATGGGGACATCTTTATCTTATGCTTCATAAATGTTCGTCTTTCTCCTCGGGCTGTGTGATGTACCAAGGTAGGCATCTTTACACACTATCAGCATGGACGTCAATAAGGCTGAGGAGTTTAACTGAACACTGGCTTTCCACAACCTTACTATGCTTCTCCTTGATATTCCTAATCTAATCTTTATCTAGGTTGCTTTTTTTGATTAAATGTTCACTTGATCAGAAGTAGCACTGTCAGGCCTGCCCACAGGGAGGGCAAAGGGGGCAGTGGCCCCAGGGTCTGGCAGTTCAAAAAGGTACAGGGTTCCAGCAGGAATGCTGTACTGCATTCTCTGTGTGGCTCTGAGGCCCGCCCCTTCTGCATGAGGCCCTTTCCAGAAGCACAGAGCTGCCCCCCACCTTGCACAGGGGCCCTCAGAGGCTGTCGGCTCCCCTGAGCATTGTGTATAAATATATCTAGGCCTGAGCTAGCCATGAATTTCATACTTAGTAGAGCAGGCCTGGGCAAAATATGGCCCACAGTCCACATCTGGCCCACCAAGCCACCAGATCCAGCCCACAGAAGCGGTGGGGTGCCCCAGGTAGGCTCCCTTGCTTGCCCTGCACCTGAACGCCGCTCAGAAATGTGGTTGCGGGGTGCTTTCTCTTTGAGTCCAGAGGGCAGGGAGGAAGATTCAGACGCTGCTCCCACCCCCAGCACAATCCCATTGGTCAGTTTCTGGACAGACACTGGCCAATGGGAGCTGCTTGTTTGAATAACAAGCAGCCACAAAGCACGATCCTCCTGCTCTTTCACTCAAGCACATGGCTGAGCAGGCGTAAACACTTTAAGCTTTGCAAGCCTTTAGCTCTATAGGCAGGCAGGCAGACAGGCTGGTAAGTCTCCTGGCGAGAACCTGCCTCTGGCACCTCAGCCCCTCCCTTCCCCAACCCTTTGCCCTGCTATTCCACATGCACCCATACCCCCTCCCAGATCTAGCAATCCTCTCTTACCCTAGGTCACATCCCAAAATCCTGCACCCCAGTTCCCTGCCCTAGGTCACAACTACCTCCTTCACCCAAACTCCCTCTGAGACTCCATTTTCCCTTCTGCACTCCAGTCCCTTACCCCAAGCTCCCTTCTGCACCCTACCTCTATTCCAGATCCCATTCTTCCTCCATTAATATCATGGAAGAGTGCAGCCCACAACCATTTTCCAAAATCTTGGGAGTGGCCCCCCATCAAAAATTATTGCCCACCTCTGCAATAGTGATGCTTATCTTCCCTTTACATGACTATAAGTGAATAAGGACTTCTACATAATTTTGACATCTCTAACAAATATACCTAATCTATCCATTTTTCTGGCCTCTATATAGATTACATAAACATCTTTACACAGTTTTATAAAAATGTATGCCTCATGTATCTTCATACAGGAGGGAAAGTCTTGGCTCCATTGTGCCAGTCTCTTCTCCATTTCAGTTTTAAGTACGTTAATGCAAGTTTACTAATACGTATTTAGAGTGAAATTGCCAAAGGCACAAATGGGAATAAGGCATCCAAACTCCATGACTTGTAATATGAGTTGGGCATGTAACTTGCCTTTTTGCCTTTGAGAATATATTTGTTAGACAAGCCCCAAATCTATTGCTTTTAGTTGTATGGACACCAATATCACTTCTGCATTGAATCAGGAGGATTTGTATACGCAAGTGAAATCTTAAATAAGACACTAATCGGGTGTGGCTAGAATATGTAAGCAAAGAAAAAGAGAAGTGTGAAAAATTAACTGTTTTATACAAAGGACTAGCTCCTTAGAGTTGTGCCAGTTCACATCATCTGAGGATCTGGCCCACAAGAACCCATAATAGTCAAATATTAATTAATGTTTCTCATCTCCAATGAACTACCCTCTACTAAAAGGTCAATCTTCTATCAACTGATTTCACTTTTAAAAATAGTTAATATACAATAGGTCATCTTGAGCAAACAAACTTAAAATAAAAATGAACATTTCCTTTTATGCAGGAAATATTAGAGCAATTATCCTTTTATGTCATAGTGAACTTCACAGAAGGAGATGAGAGAACTAAAAATAGTGGTCAGAGATTATGGTTAGAGTTATATTGTGCATTTACTAGATGGAGAAAAATTAAGATAACTAAAACAACCTGAAATATTTTAATGAGCTGTAAAGCATTTTATGAGACTTTGTATGAAGGATTCTATTTGCGAAAAGCAATGAGATTACCACTTGCTCTTTGTTCACATATTCTGCAGACTGCTGGATACTGATACATTTTAGCAAATGATTATTAAATTTCCATTTATCACTTAGAATCTCACCCTATCATGGATTTATGTAGGAACTAAAAGCACATTTAAAAAAATGGGTAAATACTATTAGCCTGATTTGGGGAATCAGAGGCATAGAGATTTTGATTGACTTATTGTCCAAGATAATGCAGGCAAAGCCATGAAAATGGGAGACTTTCCTTAAAAAGAGTAGGGTTAGGCCTTGCGAGCCAAGTTTTCCAACTTCTGTATTACTGCAGAATTGCAGAAACGGAATATACACGTATTGTAACTCCCCAAATCTCTCATTTGTGCTATCAGTGATGTTTTAAGTGAAATTCAGGTCCATTATTCATGCATTGTTGAGCTTGATATTCCTAACTGTGTGTGCACAATTTCAACTGTAAAAATGGGCACACAGCTGAACATGTAATTTTTGCACATACTTGCATGCACAAAGTATATATTTTCATGTGCAAATGCCATAGATGCATGCAGAGCTGGGCAAGTACCAGGCACTATTACAACAAATAAATAGCATCCTGGTATTCAAGGTCAGAAGGGATAACTATGATCCTGTGATTTCACCTGGTATACAGCATAGGCCATAGAATTTCATCCAGTAATTCCTGCAATGTAGATAATTGTTCTTCTCCATGCAATATAGTACTATGCAACAGCAGTTGATCCAGCATTCTAATGACTGAGACTTCCAATAGCAACCCCCTCCACATCTGCATATAGGAAGTGTGCCAGACTAATAGGCTGAGGATAGTCTGGAGAGAGTTAAACACTAATTACCTCATTAACTCAGAAGGTACAAAGGCAGAGGAAGGAAGGGCAAAAGGGAGCAACTGAAAGAGCTGTAAGCTGTGAGAAACAAGGCCACAGGAGGTCTCTTCCCTGCAGGGTTTAGGAGATTTAGAGCATGAGGATGTCTTTAAAGCTGCTGCACAATCTGTAAAGATGGAGGGAATTAACATTATAGATAAATCATTCGCTGTTTTACCTGAAGAAGGTCTCCAAATAGAAGTTGAACCTCTCTAATCTGGCGTTTTCTGGTCTGACAACAATTGTGGTCCAGCATGATTTTAGTTAGTTGGTTGTCTGCTTATCATTGGCATAGCCACATTTTATGCCATCCTGTGAAGTTTGTTTACTGCCACCACTCATGTTCTGTACTGTTATTTAGCTCTAAATTATCCCTAAATGTCTTCTAAGAGACCAACAAGCAATAGATGTGCTACTGCTAAGTGTAAGCATGTTTTCATGCTTTATCTACTTATTTCCTTGTGCCAATACAGTAAAATTGTATAACAACACCAACAGTTGGTTTTGAAGAGAGCTGATAAGCCTTGGCTAGGCATAGGCTTATATAGGGCGTATAAGTAAAGCTACAGAATCATAGAATACTAGACCTGGAAGGGACATCGAGAGATCATCAAGTCCAGTCCCCTGCCTTCATGGCAGGACCAAGCACCATCTAGATCATCCCTGATAGATGTCTGTCTAACCTGCTCTTAAATATCTCCAGCGACAGAGATTCCACAACCTCCCTAGACAATTTATTCCAGAATTTAACCATTCTGACAGGAAGTTTTTCCTAATGTCCAACATAAACCTCCCTTGCTGCAAGCCTATTGCTTCTTATCCTATCATCAGAGGCCAAGGAGAACAATTTTTCTCCCTCCTCCTTGTAACACCCTCTTAGCGTATATCTACACTGAAAAGTTATTTCGAAATAACAGCTGTTATTTCAAAATAACGTTACTAGCTTCTACACAGCCAAACCGCTATTTTGAAATTAATTCAAAATAGTGGAGCGCTTATTTTGAATTTGGTAAACCTTATTTCACGAGGAATAACGCCAAATTCAAAATAGCTATTTCGAAATATGTGCTATATAGACACTTATTTTGAAATAGGGCCTCCAGCCTTCCCAGGGTGCCCTGGTGGCCACTCCAGCCTCAACCAAGAACACTCCTCTCCCTCTCCCCTCCCCGGAGCCCTTAAAGAGGTTGACTTTGGCCACAGTGCCTGTGCCAGCTCCAAGCCTGCCAGCCCAGAGCCAGCAGTCACTGCCCCTGATCCAGTGGCCCCAAAACATGAGCCAGCAAGCCACTAGCAGCCAGCCCTCCACTACTCCCCAGGAGCAGTCTGTCAGCTCCCAGGAGCCTGCCAGGGCACGGAGAAGGCGGGCGCCTTCCTGGTCCAGGGTGGAGATCATGAACCTTATTCAGGTTTGGGGGGGGGGATGCCCCTGACGTCCATGATCTCCACACTAGATAGAGGAATGCAGTCGTCTATGGCAGGATAGCTGCCAGCCTGGCCACCAAAGGCAACATGCAAACGCAGGAGCAGGTTTGCATGAAAATCAAGTTGGTCCAGCGAGACCTGCAATCCTGAGCGTCCCCTCCCCCTTCTTCCCCTTGCTTCCCCCTTCCAGCTCCCTCCTCCCAGGTTTCTCCCTCCCCTCTCTCCCCCCTCTTCTCCCCTCTCTTGCCTCCTTTCCCCAGTCTCACCAGAGTTTCATTCCCCCCCAGTTTTGTTAAAAAAGGAGAATTTGTGTTCATGAAAGTACATGTATTTTATTTGACATCAGGAAGAGGGGTTAGGGAGAGGTAAGTGGAAGGATGTGAGAGGAATGAGGCACATGCCCCCAGTGGGGCAGACCAGGGAGGCTCTTAGTGCTCCTCAGGGTGGAAGCTCTCCCACAGGGCCTCCTGGATACTGACAGCCCCCCGATGGACCTCCCAGATGGCAGCCTGCAGAAAGTGCAGCCAGGCTCGCAGTAACATGACCACAAGAAGCACCAGAGTGCCCAGAGGCAGCTCTGGCTCCATGTTGCAGAGTGCTGTGGTGTTCCGAGCAAGGGCAATAAGAGCATGCAGAGACAAAATGCTTTGCTGTCCCTCATTGAGGTAGGCAAGCAAGCAGGGAAAGCCGAGAACTGGCTGTCCAGGGGGAGGTCCCTTTAAGCACAGGCCTCAGATAGCCTCAGGCAGCAGCCACACAAAGTAACTCCTGACCTGACACCCTGCTGGACTGGTTCCGGCTGGCCTTAAATATAATTCAGCATCCACTCAGTGTGGACTCACTATTTCGAAATAGCAAAAAGCTATTTCAAAATGCATTTTGTGTGTAGACGCATTATTTCGAAATAAGATATTTTGAAATAACTATTTTGAAATAAAATATTTTGAAATAATGCTGTAGTGTAGACATACCCTTAGATACTTGAAAACCGCTATTATGTCCCCTCTCAGTCTTCTCGTTTCCAAACTAAACAAACCCAATTCTTTCAGCCTTCCTTCATAGCTCATGTTTCTAGACCTTTAATAATTTTTGTTGCTCTTCTCTGGACCATCTCCAATTTCTCCACATCTTTCTTGAAACGTGAACCCAGAACTGGACATAATACTCCCGTTGAAGCCTAATCAGTGCAGAGTAGAGCAGAAGAAAGACCTTGTGTCTTGATCACAACACTCCTGTTAAGGCATCCCAAATTCATGTTTGCTTTTTTGGCAACAGTGTCACACTGTTGACTCATGTTTAGGTTATGGTCCACTGTTAACCCAAGATCCCTTTCTGCAGTACTCCTTCCTAGATAGTCGCTTCCCATTATGGATGTATGAAACTGATTGTTCCTTGCTAAGTAGAGTACTTTGCATTTGTCCTTATTAATCTTCATCCTATATACCTCAGACCATTTCTCTAGTTTGTTTATATCATTTTGAATTATGACCCTATCTTCCAAATCCCTCCCAGCTTGGTATCATCTGCAAATGTAACAATCGTACTCTCTATGCCATCATCTAAATCTTTGATGAAGATATTGGATTGGCCCCAAAATAGACCTCTGCGGAACCCCACTTTTTATGCCTTTTCAGCATGATTGTGAACAGTTAATAGCCACTCTCTGAGAACGGTTATCCAGTTAGTTATGCACCCACCTTATAGTAGCTCCACCTAGGTTGTATTTCCCTAGTTTATTGATAAGAAAGGCATGCAAGACCATGTCAAATGCCTTACTAAAGTCTAGGTATACCATGTCCACTGCTTCTTCCTTATCCACAAGGCTTGTTATCCTATCAAAGACAGCTATGAGATTGGTTTGACATGATTTGTTCTTTACAAATCCATGCTGGATGTTATCTATCACCTTATTATCTTCCAGGTGTTTTCAGATGAATTCCTTAATTACTTACTCCATGATCTTCCCTAGCACAGAAGTTAAACTGACTGGTCTGTGGTTTCCAGGGTTGTTCTTATTTCCTTTTTATAGATGGGCACTATATTTGACCTTTTCCAGTCTTCTGGAATCTCTCCTATCTTCCATGATTTTTCAATGAAAGCTAACGGCTCAGATACCTCCTCTATCTACTCCTTGAGTATTCTAGGATGCAGTTCATCAGGCCCTGGTGACTTGAAGACATCTAACTTTTCTAAGTAATTAGAATTTTTGTAATAATTTTTTTCTAAATAACCTTTATAAACCTACCTCATTTCCACTAGCATTCACTGTTAGGCACCCCATCACCATCAACTTCTTGGTGAAAACCAAAACAAATAAGTCATTAAGCAGCTCAGCCATTCCCAAGTTTCCTGTTATTATTCCTCCCTCTTCACTGAGCAGTGGGCGTATCCTCTCCTTGGTCTTCCTCTGATTTCTAATGTATTTATAGAATGTCTACTTGTTAGCCTTAATGTCTCTAGCTCAGTGGGTCCCAAACTTTTCTGCATCACTCCCTCTTTTTTATTTTTGAGAAACCCTCATGCTTCCCCCCTAAAAAAACATAGCAGCAAAACTTGTTGAGCGGATGCCCGGATGGACCAGGCTCTTTCTTGGGGGGAGATTGACAGGGGTGGGGGAGCTGGATCACCTCGGCCCCCCCCTGGAATTTCTTCATGCCTCCCATGGGGGCGCATACCCCCAGTTTGGGAACTCATGCTCTAGCTATATTGAGTTTGTTTGGGGCCTTTGCCTTTCTAATCTTGTCCCTGCATACTTGTGTTGTTTGCTTCTATTCATCCTTTGTAATTTGATGTAGGTTCCACTTTTTCTATTACTTCTTTTTTAGTTTTAGATCACATAAGTTCTCCTGGTTGAGCCAAAGTGTTCTCCTGCCATACTTTCTATCTTTCCTACGCAGTAGAATAATTTGCTTTTGGGCCCTTAATAATGTCCCTTTAAAAAACTGTCACACAAAGGAAGCAGGCCCGGTATCTTCTACAATTCAAATTTCAGCACTTTATTCCTATTGGTTCTTCTGGCCCCCTTGCTAGCTACCTGAGTTTAACCCCTTAGTTACTGTGTGCTGGCCAGCACTCCTCCTATGCATTGTGCTCACTCACTCACTACTATAGTGACCTCCCATGGTTCAGCAAATTCTCTGGTTTGGCATCGGTCAAGCCAAGAGCCATGTACAAGAGAGAGTTTCCTATCTGAGACCCAAAAACCCTCAGGTGCTGATGCATAAAGTTACTATAAAAATCACATATTGAATAATAAGCTATAAAAATAATTCTATTTGTATGCTAGTGCCTGAACCCTTCCAGAAGGAAAAACACAAATGAGCCAAGCCTATTAAGACAGTATAATATCCCATGATCATAGCACATGTAGATAGGATCGTATATAATATTTAAATAGGATAAAGGCATGAGCCATTAAGCTGTATTCAAAACTATAATTGCAGACTCCAAGTTTAAAACATATTGGGCCTGGTTCTCTGCAGGTGTACATTCGTCTTGCTCTATTGAAGTTAAAGGAGCTTTGCTCATTTACACTAGCTAAGAATCTGGCCCATTCAGTCTATCTAATGCACTGTACTGGAGACCAGCGGCTTGCTGACAGTAATTCCAGGCACCAGCACAGAACATTGGGCTTCACACACACGCACAAGCCCATGGCCCACCTGATATTTGGGCAATGAGCTGCCCGCTGCATTGGTTGGTGCCCAGCAAGCTGCTGGCTGTGCTGCAGGGGACACTCTTTCCGCACACCCAGGGCTTCCACATGCCCACTCAGGAGTGTTTCAAACTGTCTAATCACACACCCCCAGAGATCCTTGCTCTGCCCCTCTATAAGCCCTCCTCTGAGGACACACTTCTGCTGTGTCCCTTGTCTGAGACCCTGTCCCCACTCACTCTACACCCCTTCCCTTCATCATGTGCTCTCCCTCACTCACTTTCATCAGGCTCTGACAGGAGTTTGGGGTGTGGGAGGAAGTGGGGGTCCAGGTCATGGGCATCCAGTATGTTAGGTGGGGGAAGGCACAGCCTTCCCAAACCGCCAGGCATAGCCCGGCCCACACTCCGCCCCCAGAACGCTTATTGCCCCCAGCTCCCACCCACCTAGTGCTCTGGGGCTCGAGAGGCTGGTCTAGGCTGGGCTGTGTGGTGTGCCCTCCTTCCTACCCTGGTGCTCCAGGGCTGGAGAGGCTGGGCTGGGCTGGGCCATGTGATGTGCTCTCCTCCGGGGCTAGGGAGGCTGGGGCCATGCTATGCACGTGCCACGCCCTGGTTGGGAGGACGGAGTGTATGCATAACAGACTGCCCCGCCTTCCTGTGGGGGTGGGGAAGGGGTAGGGCCTCAACAGAAGGGGCGGGGCTGGAGGTGGGGTTTCACCATCCGCCCATTGCGCAGGCTATGGGAGGGAGTTTGGGTGCACAAAGGGGTTGGGTTCTGGGAGGGAGTTTTGATGCAGTGGGTGGGATGAGGGCAGGGATTTGGGGTGCAAAAGAGGGAGAGGAGGCAGTGCTTATCTCAGGAGGCTGCTGAAAGTGCCCTGCACATGCCCCTGGCAGTGGCTCCTAGGCAGAATCCCAGGATGTCCCAGAGTGCTGCTGCCTCTGGGCACTGCCCCCATAGCTGTCACTGGCTGCAGTTCCCAGCCAATGGAGCTGTAGAGTTGGTGCTTGGGGCAGAGGCAGTGTATGGAGACCTCGCCAGAGCGAGGGTGGGCAGGAAGGCTGCCTTAGCTCTGCTGTGCTGCCATCAGTGGCAGCTTGGGGCCCCTTGGGTCCTTTGAAATTACCCATACTCATGGGCAATTGCTCCATTTCCCCCCTTCCTCCTGGAGCTGGGTGGCCCCATCTACAGTGCAATTTTGTTGCCAAAAAAACTTTCTGTCTCTGGAATGTGAAAATTATGTGGGACTAGGACCGCAGCCTCCTCAGAAATAAAGCATCTCAACATTTGGACTCTCATTGTGGAAATCTTTCTTCTCTCTACAGCTGGGAATCGTCTTCCTCCTTTTCTACAGCTGAAAGTGTAACATAAGCATACATGTCTAAGGTGCCTTTCCATTTGTCAAGGTATTTGGCTATATGGCTGCTCTTAAAAATATGTAGACTAAAATATTGTCACAAGTATTTAAAGCCAATCCTTATACTCTGAACAGTCATAGTAGGCATGCAAGTTATACCCATGTTATTCACTCTAAACCTCTCAAGCATATGTCATGTTTAGCTAGTGAAATATTTTTCATGATTGCATGCATTATTTGCCAAATTCATTACCAGAATTTTATACAGAGTTTGGGTGATTTGCCCAAGGTCACACAAGAAGCCAGTGGTAAGGTCAGAAAAATAACTCAAGTCCCTTGAGTCCCAATCTCTTGGTCTTACTATTTTCCAAGACATCCCTTTAAATCAGGGGTAGGCAATAAAACAGCAGGAGATGCAGAAAACCCAGAACTTGAGTCAGGGCCGGCCCACAACATTTTGACACCTGAGGCAGGGAGCCCAAAAGACTCCCTCACTTGGGCCAAAACTTGGAAAGGTCTCAATTCTGCCTTCTTCCTGTTCTACTCCTCTCGTGGTACTGCAGACAGAATACATATGCACCAGCAACAGTCACAATTTTCTAAACTCTGGGTCCTAGTGGTCCCCCTCCGCCCCCAGTCTGGCACCTGAGGCAGCCGCCTCAGTTCGCCTCATGGTAAGGCCAGCCCTGACTTGGGGAAATAGTTGTGCAGGATCAAACAGAAATTGACAGTGACCATGCAAATAATGAATGCTGATAGTGCACTCAGTTTCTAGAAGAAGAATATCCTGAGCTTTTCAAAATTTAGCATGACATTTAGTTGATGTTTTAAACGGTCTTTTGAAATAGCAATAAAAAGTAAATTTGAACTATTTTTGTCATCTGCTATGCAGAACTTTTATGTCCTTAAAAGCTCCGTGATTGTAGCACTTATATAGCATAGAGATGTTATAATTTATACCCATCGATTGTAACTTTGCTTTACTTCTTACCTTATAGTTAAACTATCTCCCCAAATCAATATTTTTACATTTTGACAAAACTGCCTCAGATGAATGCCTTTATTTATCAACCCAGAGCTTTGGAGTAGCAATAAAATCTTACGAAAAGGAGAGCTATCAGCAGAACACCTTCACATCTTAACACTGGGCACAGTCGGCTCCATTGAGCAGACACAAGTGATCCAGGATTGAATTCAAGGGCTCATTTGCTCTTGCAGCTGTATAGGATACTCTGTATCACAAATCAGAGATTATAACAACAGCCAAGGAGGAACTTTCCGGGTTCATCAAGTGAGCTACACGTTTTCAAATAATATTACAGGTTGGACCTCCCTAGTCCTTGAGACCAGGTTGGCCCTTGAGTCCAGACTGGCCTCTTTATTTGGCTCCATACCCTGACCGCTGCCCCACACACTCCATGGCCATTTCTCCCCACCCGAGTGCTGGCCTCTGGGACTGGCTCTGCTTCCAGCCCTGGATGGGCTGCTGCGCTGCTCAGCTGCCTTCGCCATCTGGGTTCCTAGCTGCTGGACCTACTTGAGTAGTTCCAACCAGGCTGCTAGCCCCTGCTAGGCTGCTCATCTCAGCTTGGCTGCCAGTCCTGTTCATGTTGCCACAGGCCTAGGCCAGGCTGTTGGCCACAGCCACAGCAGGGCTCCCAGCTGCTGTCCATCCTGCCACACCCAATTTCCAGATGTTTGGGCTCTCTCACCCAGGAACATCCATGATCCAAGAGTCCCAGTGTTTAGAGGTTCAACTTGTACGTGGCTCTTATGGCATTTATCATCTGTCAACATTAAAGCATTTGACAAAGGTAGATCAGTGCCGTTATTCTCATTTTACAACTAAGGACACCGGAACAGATCAAGCTGATGTAACTTTGCCAAAGTCACATAACTGGCCAATGAGGAAGCTGATGATAGACTCTTGGAGTCTTAGTCCCATGCTCTATCTCTTTGGGAAAGGAACAGATTAGTCACGTAGGACCCAGTAGATTTGTGGCGTTAACGTCACTGGAATCAGCAGACTTGCATTAAGGATGAATATGGCCCATTTTCTTATAAGGTCCTGCTCCTGCCACCATTGAAATCAATGGGATCTTACTGTTGACTTCAGTAGAAGCAAGGGCAGGGTCTAAATTGTTTTGAAATATTATTTTTTTTTTAAATTGGCTCCCTCCATTAAATCTGCCACAAAATGTTAACTTCTGTAACCAGCACTTAGCAGGTCATCTTGGGTCTCTAATCTTGACAGCATTAAGCATGTCTCAATTTTCATAATTAAAAGCTCTACTAGGCATATAACCTCCACAGTTTTTATGTACAGATGTAAATTCCGTAATCCAAAGCCATAATGGCCTTGGTCGAAACCTTACATTTTCGCTCCACCACATGCCTTTATTCAGCGGGGCTGACACCCATTGAGGGCCCCGGGCAAGGTGGGGGAAGGGCTGGCTCTGTGCCCACAAAAGAGGCAGGGCCTTGGGCAGAAAGGGTGAGGGTAGAAGCAGCACCTGCTACACTATGGCGTGGCCTCCCCCAGCCCTCAGAACTGCACAGACTGCCCCTTTGCGCACACACCCTGCCTATCGGTGGGCCTGCCTTTATTATGAATATCCTACTCTCAGACAATGCGCCTCTCTTTCACTGATCCAGACTCTGGCATTTTTGCCACACTGAAGTGCGTGAGGCAGAAGTTAGGAAAGTGCAGCAGGAGCGCTCTGGGGAATTCTGCATAAATAAGCACAATTTGTCTGGAGGTGCAGGGGAAGTATACGATGGGATATTTTGCACTTTCTCTTACAAGGCAGAGCTTCATTATCTAGTTTTTGGAGGGCTGTAGTGACCCTGATCAGTGTTCCCTGAAAGCTGTGCGCTTGTGTGGTTGCTCAGGAGAGATTCAAAAGCCACCCAGCTGATTAGCAGAGCACCCACAGCTAGGGTTTTTGTTTCTACTTGTGGTACACATTCACACATGCTGGGGTGCACATAAAAATGTATTCTGCACATGGCTAGAACAAATCATACAGGACTGGCAGCTGTAAACAAACTTTATGGGACTGTGGGAAACTTGGACACACCCAGAATAAGTGGATGCACCTGGTTAACTAAAAATCATGGTGGACCATAGATGTTGCTGGACCAGAGAATGCCAGACTAGAAAGGTTCAACCTGTAGTACAATGGCAGGAAAAGGGGACCTGAAGTCTATAGAAGGACACTAAACTATTGTATTAATAATGATGTTATTAATCCTAATGGCTATTGTTCCTGCCCTCACACTCATCTGACAGATAAGATACATCTGGGAGATATCAAGTGACAATATTCCACTATTTTCAAAAAAAGGGCAATTCTTCTATAAAGGGACCAGACAGCCCCATGTTTTAAAATATTCCCCAACCAATAAACCAGTCAAAAAGTACAAGCAGAGACCTCTCAGGGTATGTCTCCACGGCAACCAGATGTGTGACTTCAGCACACACAGGCACACCCAAGCTACTTTAATCTGGGTAGCTCAACAAGCAATAGAAGCAAAGCCATGACAGCATGAGGAGCAGCCCAGGCCGTATAAACCCTCCTGCAACCCTGAATCTATGCTCAAGTGGCTATCTTGTGCTGCCTCCCATGCTGCCATGGCTCACTGTGGTTGTCATTCAAGCTAGTGAGGTCAAAGCCATCTTGGGTATGTCTACACGTGCTGCCATCACACCACTGACTGCAGTGGACACATACTCTGCTGCATTGAGTGCCACTGACTCCTTGCACAATCAGTTCTTTAACTATTCTTGTGACAGCAAAGAGTGCAGGTTCTTCTTCTATAATTGTATAGGGCCTGGATCTGGAGTCCTTCCTTCTGTTCTCTTATGTGTGTTCACAGTCCCACTCACTGTAGCACAGAGTCCCAGAATAATGAAGAAATCCCAAGGGCTGCTTGCCTAAAAACGGCTTCCCAACATAGGTTCATAACTGTTTTGAGACCTCCTTGGTATTTCTTATGGTTCTTCTCCCATGGTAATGTTATACAGTAATTCCTCATTTAACATGTGCCCGCTTAACATGTTTTCATGATAGCACGATTTTTTTTTAGGGAACGTTTTTTGAATTATATGACCGTTCCCAGAATAACACAATTTCTCCAGCCGGCCCATTGCCGGCTGCTGCACGGGGCTTCCCCCGCCTCTCTGCAAAACGGTGGAGGGTTTGCTGCTCACTGCACCATTCCCCACTGACTCCCCCTCGCCGGACGCCTTGTCCCCTCTCTTCTGCCCCCACTTGCAGGCTGGCAGTTGGGTTTCCCCAGCCGGCCCATCACCAGCGGTTGCGCGGGGCTTCCCCCACCTCCCTGCAAAGCGGTGGAGAGTTCGCTGCTCACCACGCCGTTCCCCGGTGACCCCCCCCCCCCTCGCTGGATACAGTGTGGGTCCTGGCAGACCCGTCACAGAGGCATACTCCCAACCCAATCCCCCTCCCCTCTCCTCTCCTTCCCTTCCTCAGAGCCAAACACCTCCCCTCCCTGCTGTAAGCTAGTCTCCTTTCTCCCCCAACCTTATGTCCTGGTCCCAACAGATACCACCGCTTGAAACGCAACCCCCAATTTTTCCATTATTTTCAATGGGAAAATTGACCCCGCATAACACATTTTCACTTAACACGATCATTTTCTGAAACATATCTATAGTGTTAAATGAGGAACTACTGTATTCTTTTGGAATAGAGGACACTGAGCTGGATTCTTCTTATTTTACCAGGTGAAGATGCACTATGCTTCTGTCCTATTTCCCAAAAGCTGTGACCGCAGAGATCTTGTTCTGATAACCCGTAAAAAATGGAGAAGAAGCAGTGAGGTCATGATTTTCCAAAACAAGTAATGATTTTGGGTGCCCAATTTAAGTTACCTGAAAGGGGGCTGGTTTTTAGAGGGAAAGGAATACACCCAGAATCCCTAATTACTTCTTAAAATCTTGTCCTTGGAATTTTTCGATAGGAGCCTTATAGAAATATTTCTATACCTCATTCATTAAACATTTTGTTTAATACTCTCTGTTGTTCTGTCCTCACCTGTAGCCTGTGTGAACAAAATGAACCCTTTTGCCTCCAGTGCAGTGAATCATCCTTCTAATGGCATAGTATTACTCTCTGCGGAGTTAATACTATTTATAGACACATATTATGATAAGATATTGATGGGATTTACTCAGTTTGCACTATCCATATGCAGAAAGCTGGAGCAGATTTTCTTGCTAATGTTAATTTCATTGACATTTCTTAGGATCCTCCAATCTACCTGAATATTGTCAATAATGCTACAGTGCCACAGAGCTTTTAGGGAGTTAAAGAACCACACTGGGGAGACTACAAAAGGGGTGGGGGGGCATTACCAAAGCAGAATGCACTCAACGCATGAATATTTCAGAGCTGGACTGCAATTTCAAGAGTTAAAACTGGAGATTTATTTTGTAGGTGGGAGAAAGACAGTCCCATCTCACATGCTATTTTCTGTTCAAAGCACAGATGCCATTAACATGTGTGATCCTTTTCTCTGGAGTTTCTAGCCTGAATAAAACCAGAGTTTGTGTTTCCTAGTTTTAAAGTGAGCTGGCTTTTGATAAAGTGGCTGTGCTAAGTAATTCTGACCAATTTATCAGAAAGCACTGTGTACCACTGTAGCTGACCCCTCTGAGCTAGAAAGCATTATCTTCAGCCTGCAGAAATGTGTTTGACTGAGAGCACCATGTCTTTAATATAGTACAAATGAAGAGGCCAAATTTAACTTTGAGGTGCTCCAGAAGACATGCTACATATTTTTCTAACAGTGTCTTTTCTAATGCCTTCAAAAAATAAAGTATTATTTGGAGTGCATTTTCAGGAGAACATCAAATTATGTTTTTAGCCTTTCCAAACATAAATAGTGGCCGAGTTTCCAATAGTATCAAATGTTTGTTCTACGTTCAAGAGTTTTATTCTCCACAGATGTCCCTTAACTATAATATAGTGTCTTTGATCGGCAGATTCAAGTAATACCATGGAGGAAGAATACCTTGGGGGAGATCCAAATGGCACAGCTCAGTATAGTGTGAATCAGAACAGAGATATAAAAAGATATTTTCAGAAATTTTGGAGCATGAAGTTAGAAATAATCTAATTAGGACAGTGTACCTTTCACCATTTTTTGTTTCATGATATTCACTCTTTTTTATTTGTTTGGTTTTTGGTGTTTTCTTTGTCTTTTCACTCTGTGTAGCCCTCCACTCCCAGAGGTTGTGTTATCACAGTTGGGTAAAATGCAGAAGCCACCACTGCATAAAAACGAGTAGTCTTGTGGCACCTTAGCCCTGGTCTACACCAGGGAGTTATTTAAAAAAAACTTCCTCTATTTCAAAATAAAAAGTGGAGCTTCCACACTACCAAGCCCATTATTTCAAAATAAGGGGGTAGTTATTTCAAAAAAAGAATGCCTGCTTTCCATGAGAAATAATCCTTATTTTGAAATAGTTGTTTCAAAATAGTGGTAGTGTGCTGCTATTTTGAAATAAATAATCCACAGAGTTATTCAGAGTAATTATTCCCTAGTGCTTCCTGGAGCTCTAAGTCGAAGTAGTGCGTCCACATTAAGGGCGCCTGCCTCGGATTAATTTTGAGGCTTCTCTGTAGCGTGGACATGCTATTTTGAAATAGTTATTTCAAGAGTTATTATTTCAAAATAGGTAATTTTGAAATAATTTCCTAGTGTAGACATGCCCTACAAGTATTTTTGTTAGTCTTTAAGGTGTCACAGAACTACTCATTTTTTTAAAGGTATAGGCTAACACGGCTACCCCCTCTAAGATTTTTATTGTATAAAAACTAACCCATTCTTGACTAGTAACCTGGCTCATTTCAACTGAAAAATGATGGGGCTGGGGGAGGAGTCAAAATATCATGAATTCTTTTCAGATTAGCAAAATTGTCCATAAATATGGGTCTAATTTAAAGTTCGTAACATCATGCAGAAACCCTTAAATGCTGGTAATTTTGCATTTTGCTCTGTATATTTAATTCACCTTTTTATATAGGCGTTCTTTTTCATTGGGGTCTTATGTATTGTTTTTTTTATAATTAGGAATTATATGGTCATTTTGCATGGCCAGGGAAAGCAATCTGTTCTTAGAGAAGGATGAATTATGTAGTCAAACAGGTGACACATACTAGTTATGGTTGCTTTCAGTAACCTGAAATATAATCCAACTACACCTACTGCTTTTTCAGATGTCAGCTTTACCATCTGCTGATGAAAAAATTCATTTATCACTGAGGAAATACTAAACAGTGCTGCGGTCATTTGCACTATTATCAGGCTATGGTTTTTTAAATAGCTTGATCTTTGTTCATTAAAAAATATGAAACCATTATGCAAGACAGAAAATTTAAAGCAAATGTTGATACAGTTCCTTTTGTAGGCTACCAGAGAAATAAAAGAACATTACAAAACTGTTAAAACTAGAGGAACAGAAGAAACAATTCCGTTCCCTTGAAAATACTTAGGAAAACTTGGAGATAATGCAATCATTTCTGGAAACAGAAGCATAAAGTCAGCTCTAAGGGGTGGATGAAATCCATATGCCAGTGAAGTCAATGGAAATTTTGCCATAGAAATAAATGGAAGTTTGGCCATTAACTTCAGCAAAGTCAGGATTTCATAGAATCATGAAAGATCTTAGAAGATTAGGGTTGGAAGAGACTTCAGGAGGTCATCTAATCCAACTCCCTTCTCAAAGCACGACCAACCCCAGCTAAATCATTGCAACCAGGGCTTTGTCAAGCCTGATTGTAAAAACCTCTAAGGATGGAGATTTCACCACCTCTCTAGGCAACCTATTCCAGTGCTTTACCACCCTCCTAATCACTCCCCTCCATCTGCTGGCAATGCTCTTACTAATGCAGCCCAATATGCTGTTAGCCTTCTTGGTAGCAAGGGCACCCTGTTGACTCATGTTGAGCTTCTCATCCACTGTAATCCCCAGGTCCTTTTCTGCAGAACTGCCACTTAGCCAGTCAGTCCCCAGCCTGTAGCATAAGATTCTTCTGAACCTTATCAGATTTCTTTTGTCCCAGTCCTCCCATCTGTCTAGGTTACTCTGGACCCTATCCCTACCTTCCAGTGTATCTACTTCTTCCCTACAGCTTAGTGTCATCCACAGAATTGCTGAGGGTGCAATCTGTCTCATCATCCAGATCATTAATGAAGATGTTGAACAAACCCAGACCCAGGACCGACCCCTGAGGCATTCCTCTTGATACTGGCTGCCAACTAGACATTGAACCATTGATCACTACCTGTTGAGCTCGACAATCTAGCCAGCTTTCTATCCACCTTACAGTCAATTCATCCAAGCCATACTACTTTAACTTGCTGGCAAGAATGTTATGAGAGAATGTATGAAAAGCTTTGCTAAAGTCAAGGTATTTACATCCACCACTTTACCCATATTCACAGAGCCAGTTATTCATCAGAGAATGCAATTAGATTGATCAGGCATGATTTACCCTTGGTGAATCCATGTTGACAGTTCCTGATCACCTTCCTTTTCTCCAAGTTTTCAAAATGGATTCCTTGAAGACCTGCTGGGGACTGAGGTGAGGCTGACCAGTCTGTAGTTCCTTAGATCTGCCTTCTTCCCTTTTAGAAAGATGGGCACTGCATTTGCCTTTTTCCAATCATCCAGACCTCCCCTGATCACTACAAGTTTTCAAAGATAATGGCCAATGCAATCACATCAGTCAACTCTCTCAGCACCCTCAGATGCATTAGATCTGGTCCAATGGATTGTTCATGTCCAGCTTTTAAAAATAGTCCTTAACCCATTCTTTCGCTACTGAAAATTGCTCCCCTCCTTTCCATACTGTGCTGCTCAGAGCAAGGCCAAAAAGCATTGTCTGTAAGACCAAGGCAAAAAAGCATTAATTTGTCACTAGGCTGCCTTCCCCATTCAATAAGGGTCCCACACTTTCCCTGACTTTCTTATTGTTGCTAACAGACCCGTAGACACCTTTCTTGTTATCCTTAACATCCCTTGCTAGCTGTAACTCTAGTTATGTGTCGGCTTTCCTGATTACATCCCTGCATGCTTAAGCAATAGTTTTATACCCCTCCTTAGTCACCTGTCCAAGTTTCCACTTCTTGTAAGCTTCCTTTTTGTGTTTAAGCTCACCAAGGATTTCTCTGTTATACCAAGCAGGATGTCTGCCACATTTGCTATTCCTTCTGCTCATTAGGATGGTTCGTTCCTGAACACTTAATAAGGCCTCTTTAAAATACAGCCAACTTTTCTGGACTCCTTTCCCCCTCATATTAGCCTCCCAGTGGATCCTGCCCATCAGTTCTCTGAGGGATTCAAAGTTTCACCCAGTCTCCGTTAAAGAGACATATTATAGCAGTCTTTCACATGGCCACATTAGCCTTCCAAGCAATGTTGATTAAGCGATCTAACAAACTGACTCCGAGCTTGTAGGAACTAAGATTTACATAATCTCTGGGCTTGTCTATGTTGCCCCACAGTGAGGACTATGGGCAGACGGGGCCATCCTTAAGATATATGGGGCCCTACTAATAAACTGTTGCACCGGTGCTCAATGGCAGCCCGAGAAAAGGGGATGATGATTGTTCAGAGATGTGATTTTATAATCTTCAGCAACACACGAATGAAATATTTTTAAAGAAAATTGTAAACTAAGGTCCTCTAACACAGTACATTCAGAATCTGACATGTGGTTGGCAAATGCCTATGACAATGGCTTCATTAACACTTGAATGACTCTTTCACAGGTTCAATGTTCTGGTAATACAGGGGTGGACAAAAGGGCCTCCACGAGCCAGATCCATTCCACCAAGCGAGTTGATCCAGTCTGTAGAGGCCCTGGTGCTCCCTCCACTCCCAGGCCAATCAGGGCCTGGGGACAGGGAGAAGCGTGCGAAGTCTTAGAAGCGTCACACACTCCTGGCAGGATGGGAGGAGACTTCATACGCTCCCCCTGCCCCCAGACCTATCAGTCTCCTCTCGCCCTGCAAGGGGCTCATCATTTAAAGTCAACCACCAGCTGTTCTCTGGAGGAAGCAGAGCTATAGAACAGCAATAGGAAGAAGAAGGAGGGTGACCCGCAGGTCTGGGGGCGGGGGAGGGAGGGAGAAAAGGCTTATACCGGATGGGACCCCTTCGTTCTGCTTCCCCCTCACCTCCGAACCCTCACTCATGTACCCTGCCCCCAGCCTCCTGTGCTGCCCCTCCCATATCCCCAAGGCCCTACCCTGACTTCTTCCACCCCTCCCCATACCATCAACCCCCTGCCCTGAAGGGCCCAGGCAATGCAAGGTAAGTCTGCTAGTATTTAATAATCAAGCCTCCTCTGGCCCAAAACCTGCTCTGGCCTTTGCTGGTTTAAGACTAGAGTAACTCTCTTGACTTCCATAGATTTACACCAGTGTAAATGAGAGCCAGAATCTCATCCTCTGTGTGGTGGCATAGACGAATGATTTGAAATCCACTAGAACTCCTAGGGGGTCCCGGGGAATGCTTAATGCAATAGGGTCTCACTTAGCTGCTTGAGTGTAGTGGTCAGATACTTGCCAGTAGAGATAACATTTCTGAGCTAAATTATCTGGTCCACAAGTTGTCAGTTTTCAGATTAAAGGTAGGGTCGTTCAGACACTGACATACCATGAAAACAGCTTGAACTGGAATTGATTTGTTTTCGTTCTCCTTTGAAAAGTAGGACATTTAAGCCTGGACAGGTGTTTATAGCTACTGTCTGCAATCGTATTATAAAAGCATTGTAGAAACAAAAAGTAGGTGCACAAAGATCAGTAGCTCTCTGAGCAAGTCTGCTACTTTTTTTCAAATCTTTCCCTTTGTCAGTTTTCTTAGCAGCAATGCCCTGGGCTTTGCTTTGATCAAAGCTGGAACAACTACCCTGGTACATTTGCTTGATTAGTATGTTGAAGGTTCCTCATCTAAACACAAACATGGGCAGAGGAAGAATGAAATCTCTGCTTTACTAGGCATGCCATGTATTTTTAACTGCTGATGGCTGTCAGAACAACAGAATAAAAAAATATGACTATTTGAATATAAATAGGGAATTGATCAAATGCTGTATGAAGCCCGTGAAAATGTAAAATATATTTATTGTTTGAAAATGCCACTTTCCAGTGTCTATAAGATGTGCTATATAGAGTTTGGCAGTGCTAGAACTATTTAAAAAATCACTATTTTTAAAACATAGACAAAAATATGTATTTTTCTCTAGCGTCATTGGAAATAGCTGGACTATTTTGACTAAATTTTCCAAAAATAAAATTGAGTCGGAGACAGACAAAATTTCAGCCTGAATAATTATAATTTTGCCAAACTTTTTAGCAATGGAAAACTAAGCCTGATACTGAGAAGTGTTGAGCAACCTTAATAAGAGGTGACATCTATAATATTAAACAAAGCTGTGTTATTTCTCCTCTGTTGTGCCCTAATCTTCCTAGGTGACCTATGGCAAGTCTTAGGGTGTGTTGGCCTTGCTGCAGTATGTCTGCACCCTCTCAGCTTGCAGAATCCTAGAACCCAGGCTGCAGCCCAAACATCTACACCACAATTAAACATACCCTTTGCCTTAGCCCCATGAGTCCAAGTCCCCTGGCACAGATCAGCTCCAGGTTTTCAATGGCAGTGTAGATGGAACCTTATTCTTTCTGTGCCTCAGTTTTCCCATCTGTAAAATGGAAACGATGCTGTGTGCTGTGATGTTTGTAAGACACTCAGATATTATGGTTAATGAGCATCACAGACATACTTAAACTTACAACTCTTCAACTGAGGCAATAGTCAAAGCTAATGAGTGAAATCACAGACTTATATTGATTTTATGTTCTATGCATGAGCCGTTTGGGATTCCTTTGAGATTAGATAAATTTGCTGACACGGCGCAATGGGATAGGCTCCTATATTTCTTCCTCACAGCTGTCAGCCACTATTGACTTGCACATTGTTACAATGCTGCATTCAAATTCAATAAGTGTCTCATCTTATTTAGAACAAAAGGGGGGAGGGATTGGCCTGGTAGTCCCAATAAAATGAAAGCCATTCAAATAAATGATTTTATAAAACTACTGAACACTCCTGCTGAATATGAAGTGAAACTTGGTGCTATTAACTGTGGCTATATCAGAGTTAGTTTAACTTTGATTATTCAATTCACTGTGAAACAGTGCACCTAGCATTAAAATGCTGCTTGTAAGAAATGCAGAACAAAGAAAAGGGACCCTTTTGCTGTATATATGTGATGTGAGGGTGGGGAACTCTTTTTTAAAAAAGAGAGAAAATCTATATCTAAACTTCAAGCAAAAAATGAACTGGGAAATTGAAGATTAACATTTGAGCTCTGACTATGTAAAGTGATCTTTAGACCAGAACAGAGGAGCCGACAGCATCTGTGGGCCCTGGATAAGGTGGTGGTGGGGGCCTGGCTTCATCCCAGAAGGGGCAGGGCCTTAGAGCGCAGCTCACCTCCCCAGCCCTCAGAGCGACACAGAGTGTGCGGTGTGGCATTTCAGTGAAGATTTAAAGAGCCCGGGGCACTGACTGCTGCCACAGTAGCAGCAGCCAATGGGAGCCCTGGGCTCCTTCCAATCACCAGGTCCTGGGGCAACTGCCCTCAATACCCCTCTCCCAGTGTGCCTGGACCACAATATCACATAACTATTATTGTGTAATGATTGAAAAACACGGTAGAAGGGATAGATGCATGAAAGGATGCCAGTAGATCGAAGTAACCCAGAAGCGTGAAGGCAGGCAGATTTACTGAGGACAGATCCTGCATACGGCTACTTCTACACTACGGGTTTTCTCAGCAAACATATGCTAATGAGGGACTAATTTGCATGAGTCACAATCTCATTTCCATATTTTCTGCTGATCCATTTTTGCACTAGGGTTTTTGGGCAAAAACAAGCAGTATGGATGTTTTCTTTTGGCGCAAAACCCCCTTTTTCTGCAAGATCGGTATACCTCCTTTTTTGGAGCATAAGGATCTTGCAGAAAAAGGGGTTTTTGAACAAGAAGAAAATGTCCACACTGCTTGTTTTTGCGCAAAAACCCTAGCACAAAAACGGATCGGCAGAAAATATGCAAATGAGATCATGACTCATGCAAATGAGTCCCTCGTTAGCATCTTTTTTGCCGAGAAAACTCATAGTATAGACATAGCCTACATGTCTACAGTTAGCCCTATGGAGTGCTAAGGAGAGGTAGATGGGGGACTGAAGTGAGCTGGAGGGGTACATTTTCAAAAACATTTGAGAACTGATTTGAATGGAAAGTCAACATTGCTAAAATTCCACTGTGACAATTCAAGCGTTAATGTTATAGCCCCAGATCCCTGTATACAAAAGGTAGAAATTATAAAATGATTTGCAAAGCATAGCCCTCAGAATTTGCTTAGCCAGTGAATCTGAAGTAGTGTTCTGCTAATCAATGAGATAATGATTTCTCAATGTGCTAATCCATCATTTTAGCACAGTACCCAGTTTAGCAATTGCTCGTGCTAATCATGACAAGATCCAGAACTATTACAAGCACAATGCTAGGATCATTCACAGATCTAAAAGAGATGCTAGATTATTGAGGGAAATCCTGAAATACAATAATTTCCCTTCAAATATGTCTGTTCTACCTAAGATTCATAGATATAGTTATCTGAATATTTACCATATTACCTAAAATTGACTATGCTTACCATAGGGATACATGAGCACTGCAAATAAGGAGGAAACATTAATTAAATATCAAATATATTGTTTTCAATTGGCAAGTTCAAGTGTGAGCTTGTCTATAAAGATGCTTTATAAGACAAGGGTTTTCTCATCTTTAAATTCCATCTTCTCCTAGTCATGGGTAAGTTAAGTGAAAAATAGTTTCAGAGGTGTGAACAAATACCTTTGCACAGGTTTTTGTACCATTGGACACATGGATGCAGGGAGTACTAGATCTCTGCTGAATACTGAATGATTGCTCACTGCACAGGTACTTGGGTGCTTGTGGTCAGTGAGAGGCAGTGTAGCCTAGTGGATAGTACCCTGGCCTGAGATTCAGGACAGCAAGGTTTTATTTTCAGTTCTGCCAATACCCTGCTCTGGGACACTGCACAAGTCATTAATGCTTCCGTGGCTCCAGTTTCCTGTCCTATGTCTGTGATGTCTGTTTAGATCCCTAGGATGGACAACCATAAATAGTGGTTGGGTTACATGAGTGGCTCTCCGTCATCTCAGGCTATGTCTACACTATGGGGCCTTATCGGAAAAAGGTATGCAAATTGCACTCCGCAATTTATGTACTTTTTTCCAATAGTTTTTTCGGAAGAGGCTTTTCCGAAATGTGGCCCGTCTACACTGGGAAATTTTGGGGAAAAAATCCTCTCTAAGAAGAGCCCTTCTTCCTTGTGGAAGGAAGAAGACAGGGCTTCTGAAAGAGCGTGTCTGCTCTTCCACCAAAAAAAGTAGAAGACCAGACGCATTCCCTGGATGCAGCGGAGGTTTTCCGGAATACTGGAGGTATCTGAGAAAAACCCCGTAATCTAGACATAGCCTCAGTGGGCCACAGCAGCCTTAGCGTACTGGAGTTCTACCTGTCTTCTTGCGGCCCCTTTGTCTGCCCCCATACCCCATGCACCTCTTGTGCACAGGAGCACCGGAGCCCTGCACAAACCTGTTCCTCTTCCTCCCTCCCAGTACCTTCAGAGCCCGCGAATCACCTGATTTGCACTCCAACCCCACTCCTCCCCCTCCTTCCCATTGTTGGAACACCTCAAACAGCTGATTCACAGTATTCCAGCTCTGGGAGGAAAGGAGAAGAGGGGGACAGAGCACAAATGAGGCGATTTGCAGCCTCTCCAGAAGTGCTGAGAGGGAAGGGGGAGGTGTAGAAAGTGAGGGGCTCTGGTGCCCCAGAGCGCAAGAGGCACATGGGCAGAGGAGGGCAGCAAGGGGGTCCAGAGGTCACAGGTGGATCCCCAGTGGGCCACAGGTTACCCACCACCGTTCTAGACTATAAACTCTTCAGGCCTGGGAGTGCTGGGAGTGCATTCTATGTGCCACAATGCAGCAATTTCAAAGAAGGGAAAACTTTCTAATTGAGCTTTTGATTTTGTTTTATGAGACTGGATCACACTTTCAGTCCATCCTAGGCAAGCTAATGTCATACATGTGCTGGATTTTCTAAGCAAGGTACCATAACTCCCATCAGCCTCTTTCCCATGGCGCATACCTTTCCTTTTGGCCAGGCAAGGGAAAAGGTCTTGAACCAGAGGGAATAAACCCATTTCACCAATCTGCGTATGTGGGCTGTTGGGGGATGTGGTGACAGCTTGGTCAGCAGGGAGCTGTGTAGAAGTTGGAGTCAGAAAAGATTCCCCAGAAGCATATGCAGAAACTGCATGTGGACCGTGCTGTGATTTCTGGGCATTGCAGCTGCATGCAGTTCTGTGTGAGACTTATGAAGGAGCAGCAGTGGCTGGGCAGAGAGACAATACAGAAGGGCTCCAAAGAGAGGCATTAACAGAGGCTGTCCTGGTCTAGAAACCAGCAAATATCAATTTGCATCAAATAGAGACTGGCCCAAGGAGGGGCCCCCAGCACTATGCCTGGCCCTTAGCTGGACTGTCGCAGGGGTGCTAACCAGAACTGCTGTTGCCCAGTATAGAACAGTAACTGCTGAGCTTCCATAGCAGGGTATTTGCAACTTTCCTTTTCCAGCTTGCCCTAATAAAACAGCCTCTCCCATAGCCATATGTTTGAGCGATTACTGGAACTCACCAGGTACCATCTCTCAGGCATAGCTGCTGAAGCACCTGCTCACCCCTGAGTCATGGTACACCTGACACACTACTGGCACCCTAAAAGTTTGGTGTACTGACCAGCCCTAACAATTGCAGATGGTAAATTTTTTTCAGAGGGATTGAGAGTTACACACATTTATCCATCCCTGAAAAGTTGCATAGATGCTTCAGCTGTGTTTTTCAATCTAGACAGTCATCTTGTGCTGTGCAGGAGTGTTTGATTGTGCACATGTGACTATTCCTATCAGTATGAGCTATGTGAGTCTTTCACACACACCACACACACACACACACACACACACACACACACACACACACACACACACACACACACACACACAGAAAGATGAGTAGCCCACGAGCGCTAGCAATTATTATAACACTTTTCTGTAATGGCTCTGTCCCTCAGCTTTCCCTCCCACTAGAGTGAGTGGATATGGGTATCACAGTGACAGGGAGGAGCAATGGGTGGCAAGCCATTGGTATTCCCTGGATACAGCAACATGGTTTTTAGGTTGGCAGAGTTTGCTAGTGAGTCACTTCTGATGACAGAGGATGATATTCATAAGAATGTGGGCCTTGGTAGATCACTCTTCTCCCTTCTGTCTATAGATTGTGGCATCATGCAAATAAAGTTCTTGTTAGATAATATAGTTCAAATTATTTTTACGTGGAGATTGATGGACTGCAGAATTCTGCTGTTAAGTGTACTTCTTCAGGTGCCACTAAAATCAAGAAGAGCTGGGCAGGCATTGCAGAGGGCAAAATTTGACCACAAGACCTTTCAGCCTATTCTTATGCAGTTGCTTTAGCTAAAGCCCGAAAGGTAATGCTTGAAATTATGGCCTGTCATAGAACAGTAGCTTTCAAACTCCATCATAATTGCTGTCTTAGAAATAGCACAGGAGAGTTTCCGGACAAAGCCATTACTGTTTAAAGGACAAAAGGAGGGTAGTTAGCTGACTGTGCTCAGAACTGGGTTATCAAATTAGCTTCAGCCACTTTCAATTACAGAATCTCACAGTTTAGAAATAAGTTCTGTAGGAAGGGACATAATTCGTTTTCCACAATGAGCAAAAGAACGCCACCATCATTATTTCACAAGGAGCAGGCAGTATAACTAACTCCAGCAGAAGGTTCCTCCAAAAGAAAACAGGATTTGATTGGCACTAACAAGGAACAAGATTACCCTGCAGCTTGACTCCAGTGGATTTTGCAGTCCTGCTGCTATGGAAGTGACCTTGGGACTCATCCAGGAGGGATTTACTTCTAAAGGTATTCTAAGCCATTTGCTAATGAAACATAAGTAACCAAAAAATTAGAGCCATGGGAATTGACCACTTCCTATATCATTTTAGCTGTAGTCTAGGGCATCTCCTGCAAGGAGGATGCTAGCCAGCTACAGATTACTACAGCAGTGCCAGAGAAGAAAGGAGAACTAACTGCTCTGTGGGGAGATCAGCTGCTGGCCACCTTGTTATTACGGATGTGCAAGGATAGTTGGATCTCTGACTTAATTATTTTCTTCATGGATTTGTTCCATCCATCAAGGTCAAAAATCTGTAATAGGAGGTGAGGAGCAGACCCCAATGTCTGAGGATGAGAAACCTCTTCCCCCAAGGCTGAGAGAGGCATAGCTGTAACACCCGGGGGGGAGGAGATGTTGGGAGGTTGTGGTTAGAGGCTTGAGGGTCATGAAATCTAAGACATACAGGAATCGGTCACAATTCCCTTCAAAGGTAAAATGAATAATTTATGGGATGGTAAGTAAAAGCACAACAAAAGGTGAAGTTGATGTCTGCCTACTTAATTTTATTTGCACATTAAACACAAATAAGCAAAGAGCAGATGAGAGACTAAAATCTACTACTGATGTACTTGGCCCAAACATCTGAGGTGAAATTCTGACCCTATTAAAATCAATGGAGATTTTTGTCATTGACAGCAGTGGGGCCGGAACATCACTTCTTGTTGCTATTGGTTGATTGCTTTATTTTAATTATTTGTTCTCTTTCTTTTTCTCAGTCCCGATAGGCACAAAAAATGCAATAAGCACCACACACACACACACACACACATGCAAATCCCCCAAATCAACAGACACAGGGAGATTTTCTCTCTATTCTAATTAATTTCCCAGTTCTTTTTGTGAATATTTATTTCATGTTCAACAGAAATCTATTTTAGACATTTTACTTGAAAAATGATTGTCTAGGGAAATTTCATACTATTTCACACTAGATTTGTTTTTACAGATGTGCAAGGACAGTTGGATCTCTGACTTTATTATTTTCTTTATGAGTTTGTTCTGTATATTAATGGATATATTTTGACAATGTCCTGTTTTTTACAGCTACTGCAACTCCATGTATACTTTTCTAGATAATGTAAAATATAATCAGCCTTATGGATGAAATTGAATTGGCAGAAAGAATGGGAATGCCAGTTCCTATTAGCTGTGCAATAACAGATCTCACTATCAAGAGTGCAAAATATTCCTTTAAAGGAAGTGTTGCAAAGGGACTACATACAGCATTTGTCCCAATTTGATGTTCATACTCATCATGTGATAGAGAAGGAGAAACAACTGAGAACCTGAGAGAGAAGGAATCATCAGTCACAGCCTGAAGATGCATTGGGAATGTGGCCCAGAGAAAAGTTTAGAGAGAGCTTTTGGGCTAAGTGCTAACAGGCCTGGAGATGTGATTCAAGAAACCGTCCCCTGCTGTTTCATTCCTCTGGTGTTTAGGAAAACAGGACTCTGTACAATGTTTATAAACAAGCAGGATCATATAAAGATCCCCAATTCTATCAAATTCTCCTCTTAATGGAAACAACTTTCAGGCTCCTGATCTTTGGTGAACTGTCCAGGCCAAAAAAGGGGTTAATAATATTCTCAATACTCTGGCACAGAGAAGAGCTTCCTTCTCCTTCTCAGAATGAGGAAGACATGGGAGAGCAACAGGAAGTTTGGAAATATTTTAATATAAATGTAGAGTGTGCCTGTAGCTGAGCTCTCACCCCCACTCCAAGTGAAACAAGGGTTTATTTATTTATGATTTATTTATTTTAAATATTTTTACCCTGCCTCTCTATTTAAAATATTCAAGGTGGCTTACAAAAAATTTTAAAACACAATATCAATATATATAAAAAAGTAAAATATGAGACCCCAGGGGGACATAAAACCTGCTAAGACTGGGAGAGGGCTGAGACTATGGATCAAGCAGCTGAGACAAATAGCAGCCAATTAAGGCCCAGCTAGGGTTGTATGAATAGAGGCTCCTGGAGAGACAGAGAAGACTCTTGCTTCAACTGTGGAGTAGGATGGACCTGGCTGCTGGTAGGCCAGAGAGGGTACCTGAGGCAGAGCAGGGCTGGGGAAGGGCAGACAGAACTAGGGAGCAAACTTGCAGGCAGAGGCCTTGCTCTCAAGGTACTAGCGCTGAGGCAGACAGCCAGAGCAGTAGAAGGCAGCAGGTCCATCCCCTTGCAATGATGAGCGGCCATTTCAGACTGCAGTTTGCCCCTGGGGCAGGTGCTAGAGGTGACTGGCAGTGTGTCACTGAGGTAAGGTGAATATAGGGCAGGGGTGGGCCAGATCTGGTCTGCCAAATCTTTTAATCTGGCCTGCCTGCCCCTGCAGCATGGAGCAGCACTGCTCAAAGTGGTTAGCTGTGCCCTGTGGCCCTCTCTGTGCTGCATGACCCTGCCCCGGCAAAATCTCTCAGTTCCCATTGGCTGGATACTGGCCAATTGGAGCTGGGAAATTTTGCTGGGGGCAGGGGCATTGTGTGAGACCTCCTTCCCCTCCCCCTCCCCCCAGAGTGCGAGAGTCACCTGGAACATCCAGCCAGGGACTCCTATTGTGGTCTGGGAAGTGGGCAGAGTGGGGACTCTCCCCCAGTCTACAGGGAGGATCTAAAGAGCCCTAGACTTCAACTAATTCCAGGGAACAAATAAAGAGAAAACAGGGACAGGCATAGAGGTCCAAGGGCTAAAATGAGGGACTGGATGGGGACACGGAGCAGAGAACCCTGGACAGCATCTACTGCCTCTCAAAGGCCTCAAGACAGACAATGGATGCTGCCCAGTAGAACTCTGCCTGGATGCATGAACCAATATAGGACTGGAAATAGACCCCACAGTTGCAGGCCCCTCCTTCAGCTAACCTCTGCTGCCTAGTCCTGTAAATTGCCATCTTGGCGATAGCCAGGAAGAAGTTGACGAGAAGGTCCCACAACTTTGTGGGGTCATGGAAGGGGTGTGCATAAATTAATAGGTGAGGGGGAAAGTGCAGTCAGAACCTCAACAAGAGGTTCTGGAGGAGCCAAAAGAGGGGCTGTAACCAGGTACACTTGAGGCTACATCTACACTGGCATGATTTTGTGCAAGAAATCTTATGCAGAAGAGTTCTTGTGCAAAAACTCTTCCAGAAGAGAGCGTCTGCACTGGCATGTGCCTTTGCGCAAGAGATGTGCTTTTGCGCTAGAGCATCCGTGCCAGTGTAGATGCTTTCTTGCGCAAGAAATTCATGTTGCCTGTCTACACTGGCCTCTTGCGCAAGAACAGTTGCACAAGAGGGCTTATCCCTGAGCGGGAGCATCATAGTTCTTGAGCAAGAAGCACTGATTTCATACATTAGAACGTCAGTGTTCTTGCGCAAGAACTCACGGCCAGTGTAGATAGGCAGCAAGTTTTGGTGCAAAAGTGGCTGCTGTTGCGCAAGATCGCACCAGCCTGAGAGTGCTGCCTCAGAGTGCTGATAATCGGGAGTTGCTTAGGTAAGTGCCTCCCATCCAAAGCCTGCCTCTGGAACCCCACCCTCTCCTGCATTCTCTCCTATACCTCTACCCCCCAGGCCAGAATCCTCTTCTGCACCCAGACCTCCTCCTGGACCCTGCATCCCAATCCCATGCCCCGATCATAGCCCTCCCTTACCCAGACTTCGGATGTTAGTGTGTACTTGATAAGTCCAGGCTTATCAATTAATCTTAATGGTAACATGCATTCCTACCCCACCCCCTGCTGCCTCTGAATCAGAGGTAGCAAGAGAGAGAAGACAGGAGCTGGCTTTTAAGCCTGAGATAGGCAGCAGCGCAGGAGGAGAGGGGCAGACGGAAGCAGGTACATGCAGGAAGCATGGAACGATCATAAGAGCTACACAAAGAAAACAATGATCTCACCAAATCAAGCATTTGAATTCAAGTGAAATCTCCACCCTGCAAGGATAACATGTACGCTATCAAACTCTACACGAAAGGCAGCTCAATCAGGTAATGTAATTGGCACTCTCCCAAGCTTTTTATCTTTGTCTGAGTGGTGCTCAAAAAGGAGTGAAGTTCTTTCCTTCTCTTGGAAATATTGATGGTAATCAAGGAAATTGCTTACTGCCAAGTGTCCCACTGTTAGGCAGGAGTGCAAGGAAATGCATGAGAATGCAGGAACTAAGGATGTGCTGCCGCACCACCAGGTTTTATTCAGGGCTGTGCTCCCTGGCAGTTGGTCCTACTCCCTGACCACTGGGCAGTGCTTAGGGCTCTGCTCCGCAGCCCCACACATGGGGTCTTGGCTGTGGGCCTCGGACCTGGGACTCTGCTTTCTGCCATATGTCCACCTCCTGCCTTGATCCCTTATCCCTGCCTGGGTCCCCCCACTGCCCCGAGACATGGCACTGTTCCCAGCCCCAGCTTGAGTGGGTCACCGATGTAAGGGGGTGGCTTTCAGCACCCCAGTATTAAAAGGTTCCAGTGCCACAGCATGAGAACTAAGAGGAAATGGCTTATGGAAACTCAGATTTGGTCCATAGAACCAAATAACCATTTTCAATTATGAAAGTAAAAGTCCCTGGACCAGACTGTGAGCAACTTACTCACCCTATTGAGCAGTTACTCATAAAAGTAGGCCCACTGAAGTTAACGGGATTATTGCTCACCAAGAACATAAGAACAGCCATACTGGGTCAGACCAAAGGTCCATTTAGCCCAGTATCCTGTCTGCCGACAGTGTCCAATGCTAGGTGCCCTAGAGGTAATGAACAGAACAAGCTCTCATCAAGTGATCCCTCCCTTGTCACTCATTCCCAGCTTCTGAGAAACAGAGGCTAGGGACACCATTCCTGCTCATCCTGGCTAAAAGCAAGGGATGAACCTATGTTTTTTTTGTACCCTGTTGAAGATCTGACCATCACAACTTCCTCTGGCAAGGAGTTCCACAGGTTGACTGTGGGTCTTGTGAAGGTTTAAAACCTGCTATCTATTGATTTTATTTGGTGACCTCTAGTCCTTGTGTTATGGAAGCAATTAAATAACTTCTTATTAAACCTACTACTTGGAAAATGGGGAAACTGAGGCACAGCTGCATTCAGATAGCAGGGAGGTAAGACATTTCTGGTCTTGGATGCCATAACATTATTTGAATCAATTTAAATTCACATGTGCTTAGTTTCCTATCTGGTACTGAATTCTGATACACTTGTCAGTGGCTGGAAAGCCTGGTAACTTGTTTTCTGTCTTGCTATTTTAGATACCTTAGGGGAAAGCCCCAATAAAACGTGTTCAACAAATGCACAGCTTTCCTTCTGACACATACACTCCAGAGGACTGTTATCCGCAGTCAGATCCTATCATGAAATGGGTGGATGATGTACTGCTGACACACAGCAGAGAGGCAGTGTCTGATGACAGCTCCCTAATGGTAGCTCTTCTTTGTTTTACATCTAAAAAAAAGTCAAGTCAGATCTCAGGAGAGAGAATGTGGCTATCCCTAAAGTATTAAAAGTATGTTCAGCGCTTAGTTGTTCTGTTCTGTACAGCATCGCTGTGTCCAATGGCACTTTTGTGTGTTCATGCCCCCAAACCGAAAAGTGAGCAATGTTAGTTTAACATTCCATATAAGTTTTCAATGTATGTTTGCCATTTGATTGCACTTTTATATTGCTGCCATTTTACTTCAAGCAGTAGTTGGGCTAAAATTCAAAATTTTGATTCAAACTTTGTGTGTGTGAATTCCCACTTAAGAGTGTCTTTTAATTGGGTGAATGGTGTTCTATGTAAGTTCTTGGACCTCACTCATCACATAGTATCTGAACACCAAGCGGCACATAAAATGGCGTAACTCCAGATCTGTCACACTTGTTCTCTCATTCTCTCCCCTGTATGAGAGCATGTGCTTTGGAAAGTCTTGCTTTGATATAATATTAGGTTTATTAGCAGAAAGGAGTTCACTTTAACATACAGGCAATGATGTCCTTTAAGGAACAGCATGAGATTGCTGAAAATATAAAAGACCCTTGCTATGCCTCAATTATTAAATATGTTGGAGATCATGATATAATCAAGTTCTGCCAAATATTCAAAGTGTTGCTACAGAAGTGCAGAAATACACCAACCTCTGCTATAGGTATTTCCCTTGGGAGAGTTGCATTCAGAGGAACAATCTGCCTATGGTCTAGTTGGAATACTACCATCATTTGTTGCCCTGAGGTCTATAAACAGGAGGCTAGGAATGTGTTCTGTCTTCCTTTTGTGAGAGTTGTGACTAGCTTGGAACAAAGTTACAATAAGACCAACATATCTGATGTCCAATACTCCAAAAATGGTGATAATCACTGTTCCCCATGAAATTCAAATGAACAGGGCAGTGTGTTATAATGTCTTGGCAGTTATGTCATTTAACACAGACTACATTTGTATTCGTAACTAACTGAAATAGGCAATTTCAAAACTGATTAGAATTGTTACTCTTTAAATGAAAAGAAACAAAGTCTAGGTGGGTGGGGTTTAACTCTACTCTTATACATGTACAATATGATTGAAGGTAGTGGAATTAGTGCAGATCTACACTGCTATAAGTAAGAGCAGACTCTGATCTAGAATTCTGCTGATGTATTAAATACATATCATATGCCTTAACTTCATAGACTTGTGGGGAAAAAAAAATCTCATTTTCTACAGCAGCTTTTCATACCATTGAGCCATTGCTTTCTTAAAAAGCAGACCATATTGTCTGAGTTATCTTATAATGCAATAGCTTATTATGGCCCAGTGGTCTTCTGAATAGCCTGTCGCCTCTTTTCAGTCCCACTTCCCCACCCAAGCCAAATTCTGGGGAGAAAAATGTGTTGTCTTTGTTCTCCTGAAAGTATCTTCATACACAAGCTCCTTCAGTGACAATGTTCTCCACAGTTCCTAAAATAACTCTACATAACCTCCTCAAATAAGTAAAGCCCTTGCTTTTAAGAGAGAGCACAAATTCTTAAGCACAAAAACTGTTATCGTTCTAACGTGATTCTCTTTCTCCTCCATTTTTTGCTTTGTTTGGAGATCACATCCCTACTAGTGGAAATGAATGTTTGGTGTTCAGTTCTATCACTTCAAGTATATTTTCTTTCTTTCTTTTTTTTCCCATAGCCTTTGGTAGCACATATTTGAATTCTCCACAGTCCAATTTGTACACTGTAGTCCTCAACAGTATGTCTGAGAAGATGTAGGAGGACAACAGCTTTATTTATAGCTTAGGTGGATTTTTTTTAAATTAGGTATCATGGAATTGTGTCTGTATTGAACTACTACAGCTTTATTCCTATCAAGCAATTCTTATAATAGTTAATATGCTTGCTCAGTGTTTTCATACCACAAGTTCATTGTTTTACAAGTTGTTTCAATACCATTTTAAATAAAAATGAAGAATTATCTTTGCTTTCCTGCACTAGATGCAAATGAAGTGAATGCTTTTTAAACCTAAATCCCATTATTGTAGAAAAATGAATCAGCATTATATCCCTTATTTGCAGCAAAGTTAGAAGGTTTGCTTCTGTATATTAGTGTAAAACCATATTATATCAGACATATGCATAAATTACAGCCCTGGCAAACACTTACGGCGGCTATTCCAAGGCTCACAAATATCACACGGTTGCAGTAACTTTTTGCTTTCAACTAGAATAGAAGGCAATTTTGTTATATTAATCCATTTCAGTTGCCTTTTTTGAACCTATGGAAGTGACAGCCCTGCTTTCTTGTTGCAGAACTAAAACTCTAGGGCCGTGTCCAGACTCAGGGTTTTTTTTGGGAAAAGTAGCCTTTTCCCGAAAAAACTTCCCCTGCGTCCAGACTCAAGCCGCGTTCTTTCGAAATTATTTCGAAAGAACGCGGCTTTTCTTTCGATGGCGGTAAACCTCAATTTACGAGGAAGAACGCCTTCTTTCGAAAGTTCCTCTTTCGAAAGAAGGCGTTCTTCAATGTAAATAGGCCGTCTTCGAAAGAGAGCATCCAGACTCGCTGGGTGCTCTCTTTCGAAAAAGCGGATTTCTCTTTCGAAAGATCCGCCTGCAGTCTAGACGCGATCTTTCGAAAGAGGCTCTTTCGAAAGATGCTTTCGAAAGAGCCTCTTTCGAAAGAAGCCTGCAGTCTAGACATAGCCTAGGAGGGAAATGACTTCTCCCATCTCTATCCTGCATTGCCAAGTCTTAACTGAGTTTACTTTCTAGAAGTGTCAAAAATTTGTAGGCAGAAGCATCAAAAAAGTCTTTTCATGAAGACATAACATGTTGCCTATAACCCAAGTAAATACAGGTTGACCCTCTAGAGTCTGGCACTCTCTAGTCCAGCAACATCTGTGGTCTGGCATGATTTTAGTTAGCCACGCACTTATGATGGGTGTGTGGCCGTTTCCTATGGTCCCATAAAGTTTGTTGACAGTGTTATTATTTAGATCTAATTTACCTCTAAATGTCTTCTAAGAGCCCAGTAAGCAGTGGAAGTGTTGATAATGCTCCTGGACAATATTGACCTCCATGGTTTCGCAAATTCTCTTGTTTGGCATTGGTCAGGTCCTGAGAGTGCTGGACCAGAGAAGAGTTACTATTTCAAAATAACCAGCCTCTTATTTTGAAATAATGGGCTTGTTGGTGTGGACACTCCACTTGTTATTTTGAAATAACTCCCTAGTGTGGATCAGGGCTAAGTAAGTACATCTACCCAGCAGCGTTATTTCAGAATAATGGCTGTTATTCCGAAAAAACAATGCAAGTGTCTATACAGCAATTCCATTATTTGGAAATAAATCTGAAATAAAAGATAGCTTAACCGACTTCTGTAAACCTCATTCCATGAGGAATAATGCCTCTTCCGAAATTGCTATTTCAAAACAGCAATAGGGTGGACGCCTATGGCCATTCAAAGTAATTACTCCCTAGTGCTTGCTAGGGCTCTGAATCGAGGTAGTACATCCACGTTAGGGAAGCCTGCCTCCCACTAATTTGGAGGCTTCCCTGTAGTGTAGACACACTATTCTGAAATAAGCTATTTCGGAGTATTTCTTCCAGAATAGCTTATTTCAAAATAAGTGTGCATTATAGATGTACCCTGAGTGTATCAGAATGTAGCCCTTAAACCATATTATTTGACAACCGATGGGATTTCTGAATGGCTAACTACCATTTACTGCTACTGGTTAAAAATACACTAGTTTTACAAGAAGTTGGATAAGGCTTATTAGTAGCCAGGACTGGAAGGCTATGATGACTTATAACAAACCACACTAGACTGAGTGCTTGTGAAGTGTCCAAATTCTTCCTTCAGGTGCCCAGGCAGAACTCACGTGGACTTTTTCTTGAATTCCTGCTGTTTTTGTTAGCTGTTACCACATCTGTCTACTACTCATGGATTTCTTCCTCCTTTAAATGTGTCTAGCCAGGATGAGACTTCCATGTATCAGGTTCCCAAAAATTCTTTAGTTGTGCCTAGAGCCACAGCTTTATACTCTTTCCATCTCATTTTTGAAAGCAGTTACTGTAGCTGTGCGCATTTCAGCTCCCTTTAGAAATTCATTATATGACTAATTTTTTCTACTAACACCTAAAAACTACTGATCCCCAGATATTGCCAGATCAGAGTCCTGATTTAGACTTTCAAAGTCAATAGTTTATACAGGTTGAGTGACATAGGATCTGATTCAAAACCGGCGGCACTCAATGCAGAAACTTGGATTGATTTCATTGAGCTCTGGATCTGCGCCTTAGTGGACAAAAGAAAAAACAAAACATCATAAGTATTTGATTTTTCTGATTCTTGCTCCCTTGGGAAATACCTGAAACACATAGCTGTGAGCATTAGTCTCAGAAATGCTATAATGTAGTTCCTGGCATCAAGTCACACTAACACAGCAACTGAGGCTTGTTTTGTTTTGTTTTTTAAAGTGGTAGGATCCTTTGGTGGTGGTTTTACAATTGGCCTCCATGTTTTACAAAAGAGGCCTATTTTGAAGATTTGTTTCTACAAAACTCATGTTCCAAATGCAAATGTCAGTGAGGAACCGGTAGCTAGACTGTAAAACTGCAAAAGCAAGGGTTCCTATTATCCAGATAGATTTGTCCTAGCTAATTCTATGGTAACAGAATCTTATTGTGAATTCAAGCACCTGCTGAGAAATTCCCCACGGAAATAAAAGGCTTTGCTTTGAGATACCTAGCCCATTTCTAGTACCAAAAGTCTGGCATCAATATTTCATGATGGGATTTAACTGATGTGTGGCACTAGCAGTTGTTCTGGGAGGTAAGTAGGAATTTAAATCTTGTAATTTCAAGGAGGAGAAAACATTCCACTTAATTCTAATACATTTGCCAGAGAGCCGGAGAGCAATAGTCTGGCATTCCCCAAACAAGGATCCTATACCCGCTATCCACCATCCTACTCCTTGGACTCACTAATATCCCAGTTTTAAGGTGCTGATGAGCCATGCATGACTGAGGACCCAGAAGGGGGGGGGGGTGATTATGTCTTTAGAATAAGTTAACCCTGAGGTGACATATGTATGGCCTAAGGGGCTGTTCTGACTATTCTCAACTACAGGCATGTAGAGAGATTGTGTACACCCCCCAACTAATGCCATGAGGGTATGTGTAAGATAGGGAGATCCCCTATCCTAGGGGAGTTCTGGTAGCTGGTTAAACTTAGGATGACCATATTTCCCTATGTTGAATACAGGACGCCTGGTAAAATTACTCTTATTCAGGCAGCAGAGCAGCCAGCCTCCATGGGCCCCTGGGCAAGGTGGGGGGCTCCATGCTCCCAGAAGGGGTGGGGCCGAGGTCAGCTAGCCCTCAGCACTGCCCTGAGCATGGCCCTGCCCCTCAGCCCTTAGTGCTGCCCAGAGTGCGCCGTACTCTGGGGTCCATTTTAAGGGCCTAGAGTTCCAGCTGCTGCCCTTTGAATTGCCAGGTCCTGGGGAGATTGTCTCCTTCCCCGCCCCCCCCCCCCCCCATCACTTCTTTTTACATATCACTTCTTTTTAGGAGCTAATAAGACACTGGAAAACTCAAGGGATTTTTGGCGTGTAATTGAGGAGTTAGCTCACAGGAGCATTGTATCTAATTCATATATAAAAGAGAGAATTAAAATTCTGGTGAGAAGTTACCTTGTGGCCAGGGCACCCTGGGAAGGGCTAGAGGCCCCCTATTTCGAAATAAGCATCTACACAGAACTTATTTTGAAATAGCAATTTAGAAATTGGTGCTATTCCTCATGGAATGAGGTTTACCAATTTTGAAATAAGCCCTCCGCTATTTCGAATTAATTTCGAAATAGCAGTTGGTTTGTGTAGATGGTAGGAAAGTTATTTTGAAATAATGGCTGTAATTTCAAAATAACTTTGCTGTGTAGTCATACACTTGTAGATCAGGAAGGGGGGGTTAGGGAGGGGTAGGTAAGTGGAAGAACATGAGAGTGGAATGAGGCAAAAGCCCACAGTAGGGCACACCAGGAAAACTGTTAGTCCTCCTCTGGGTGGAAGCTCTCTCACAGAGCCTCCCAGATACAGACAGCCCCCCGATAGGCCTTCCAGCTGGCTGCTGTGCAGGGCTGCATGTACAGGCCGGCCAAGTGGTCGGCCTCTCTCATCCAGCCTGGCAGGAAAGCCTCCTCCTTCTGCTCACGCAAATTGTGCAGCACACAGCACGCTGCCACCACGTGCGGAATATTCCATGCGGAGAGGTCCAGACGGGTGAGGAGGCATCTAAAACCTGAAGTTCTGGGTCCACTGTTGGTCTCCCCAGTGCTCCAGGACGATGTGGTCCCACCAGTCGGTGCTGGTGTCCAGATGTCAGATGTGGAGGGGCATGCTGGTGTCCAGGAGCTGCAGCTGCTCCTCCACATACCCCAGGAGGGTCCGGATGACAGCCTAGGGGTTGGGCTGCAGCAGATGCTATGAGGCAGCCTGCAGAAAGTGCAGCCAGGCTTGCAGCAACATGTCCATGAGAAACACAAGAGTGCCCAGAGGCAGCTCTGGCTCCATGGTGCAGAGTGCTGTGGTGTCCCGAGTGAGGGCAACCAGAGCAGACAGAGAAAAAATGCTTTGCTGTCCCTCAGTGATGCAGGCAACCAAGCAGGGAAACCTGAGAACCAGCTGTCCAGGGGGGTCCCTTTAAGCACAGGCCTCAGATACCTTGTGTAGCTGCTAACTGAGGCTAACTCCTGACCTGAAGCCCTGCCGGAACCAGTTCCGACTGGCCTTAAATGCAATTCAGCATACACTCAATGTGGACGCGCTATTTAGAAATAGCAATGCGCTACTTCAAAATGCATTTTGTGTGTAGACACGTTATTGCGAAACAAGATATTTTGAAATAACTATTTCGAAATTAGATATTTTGAAATAATGTTGTAGTGTAGACATACCGAAACAGAAATGCACCCCTCCCACCTGGGAACTTTAAAAATCCATTTTCTGGTGTCTGGCTCATTGTATAGTGGTCCTCATGGTGTCTTCTCAGGGAAACACTGAAAACACTCTCCTGCTTGGATCACTGCAGAACTTTTGGGTCATATCAGTGTGTGGGTTAAAGAATCGGCACAATGACAGCTGCGAGTGACCCATAAGAACTGGGACACAAAGGCTATGTCTACACTGTGATCTTCTGGAAAAAAGTATGCAAATTGTGGCTTTTTTTGTTTCAGAAGAGACTTTTCTGACATTTGGCCCATCTACACAGGGCCAAATGTGGGGGAAACCTCCTCTTTCAGAAGAGCCCTTATTCCTGATAAAATGAAGAATACAGGGCTTCTGAAAGAATGCACCCGCTTTTTTGGAAACTGATCCGAAAAAGCAAACATATTCCCTGGACGTGGCAGTGTTTTTCCATGATACTCCTGGAAAAACTCTGTAGTGTAGACATAGCCATATAGTCCTATTTGTTGCACCCTGTGTGAGACGGGTTGGGGAAGGACACCTACAGTGCAGAGCCAAGATAAAGGAACTCTACCAGGCGTAGCTTCTGGAGACAGCAGGGCTGCAGTAGTGTTGTAATAGCTGCTTGTTGTGTGTTTTCAACAAACTCCTACAGGGACACTGCCTGGCCATGTTCTCTGTGCCTTTTTCAGAACCCTTTTGCAGCCTGTGAAGATAGTGTTTGCCTCAGTTGCCATGACCTGTATTTGGACTGAAAAATGAGAGTGCAAGCTATTGCTGGGTAAACAGCATCCCACAGAACTTTGAGAATATGCAAATGGCATCCTTGTCCCAGACTTTCAAAAGCAAGAATTAAAGCCATTTCTCTGGATTGATACCAGTGTTCCAGATTTTTCTGTGCTGCATAAATATAGCTCATGAGAAGGAGTCCTGCCTTGTTCAAGATGTACTTTTGAGGAATATTTTTTAAAAGGGATTTTATGGCACAGCCCATCTTTTTCTCATTTGTACAAGGGTCCTGGTCCTTCATTACTGAAGCTCCTAAGCACGACCACAGTACAAATAAATATTATCACCCACACGTATGTCTCTTTTCAGAAATACATAGAAAAAGCCAGTGCTGTATCGAGATGTAGACACGCAGCCAAAATGAGTGAATTTTCATTACACAATTAAATATTTCCACTCTATGTTAAAATACAATTTATAGAAATGCACAGACATATTCTTTCATTTTTTTCCCCCCACAAAGTTTTATAAAACTTTGCAAAAGCTGAACACATAATGAAAAGATGATGTGCTATGAATAGGCAATTATTGGTATTTACACTAGATATATAATTAGTGGAAGTTCTGTATATGAGTACAATCTAAATGAGTAAACATATCTAAGAAAAACAAGGACACACAACAAAACTACATTATGGGAAAGAAATGCACAGAATTATAGTTCTAATCCTGCAAACACTTCCTGATGTGAGTATTCTTTACAGCCCCCGAACAGCCTGGTATAGATTAATCTTGGGATGTATACACAAGGGAATGATGGGCAACAAATAATATATTTAGCTTCTTTCAACCTATTAGTTGATCAAGATTTCTCTATCTGCATACCACTTGATATCAGCCAGTGACTATCTCTTTGAATTTATTATTGATATCGAGTGATCAAAACTGTTTAAAATTCAGGCCATGCTGCTGAATTGTGATTGCTTGGGTAAATCCTGGCATACTGTTTGAAATAATCCCCGTCATGCTACTATGTACTTTCACATGTAACACTGAGATTCAATTTCTTCTGGCTTTTTTGCCAGCAACATCGCCAAGATGTTCACAGTAAGTGAAGAGATAGAGGGAACAGACCTAGCCAATGGTGATGTATTTAAAATGAAAATATTCACACAAATATTCTGCATGATTCACCCAGCTCCTGATATAATTCTCATAACCTCTAGCAGGAGGATGGACCCCACACTGCACCTACTACACATACATTTAAAACCTAACATCAGCATAATTTATAAGTATACTTAATCCTGCCTCAGAGCGGGAGGGGAGGGAGTGGCAGATGGCTACATAATTTCTTGAGGTCCCTTACAGCCTCATATTGCTATTTTTCTGGAGATAAATATGACAATTGGGTTGATCAGTATTTTAATGTACTTGGCACCACAATACCTCTGCATGTTTTAACATGATTTAATGTTTTGTACATATATATGATTCGAATCATCAATAAATACTCTGGTTATGAGAGAAATGTGTGCATATATGCATCTTCATGTGAGAATGTTCCAGCCTCATTTAGGATTTTTATATTGCATGCTGGGACATGTGAGAGGGAATAAGGGGTATATGATTATACCCCATTCAGTTTGAGCATACATACATGTGTCTATGTACAGTATTATCACTGGTTCTTATACAAAGGAAAGGAAAAAAAGATTGTAATAAATAATGAAGGAAGAATTAGTGCAAGTAATTTAATTAAAAACCTGTACAAAATTACTTGTATTAGATGGCAAGATAATCTAACTCAATATTATAATCTTTAAAGGTTAAATGCTGGACTGTTTGTGGATATAAAAGGCAAAAATATTTGCAATCATAATTTTTTAAATGATATATCTTTGAATTCTTTTAATTCTTCACTTTTTTCACAAAAGATTATAAGTGTGGCTTTGAACAGACCCTTAATTTAAGGTTAGAACTTATTGATGTTTTATTTAATCAGTCATATAGCACGTCAAGCAGAGTTAATACATCTGAGTCTTTAGAAGTAAAATCAGTAGTTTCAGCTCGTCTTAACTAGATTCGTTAAATCAAACTCTGAAAGATCGGTCGCGGCAGCATCGATCTTCCGTTTAGTGAAGACATGGCCCCAGAGTAGAGGCTGGGTCTAGCTCTCTTACCAGCCATCTGAAGCAGTGAATGGGAAGATTGCCTCGGGCTGCCAAAGGAAACACTTTTATGTACCCCAGAAGTGGGGAATGCTGAGTGACCTAGCTAGACGACCGAGTCAGGGAGAGGATGCTGCAGTTCCTGGAGTGAGAAAGGAACTGCAAACCATAGAGAACAATGTAGGGGAAGTGCGCAGCCATGGGAAGGGTGTTGGCCCGAGAGCTAATCCCCAGAGTGTCCAGAAGTAGCTGCTAGACAAGTGGTGAGTGGTGCATCCTGTGATGCCCACCCAGAGAAAACTGAGGGAGGAGTTGCCCTCCTCTGTGCAGCCCCTATTGAGCTCTAGTGATGAGCAGCACCTTGGGTGCATTATGCCAAGAGTGTCTCCATCGCTAGGACGGATGGCACTCTGAGCGCCACAATCTCACTATGGGCTAGGAGGCGAGTAAGAGCCAGGGAGCGGCAGCAGTCGATAGCAGAGGCTGGGGAAGATTCTGAGAGTGCCGTTCTCCCACTGGAATCAAATTACAGTCTGTAAATAAATACTTATTTGTATCCCTCCTGAATGTATCCAGCCGGAAAGGCGCGCAAGGGCCTGCTCCTCCAGCTCTTGCCTCGCAGAGCTCCGGTAGGAGTTTTGTCTCTCTAGATATCCATTTGTATTTACCAGTAAGTAGCTCAGTTATTTCTAAGGTGACTGTCATCGTGGTCAGGCCCACTTATAGGGGGATGGTTGGATGGGAACAATGGGGTCAATTGCCCCAGGGTCTGGTAATTCAAAGAGGCCTGGGGCTCCCATCTGCCACCACTGCTACTGCAGCAGTGGTGATGGCTAGGACCCTACGCACTTTAAATTGCTGCTGGAGAGCGGGACCACATGCTATGCGCAGCTCTGAGAAGTAAGGGGGACCCCAGCACCATGGTCCAGGCAGCACCGAGGGCTGGCTGTCCCACCCCCCCCCCTTCTGCCTTAGGCCTCGCCCCTTTCAAGGGCATGAAGTTGCTTCCTCACCGTGTCTGAGTGGCGCTGGAAGCTGTTGGTACCCTGACATGGTAGAAATATGTATTATGGGATGAATTCCTTTTTTATGATTCAGCAGGTCAAATCCTTGGCTGGTATAAACTAGCAAAACTCCACTAAACTTACTGAAGCTCCATCAGTTTATGTCACTTGAGGATCTGGCTCCCATATATTTTTCCATGCCTTAGAAAGGTGTTGTCGTTACAACTGTTTCTTAATGTATTTTACATTTGGTGTAAACTTTATTTATAATGTCTGTGTATAGCGGATGGGGGAAGGCGCAAGATAGCTAGGCTTCTGTGTAGCACTAGGGCATACCAGGTCCTCTTGAATTATTAAACTTAATTAGTTTCATTTCTTATTCCCGCAGGCTACAATATCTGTATTAAATGCCAATATAAATTGTGGTATGTTTGATTTAGTAGGTACATAGATTTGGTAATATACTGCAATGCCACTCAGTTTCCACAGAAACCAGTGATTCTGCTGTACGCTTTATTCCATCATTGTTGGTGAAACTTCATAAAATGCTTGAAGAAAACAAGACCAACTCAAAATGTTAACAGCATTGTGAAATACATCGTCTGGTCAATGTTTTAACCTGTAAGTGATTTAGGTCCTGATCCTGAAAATACTTAAACATGTGAATAACTTCATTCACTGATTGGTGATGGCTTGAGCAAAGAGCTAGGACAAGACCTATGTGTGTGGCCAAAATCCCACATAAGCCCTCAATCTTTGTAAGGAGGACACACGGCATGTCCACACACATCCTCTGAGTTGGAGGGGAGCAAAACAGGGACAACTACTCTTTGTTCCTGTGGCTAAACAGCAACATTTCTGAAAGTTCATATGACCTGGGGTCAGGAAAAAGCCTTCCATGAATTTTTCCTTCAAAGACGGGAGAGCACCTTCTTGTCCTCATTATCTGCGCTACCGGGAACAAGGCAAAAATTCTCTTCTCCATGTGAGGAACACCAGCGTGAATCTACCAATTGTAGCAGAGCGGAGCATTTTGCTTGAAATGATCTGTGGTTTTTTTTTTGAGGCAGTGCTGTTACAGCCATGTTGGTTCCAGGGTATTAGAGACTGGGTGAGTGAGGTGACATTCCATATCACCCTGTAATACCTATATTCCTTATCTATATTTAGTTGTGATATTGCATATAAAGCATGCCATGTGAGGTATCAGGGCTGAAATCCTCTGTTCTATCTGAATACATATGTCATTAGTGTATCGGACGTTATGAGATTGTGTGGTAGGGGTGTCAGTAAAACATTCTGTAAGTGGGGAATTGGCTGGCTATTAGCTCCCCAGAAACAACAGCAAAGAAAGTAGCCAGCCTGCAGGCAGCAGGGTTGTAGCAGTGGGTGGGCCTGAGTGGGCCATGGCCCACCACTTTGTATCCACGCTCACCTGCTGCCAGCCTCTCTGGTGCTCCAGCCTGGAAGCAGGGTCGGAGTGCCGGGGCTTACCCTCCTCTGATCTGGTACTCCAGCCAGGGAGCGAGGTTGGAGCGCTGGGGATTACCCAGCTCCACTCCAGCACTGCAGCTAGGGAGCAGGAGTAGCAGGGCTAGAATCCAAACTGGAACGCCGCAGGCATTGGAACAGAACAAAGCCCCTGCACGCAGACCCTGCTCTCTGGGTGCATCCCTGGATCCCCTGCCTGATTGTGGGGGGAGGTGGCCCCAACCCTCCTGTCCTACTCCCTCCACTCCCCATTCTTGCCCCCCCCCCCCAAAGTTGGAGCTCACTCAAATATTTCCTTCTGGCTGTGCCACTGCCAGGCGGGTGGCAACTTACTATCAATAGTTATACAGCCGGGGAGATTAGCAAGGGGCCTGGCCTTAGCAGCAGGGGTCTGGCCTCTCCCACACTCACTGTCAGCAGTGGAAGCGGAGTGATAAAGCCCCAACCTGCTCTCCTCCACCAGATCCCCTGTGTTATTCCCCTTCCTGTTGCTGCCAGTGAGTGTGGGGGGTGGTTCCAACCCTTCCCCAAGCTTCCTTCCTCCGAGCAACATGGCTGAGAGCTGGGGGAGTGGAGTGGGCTGGGGCCAGGTCACTCCACTTCCCGCTGCCTCCAGTGAGTGTGGATGCGGGCCCGATCCCTGCTGCCTCTCTGCCCTGCTCCTGCCCCCTGAAGCCCTGGCCTTGCCCCCCAACTCCTGCCCATACAGTCCTGAGTGCAGCTCCAGCCCTGCAAAAGGGCCAGCCAACCTGCAGAGCAGAACACCCTTGCGGGGGGCTGTGTAGGGTACCAAAACATTTAGGGATGGGGAACCATACAATCCCGCTTTTGCACTCTGCCACTGGAATAAGCCTAGAGCTACTGGATCCATGGCGTGACTGTTCCTTTGTGGAAAGATCTACTCTGTGCTGGAATACCACTAGATCTGTCTCTTTCCAGTTAGAATAGAGTACTGGGATTATGGCAGGTTTCCCTTGTGCATTGCTATCTGAAATGAAATTCTTGGCTCCCATAGACTGTAACTGCTGTCAGATATAAAACTGTCCAGCTTCGATGGTTTATTCTAGATAATGTTCTCAAAGTGGCTGAGTATGAAGATGTATTAGCCAAGGAGTATCAGTGTAGATTGATTTCTTTCAGGTGGTTCTGAATACGTAAGTACTGCTGCAAATACAGCTGTGAACTCAGACACTGGCGCTACAGTGAGCCAAACTTATCCCTGGTGCGACTCCACAAATTTTAGCATCTTACACTATGGATGAATTTGACTGATTGTCAGTTTCAACACGCTGACAAGGACTCCCTTTACTTTCTACGGTACTTGTACTTAGAAGTCATCCTATAGTCAATGGACAGGAATAGCTGAGTGGTTGGATGTGAGCGGGATTTCCCTTGCTGTCTATGTTCCTTGCACAAATAGTATAAGTTAGTGAAATACTGGCTCAGCATGGACATCTCAAGACTGAAAAAATGGGTTTTGATGGGCTTTCCATTCTTCCATGGTATCAGATGAACTGACTTTTTGTAGAGGGATGGGAGTGGGTGACATAGGCAATCTCCATTATAATGATCCCTATCTCCTAGAACTGGAAGGGACCTTGAAAGGTCATCAAGTCCAGTCCAGTCCCCTGCCTTCACAGCAGGGCCAAGTACCATCCCTGACAAATTTTTGCCCCAAAGTCTTAAATGGCCTCCACAAGGATTGAACTCACAACCCTGGGTTTAGCAGGCCAATGATCAAACCACTGAGCTATCCCTCCTTTCAGTATAACCATATCCCATATTTTACATCTTGTTTTGTGAGGAAAGGAACCTGATCCAAACCCCATTAAAGTCAGGATTCACATTGACATCAGTGAGTTTTGAATCAGACCCCTAAAGAAATAGCTAATCATATGTCATAAGGAGTGAAATTCACATTTGTACAGTACTTACAATCTGTCTTACAGCACTGTTCCAGTATTGTGGGGCTCTCTGGGTCTTGTGACTTCAGGTGAAAACTCCTCTGTTTGCAAATAAATATTCTCTCCCCACCTTTCTTTTGGAGAAAACAGCCTTGGATTTGAGAGTCAAGCTGTGCTATTTCAGGCTCATTCTTCATTAACAATAAAGATTCTTCTCTCAGAAATTCTTTAACAATTTATCGTGTTACACAAGCCAGAAGAGAATCCAGCTCACTCGTTGTTAGGTTTGTTATTTTTGCAGTGTAACAAAAGTAATAAAATCAGTGTATATTTTGTAAAGTGTGCTTATTTGATTCTAAATACAAAGTAGAAACAGATCTGTTGAGTTAGATGCTTTTTTATATCCATATAGTCGCTTTTTTAGAGCAGAGCAACACTTAGAAGACTTACCACGAGCACTAACTTCCTATTTCAAACAGACAATAAAAAATACCCAAAGAATTGAGTGGAGGTCAGAACAAATGCATCTTTCTCTCCCTACTTATGTATTTAAGGATGCCTGATTCACTCATTCTGGTATTCATTCAAGCCTGTGACAAAACCTTCCAATTCATCTGACATTTTAGCAAGTTATTTTCCTCTTGTGACTAGTCAGAGATTCTTCTAACCTTGACAAAATGGCTAAAGTGATGCTTTCATTAGGGTTGTTGCTACTGACCAAGTGCTAATGGTTTTGGAACACATAGTAATGAGTTGGCACCTGTGAATCTGACATAAAATATGGCAAGGCTAATTAAAGTTGATCTAAATCACATGCTAAATATGGGCTGCATTGTTTTGATTGTAGTAATCTTCGCTATTGTTCTGTTGCATGCCAGAGTTTGGCTGGCTGGCAACCTGGCTCTCATTACATCTTTACTTGATAGCAGTTATAAATTATTATCTTCTCAGTTTTTTTTATTTAGTATTAAACCCAGTGAAGAGTAGAAATGGGTCTCAAATGAAAGAGCTAGACTGAATTGAAACATATAGAAATGAGGTAATAGACATCTGATTGTTAACCTACACATGAAGCAGATGTAAAGGACTTGTAGAGTTCGATGTTTTTGTTTTTTCTGCTAATGTCCAATGTCTCAAGTGTGCATCACAACATAGTTTATATTGCAAGCCCACCATGCCAACTGCTGGTGCAGATGGTTCTGATCCCCATACATCTCTATCAGCTGGCATTTAAATTCTACTCATACATTGCAGAGATTTTGAAGTTCCCTTGTGACTGTTAGAATAACATTGTAGCTGGCTATTAATTATAATGTCATACCTCTTCAGCCATGTGACCCTGACTTAACATTAGTTGCTCTTCTCTCTTAATCATCAATTAGCATTGATGTATCATTTCTATTGATTTTGTTTTCTGACCATTATTGGTGTATGCCAAGTGCTTATCAGCAGGCTATTTTAGTAAAAGATTCAGCCTTGAAACTGAGAGAGAGGGTGGGAGAATGAATGAGCACCAGTGGCTTACAAGAGAATCCAAATACAAACTCTTTACCGACAATTACATATTTTATTCTGTTCAGGTTTCTGCCTCGTGAGTCATGTATGCTGGACCATGAACAAAGTCTTTCTCTCCAGGAGATGAATTAGGAAACAGTAGTGATGCTTTCCTAAGCGCCATCCAAAAATCAAAGCCATCACGAATAAGACAGCAAAACTAGACTCCGCTCATTGTTACGGTTCACGTGATCTTCCCTTTCTTTGCTTGCTTGCAGTGAGATAGTGAATGAATATTTGTAAACATCATCATTAGACTTCAGGCTTAATTCGTTCAAATAACTGATCCACTTTGCATGTTGTTCCAGGCTGCCTGCAGGCTCAGTGCCTCTGGGTTCACAGTTGGAAAATTTACTTCACAACCATAAAGGCTAGAGCTTCTTTCTTTAAACAAAAGCTTAGCATGTAGAGCACATGTTTGCTGAACCATTGCGAACCGGCTTAATTTATCCTTGTATGTATCAAATGGTGATACTGCAGTTCTTGTACTGATTAGGATATTTCAGTGTGTTATTGTAATGCAGTGGACTAGGCCCAAAGGCCCCCTGCTGGAAGCCTCCAATTTCTGCCACACCCATACCAGGAAAGAAGTGGAGGTGAGATCCTCCAAGTGGCCTAGAGTGGTTGTGAGGAAGCAGTCCATCAGAAGGGCTGCTGGAATGGCCAGTGAGGGGTCAGGAAGGCCATATAAAAGGAGCTGCGGAACAGAACAATGGTTAATTGTGTTGCTGGCAAGAAAAGTAGCAGGACCAAAGACAGTCTGTTGTCAGGGGCTGTGTCTAGACTGCAGGCTTCTTTTGGAAGACATTTTTTTTTGGAAGAGATCTTTCGAAAAAACTTCCTTCAAAAGAGAATGTCCACACACAAAAGCGCATTGTAAAAATGATCTGCTTTTTTTAAAGAGAGTGTCCACACTCATTGGACGCTATTTCGCATAAAAGGCCACGTGGAACCACTTCAGGCAGGGCATTAGGTCAGCATTTGCTTCCGGGTGCTGTTGCTTAAGGCTATCTGAGATGCAGGCTTAAAGAAGCCCCCCTGGACTGCCGTTTCTCAAGTTCTGCTGCGTGATTGCCTGCCTCTCCAAGGGTCAGCAAAGCTAATGCAGTGTATGCTTTGGCTGCCCAGCTTTTGGACACCATGGCATTCTTTTTGCTATGGAGCTGGAGCTGCCCCTGGGCATGTGATAACCCTACACTACTATGCTGCAGGTCCTGCAGCAGTTTGTGCAGATCGTCTTGACAGTCCTGCCCCAGCTTGACTCCGAACTCACCTGTGAGTCCCTCTGCCTGGATGCGGGACAAATAACCTTGCACCCGCACCCCATGGTAGAGAGATGATTCTGGAGGCTGGACACCAGTTTCGACTGGTGGGACTGGCTGGTGATGGAGCAATGGGATGACCAGCAGTGGCTCAACAATTTCCGCATGCGGAAGGCCATCTGGATGCTCACCACCCCAGACAGTCGGTGGCCAACTAGTTCAGCGTGGAGAAGTCCACCGTCGGGGCCCTCCTCATGGAAGTAAGGCATTCTCAGGTTTCAGTCCCTGAAGCGGGGGGAAGAGGGGCGGGGTTTTTGGAAGTACTGGCAAGGGAGACCCTAGGGAAAAGGGAGGGTTGGCAGGTGCAGGGATGGTCTGGGGGTGGGGGGAAGCCCTGTCCCCGGAGAGTTGTGCCGTCCCACTCTCACACAGCTCTGCTGCTGGGGGGCAGCCTCATAGGGGGTGGCTCCTGGGGTGTTTGAGAAAGGGAGGGACGCCATAGATGGAACCCACATCCCAATCTGTGCATCAAATCTTTGAGCAGCCCAAAACATCATCAGGAAGGGCTATTTTTCCATGATGCTGCAGGCCCTGGTCAACCATAATGGACCGTTTTTGGACATTTTCATCGGGTGGTCGGGCAGAGCACACAATGCCCACATATTCAGAAACTCCAGCCTCTATCACAAGCTGGAGGCTGGCACATTCTTTCCGCACTGGGACTTTTGTGTGGGGGACATCCAGATGCCACTGTGCATTATTGGGGACATGGCCTACCCACTCATGTTGTGGCTCGTGAAGCCCTGCACTGGCCACCTGGACCTCAGTAGGGATCAATTCAATGTGCACCTCAACCAGGCCCACATACATGTGGAATGAGCCTTTGGGCTCCTCAAGGCATAGTTCAGGTGCTTCCTGACCCACCTAGACATAGGGGAACACAACATCCCCAAGGTGGTCACGGTGTGTTGTGGAGAGCAAGGGGGAGGCCTTCCTTCTGGGGTGGGAGGCAAAGGCCATCCATGAAGGGAGGGCCTTCGAGCAGCCGCGAACAGCAGCCAACCACCAGGCACATCAGGCCAGGATATACATCTGGGAGGTCCTGAGGGAGAGTCTCTCTGAAGGATCCCAGTAACTCTTCCCACTAGGGGCCTATATCTTACCCTCCCTTCTCCCCTTCCCTGTACTCCCAGTAAACACACCAGTTTTGAGCGGAACCACAACAACTTTCTATTTGTTTTCAACAAACAGTAACTGGGGAGGAGGGAGGCAGAGAAACTGGAGGGGAGAGGAATGAGGGGGGCAGAGAACCTGGAGCGGAGAGGAAGGAGGGGGGTTCAAGGCTGTGACTGGCATGTGGGGTGGCTGGTAGAGCCACCTCTGGTCCAGGGACCTTGGTGAACTCAGGGGAGGTTGGGGCCTGGGACCACAGGGGGGTGGGCAGGAGGGGGGCCTGGAGTGGGGTCAGAGATGGCTGGAGGGTGGGGGCAGGAGACAGGGACTATAGAATTTTGATTAGTATGGATGGAGTGTCCACCAGGGCACCTATGTTATTTCCTGGAGGCCTCTTCTTTCGAAAGAAAACCCTCCTCCCCGTCCACACACGCCTTTTTCCGAAAGGGAAAGCAACAAAGGAGCTCCTGACCGGTTGCTGGGACTGAGTAGGGTTGCAGGAAGATAATGTCACCAGGAAGGAACCCCTGGGGTTACAGTCCCATTCCAGGGCTTGTCTACTTGAAGACCGAAACCAGGGAGGGTCTAGAGCAGGCATGTCCAAAGTCCGGCCCGCGGGCCAAATGCGGCCCGCGGTCGGATTTAATACGGCCCTCCGCTTCTCCCGGCTCCCCGGTGCTTTTTTTAACTGGCGCGCTCAGCGCGCCGCTTCGGGCCGCCGCCGCGGTCCCAAACCCTGCCCCTGCACTCCGCTTTGGGGCTGAGAGTGCAGGGACAGCCCCCGCTTCCTCCCCCTCTCCTGGCTCCCCGGCGCTCCTCTGACTGGCGCCGCTTCCGGCCGTGCCGCCGCCGTCCATGGCGGCCGCTGCAGTCCTAAAGTCCACCATGTAGGGCACGTCCGCAGCCCCGCTCCCCCGCTTGGCTACGGGTTCGCCCTGCCCCCGGGCCGCCGTGAGGCCAGCGTGCCCTGCGCTCTCCGCCCGCCTCTGACCCTGCAAGCCCTCTACCTTGGGGCTGAGAGTGCAGGGACGGACTCCGCAGCTGCTGAGATCAGGGACTGCCTTTGAACCAGACCTAGCCTATGTACTGCAGTCCAGATCTCAGTTTCACCCTTCACATTAGTGTAGGCAAGTTTTTTTTCAATTGAGATGAATACATTGTAAAATCTCAGTTAATGTCAGTTGGTCTAAATCAGTTATAAATATATTTGGACACAACATGTATAGTTGGTGTTATGTCGTTTGCCGTTTGCAATAAACTTTGCATAAAATAGTTAATTTGCATTTAATTTTAATGGTTCAAAGAATGTCAGGCAAAATGGTCGGCCCTCACGCATGTTCACTTCATCAAATCTGGCCCTCTTTGAAAAAAGTTTGGACACCCCTGGTCTAGAGAAACACCACCAGAAGGGTACTAAAATAGCCCCACGGGGGTGGGGGGCTCTGTTCCCATTCACATGTAGACGGTGTGTGTGACTTAGCTAGAGGACCTCACATCTGGAACTTGGTGAGGAGGGTGGCAGATTCAGCATAGGATGCAGCAGGACTCTAAGGTTCAGCTGTCTTTCTTGACCCTCAAACAGATACCTCAACATCTCTGTTTGCTCCCTCGTAAGCCACACCATCTCATCCTCTGTGTTATGTTTGCGTTCTCTGCATGCTGCCCTGTCCTCTTGGTCATTGTGCATGCTTTCCAACAGTGCAACCCTCTGGCTACGTCTACACTGGCATGATTTTCTGCAAATGCTTTTAATGGAAAACTTTTCCGTTAAAAGCATTTGCGGAAAAGAGCGTCTAGATTGGCACAGACGCTAAAAAAGCTTCTGTGCCAATCTAGACGCACTTTTGCGCAAAAAAGCCCCGATCACCATTTTCGCGATCGGGGCTTTTTTGTGCAAAACAAATCTGAGCTGTCTACACTGGCCTTTTTGCACAAAAGGGACTTTTGCCCGAACGGGAGCAGCATAGTATTTCCGCAAGAAGCACTGATTTCAGACAGTAGGAAGTTAGTGTTCTTGCGGAAATTCAAGTGGCCAGTGTAGACAGCTGGCAAGTTTTTCCGCAAAAGCAACTGCTTTTGCGGAAAAACTTGCCAGTCTAGACACAGCTTCTGTGTATTGAGCTGGGTCTCATCAGGGTCAGAAGAATACATTTGCTCATTGAACATTCCGCCTGAGTCTGCTTTTTTCCACCTTCTAATCTGGCATGGTCTCTGTCCTGGTGTAGAGGCTATGCCCATGGACAAGTTTTTCAGCTGCAAGGGTACAAACCAGGACAGAGACCTTGCCAGTGCATACGTTGTTAGAGGTGCAAGGTTAAATCTTATCTTAAAATAAGCGCTTTACTGCATGTTACAACACAAGCCAAACCACTGAACAGTTTACTGACAACCATAGTATGCCCACATGGAATGAGAGGGAGGTCTTTTGCTACAGCTTTTCAGACATCTGAGATGAATGGTTTCAACCTGTAGACCCCTTTCCTGTAGCAACCTGCGTGGTGCTTATCAGCACCAAGCTCTACACAAACAATATTTGTTGAACAGTTTGCTTGTGTAAAAGAAGCAGCATTGGATTGGGATGAAGAGGATTGGAACAGGATCCATTCCCCTCTCACTTAAAAATGCTGGAGTGACCCTTCCAAGTGCAAACAGGGCACACCTGGGAAAGAGGTTTTTTTGGGGGAAGGGACAACAAACGGGACAATTAGTAATTTGCTTGCAGCTTCAGAGCTAGCACTTATGAAGCCTTCCACATTTCATCTAGGTAACCATATGCAGTATCACTCTCCTGAGGGTAACAGAGGTGGAAAGGGAGCAGATGCCTCTGAGCACAGACCTGGTCCTTATGTTGCTATGCTGTGTGCTGCAAAGATGCCAGAAGAATTAATCCTGGAATGGTTCAGGAGAGTGTCCTACCACACAACAGAATAAGGCCACTCTTCCTAGGATTGCAGAGTACCTCCATGATAACTTCCTAGAGATAGCCATGCAGGGTTCCCGGTCCACTCCCTAAGGGTATGTCTACACTACAGAGTTAATTCGAACTAACAGACGTTAGTTCGAATTAACTTTGATAGGCGCTACACATACAAACCGCTAGTTCGAACTTAATTCGAACTAGCGGAGCGCTTAATTCGAACTAGGTAAACCTCATTCTATGAGGACTAACGCATAGTTCGAATTAAGCAGTTCGAATTAAGGGCTGTGTAGCAACTTAATTCGAACTAGTGGGAGGCTAGCCCTCCCCAGCTTTACCTGGTGGCCACTCTGGGCACCACCAGGAAAACTCGTCTGCCCCCCTCCCAGCCCCGGAGCCCTTAAAGGGGCACGGGCTGGCTACGGTGCCCGTGCCAGGTGCAAGCCTGCCAGCACCCAGCCAGCAGACCCTGCACCTGGCACAGCACGAAACAGCCACCCACTGCCACCCAGCCCCCCGCCTCTTCCTGGGACCAGGCTGGCGGCTCCCAGGAGCCTGCCCGGGTCCGCAAGAAGCGGGCGCCCACCTGGTCTAGTGTGGAGATCATGGACCTCATCCACAACGTCCGCACTAGGCATAGGAAAGTGGCCGTCTAGGGCAGGAGAGCTGCCAGACTGGCCACCCAGGAGCAGGTTTGCATGAAAATCAGGGTGGTCCACTGAGACCCCCGACCCTGAGCCCTGAACTTAGAATGGCCGTACTGGGTCAGACCAAAAGTCCATCTAGCCCAGTAGCCTGTCTGCCGACAGTGGCCAACACTAGGGACCCTGGAGGGGATTGACCGAAACAATGACCAAGCCATTTGTCTCATGCCATCCATCTCTAGCCTTCCACAAACAGAGGCCAGGGACACCATTTCTACCCCCTGGCTAATACCACTCCATGGACCCAACCTCCATGACTTTATCTAACTTCTCTTTAAACTCTGTTCTAGTTCTAGCCTTCACAGCCTCCTGCAGCAAGGAGTTCCACAGGTTTACTATTTGCTTTGTGAAGAAGAACTTTCTGTTATTAGTTTGAAGCCTGCTACCCATTCATTTCATTTGGTGTCCTCTAGTCCTTCTATTATGGGAACTAATGAAGAACTTTTCTTTATGCACCCTCTCCACACCACTCATGCTTTTATAGACCTCTATCATATCCCCCCTCAGTCTCCTCTTTTCTAAGCTGAGAAGTCCCAGTATCTTTAGCCTCTTTTCATATGGGACCTGTTCCAAACCCCTGATCATTTTAGTTGCCCTCCCCCTCCCACCTCCTTTTCCCAGTCTCCCCGAGTTTTGTTCAATAAAGAGAGTTTCTATTTTTGAACACACGTGTCCTTTATTTTGTACATCAGGAAGGGGGGCTAGGGACGGGTAAGTGGAAGGAGGTGAGGGAGGAATGGGCTACGAGCCCCCGATGGGGAGGACTGGGGTGGCTCTGTGGGCTCCTCAGGGTGGAAGCTGTCCTGCAGCCCCCCCGATTGAACCCCCCCTGGATGGCAGCCTGCGGCAAGTGCAGCCGGGCTGATGGCCGAGTGCTGTGATGTGCCGAGTGTGGGCACTCAGGGCACTCCAAGACAGGACTGCTTTGCAAGCGGGGAACCCCCGAGAACTGTTTGTCCGCGGTGGGGGTCAGGTCCCTTTAAACACAGCCCTCGGCTAGCCTGAGGCAGCAGCTCCATGCTCTAAGTCCTAACCTGATGCCCTACCGGCACCTGTTCCGGCCATCCTTAACTTTGGTTCAGGGTCCACTCAATGTGGACATGCTAGTTCGAATTAGCAAAACACTAATTCGAACTAGTTTTTAGGTCTAGATGCACTAGTTCGAATTAGTTTAGTTCGTATTAACTAATTCGAATTAAGTTAGTTCGAATTAGTGCTGTAGTGTAGACATACCCATACTTATAAACAGTTTTTTTTTGGAGAGCACCTTCAGTGTAGCTGTATTAGGTGCCACTCCCAATGATTTAATTCAGATTCAACATTAAAAATAAGGGTATTTGACCCCTACAGTGTGATTGCAAATGTGTAGTCACCAGAGGTGCCCTCCTCACCATCATGCTGACAATAGCTCCTGTGAGGGGATTGGCTCCAGAGTTTGGGGAAAAAAAAGGGGGGGGGATGGATCCATCATTTGCCACCCATGCATTCTCCTCCTCTTCCTCATCAGTAATGTCCTTGTTGTTTCATTTGGCTCTTGCAGGTATCCACAGAGAGTTTTGGGATATTGATGGGGTCACTGCCTAGAATTGCATGTAATTCCTCATAGAAGCAACATGTCTGTGGATCAAAACCAGAGAGACTTTTTGCTTCCTTTGTCTTCTGGTACCGCACTTGCCTAAAGTCTTTTAGTTTCATGAAGAACTGCTGCTGTGTTGCTGGTGTAGCCCTTCTCCCCCATGCCCTGTGTTTTTTTTGTTATAGATGTCAGCATTTCTTCACTGCTTCTGAACTGTGCCAGTATAGACTCTTCTCTCCATACACAGGAACAAGATCTAGTATCTCCTGTATTCTCCATGCTGGAGTGTGGTTACAGCTGTTAGACATCCATGGTCAGTTGTGCTGATGAGCTCTCCATGCTGATCAAACAAGAAATGAACATTCAAAAGTTCTAGGGACTTTAACAGAGGAGTGACTGTTTCCTGTGTACCTGGCAAAAGTGCAGTGGAGTTGAAAGTACTTTTCAGAGTGGTCACAGCAGAGCACTCTGGGACACCTCCAGGAGACCAAACACTTTGAATTACACAGCACTGTGTCTACACTATCCCTATGTCAACACATGAATATCAATTCAAGTGCTATGCTTCTTGCAGAGGTGGAGTACAATAGTTATTTTTTTAGAAGACCTTTAGGTCAGCGGAAGGGGCTCAGTAGTGTGGACACATACATTATTAATTCATCCTAATGCAACATATGTCAACCTAACACTGTAGTGTGGACCAGGCCTAAGTCCGGGAACAGTTTGAAAGCTACAAGAACCATCTTGAATGGATTTGGAGCGATGAAGCCAGTGAAGGTGAAAGATGATGAGGAAACACAATCAAATAACCTTGAAAATTTTCCACTAAACATGATGCATGCAGGGTTCACCAAGTGATTTTTAATAATGCTAATGAGTTGCACAGCTAAATCCCCGATAATCATGCTGAAAATTTACCCCAGGGATTTAATTTGTATCTTCATGGAAAAAATGAATTTTGTGATGAAGCTGCTACATTTGTCCTTAACGAACTTTACACACTTTTAGATTTTACAGCACATATGTCATGTGATACACTATAGTATCCTAAGTCCCTTGCTATATCTAGGCACAATGTGATGAGATACTGCTAGAGAGTGTGCTCCTACTGACAAAATGCCTGAGTGCTAATGCTATATGGGCACTAGAATGCTTGTGGAAAAAGCCACATAAAACATCAACGTTAACTCTGAATGTCTTAATGGTTTTTACCTTTAGACACACCAGCTAGCGACAAATCTTGAAATGTGCTGAGTGCTTTGACCTCTATTTTATCTCTTATGAAGTCAACCTAACTCTCCTTGAAGTCAGAAAAAGGCCCACCATTAACTTCAGTGGGAACTGGATCCAGTCCTGTGAGTAGAGTGGCACCTGTCTGGATCTGACTTCAGATATTTATTGCAGAATATCTTATTTCAATTACCCTGAGTTCATCAGTGAAAATGTGCTGCTTTCGATTATATCACATACACTTGAGCTGTTGTGTTAAAAGAAAATTCCGCTTTGTAACCCATCTGAAAACATACTTTAAAATTTAGCGACTATATGAATCAGCGCTGATCTCCAAATTAAAATTAGACTGGCTTCAAAAAAAGGATCTTAACCATAGATCTGGTGAATTATTATTGAAAAATCCAGGCAGAAAGTTAGCATTTACTGGGCCTGATTTAATGTTACCCAAGTTTATTTCAATTATCAGAAATACAACAAATGCACTTAAATTACATGCTTAAACAGTTACAAGAAAAAAGAATGAAACACTTTTGTTTTGGTCGAAATAAAAAAATAGCCCACACACTGAAAAATGTTATTTTTTGGCCAAATGAAAACGAAGAATGTCTGAGAGAAAGATTCTACATTCCCATTGCACTCTGGGCAGATTTCTGCTCTCCAGCAATGAAAGTTGTGTTAATTCTCAGGAGCCCAATCATGGACCAGGATCTCAATGTGCTAGGTGTGGTATAAACGTAGAATAAAAAGATTTACCACAGAATAACTGAGAGCAGAATTTGATCAACTGCAAAAGAGAGAATACTCCTCTCCCCCCGTCTATTTGTTTTGGAATGTCAAAAGGGTAGCGGTTCACCCTCCATTTTGTGGACATACTGTGCCTCTGCCAATTTGTACTTTATAAGATGAATGATGCATGCAATGCTGATTACTTGCCATCTCTTCCTATATGATTTGTGCAGAATGCTGGGCTCAGGTACTTGGGCTTGTGCTTGCAGTTGAAATGGGCCATACATTGCACCTAGAAAAGGCAGACCATCTTCTCAGAAAAGATGATTAAGTGTCTCAGCTGACAGATGATTTTTTCCCCTGAAGGTTTAGATTTCCCCTTGTTCCTTTGCAGAGAAGACAGGTTGAGGAAAAGGCTGACATAGAAGGTGACAGTTTTGCTCGGTGAGGTCTGATAATGGTTGTTTATAGTTTTTATTGAAAGTAATGAGACGAGTAGAGATGGAAGTCCACAGCTGGTCCTTTTCCTGCAAACCAGAAAGAAGGTACTATCTACATAGATTATAATATCAACACCTGGATTGTTTTTTTTAATTGAAGTGCAAAACAGCTTTTCTACATTTGCCAGTTGACCAAGCACATCAATATGCTGCTTCATTTCAGCAGATCCAAATGGAATAATGGATGGTGGACTCAGTTGATGGATGTGCTGTCATGAAAGAGGAATTATACCATCTCCTCAAATGCTTTTCAGGAGTTTTCAGAATCCCATAGGAAGGAGGTTTGTAGCCCTGTTATTACATGACTTGTTTCTTTGTTTCCAAAGCAGAGTCCGTTAACAAGAAAAGCTACATGGAGCACATACAATTTTTAAGGACAGTGAAGGGAAAAATCAGTCTTAGTTATTGTTTAAATTAATAAATAAGCTGTCCAATTTCCGTTGTTGGTTGCAGTGCAGTTCTCTTTAGAATATGTATGTTATACAAGTAAGGCTGGTTATACCAAGAAAAGTATTGCATGGTGTCAAAGACTATCTATGTATCTGTAGTAGAGATGCCTTTATCTAAATTTGTTAGGGGCCTAGAAGATGCCATCAAGAAGAGGATTGATTAAACAATAGTTTCCTCCTGAACTTCCCCCTTTGGGTTCCTTAGTGAGATGGACTGGCCTTCCATAGACCTGGAAGGGGAGGAGCTCCTCCAGAGCCCTGGTAGGTGGAGCCAAGCCATACTGACCCCTCCCACCAGAGGTGAGGGGTGGGACAGGAAGTATAAGAGGAGGGTCCAAAATCTCATTTGGGCTGCAGCTGCTGGAGGAGCCAAATATCTCAGCTGGGAGTCTGTTGCCAGCCTTGGAGAACTGAGGACTTGTCCAAAGCCATGGGAGCTGCACACCAACTTGACTGAGGAAAAGTTGGCACCATGACCATGAGCCTTTAACCTAGAGGATCCTCTACAAACCAGATATGGCCCAAGGAAGAATTAGCAAATGGCCCATGGGCAGCTGACCCTAGTATGGCTGCAGCACCGCCTCAGCTATCATGTTGCAGTCAGAATCCCACTGACCTAGGGGCAAATCTCCACTGCCACTATTAAGGTCCTGGGCTGGGGCACAGTGGAATGGATGGGCTTATGTCCCCCCTGCCATCCCAACACTGGAGTGGCAGTCTTCCTCCTCTTGAACTAAGGAACTATCACTTGTTGGCTATCTGCCAGAGCCGGGATGCCCAAACTCCTTGCTGCTTGATTCTGAACTCTGGCCGGAGCCATAGAACTTTGTTGCCAGCCCTGACTGAGGGCCAGCAAACTCTGTAACTCCTTTATGTGAATACAGGCCCAAGCCACAGACTCCCTTGCCTGTTCTGCCTGCAGGCCTAGGATACCTAACGGTATGTCTACACTACTACCCTAGTTCGAACTAGGGTGGTAATGTAATCAACCGGAGTTGCAAATGAAGCCTGGGATTTGAATTTCCCAGGCTTCATTTGCATGTTGCTGGGCGCCGCCATTTTTAAATATCCGCTAGTTCGGACTCCGTGCCCCGCGGCTACACGCGGCATGATCTAGGTAGTTCCACGAGGAGTAACGGCAGTTCGGAATAGGAAGCCTAGTCCGAACTAGGGTGGTAGTGTAGACATACCCTAACTGCTTTTCTGCCCAACCCTTAATTCAGGCCCAAGAGGTAGACTCTTGACACACCGCTAATTCCCCACAACAGGCTGCTAATTTCCCCTTCCTGAGATGTAGGCCTGTCCTCCCACAGGCTAGAAAGGGAGGAACCTTGCTGTTAAACCACTTCAAGGTCCTTGTGCATCACGTCTTCCTGAGGAAATGTCATAGTCCTGATTCTGCAAACTGCTCCATACAGGGGAACCCCTGCACCCATGTTGATTTCTGTTGTAGTCTGAAGACTACATGTGGGTGCAGGAGTCAGCATGGGCAGAATGCTTGAAGTAAAAGTGCCATAGTCTGTAAACTATTCCTGGCAGGCACTGCCTTCATTTCTGCCTCTTGTAAGCACTTGGGAAATTGCTTGTGCTTAGCAAAAAGTAATAGAGGGAATAATGGATGCACGGGGTATTTACCTAGGAAACTCTTATTACTGGCATTGGCTGTTACTTTCATCCATGCCTGCTGTCTGAAGTAGGACTTGAATGCACAGGCATTTATGCAGGTGTCTGAGAATAAGCCCTTATGCATGTTCGTAATTTGTCTTGGATACTATTTAGGTGAGGACCTTGAAAATCCTGCCTTGCAAGCCAGCTACCTAGTTTTTTAATTTAAAGTTGTGCAAGCTTCTGTGAAGAGCTTATCTAATGTCAATGGAGAAATCACCATGCGTACAAAAAAGTTAATTAAGCACTCAGAAGTGCTATTTGTAATCCAAGCTTAGTGTGTTTTTGAGGAATGGACTGGTCTGACTACCGGATGGAATAAGTGAATCAAGCAGCTTTTAGACATGGCTTCCTTTATCACAGCTTAACAACAAGTGAAACAGGTGGACTTTGCAAGCTCTCACAAGCATGCTTAGAGGAGTTTGTGCCCCAGAGTTTTAGAGCAACAATTGGCAACCTAGGCTAGGCTAGTGATTGAGCTGCATGAGCAGCACCAATAAAAAGGACTTGGTATTTAAGATCCAATCCAATGCCCACTGAAGTCAATCGGAGTCTTTCCTTTACTGTGATGGGTTTGGCTCAAGCTTTAAAACCCTTCTGATCTTCTGTATAATATGTGCCAAATGCCTGTAGAATAAGGTATTTCCTAGGACAGTTTGGAAATGTAAAGGTGTTGGCGCTTGCACCACTCTTCCTTATGCCACAAAAAATATCACTAATGGTATGTCTACACTGCGGAACTATTCTGGGGTACATCCACATTAAGGGTATGTCTACACTACAGCGCTAATTCGAACTAACTTAGTTCGAATTAGTTAAATCGAACTAAGCTAATTCGAACTAACGCATCTAGAACTAAAAACTAGTTCGAATTAGCGTTTGCTAATTCGAACTAGCATGTCCACATTAAGTGGACCCTGAACAGGGCTTAAGGATGGCCGGAAGCAGTGCCGACAGAGCATCAGAGGAGGACTTAGAGCATGGAGATGCTGTCTCAGGCTAGCCGAGGGCTGTGCTTAAAGGGACCCGACCCCCACCCCAGACAGACATTTCTCAGGGGTGCCCCACTTGCAAAGCAGTCCTGGCTTGGAGTGCCCGGAGTGCCCACACTGGGCACATCACACCACTCGGCCATCAGCCCGGCTGCACTTGCCGCAGGCTGCCATCTGGGGAGATGGGGCAATTGAGGGGCTGCAGGAGAGCTTCCACCCCCAGAAGCCCACAGAGCCAGCCCAGTCCTCCCCATCGGGGGCTCGTGCCCCATTCTTCCCTCATCTCCTTCCACTTACCCTTCCCTAGCCCCTTTTCTTGATGTACAAAATAAAGGACAATTGGCTACTGGGCTATATGGACCTTTGGTCTGACCCAGGATGGCCATTGTAAGCTCAGGGCTCAGGGTCGGGGGTCTCAGTGGATCACCTTGATTTTCATGCACTCCTGCTCCTGGGTGGCCAGGCTGGCAGCTCTCCTGCCCTAGACGGCCACCTTCCTGTGCCTAGTGCGGAGATCGTGGACAAGGTCCACGATGTCCGCACTAGCCCAGGCGGGTGCCCGCCTCTTGCGGTCCCGGGCAAGCTCCCGGGAGCCGCCAGCCTGGTCCCGGGAAGAGGGGGAGGGCTGGGGGGCATCGGGTGGCTGGCTCGAGCCGTGCCAGGTGCAGGGTCTGCTGGCTGGGTGCTGGCAGGCTTGCACCTGGCACGGGCACCGTAGCCAGCCCGTGCCCCTTTAAGGGGTCTGGGGCCGGGAGGGGGGCATAGAGTTTCCCTGGTGTTGACCAGAGTGGCCACCAGGGAAACCTGGGAAGCCTTAGCCTCCCACTAGTTCGAATTAAGGGTCTACACAGCCCTTAATTCGAACTAGTAAGTTCAAACTAGGCTTAATCCTCGTAAAATGAGGTTTACCTAGTTCGAACTAAGCGCTCCGCTAGTTCGAATTAAATTCGAACTAGCGGAGCGCTAGTGTAGCGCCTATTAAAGTTAGTTCGAACTAACGTCCGTTAGTTCGAACTAACTCTGTAGTGTAGACATACCCTAAGCGAGTCTGCATCAGACTAATTTCAGGGCTTCCCCCGGTAGTGTGGACATGCTATTGCAAAATAGGTATTTTGGGAGTTATTTCAAAATAATTTCCTAATGTAGACATGCCCTCACTGAGCTAGTACAAGTATAAATAGTATTGTAGCCCCAGTAACAGAGGCAGCGCTTACCTGTGCCAGGTACAAATCTGGCTGAAACTGGTAGGTACATATCCTCTCATAAAGCTAGTGCAACTGTGGGTACATCTACACAGCAACATTATTTGAAATAGCTGCCTGCTGTGTAGATGCAGACTAAGTTATTTTGAAATAATGTTGAAATTCTGTCAAGTTGGAGGACTTTGTACTCTGACTCCTGTAACCCTCATTGTATGAGTAGTAAGAGAAGTCAGAGGAAGAGTGCTCTATTTTGAAATAAGTGCTGTGTAAATGTTCCCAATTTCAAAATAAGCTAATTTGAAATAGGCTACTCAATTGACATAGCTCAATTTGCGTAATGTATTTCGAGTTATGCCCTGCTGTGTAGGTGCACCCTGTGTATAGACAAGGAGGCCATGTCTAGACTGCAAGCCTCTTTCAAAAGAGGCTTTTTCGAAAGATACTTTTGAAAAAGCCTCTTTCGAAAAAGAGCATCTAGACTACAACCAGTACTTTCGAAAAAGCATGCCGCTTTTTTGAAAGAGAGCACCCGGGCAGTCTGGATGCTCTCTTTCAAAAAAGCACAGTTTGCATTACATAGTACCTTTTTTCAAAAGAGCACTTTTGAAAAAAGGCATTATTTCTCATAAAACGAGGTTTTCCGCAGTCAAAAAAAACTGCTGCGTTCTTTCAATTTACTTTCAAAAGAACATGGCAGCAGTCTAGATGCAGGGGAAGTTTTTTCAATAAAAGGCCACTTTAAAAAAAAAAAAAAAAAAAAACCCTGTAGTCTAGACATACCCGGAGAGACTTGAATCCCTATCTTGTACAGGTTGAACCTCTCTAGTCTGGCACCCTCAGGATCTGACTGCTGCCAAACCAGAGAATTTACCAAACCATGGTAGGTCAATATTATCTAGCACCATTACCAACACTTCCACTGCTTATGGGGTTCTTAAAAGACATTTGGGGTAAATTAGAGATACATAACAGCACAGAACAATGAGAGCCAGAGCTGCTGGATGTAAACAAACTTTGTGGGACCACAGGAAACTTGGCCGCAACATAAGTGGACATCCATCTAACTAAAATCATGCTGGACCACAGCTGTTGCTGGACCAGAGAGTGAGACAAGAGAGGTTCAACCTGTAGTATAGATGCAGCAGAAGAGGGTAATTATAAAGATGACACATAGTTGCACTTCCCCCTAATGTTATTTTGATATTTTGTTGATCCATTGAAGAAGTCTCCAGTTGGCCATCATCACTAGTGGTGCAATTGCTGTTTACCACATTTCCTGGAACTGTTTTTTGTAAGGCAGGAGGCTTCCTGCTAGACTTGGCACTGTGGTTTAACAGCTGTCACCTGCAAAAACATGCCAGTCTTAAATGCTAAAAGTATTCTTAGCAATTGCTTTTGTAATTGCCCTATCGTTACACTAGCAGATGTGCAGATTAGAACTTTCCGAAAGCCTTTTTAAAACAAGGTCAGGAAAATCAAAACTGAAGAAATAGACACAAAACCACATTGAATATTTTAAAAATATTGTGACTTTTATTTAATTATGGGCCAAGTTCTCTGTGAGTATGAAATGGCAAAACTCCAACTCCAATGAAGCTGTCCTAATTAACACCAGAAGACAATTGGGGCTTAGGATAATATTATTCACCTTTAACTTTCATTTGTTTTTCAATATTCTATTATGTTTGTAACTGGCTACACGAGCTAGCCAGGTTATAGATGAATGCAGTGCTGTGTATAAAAACTTTATGTTGGTGATTCTACCTCTGGGAACTATTCTGCCCAGAACTCCCATTCATGTTAATGGGAGACTCGCTTGTCTGAAAACTGCACGATGGATGGGATTTGTAATTCTTTGCAAAAGGAACCTTCAGATTTACTTGTGCTCTGGAGCACAGCAGAGATCAATATTAGGTCCACCTTTAATGAGCATGTGAGGGCTGGATTCTGCCTAGTTCCTAGTCAGGTGAGCAGCTCTTGGTAACTGAGAGAATTCCAATCCTGCATTAGATGTTCTGAACACCTGCATGGACAACTTGGGTAATTGATGAGAAAAAATATGAAAAGTGTGTGAGTGGCAAATAAATTATATTTTAGTCAAAGTCATTAGTACAATGTTGCACATTTTACAAAGGTCTCCCATCTCTAGTGTTGATGTCTCATCTACTATATATTTTAGAGAGTTTGTGCATTTGTCTGTCTGTGTGTCTGTCTGTAAGTCCATTTGTTCAAGAACTCCTCTGAAACAACAAATAGTCTGGCAGCACCTTAGAAACTAACAAAACAAAAGCTCATGATACCATCTACATGTTTTGTTAGTCTCTAAGGGTCTGTCTACACTACAACGTTAATTCGAACTAACTTAGTTCGAATTAGTTAATTCAAACTAAGCTAATTCGAACTAACGGATCTAGACTAAAAAACTAGTTCGAATTAGCGTTTTGCTAATTCGAACTAGCATGTCCACATTAAGTGGACCCTGAACCACTTTTCAGTGACCTACACAGCCCTTAATTCGAACTAGTAAATTCGAACTAGGCTTAATCCTCGTGGAATGAGGATTACCTAGTTCGAACTAAGCGCTCCGTTAGTTCGAATTAAATTCGAACTAACGGAGCGCTAGTGTAGCGCCTATGAAAGTTAGTTTGAACTAACGTCCGTTAGTTTGAACTAACTTTGTAGTGTAGACATACCCGAAGGTACTGCCAGACTATTTGTTGTTTTTCCATTTACAGACTAACGTTGCTACCCCTCTGTAGCTTTCCTGCTAAACAGTAAGCACTAGGACCACCAAGTTTGGCATGCAGCTTCCTCTTATCATAACTTAAAGGTGACGGTTTAGTTGTGCCAAAGCAATGGATGTGTCTGGAATTCGATTGTTTCTCATAAAATGGAAAGAGAGGAGTCTGACAGAAGGGATAATAATACTGCAGAATGATCACAGAGGGACAGCAAGAGGCCAGAGATGGAGACAGGGACAGCTATAATGCCACTGGGTCAGCAAAGGGCAGGGGTGGAGAAAGGGACAGCTATCTACTATATATTTCAGAGAATGTGTCTGTCTTTCCCCCTAGCTGGGGGGCATGCACCCTTCCTCTGTCTGTGCCCAATACAGCTGCAGTGGCCAAAGACCAGTGCTTGTCACCTGTTCCCAAGCTGCTGTGGTTAGAGAAGGCTGGGGTTGTCCTCTCTCTCTAGTGTAGACTGCATACTGAACCCTTCAGCCCTAGCCCAGAACAATTATTTAAATGAAGTGAAACAAAATTTAGGTATCTAAGCAACGCTGGTTAAATCTTCTAGTCTTCTATACAGGAGAGTCGCTACACACAATCTGTCACAGGCCTGAAAATTTCCATATGACGATATTCCAAGTTATGCAGCTGTTTCTTTACCTCGGGAAACCTGCAAACTATGTCCTTGCTCAGTGAATACTTAAAACAACCACCACCACTACCCAAATTTTTCATTTAATCAAAATGCCGACTTGCTCGAGGCCTCAATGGAGCCTGTAGTCCTGCAGGTCATAAACCAAATAAAGATTTAGAGGTGCAGCGTGGCTTCTGAGCAGATGTTGTGTATGCATGAAATTTTGGTATAGGGATTTGTTCTTTGTGGAACATTTGGAGCTTGAGTATAATTCCTCAGATGTAGAAAACACACTCTCTTCAAGATCAGTGGAAGGGAACTTTCAAACCACAGTGCAGCGGTGTTGGCTATCATATTGTCGCACTTGCAGCTGTCTTTTAAAGAAAAACTAGCTTTGTTTCCTTAAAACTATTGCATGAAAATAAATGAGCCATTATTTTTAATGCTTGCCTCTTTCTGGAAATAGTGATGGAGACAGATTGGGCTTGACCTTTTCAGGCTGTCCACAACATGGTGTGTTTCAGCACCCTGGAAATCTAGAAACACAACATAATGCAAATGTCACAGCTTGTTCCCATATCCAACCAGACTTACCGTAATCTTTTTGGCCTTCAGAATGAAAGCCCTATGTGGGGTATAGCTGGATGTGCCAGGTTACTACCCAACTCTGGAAGTACAAACAGAAACTATTTGTGAGTGAAAGGAAGGTGAAGTAATAGGTACAGGTCTCCCTATTGATCAGCCACTCATTATTTGAGTCCTTTGGGCATCCAACATCCTAGCTGAAAATATAAAGGGGGAAAGGGTGGGCATAGTTGGAAAATGAATATAGCTAAGAAGACAAATCCTTAACTGGTGCAAATTAAGGCAACTACATCTGAGGAGCTGGCCTGAAGATTAAGCATAATATTCAGCATGCTAGTAAAATGCTAGACAAGAGTCATTTGTTCCCTGGAATAGAAACTCTAATTAATGCAGGATTGGTTTCCCTGCACTCCCAATCCTGTCCATCAACTTAAACCTTGCACTTAGCTGCAACACTCTCCAGCCGTGCGGTGCAAGTTCAAACCCTTAATGGGGAACTATTGGGTTGTGAAGGGAAATAATCATGTACCTACAGAGAGATTTGAATTTCTGGTGACCTTCCAGTACATTTCTGCAAATGGTAGATATTTAGCTTCAAAGCACATAAAAAATTTAAAGAATCACTAAACACTAAGCAAAAAGAAAAAAAGTTCTCTGCACTCAGTAAAATTATTGAAGCAATAAAGAATAATGTTTTTGCAGATGAGGCTCCAGACTGAGCAGTGCAGAGCAAATCAATAATGTCATACTTCTTGCCAGGATCAAAATACTTGAGGAAATAGCTGCAGAGTAAAAGGGGGGAAAGGTTCATTTCAATCAGTCATTGTGCTGTCTAATGCAGTATTGCAGGACAGACTATCAGTCTTGCTAGGGAGTTGAGAAGCTTGGAAAGCATTTAATCAACATTTTGAGCCGTTGTTTAGCCTGAAGGATAATTGTGAAACCAAATACAAGATGGAGACAAAGGAGGGGGGGTCTGACAAGTGATGGGTTTCCCCAGCTCTTCCAAAAATTGACTTCTTCCTTGTGCAGCTCCCTTTGAAAAGAGAGAGTTTGGAAGATTTGCAAAGGCCAGGTAGCAAATGAGTCATGGGTATTTGTAGGATACAGACTTCCTGTCTCTACCAGTAAGTGTCATTGACATGGGGAGATATTCAAGTGATCCAGATGCACAAAGTGGGAGATTGGAAAGGAAGTAGTTTGGAGCATTGTTACTGCAATATGGCTTTGGAACCCAGCTGTGACTGGGACCCAGCAGTGTAGATACTGTGTGTGCATGAAGGAAGTCTTTGTCCCAAAACATGTATGAGCTACATAGAATAACGGGAAGAGAAAAAGAAGTATTATGCCAGATACCCATGAGAACACATGACTGTCCAAGGTCACCCAGGACTCTGTGACAGAGTCAGAAACTGAACACAGCTCTCTTGGGTCTGTGTCCAATGCCTCAACCATAAGGCCATCCTTAATAGCGAGACAGCGGTGATGTGTTTGGATTAAACTTGATAAGTACTACTGTATGAAGTTCAGTTGTTTTAACACAATATTGGCTAATGTTCAGAATTTTATTTTTAAATAACTTTCCTTCCAAGTGCCAGCAGAACCTAAAAGTTATTTACCTGAAGCCCAGCAAATTCAGCTTCCTCCATGTTTTTCTGTTGGCCATTGTTGGAAAATGGGAAGGATTGACTTTTAAAGCACAAAATCCTATCTAAGTGCCAATTATATTTCCATGGTATAAGAGCTCTCTAAGGCAACCTGCAGCGGCCAAGGCAAGGTGGTATTTTCTCTACAATGTAGTGTTAGAATTAGAGCTGCCTGGAGGATGACCGTTCTGTTTCATGGCAACTTTTTGGGTTTCAAAGTCATTTCCAAGTTTTTGAAACAAAAGCAAAACCTTCTGAAAGTTTTGAAACCGAATTGTGTGGAGTCAAAATCCTGTTTTCAAACTAAAATGTATGTGTGAAAGAGTGAGAGAAACCAGGTGATTAGGCCACAGTCCTGAGGGAACCAGGTTCAAGTCCCTACTCTGATTCAGAGCATTGCTTTTCACCCTAGGTCACTCTGATCAGAGACTTGCCCTTGGCTCTCCCACAACCCTGGGCAATTCCTTAGCCACCAGATTACAGAATGTGTATTTTCCTGCCCTGCCCTCCCAAAATATTCATTACAATGTTTTAGCATTGGCAAAATTTTATTGAGCCAAAACTTTTTCAAACCAGTTCTAGTCACCATGCCTGCTGTTCCCCTGAAGGTCATCGACAAGGCAGAAGCCTTTGAAATCATGATAAATGGAAGTGGAATTGGTATGTGAAGTCAAGAGATCAAAGACATCAGCAAAATGCTTCATTGAGGAGTAATTGCTTTCTGAAGATATTAAATTGTAAAATTAAAGTCTAAGTTTGGAACTGTACTCTAGAGTCATGCAGCCAGATAGGAACACGGGCTCAGGGACTACTCTAGATTCTGCTCTTACAGCAGTGAAACTCCAAACCAAGAATATTGCCCTATAAGGAGTTACACTGGTGAATAGCAGGAGTAAGTGAGATCAGAGTAAATGCCTTTTTCTGGAATTGTCATCTAACAAAGCAATAGCATACTCTGGAACTGAAACTTTCTTTCCATTGAACCTGCTTGCAGCAGCAGAAATAACTACAATTAAAGTTTAAGTGATTCAGTTCTTCTCACTCTTATTTCCAAATTTGGAAAACAGTTGCACAAAATGAAGTATGATTATTAAACAAAAAGTGGGTGCAGATCTGATCTCAGTGATTCCTACAACACTCAGAAAGAGCCAATCTTCTCTTAACCGCCAAGTTCACTGTATCATTTACAGCATTTCACAACAATCAATAGCAGAACTAAAGACCACCTTCCCAGCTCACATCCATTCATCACAATGTAACAGTCATTTGGAAAATGAGCTGCTGCCTTGTCTGCAATTCAGAACATTTAAAAAAAAATTCCCTATGAAAATAAAAAGGCAACAGTAAATTCTCAGTAATTTACCAGCTTCACTCTCTTACAGACATGATCTTATACATAAGGAAACAATGTATGGAAGATTTATTTTCTCCCTTGCATAATCTGAATTTACCATTGAAAGGAAATTAACTGTGGGCAGTTAGAAAATTATTTTGAAATAACTAAATTCAAAATAACTCCTGAAACAACATCAAAATAGCATGTCCCCACTATGGGAGAGCCTCAAAATTAGTCTGACACAATGCAGTGGAGAGGAGTGGCCGCCTACTGATCAGGAGATGGAGCAGCCTGTCTGGGAGCCATTTTGGGCACAGCCTAGCCCCTCCCAGTCACCTGACCGGAAGCCAGGAGGCGGGGCCAGGACTATAAGAGCCCCGCCAGAGAGCTCAGTCTAGGCCTGGCCTCTGAAGGAATCAGAGGCCTGCTCAATGCTCTCTGCCTGGGAGGCTGAGCCTTGGCCTGGACCTCCTACCTGGCCTGGCAGAGCAGCCTAAACTCCTGTCCCGGCCTGCACCCAGGAATTGGCTGGGACCCCCGGACCCGCAGGGTCCTGAACCAGCAGCCTGAACACCCCCACCAGCTGTTACCGGAGCACTGGCTGAGACCACTGGACCTGCAAGCAGCTGAGGACTGGCCTGGACAGCTGAGACCCCAGCTGGATGTGACCACCCTTGACTCCCTGAGTGACCTGCTGGAAATCCAGGTACCCACTGAGGAGGAGAAGGGGAGTGGCCCGGGCATTGGCAAGGACTGTTAAAGGCCTCAAGGCAGTGCGGTGCACGCTGGAGCACCCACTGACCCTGCAGCTAACCAAGCTGCTACTATACGGGCCCTGAGCTGGGACACAGTGGAGTGGGTGGGCCTGCGTCCCCCCATGCCACCCGCCTGTTGGGTGGCAGTCTCCCCCTCTCCTCTGCCACTGGTGAATTGCCTGCACCTTCCTGAGCCAGGAGACAAACTAATGCAGTTCTGAACTGTGTTTGTTGATGCCCCGCCCTGCCCTAGGGCCAGGGCCTTTCCCTGGGTTTGTTTGCTGCCCCATCTGAACCAAGACCTGGGCTACCGAACCCTGGAACAGATGGTAGTTGTTGCCCGCCTTGACCTAGGGCCGGCTCTTTAACTGTTTTGCCTGCTGCCCCGCCTGAAACAAGGCCTGGGCTACTGGACTCTGAACTGACTATAGTTGTTGCCCTGCCCTAGGGTCTGGGCCTGTTACCTGTGTTTGTTTACGGCCTGCCTGAACCAAGGCCGGGTTTATTGAACTACTGAAGTGGGTTTTTTTTCAGTGCCCACAGTAGTGGGCCAGAGTGGCCGCCCACTGATGCGGAGGCAGAGCAGCCCCTCTGGGAGCCCAACCAGCTACAGACAGGCTTTGTTTTTGTGGACCATGCTACTTTGACTTAGAGCCCCAGGAAGCACTGGGGAGTAATTACTTCAAATTACTCCGAAATAGCAGCAGTGGAGCGTCCACACTAACACTATTTCTAAATAACTATTTTGAAATAAGCGTTATTCCTTGGGGAAAGCAGGAGTACAATTTTCAAAATAATCAAACTGTTATTTCAAAATACCAGGCTTGGTAATATGGACACTTTGCTTATTTCGAAATAACACCCTCGTGTAGACCAGGGCTGGAAGTGTTTAAATCAAAAAGGAATACACACAATTGTTAGCATTGTGAGAGCCTGTCAATAGGCTAACATACCAATGTCATAAGGACAAGAGAGACTGGATAGACTCAGTTTTGGCCAAAGACTTCTCCCTACTTCTGTGTGATAGGTTTGCTTTTTTCCAAGACATTTCTGTGTCTGTTGGGTGGATGGGGGCAGAAAATTAGCAATGTTAAAAGACCAGCACTTATGGTACCAAATTAATGTGCACTTGTAACAGAGGAGGAAATAGCAGTAAGAAATGCAGTACAGTTCCACACTTCTACAGGATTTTTCCAAATTAGTGAATTTTTATAACCACTGTATGAAAAATACTCTGTCCCCATCTGACTCCTTCCCAGTTGATCCTCCTTGCTTTAACTTACAGTGATGTAAAAAAGAGCTACAGCAATGTGACATTCATAATGCTGCTGCTTTCTAGATGAACTTTCCTACCGGAACGTTTTTCTAATGGATGCTGTATTTTTAATAGAAATTTGTACTTTCATCTCCTTGACTCCCTGGTGTAGGTTGTCTGGCTTTTCAATTCATTGCATGGCAAAGCAGATTTTGCTGATACACCATCAGGATACATTGTACACAACTGAAGATTTAAATGTGCAGGGTGTTTGGGTTTTGTTTGGGAGCTGGAGAACACAAGTTGCTAGGTTTGCAGTAATAGCATCAGTTCAAATCATCTTTAGACCAAATCAGGTTGTCTTTACTGAGGGTGAAACCTAAATCATTTGCTCTTAGGTGCATTGTTAAGGCAAAGCATTTGCTCTCCATGGACCTTGCCCTAGCTCTGCATTTTGCTAGGTCAGGGACATGTGGTTTTAGAAGCTATGGCAGAGTGTGTCACTACCACCCTATATTTTTTTTTTTGCGGGGGTGGGGGGAGGTGTTGTCAATTTTTGGAACTTGAACACCAGACTCAGCAAAGCATTTAAGATTGTTTTAAATTCCATTGACTTCAATAGGAACTACATCTGTGTTTAGTTTAAGAACATGCTAAGTATCCTTTCAGAATAGGGAACTACTCCTGAATAGAGATCTAGGTCTATTCTTCCTTATTTACTTTCACTGCAGTTTGTTTCTCCCCACTGTATATTTTGGTGTTAAATTTGATTTTATAAATACCCAAGTAAATAGAAAAGGTAATCTCTTCATGATAAAACTCTGCGGCTGTGTCTAGACTGGCAAGTTTTTCCGCAAAATCATCTGCTTTTGCGGAAAAACTTGCCAGCTGTCTACACTGGCCACTTGAATTTACGGAAAAGCACTGACTATCTCATGTAAGATCGTCAGTGCTTTTCCGGAAATACTATGCTGCTCCCGTTCGGGCAAAAGTCTTTTTCCAAAAGACTTTTGTGCAAAAGGGCCAGTGTAAACAGCACAGTAGTATTATCTGCAAAAAAGCTCCTATTGTGAAAATGGCGATTGGGGCTTTTTGCTGAAAACCGCGTCTAGATTGGCCATGGACGCTTTTCCGTAAAAAGTGCTTTTGCAGAAAAGCATCCTGCCAATCTAGATGTGCTTTTCCGAAAATGCTTTTAACGGAAAACTTTTCTGTTAAAAGCATTTTCGGAAAATCATGGCAGTGTAGACGTAGCCTGCAAGTATGACTTTTGACAACTCAAATGGCTGATATTGCAAAACAGTTCTAGCAAGACAGTCATGAAAAATCTAATACTGTACACCAGCAAGTTGTTCTGTTTGGAAACATGATTTACCAGCAGCAGTCTGGCTGGTTCTGGAAAGCAGCAAAGGATATCTCATTCCAACCAGAGAAGCATTCAAGCACCAGGAAAATAATGGAGCATCAATTCAAGCCTTTGCCCAAGATAGTTTAGATCTGAAGTGTACTTTGAAATGGCTTGATTGGGGAATTGGCTGGGGATGCAGTCTTTGAATAGGTGCCCTTGATGGGAATGTCCCTGCATACAGTCACCTTGTGCTTGTGCTTGTTGGTTATGTGCTGCAGGGATACAATCCTCCTCCCCTTTATTACAGCAGGGCTATCCAGGCTGTCAGCCTGCTCCAGTTGTCCAAACTCTCTCAGGTGAATGCAAGGAGCCAGCAAAGCAGCAGCAAGACCCCTGCCCCTAAGCCTGAAAGTCCCTCGTCCAAAGAGCATCTTAGACTGACTGAGGATTTGGAGTCGTGGGTGGGAGGCCCTGATCTATATAGCATTGCTCTCTAAGATGTAGGGAAATCCCAGTGGGAGTTAATGCTTTCCTTGCCCTTGCTCAGTTTGAAACATTGTTCTCAAAGGGAGGCATTCCTTATGCTACAGGGAAGGCTAGCATCATAACTGGGCTGCTTTTGTGCTCAGAGATGCAAGGTGGAGGTTCCATGTTCCCTCCCCCTCCTTGCACATACATTGTATCAGCGCACAAGCTGGCCCAGAGGATGTCAGTAGGGGTATGTCTACACAGCAGCATTATTTCAGAATAACTGATGTTGTTCTGAAATAAAGAGCAGGTCTACACTACAAGCCTTTATTTTAAAATAATGTCCAACTGGAGGCCTTTTTACTCCAACTCATGATAACCCTCATTTCACGAGGAGTAAGGGAAGTTGAAGGAAGAGCGTTCTTCCTAATACTTCCAGCTGTGTAGACAGCGCCAAAAGCCAAATTAAGCTATTTCGACTTGAGCTACGCAATTGACGTAGCTGAAGTTGCGTAGCTTAATTCGCCTTTAGCCCTGCTGTGTAGACATATCCTTGAAGTATTGGTATAATGTGGAAATTCTCTATATTTTTTTATGTGGCCTTGCCATTACTTGACTGGCATCCTACCCATAAATACAAGTCTTAGCCGGTACTGTGACAGGCTTTCCCACTGCTACAACATGGAAGTAAAAATCTTTCCCCACAGAAACTGCTAGGTATGTTAATAGAAATTCTCCTGCCAACTCATCTGGCTGCAGATAACACATTTATTTTGATCCAGACCACTGTTAGCAGGCTGGTAAAAGAAAATCCCCCAAGGGAATGATATTTGAATAAGGGAAAGTGAAATCTTGATTTACAGAGGTCTGGTGGAGTATTAACCTACCAGATTAGAAGGGGCCACATCCCACTGTAAATATAAAAATGCTCTTAATGAGAGCACAGGATCTATGTCAGCCCATTTATAAATAAAAAGTGATTCTTCCCAAGTATTCTATTAAATTGTAGGATTAGCATCTGAGGTGATACAGCAGGGAAAATCAGAGTCCCCTAAATTGAGGAATATCGTAATTTGAGGAATAAAAGGGTTATTTGTTTGTTACAGATTAATTCATATTATGGGAAGGCCTCCTGGCTGTTTATTTAGGGTATGTCTACACAGCAGTGTTATTTTGGAATAAAAACTCTGAAATAGCTTATTTCAAAATAGTGCATCTGCATTACAAATGCCCATCGAAATAGTACTGAGCTATTTCAAAATAGGGTGTCCACACTGGGTGAATCTACACTGCACCGTAGCTTGAAATAAGATTTGAGCTACACAAATTGTGTATCTCATTTCAAAATAGCTTGTTTTGTACTTTGGTGCTGTCTACTCCATGCCAAATTTCAAAATAACTATTTTGGCTATTTTAGCTATTTCACTGTTCCAAAACGTCCCTTACTCCTTGTGGAATGAGGTTTGCAGGGATGTTGGAATAGCGAGCTCATTATATTTCGAAAAAACAGGCTTGCTGTGAAGACATGGAATAGCTATTTCAGAATACTCTGGTATCCTGAAATAGTGCTGCAGTGTACTGGTTGGAGCCTCAATCACATTTAAAACCCCTGGAAGCACTTCAGGCAGGGCATGAGGACAGCAGTCACTTCCTCGAGCTGCTTCCTGAGGCTATCCCAGGCTCGTGCTTAAAGGGATACAGTCATGTCTCAGGCTCCTCTCCTCTCCTTTGCCTACCTCCTTGAGGGACAGCAAACCCATTCCACTGTGTGTGCTCTGGTTGCCCTTCCAGACACCACAGCACTTCTGCCATGGAGCTGAACCTGCTGCGAAGCAGTTGCCAGCTCCTGGACCTCATGCTGCACCTTCTGGTGCAGTTTTTGCAGGCTACCGTCATGGCACTGCAGAACCAGGACCTGCAGCTCCCTGCAGAGGACCTCCTCACCTTTCTCCTTGTGCTGCTCATGCAGCACAGTCCCTCCCATTCTCTGCTGCACATCGTGCACTGCCACTTCTGGCAACTGGACATCAATTCTGACTGGTGGGACCACATCATCATGGAGAGGTGGGATGACCAGCAGTGACTCTAGAATTTCTGCATGTGGAATGACATCTTCCTGCCCTCTGGCAACAGGACACCCACATGCAATCCGCCACTCCTCTCCAGAAGTGGGTTGCCATCTCAGTGTGGAAGCTTGCCACGCTGGACAGCTACCACTCCATCAGGTAGCTGTTGGGAGATTGACCCACAGGACCATGCTCGTACAGGTATGACTCTCTTACTATGTTTGAAAGGGTGGCGAACTGCTGGAATGGGGTTCCCTAGGGAAGGATAGGGGTTTTGCAGTCCCAGCTTCACAAAGCCCTTCCAGGAATGGGGTTAGTTGGGGTTGGGCCTAGTGTGTGTGGGGAAGGGAAGGTGGGGCTAAGGGATTTCATGAGAGCTCTGGCAACCCTGTGATTCTGTCTTCTTCTCCAGGTGATAAGGGCTATCAACACCATCCTGCTGCACAGGCTCATCCCCCAGGGCCACATGGACACCATCATGACTGGCTTTGCCGCTGTGGGCTTCCCCAGCTGTGGGGGGTACATTGACAGCAGCCACATCCCCATCCACACCCCTGCTGACCAGGCATCTGACTACATCAACTGGAAGGGGTACTTTTCCATAGTCCTGCAGGCAGTTGTGGACCACCACAGCTGCTTCATGGACATTAATGTTGGGTTGTCAGAGAAGGCACATGACACCCACATCTTTAGGAACTCCAGCCTCTTCCAGAAGATGCACACCAGCACTTTTTTCTGGTGGGGGACAGAGGCTGAGTTGCTCATCAGGGCTTTTGAGCAGCCGCACATGACTGCCATTCGGCAACCCCATCAGGGGGCTGTGCACATCTGAGGGTGTGTCTAAACTACATGGCTCCATCGATGGAGTCATGTAGATTAGGCTGATCGGCAAAGGGAAATGAAGCCACGATTTAAATAATCGCAGCTTCGTTTAAATTTAAATGGCTGCCGTGCTGAGCTTACAAACAGCTGATCAGCTGTTTATCAGCTCAGCGTGGCAGCCATTTAAATTTAAACGAAGCCGCGATTATTTAAATCGTGGCTTCATTTCCCTTTGCCGATCAGCCTAATCTACATGACTCCATCGATGGAGCCATGTAGTTTAGACACACCCTGAGAGGCCCTGAGGCAGTTTCAGGACACGTGTGAGACTCTCCCCTGGGCCTCCCCACAAGAGGCCTTTGCAGTGCCCCAGAGTGCCTTTCCTCTCCTACCCCTTCCTTCCCTTCTCCCTCATTCCCCCCTCCCTTTCCTCTGCCCTGCAGATACAATAAAGCAGACTTTTTTTGGAACAATGAACTATTTTTTTAATGACAAACTGGGGAGGGAACCTGTGAGGGAGGGGACGGAAAGGCTCATGGACAGGGCTGGAAGGGATACTGGCCTCGTGTGGTCCTACCACCTCTTGCGTGGGGCCTTGGAGGCCATGGAGAGGGGATAGGGGAGAAGCAGCAGCGGGAGCAGGGGGATGGCTGCTTGACTGCTCAATAGCAGGGACCATGCAGTTGAAGGCAACTGTGAATGCTGTACACATGCTGCAGATCTCTTGTGCCAGCTCTTGCCAGATGGTGCCGTGCAGTTCCTGGTCTGCGTCCTGCTGCTTCAGAGATCACTGGACGTGTTTCCACTTCAGATCTTCATGGGCTCATCTATAGTGGCAGCTCCCAGGGTGTCAGAAGGCTGGCATGGGAGGTGTTGTGGGCACCTCACTCACAGCTGGTCCAGCTGTGAAGAACAAAGAGAAAGGAAGTCATCCCAGTAGTCAAGGTGCATGGAGCCCCGCCCTCATCTCTGAGGTGATACCAAAAGGTCTCGGTTCAGACAAAGGTGATGTGCTTGGAGCAAGGCATTCTGTGGCCTACACAGCAGGCCCCTTCCTTCAGGGGCAAAGATGTACCTGGGGGGTGCCTTGCTACCCCCACATCCCAGGGATGAGCAGGCATGGGAAGGTGCCAGCCAGGCCAGGAACTTGCGGGCAGGAGGGGTATGATGGGATGGCTCAGCTTCTCTCCATGCTACGCTTGCCTGGGAGCACATGCTGCCCCAGCAGGCATGCCTGTGTGCCATGCACGGCATTGCACTATGTGTCCATGACCCCAGCCTCTTTAGTGGTGGATTGCGGTGAGAGGGTGTCAGGCCTCTCCAGAAACCTTATGAGCAGGACCATAAGGGTCCTCTGGGGCAGCCTCATTGTGGCTGTCTGCTCCGGACTGGTGCTCCACATGCACCCACGTGCATAGGCTGCTGCACGATCCCCAGGCTGAGAAGGTCAAGAAGGGAGTGCGCAGCCCCTCACCTCCCACTGCCTCCACTGTGTGTGTCTAGGGAAAGTAACGGAGCTCAACTTCCTGGGCCTTCCCTGGCTTTGTCCTATCCCTGGGTGATATCCTGGGGGGGTGGTACTGGCTCCAGGCACTGTCTGAACTCCTCACTGGCAGGCATCATGGTGTCAGTGGCCTGCTCCACCTCCTCCTCCTTGGCCACAGGCCTGCCCTCCAGGAGGGTGACAATGGGCATCTCCCACCCAGAGTCCTTAACAAGAGGGGGAAAGAGACTGACCCCTCCCCAGGATGGGGTGGAGCTGGCTGTAGTAGGCACAGGTCTGGGGTACTGCCCCTGAGTGGGACCTGTGCTCTCTAGGCTTGGTATAGGCCTACTGAAGCGCCTTGACTTTCCTGCGCACCTGCTCTTGAGTGCACATGTGGGCCCTCTGGCCCAGGCTGTTGGCCATTCAGCTGTATATGTAGGCACCTGTTTTGAAGTAGGCATTATTCCTCGTAAAATGAGGGTTACAGAATTTGGAACAAGATGCCTGTTATTTCAGATGGAGGGGGCAGGACTAGGGCAACCAGCCCTTAGCACCACCTGGAGCATGTTGTGTGGTGCTATGGCAGTGATTTTTAAAGGGCCGGAGGCTCTAGCTGCTGCCTCTCTTGCCATAGCAGGGATGGAGGCCATGAGCCTCAAGCCTTTTTGAAACACGGGGCCACAGAGCAGCTGCCCCTTTTGCCTCCTCTCCCTCACCCTCATTGGCAGGCCAGTTCAAAGCTATTAGTGATGATCTGTATTTGCCTATGGCTACTTCACATATGTCCCCTCAGGTTCCTGGGAGCATGTCTAAGGCAGAAGATCCTGCAATTCTGTCCCCTGTCTACTTATCAAGGGACTGGAACACAATTGTCACACTATTTTTACCCACCTCAGATCCCAGGATGGGATAATGTCTGGAAGTGTCTGGTCCTATCTTCCCAAATAGCTTAACTGAAGCTTACTGTTCCCCTCCCACCCCAACCTATGAGTTACCCCAGAGACAGCATGAAAGAAGTAAGAAGCTAAGCATTAATTTCAGCTCTCTGGCTCCACAAAGCTATTCTATAAGCTTAAATTCCTAGAGAAAGAGACTGAACCAGACCTTCAGTTGTTGCTAGGGAGCACATAGTACAGGTTAGAAGCGATTGTACAAAGGTGACCTCTACATGTCCCCAAAGCTTTGTGTCACACTAGCTCTCTGCTGTAGAACAGAGCCTCACTTCATAAACATTAAATCGCTGATCTTCCCAGCTCCAGTGAGATAAGTGGTGTAAGTATCAACACCCTGATTTTATAGATGGAGAAACTGAGGCAGGGGTATAAAGTAACTTATCTGATGCTACAGCATGAATTGGCAGCAGATGTGGGATTAGAAGCTAGGGCTTCCTAACTCTCAAGCCTGTGTCCTTTTCTTCAGTTCATTCTGCTTGTGACAGAGTTCTAGGCAGTAAGAGCAGAGGCAGCCATCTCATCAACACAGCTCCAATGAAACAAGGCAGAACTGAAAGTTGGAAGGCTAATTAAGCCATTAGGCTGAGGCTACCAGCAGGCACAAAAAGAAAGTGGAAAGGAGGGGGGCGAAGGGAGCAGGCAGCAGTAGGGGGTATTTCTTGGTTTTTGCAAGAGGTGAAGGTTCCCTAGAACTATTGGGCTACGGCTACACTGGGTACTTTCACACCCTTCGAAACGGACAGTCCTTGCTGTGTGTGCCAACATCCGCTGTGAGAAATCATGGATCCAAGACTTCTCTCCCATGCTGTGTTCAATGTGCTTAAGACAGCATGCCTTGCAGTAGAGCTACTTATGCACTTAGTATCAGAGAAAGAAGACTTGGATGCACATGACAATGTGAGTGACAGGAACGGCAGTGAAAAGGCATTGCATGTGGCTGTCACAGCTGCTGTGCAGAGCAGAGCATTGCTTTTGGGCTAGAGAAACCAGCATTGAGTGCTGGGACTGCATTGTCATGCAGGTATGGGATGAAGACCAGCAGCTACCGAACTTTCGGATGCATAAAGCAGCCTTCCTGGAGCAGTGTGCTAAGCTAACCCCTGCACTCCAGCGCAAGGACACCCGAATGAGAGCTGCTCTCTGGAGAGAAGCGTGTGGCCATTGCTTTGTAGAAGCTGGTGACTCCAGATTGCTACTGTTCAGCTGCAAATCAGCTTGGAATGGGGAAGTCTATCATTGGGACAGTACTTCTGCAAGTGTGCAAGGTAATAAATTGCATTTTGCTGTGTAGGACTGTGACTCTGGGAAATGTGATGACAACGGTGGCTGGCTTTGCTGACATGGGCTTGCCAAACTGTGGCGGAGCAACTGAGGGCACCCACATTCCGATCACAGGGCCACTCCACCTTGCAATAGAGCACATAACATCACAACACAGGTGGGCAGCTGCTTCAGCCCAGTTAGGCCCATTGTACAGGCTGGGCTGGAGCACCCAGTTAATCGCTTAAATGTAACATTTAATTGGTTAACTTCTCAGATGGGATTTTACATCCCTAGTGGACAGCATTAAAGAGAAGTTCAACAACAGGCGCAGCAGGGCTGCATGTGCTGCCAGCACACTCCATTCCCCATCACAACAGCTGTGACTGTGACAGCTGGAACATTAACAAAGGCTTTCGTTCCAGCAGCACATTTTGAGGAATAGTTTGGGAGAATGTCGTACCACGGCAGTGGAGAAATGACAGCCCTGCCACGGAATCTCTGCAAGAACATAATAAGCACATCAGGAAAAACTTCGCTACTATCTCTCAGCCAGATTTAATTGATATCTCCTTGTATATCAATGCCTTGTTTGGACATAATGCAGACCTAGGCAGGGCTTAGCCAGCTTACAGAAATACAGTCTCTGGATACCCTGTGCCACTGCCTCCTACAACCTTGGCAGCAATAGAGCAACCTCCTGCGCTGCCACCCCCAAGCCCACCCCACTGCGATACACAGCAACTTATGGCCCTGAGCCACTGCCCGCTCCGCTCTGCTCCGCCCCCCTCCAACCCCACTCCCTTGGCTGCAATAGAGCAACTCACCCTCCTGTGTCTCTTCCCTTCCTTTACACTTCGCATCCAGTTGCAAAGACTCTTCATGAGCCTGAGGACTGGAGAACAATTCCTGGCTTCTTGCAACACCGGTTGACCTCCACAGTGAGCTCCCCTCCCCCTCATCTGCTTCCACTGTTCATCAAGAACCTCTGCCTCCAGCTTAAAGAAATGGATTTTAAAATTGCAGAGGTTTGCAGGTGGGAGGGCTGCATTTCTGTTTACATGGCTGCAGAGCAGCAGACTTCAAAGCACTGGCTAGAGTGGCTAAGTAGGCATTGTTTGAAACATCCTGGAGTTCAATAAAAATTAAAAAAAAAAACTAATGTAGTACATGCTATATGATTGTTGACAGTAAAGGGATGGGGAGAAACAAAAGTCCCTCACAGAGGTGGAAGGTTTCTGTCCCTGAAACTGGGTGTTTTTCATGACTTTATCATGTTGCAGTCTGAACGCTCTCTGGGATTTGTTGCCAAAAAAGATTTTTTGGCGTTAAAACTTGCCAGTGTAAACAAAGGAGAAAGCATAATCTCTTACACCATACCATTCTATTTTCCTTCTTCTGTTTGCTTAGCAGGGAGTCTGCTATTAATGTGTTAACCTGCCAATATTCAGCCAACTACTGTGTGTCAAGTACCTTTCAATTAATCTGTGTGGTTTTAAAGAAATTGCTCAGTACTTTTTATTTCTAAATCCCCTTCTAAAATTGATTGCTCTCCTCCACAAGGTCACTTATTTAATCACCAGTTCGTGTGGCATGCTTAGCATGACTTGTAAATTTCACTCTGCCTTGAGGTTGATTTTTCTGTAGTTAGTTGGTCTCCAATAAGTGGAAACAGCAGGATAAAGAAAACTCCTTTGTCCACCTTTTAGGACATTGAGGCTGAAATAGTAAATAGGACAGGCATAAAGACTTTGTAGTTATGTTATAGTGAGTCATGTACATGAAACTAGGGATGTGTGAAATATTTAGGAACAATCGCTTTCTCTTCAAGTAATGTCTCCAATATGGAGGTTGTCGAACACCTCCTTCCATTTTTCACACTTGTGACAGATTTGCAAAGCTACTACTCTTCTTTGGATACCAGTCCATTTGGCAATGTTTCCAATGTAGCTGGCTCTTTTCAAGCCTCTCCTCCCCCCTGGTTTGTCTGTGATCTTGCTTCATAGTATGAGTACAGGAATGAGTTGCTCTGCAATAAGTAAGCAATGTCTCTGCAGAAAGATGATCTTCTTTTACTTAGAGTCTCCAGAAATTGTGCCCTTTTTGGAATTTATCCTTCTCACCAGAGAAGTTTATAGGCACAGTGAAGCCTGGGGAGAAACTGACACACAGTATAGGGAATCAAATAAATTACAGTTTAATATAAAAAAAAAGATTGTGTAATGGAGTTTTAGATGCTGGTACATTCCCATTTCCAGACTGCAGTAGTGATCAAAATCTGCTTGCTGTGAAACGGAGACAAGTTAATTAAACTTTGTAAAATACACATAAGACTAGACATCGTTGTCCTCAGATGAAAGAAAAACAAGCCTGCATGAAATGCATTCCGAAGTCAGCCAGAATGTTAATGTGGCACCACAAATACAACAATGAAGACACTGGCATCCCTGTCAGTCACCCCTGGTGGTGGCAAACCCCCCTGGAGCTGGAGCAACCCACCTGCCTGTGACAGGTGGAGAGCTGCTTCACACCAGTTAGCTGGTTAACCAGTTAAACCTTCATATTCCTATTAGGAATATGTAAGGGTATGTCTACACTACCCCGCTAGTTCAAACTAGCGGGGTAATGTAGGCATACCGCACTTGCAAATGAAGCCCGGGATTTGAATTTCCCGGGCTTCATTTGCATAAGCCGGGCGCCGCCATTTTTAAATCCCGGCTAGTTCGAACCCCGTGCCGCGCGGCTACCCGCGGCACAGAGTAGCTAGTTCGGATTAGGCTTCCTAATCCGAACTAGCTACTCCGTGCCGCGGGTAGCCGCGCGGCACGGGGTTCGAACTAGCCGGGATTTAAAAATGGCGGCGCCCGGCTTATGCAAATGAAGCCCGGGAAATTCAAATCCCGGGCTTCATTTGCAAGTGCGGTATGCCTACATTACCCTCCTAGTTCAAATTAGGAGGGTAGTGTAGACATACCCTAAGATATTTACGAAGCAGACTTTGTTACACATATAACCTAGCTGCTAACGATAGTGAAAGAAGCCAATTAGCCAATACATGAAGATGGGATGCCAAAATAATTGTGTCAACAACAGAACCACGAGATAGGGTTCTAGCGCGCAACATGAGTCTTAGAGGAAAGCAGAAACTTTAAGATAGATGGGAACCTGTAGTACTGGAGTAACTGAGGGTATGTCTACACTAGCCCCCTAGTTCGAACTAGGGAAGCTAATGTAGGCATTCGAATTTGCAAATCAAGCTTGGGATTTAAATATCCCGGGCTTTATTTGCATCTTCCCATCCAGGTGCCATTTTTAAATCCCCCTAGTCTGAACTAACTGCCCGTGGCTACACGCGGCAGTCAAATGTTAACTTGAACTAAGTCCTTAGTTCGAGTTAACTGTTACACCTTGTGTAGCAGCAGGCAGTTAATTCGGACTAGGGGGATTTAAAAATGGCACCCGGATGGGAAGATGCAAATAAAGCCCGGGATATTTAAATCCCAGGCTTCATTTGCAACTTTGAATGCCTACATTAGCCACCCTAGTTCGAACTAGGCGACTAGTGTAGACATACCCTAAGAGAAGATACCCCTGTTTATATGTTAGAGGAAGTATCTGGAGATGAGTCCATCTGAATTCTTCATAGGGACACGCTAAGACCAGGTGGATATACTTCTGCTCATAAATCCATAGAAGATAATCAGTTAGGGTATGTCTACACTTCACACTTACTTTGAAATAAGCTATTCCAGAAGAAAACTCGGAAATAGCTTATTTCTAAAGAGCACGTCTACACTACAGGGAAGCCTCAAAATTAGTCCAAGGAAGACTTCCTTAATGTGGACGTGCTACCTCGATTTAGAGCCCCAGGAGGCACGGGGGAGTAATTACTTTGAATGGCCCTGGGAAGAAGCTATTTCAAAATAGCGGCAATGGAGTCTCCACACTACTGCTATTCCAAAATAGCTATTTTGGAATAGGCGTTATTCCTCATTGAATGAGGTTTGCAGAAGTCGCAATAAGCTGTCCATTATTTTGAATTTATTTCTGTGAAGACACTTGCATTGTTATTTAGGCATAACAGCTATTATTCTGAAATAATACTGCTGTGTAGACGCATCTTTAGGGTACGTCTACACAGCAGGGCTTAACTCAAAATAAGTTACGCAAATTGAGCTACATAAATTGCATGGCTTATTTTGAAATAGTTTATTTCAAAATTGGGAGCATCTACATAGCATTTATTTTGAAATAGAGCACTCTTCCTCCAATTTCACTTATGCCTCATACAATGAGTGTTACAAAAGTTGGAATAAGAAGTCCTCCAGCTTGACAGAATTTCAACATTATTTTGAAATAACTGCTGGACTAAGTTATTTTGAAATAACACCAGTTGCTGTGTAGACGTACCCTTAGGGTGCATGTACACAGCACTATAACTCACAATAAAATATGCAATTTGAGCTACACAAATTGTGTATCTTATTTTGATGCTATTTCAAAATAGCTTATTTTGTCACTTGGTGCTGTCTATACAGCCCCAAATTTCGAAATAATGTGCTATTCTGAAACATCCCTTACTCCTCGTAGAATGAGGTTTACAGGGACATTGGAATAGCGAGCCCTAAATAAGAGGCTTGCTTTTAAGACGTGGGATAGCTATTTCAGGATACTCTAGTATCCTGAAATAGCATTGCAGTGAAGATTGTACCCATAGAGACTCATGTAAGTGGTAAAACTAGACAGAAAACTACTAAAGTGGTCATTCAGATGGAGAATGAAGATGAATCTGTACTTAATTCGACCCAGGAGTCTGATCTTAACCTTCTGTCAGGAGAGTCTGATCCAAACCAAAGTATTCATTTTGAGGAAACTGAATTGGAAGAGATTAGATGGGGATTCACAAAACGGGCTCTCCACAAAAGATGGTTTGAATTCTTCTGTTTCTCCAACCAGTACTGAAATACTAGTGGAACCTCGCAGGACAGGGAGAATTAGAATTCGTCCAGTTAAATATAATGTTTTTGTTCTTTACTTTTTCACTATTCTAAAAACGTCTAGCTCTCAACAAAGATTAGAGGCCCACCACAACACTAACATATAGTGAGAGAGTCCCTACCCAGAAGAATTTACAATCTCGCTGAAGTAGACACAGGGTGGGATAATGGAAAAATTATCTGCATTTTACTGTGGGGCACATACAGGGTATATAGAGTGACATACACAAGATCCCACAGGAAATATGTGGCTGATCCAGAAATGGAAGTGGAATCTCATGAGTCTCAGGTTAGGGCTTTTAACAAGGCCATCATTCCTTTCTTAGAATGAACCTTCTCCTTAATCTTGCCTTCATGTCCTTTAGCCTGAGTCCATCTTTTACACCACTGCGATCAGGTTTCTGACTGATCTCCCCAGCCTTGATTCAGTGACATCTCTTGTCCCTCCCTCAGTGAATCTTTTTTTCCTTCTCTAAACCTCTCCCTGATCCCCACTTTATTTTCTTTCCCCCTATTGACTCCCTAGGCTGGCTAGTTTTTTGCTCTCTATATTTCAAGTGCTGGATGCGAGGTGCCCCGGAATATGCCACATTCTTCTGATGACAGGAATGCTTCTGAGAGTACCACATTTTAATGTAGCCCTCAGCTTGACAGAGGTTCAAGCACAGGGTGGTTCTTTTATCTTTCTAATCACCTCCCCCATCCCAGCCACTAAGGGTCAAGCACCTGGGGATAACTGATAGAAGTTGAAAAACGTTGAACTCCCTAAAATTATAGACACCTAAACAAAGGCCTTTCTGGCCCATAGATTTAAGATTTAATTACTTCTCCAATGAACAGTGTCATGTTATCTACAATGTCCACCTTTCCTGAAGGGCTATTGTGGCCCCTTTAAAGTTGAAGACCTAGATTTTGTAGCTGCTCAGTACCAATCTTTTAACTTTAGAGCTATGTGTTTTTTCCAAAACTTATTTGTATTAAACACCAGTGGTGTTCTCCATCGAACAGCCTAGATAGTCAAACATAACTTCTTCCATTTTATTTGTCTGCTCAATGATATTTCTCCTGTATATCAAGGTAATATCACACTCAGACTTTTCAGAAATTATAACTTCTGTAACCTGCACGCCCCAAGAGGCAATTTCTCTAAATTGGCAGCATTGCCTCAGTAAATCTTCTGCCAACTTGTGGAGTTCATGAGGTTCATTCTTTATGCTAACAGCCTCTTAAAATTTAAACACACACATGCAAACAACCCCATCCTCCAAGTGAGTTTTTTATCATAACTCATAAAAGTTTTCCATGATGTCTCATCTTCTGCATTAAAATGAAAACTGGGGCTCCATTATATATTCAATTATAGACAGCAGAGACATATGTTATCTCATCAGCCCCTGCACTGGGTCATGTGACTTTTGCCCTCCATCTCACATTGGTGCTTAGTAACCACAAGTAGTTGGTTCCTTAAGAAATAACAGAAACTGTAAGTGACAACCCATGTAAGTAACTGAAATGTAATTATCCTGTTCTCTCTCAAAGGCAGAGGGGAATGAATTGCAGACACTATTGTACAGCCTTCCTGGACCCAAAACCAGTGTAACTTGTGTGTGAATTCTAGCTAGGTAACATTTATTTCGCTTAATGTGTTGGATTTATGAAAGCCTTTTCTAAGAAAAAGGGCAAGACTTGTGAATGCAAGCATCATTCATAGATGTCCTCTCATCTAGTTACAATCCTGGCTTTTTTCCTCCTTTTAACTATTGAATAAATGATCCCTTTCATAGTTTGCATCATAATCCTTGCTTTTTTGACAATATGGAAACCAGATATATATCTGTATATAATTAAACCCTATGGTTCACACATGTAACATGTATAGTGCAAATAACTTCCTGCTTAAGTATGCTAAACACACGCATGCTTTTAAGGATGGGCATCAGCTTAAGGAATCTTGCATATTTTTATATGGGTTCTTGGGAAACCTGATGGATTTATGGAACCACAATAGATTTGGTGGCAGGAACTTATGTCAAAGCTGTTGCTGACCTCTGTGCACACTGTTGTGTATATTTCCATAATTTACCCAGCTGCCTTCTGGGGGGAATATTTTGCCTTCCCATCTAATCTGTTTCCCGAAGGTCAAATGATGCTCTGACTCTGACTCTATGTAGTCGTTGGGGTTGTGCACAGTCTAGGGTTGAATTTAGCTGCAGTTTTGAGCACATAGCAGAGTGTAATGAAAATTTAACTTGCTCACCTAAACCAGGAAAGCGCTCTCCCTGTTGCTATAGAAACCCCTCCATTCCACAGCCCCAGATCACAGCCCACTGCTACTGCCTTATTCTTTGTTCCTTCCTACTGCAGTGTCCTGGACCCTTTGCCATCTTGTGCTGATTCACTGAAACAAAGAGGAGGTTAATAAGGAACAACCTTAAGCACATGGCACTGGGTTCATTCCAGGTGCAGTGGCACTGAAATCCTTGGCTCTGGGAACTAACTAGAGCGAGCATAAAAACAGAATTGTTTATTTGAAAGTGCTGTGTCTTGATCTGATCAAGTCATCGGCTGAGTCACTCCCTACTGGCTACACGTGCTGACTTCAGGGCTGCAGCTTGTACTGTGCTCAGTCCTCCTACATGTAATAAATTCTCCAGTTTTTTGCACTTCTCTATCCTTGTGGAAGCCATTTTAATCGTAAGTCGTTATAGTAACAGCTCCATTTCTACATCGTAAACTCTCTCACCAGTTTGTACTCATCATTTCAGAGTCCACTTGGCTGGGGAAACTAGCTTGCTGCTTTAGCTGGGTGACTGGCTCGAGGGAGATCTTTTGGTGCTGATTTCATGTTGAGAAGTCACTGACCTGGTTACTTGCTTTTCAAATCTGAACCTTGGATTTGTTTGGGCAAGTGGTTGAGCCTGGCTCTTTTCTGACAGGGATTTGTTTAGCCAAATAGCCCAATGAAGGGCCCTGCTGGTAGAGAATTTGTTTCAGAAAGCAAGTTGGTTAGAGATCTGAGGAACTGTATTGTCATGAGAAGGGTTGATCAGAGGCATGTGGAAAGCGGCTTGTTCCTAACAGCAGATATTTAATGTTCCTATAAACTCTATCCATAAATGTACTGAAGTATCTATGAATAATATAGAGAGCTGGTGTGAAATGGCATAGCTCTATGGGAATCTGGCTCATCAAGCTAAAGCTTTAGTTAAATAGCTGGTTAGATCTTTGAAGAGATCTAGGTCCTGATCTTCCTCCAACTTTTATAATAGTGCAACTCTACTGACTTCATAGTTGCTTCTGATTTTCACAGGCATAAGTAGAAAAACTCAGGCTCTTGGGTCTCATGTTTGCCTGTCCAACACCTAATTCATGTTGCTCGGCAGAAGAAGAAGAAGCACATTTTGCTACAAGGTTAGATGCATCATTTACATACTAAAATAACAATTGCTATTTCGAGAAACACTGCTTCCTTGGACATGTTACTTTGGGATCTGATTCCCTTTGGGTTCACTTGGCTGGAGGTGTAATGTCCTATTCTGAAACTGGAGATGACATTGCTCTGACATTGTCAGAGTTGGTGCTTGCTGAAATGGTGTCTCCATGATCAGGAAAGGAAGCAGTGCAAGACATCATTTCTTAGTCTGCCAATTGCCAGAGTAAATTAAAGCTTGAAACAGGAAACATCAGCAGTAGGCAGTTCAAAATGATCTTCATGGCTGTGCAGTTATTACACATTTGCTTCAATTGTTGCTTCCCCTGGTTCTGGTGTGTTAATTATCTGCCACCTAGTGAACTAGCATTGAACTGAAATGTCTCATTGCTCTCATGCACAAGATCTGAGAAGGGTGAGTAGCAGGGGAGAAGCAGAGAGGAAGCAGCCAGTGGCTGAGGCATACTGCGATGCAGAATTGTATTACGTATAGCTCCTTTCTGCTTCTTCAGAAAGAAGTAGTGTGTACGCTCCCAGCACAGGCGAAGGGATGTCAGAGTGTAGGGAATTGGTGTTTGGGGCTGTGGAAGACGAGCAGTGTGATAAATTCCCAGTCCCAGCTTTGTCTTTCTTCCTGCACTTCCTACACCAACTTTGGAAGCCCTGGGGACCACAGGCTACTCAAAGCACATGCTGAGGGCCGCAACTTAAATGTGGTTGCATATACATGCAAATATATATGCAAATAGCTTCTTTCATGCTGACAGGCATGAATACAAAGATTAAGGCAAGACTACACAACACGCAGGTCCCATTTAAGTCAATTCTGCTGATATTAATAAAATGCAATATTTACCCAATTTCCACCCATATGACAGCACTTTTAATGAGCAATGACAGTCCAGGAATTTAACTACTAAAATGCATATCAACAGAAGACCATTATACTGACTCACCATTGTGAAGCGTGTTCCCATGTTCAAAAGATCCCACCCACGGGCTGCGTGTTGAGCCCCGCATAAACCCAAACCGCACCGCAGGCCGCAAACACATGGGCCATGGGCTACATGTGGCCTGCGGGCCACATGTTGAGTAGCCCTGCCCTGCGTCCTCATTCCCCACAGTGCAAGGCAGGGCAGAAATCTTATCCAAGAGCAACCTTTAGTGAGGGCATATTTTTATATTTATGCACACAGATTATCACATGTAATTGCAAGATACAGTGTCGTAGCCTATATTTAACTGGAAACATTGATAATTACCCAGTGCAAAGTGGATAATTACACGGTTCCTAACTTGCCTAAACTCACACACTGGTGACTTTTGAATGTGAACAAGGAATATGCTGCCACTCCTGGATATAAATGAGAAATGGTGCAACAGATGACTCAAACATATACCTTACCTGTCATAGCCTGCAACAAGGGAAATGCAGTAATGAGATTTACTAATCTCTTAGCTACAGCTGATCTGTTTCTTGGCAATACTGAAAATGACATACTTGGCGAAAAATACCGTCTCATAAAATGTCATAGTACATCCACTGCTGTTTCTTCTTAATGGAAACCCCTAAATCAGTAGAATTTTAGGCATGTGGGGGGTTGTTTTGGGTTTTTTTCGTGGCAATTTGCTTTTTGTGTGTGTGTGTGGGTTAACTGGGTTGCTGTTCCCTTTCCAGCACTCTTGTGTGTTACAATAAAATCACACTGAAGTTGTTTTACTAAATCCCAGAATTTATCAACCAAGGCAAATGACTCCATATTGAACTCCCGCACAGAGATCTACCTTTGGATGTGAGGGGCTTTTTTCAAACCATAACCAAGCAGGAGATTTGGAATGAAAGCTGATTCTCCATCTGTAACCTGTTGTGTGTTTACTACTGCAGGAGGCTTCCTAAGGGGTGACCTCTCATATAAAGATAGGTGAGTGATAATCTGACTCTGAGTATGCAATCCCAATGGCCAATCTACCCACAGATATGCCTGTTTATAGGAAGTCCCTATCTCTGGCATAACTTCAGGATTCTGGAAGGGTTGGGAGAAACTTCCTTCAAGAGAACTGAAATCTGTCACGGGGTGGGGCTCAGCCAGTGACAGGGAGGATAAGATGGAAAAGTCCCTGATTTCCTCAAGATTCTGTTGTGCTAAAGTTAAGTTATTTGTGGAGATTAGGACCCACAAATTCCCAGGATAACCAGGCTGACTGGAATGATATTCCTCTCTAGCAGTCCCTGGCTGGCATAATTCAGAGTATCCTCCTGTAGCTGCTCTTAATTATGTATGTGGTTGACCTGACCCTCAGATGGACACAGGGTTAGTCCTAAACCGCTCTTCCTGCTCACTCCGGTAGAGTGTGGCAAGACCCAAGGACTGGCACCCAGCAGTTTATAGCCTAGTCTCCTTTTACTCCATGCACCAAGTTCCCTGGTTCTTCCTCTCCCTTTCAGTCTCCAGGTCTCTTGTGCTTCATGCTCTTCTGCTCTATTTCAGTCCTCCAAAGCCTTCTTAGGTCTCCTCTGTACCCAGTGGCTTGCTTTTGTTTGCCACCAGCACCCTGATGTCTCTTTACTTCACAAACCACCATCACATCTTCTCGGTGGGCCTGAGGGTGAGCAAGTTACATGATGATGACACAATAGATTTCCCTCCCCCCCACTACAATGCTTGGGAATGACTCAGAAAAGAAGCATTCACAAAAGCATCCATAGAATTTGAGCCTTTCACATTGTCCTATGCTATGACTCATGCTAGAAACCCATAAACCTCAAGTGTGCTGGAGATTTTAATCAAACTCATTCTCTCATCACTATAAACAAATGATTGTTAGTGTTAAGCTTTGAGGAATGATGGAGTCTCCTGAACAAGATGCTGACTGGTTTATTCTGAAGCCTCATCATACTTCTAATGTTGCATTCAAAGTCAGCTAAATATAGCTAATTTCTGTGATATTCAGAAAGGAAGAAAAGGAAATTAGTGATGTTTGTGTTTTGAGGAAAAAAACTGATTATTGCAGGGAAACACAAACTCTGACTCCTACAAAGACCTTGAAATGGTGGACCCCATACCTAAAGGGTTGTATCCATTCCTCCAAGTAGAGGAAGAAAAGAGCAGAAAAACTACTTTTTTGTCCAAAACCATGTCCACAGCCCTTGGAAAAGGTTGATCCAGAGGCTCTGGCTATGAATGTCTGGTCCTTTCTCTTGTGAGGATCCTTGGAGATATAAATAACTCAATAGGATAGAAAGAACAAAAAGCCAGGCACCACTTCCTGGAAGCTCAGGGCTACATGACAATGACCACCTCACATAGGCAAACAGTTACAAGATTCTTATGTAAAATGAGTCCATTAATTTATAAGGCATATCTTACATTCATTTTTCACAGTTCTATACCCTCCCCCCAGATCCTTAGAGCAGCCAAATATACAGTGGTGTGAGACTGACTGAGAGAAATCTGTTAGACTAGAGTCAAGGGGGGGACTAACACAAAAATGAGTTTGCAAGTCTGCCAGATAATGCAAAATCTCAAGATGCCAGTGTTACATCTCTGTTGTATTTGTTTATGGTTGTGATTGCTGTATACTGTAATTAGTTTTTTTTAATTAGCATAGTTTTGAGATAGTTTAAACAGTGAATCATCCATATCCAAATAACAAGGAAAAAAAGTAAACATGAAGCTAAGAGGTGGCTCAGTATGGGTTAACAAGAAACACTTATGAGTCAATGGTAGAATGGACAAAAAACAACATATAAAATGGATTAAAACTCTAAGCGCAGGGGGAAAGAGTGACAGAACTATCATATTGTTTTCCAAACAGTTTCACAGTCAGTTGATTCCTGTCTATTTTGTAATGAAAACATGTATACATTGAGGATTTATAAGAGGTGTTTGATACCAGAAATGACTCAAGAATTTCATTGTACGAACAAGGCTGTCCTTAGCCATAGCAAATCACACTTTTACTGTCATAAGCAGTTAGGTACAGTTTGCTCCTGTGCGGAGCACCAGCACAAAAGCCGACGTGCCAATTAAGCTGTCAAAATAAGGTGTTTAGTGAGATTTAAATGGCGCGTAAGCCTTTGTGCTGGCCCTCTGCATAGAGGTAAATATTGTCCTTAAAGAATTTGCCTACAATCTTCACTGTTTCTCCTAGATGATGACTAGAAGAAAATTTATAGCAATGTGAGTTATAGGTGATGTACTATGGATTGTGATCAGCATTAGTCAGCAAGTGAAGTCTTTAGAGTAGACAAAGCCCATGAAAATTCTTGTGAGCTCTCCATGGTGCTTGTTTGGCAGGGAGCTACTTCCTTTCACACGTGGGCATCTGGAAATGACACTTCACTGAAACTATAGATTGTACAAGGTGATCTGCAGAACTACCACTCATGGTGCTCTGGAATTTTCTTCATGTTTTAAGGGAAGGTTCTCCATAAGGTTCATATGTCACATTGTTACACCAGTTGTAAATTTTATGGGATTTTTTAATTTTACGGAAGAGTTTCAGAATTACCATTTAGAAAGCAACTGTCCTTTTCAATCTGTAATTGCAGATGCTACAAAATCCAAGACAGAGATGTGTTTCCCTATTTTTTAAATTCCAATACAACTGGGGGTGGTGGAGAGAAAGGAAGAAAGGAAACCAAGTTTGTGCGTGTGTGTTTGAATTCAAATATTTCTCTACACGTTTGCAACCCAAACATTACAGTACAATGGTAGAACGTAGCATCCATAAAGTGAAATAGCTAAGAAATGGATTAAAACCCCAATCTCTTCTATTTTCTTTGTCCTGACTCCAAGCAGAGCAAAATGTAAAAAGGAACAACTGTAGATAGTGCTAAGTAAATTATATTTTTAAAAATTCATTACACTTTTCTATTTTTAACATGATGATAGGAAGTCCCACCCTTGACAATGAATGTACAAGTATATGTAACACCCTCAATCAATAAAATAGTCAATAGAGAACAAATTCATATTTACAATGTCAAGCTGCCTCTGAGAATTGCAGGTATATGGAAATCAATAGTTATTTCACTGTTTGGACTTGATATTCCCCTCATAGGCAAAGTTTTCCTACAGAGTAGTAATTGTGGGAAATTAAAGTGCTAAATCTCAAAAGACTAGCCAGTGTGATAGTCTGAGGCCATGTCTACATTAGCACTTATGTCAGCAAAAGTTTTGTTTCTCAGGGATGTGAACAAAATATGCCACATAGCATCATAAGTTTTTGCCAATATAAGCACTTATGTGCACAATGCTATGTCCTTGGGGAAAACTCTTACCCCAACATAGCTACTGCTGATCATTCAGCTGATTTTATTATGTCAATGGGAGTGCTGTCTCCTGTCAGCATAATGCAGCTATACAAGCTCTTACGCATTACAGCTGTGTCAGTACAACTGTGTCCCTGCAAGCTTGTAAATGTGGACATGGCCTTACTTTCACTGAAAAATGCCTTTTTGTAGGGACAAAAGGTGGGGAGAGAACATGAATCTGAGCGTAATTCATTCTATGATCTATATTAGAGAGGAAGTCAGAATAGATTATCACAATAGTCACTTCTGAATCTCTTGAAACCTCTTAATCTATAAGTGTATGTCTACACTGCCACCCTAGTTCGAACTAGGGTGGCTAACATAGGCATTCGAACTTGCAAATGAAGCCCGGGATTTAAATATCCTGGGCTTCATTTGCATGTTCCCGGGCGCCGCCATTTTTAAATGCCCCGTAGTTCGAACTACCTGCCCGCAGCTACACGTGGCACGGACTAGGTACTTTGAATTAAAGCTCCTAATTCAAATTACCATTAAACCTCCTTGCAGGCCAACAAAGCATCGAGAAGAGCAAGGGAAGTGTTGTAAGATATAATGACTTCCAAAGAAGTGACCAGGAGGAATCAGGTGGCATGTTGGAAGCATCTGGGAAGGGCACATGTGAGGATCATCCAGCAAACAAGGGGACTACTAAAGAAGAATCAGAATTATGCTGCTGAATTGCTAGATTTCTAGTATCAAACAGAAGTTAAAGATGTACGGTTATTATCTTTTTCCACTTAGGAGAATCAAAGCAACAATTTCATTTTGAAACAACATTTCTAAACAAACCCACTTTTCATTTTAAAATGTCAATTTGAAATAAAAATATAATTTTGAAACATTGAAAATTGTTGGTTTTTTGAATTTGTGTTGTGTAACATTTTTCAACATCTGTACTTTTTGTTGCATTTTGAAACAGAAACCAGTTGAGCAATGTCAGAACTTTCAGGAAGGAAAAATATTCAGACCGGTTCTAATTCTTGTGCTAAAGAATCAGGAGACTCTGGTTTTTTTGCACTTCAAAAATTCACTGACATTTGCCTAGTTTAAATATTGATATGTAGGGAACCAATGGGCCTTCATTTCTTAGGCTTTCCTCTCATACGAAGAAATTGCTGACTTTGTGGTCAATGGACTCCTATGAATGGGCAGCACATATAGTTCATGTTTCCAAATTCAACTTTCATTCACTTTACTCATTCCTGTAAACTTACTGTAGATTCCTGGTTACAATGTGCTATTCCAAAGCCGAAGTAAAGCTTGCAAAGAAATAAACACAATACTAGATCTTTCATCCATTTACCAGCAGATGGCAATAACAGAGCAGTTAAGGAAATTTTAGAACTAGGACACTGGAGTTGAATAGGTTGCAATTAATATTTTATTTAGTAAATTTATGTATGTTAGCATTATCTGCCAACATGCTTCAGTTTTTACAAATCTGATATTTGCCTAAAACATTTGCCCAGATCATTTCAAACAAACAATTTTTAGCTTTTCCATCACTTGCAAACCATTCACTGAGTTGGCTGCCTTGAGTCTTTGGAGTAAGGTGCATTTTCTAGACTTGTAATGTTTTTTTAAAGTGAGTGGGGAGGTATCTAACTGCCACTTTTGTTGTCATAAAGGCTATAATTGCCCCCATAAATCTTTAACTTTCCCAGAGGTACCCACAACTGCTACACAACCAACTGTAAAACTGTGCAATATGATGAACCTTGCTAAGAGGACTCCACCACCACTAGAAACAGAAAGTTAATGGGTGAATTCCTGGCTCCATTGAAGTCAACAGCAAAACTCCCATTGTCTTCAGCAGAGCCAGGAATTCACCTCATACATTTACATAAACAAGTTTCTATTTCAGCGAGGCATCTATATGTATAGATTAGATATAGATAGATAGATAGATAGATATGATAGATATAACATTAGTCTTGGAATATGCCAGTACGCACCATGACAATGTTTGAAAACCTTAGGTTTACTTTCTGGTAGTGATTGGAAAGCCAGCTTATTGCTGTACTCTCCACAGACAGGTGGGGCAAAGAAGATATCTGCCCTGGGCCCTTTGAATTGCCACCCGAGCACTAGGTACTGCACTCCAGATGGAGCTGAGGTCTGGCTGTTCCAGGCCCACCCCTTCCACCTGAGGCCTCGCCCCTTCCTGGAAAACCATATAATACAATCACGGGGAAAACTGCTTCCACACTGGCACTGATTCTACTCAGTGCCATGTCTGCATCCAGTCTATAATTCCAGTGGTTTATTTTGTTTCTTAGACCAACCAACCAACAGCTGTTTAGAACATGACATGAAAGGGAAATTAAATTCTATATGTAATTCCAAACTTGTTCCTGTTTTCAAGAAGTCCCTTAATATAGGCTTAAGCTTCAGCAATGATGTTTGAACATACAAATTCTATTGTCTCTGCTGACTAATTATGATGCTACCTGTGCTGTTCTTTGGCAAGCAATCAGAATTTATTCAAGAGTATTTTTGCCAGCTGTGCTTGGAAAAATGCTTTCCAATAAGGCACTGCTTTTTATGCTTTATTAATATTTATTGCTTTCTGTAAGCTGTCTTATGTTCATCTATTTGTCTAGGAGAGCTTGAACAAAATTCAGCAAAAGGTTTTCAGTAGGAAAAAAAGAAATAGCTGACTATATATTGTACTTAACATGCTATGAACAACTGCATAATAACTAGATCTCAGCTGTACAACAGACTGACTTTCCCCACTTTTAGTATAAGTATGAAATTTTGATGCAAATTACAAGCAGGCATAGTCAACTACAGTCCTGATCCAGCAATAAACTGACTCACATGCTTAATTTTGTTACATGGGAAGTCCCATGTATTATGCCAGGGCAAGACCCTGACAGGAACTGGAAATCTGAAGCGATTGTATTTATAATCATAGTAACTATAGCTGTTGTTAGTTACACCCAGCATTCATGAAGAGAAAATGTATATTATGATTATACTGAGGTTATGACACTGTATTTCAGTGGCAAGGTGGGTTAGGTAATATCTTTTATTAGACCTTCTTCTGTTGGTGGGAGAGAGGAGAGAGAGACACCCACTTTGTCCGTGCACAAGGAATGTCTTCTATGTGGCCATTGGAAGAAACAAAGCCAGGTCAGATACTTGTATTACCTCCCATGGGGTATGTCTACACTACCACCCTAGTGGAACGAGGTGTACCGGTAGTTTGGAATAGGAAGCCTAATCCGAACTACCTAGTCCGTGCCACGTGTAGCCGTGGGCACAGAGTCCAAACTAGCGGGGCTTTAAAAATGGTGGCGCCCGGCAAGATGCAAGTGAAGCCCGGGAAATTCAAATCCCGGGCTTCATTTGCAACTTCGGTTGCCTACATTAACCACCCTAGTTCAAACTAGGGTGGTAGTGTAGACATACCCATGTATATTAGATGTAGGTGTGAAGTATGAGCAATCTAAATCCATGGGGGCATCTTTAAGTCAGTAAAAAAAAAAGAATATGAACACTACTAATCACCTGTGCAGGGGATTGTGCATACATTCTAAGAAATTAATAATATGGCCACAAGTTCTGTGGATAGATTCCTTTGAAATGCAACGCCACAAAACAGAGTTTAAAATCATGAACGTATATCCTACCAACAAACTGTTATAATTAATCATGGTCTTCATAATCATGGTCTTCATACTTCATTCAGTTTTAAAAACAATATGTGCTTTGGACCAAATTCCACTCCATGTCACACTGCACCATCCCATTGTCATTACTGAGTTGCATTGTTGTAGTAAAAAGAAGGATCTGGCCTCTTTGATCAAACTGCCTAAAATAAATACTTACAACTTTCTGGCCAAATCCCCTCAGCTTGTTGACATGAGTAGTCAACTGGGTAAGGCAAGCAGGAGTTAGCTTTTATTCAGATGGGCTGAAGTTGTCTACATCACGGGCCTGATGAGTTACCAATTCGAAAGCAAGGCTATTGAGAGCAAATCTGCTCCTTGGAGCTGGATTACACTGCCATATTTATGGCAACAATGTTAAAATGTCCCTGCATCAGTGAACTACAATTTCTAATTGTCATAAAAACACTTAATGGCTTGCATGCTTCACTGCTAGCAGCAGAGTTTGGTTTTGCAGAGCAGGTAAACAAAATTGTGGCTTCCAACAGACTTAGCTATTTGAAGGGAAAATTGTCCTTGAGATGAGTTGCCATTTTCTGCCACGATTATAGTGGATTTTTTATGCTCAGACAGCTGTAAAAGCCACACTGATTGATTGATAGAACTGTTCTCCAATAAAAATTTAGACATAAGACTATTCAGGGCTGAATTTTAATTGTGGCACTTGGGCGCTATGGTATAAAGAGCATGCAATGAAAGTAGTTTGCTAAATTCAACAGATGTTGGTGTGGTTTGGAAAATGGGTTTCTAAATGCCTAAAATAAAATTTTGTCCTGACCTGGATAGGAATCTAACTGCTCTCCTTGCCCTGGGTATCATGATCATGTGCTGCAGATGAAAGGTCAGATTCTTTGTAAGTACTTCTCTACTCCATGCCTATCTTCAAGGACTGAATATTCTGTAGGATGGTAGAATATGTGGCAGGCATAGCATAACAGCTGTTCACCAGCAAGGCAAACTAGAATGTATCCCCACTGTGACGTGGTGCCGGCACAGAAGTTCCCTCGAGATTGTTCTGAGTGTGCTGATCATGCCACTGTCACTCGCATTCTTGCTCTCTGAGGGTAGGTCTACACTACCACCCTAGTTCGAACTAGGGTGGTAATGTAGGCAACTGGAGTTGCAAATAAAGCCCGGGATTTGAATTTCCCGGGCTTCATTTGCATCTCGCCGGGCGCCGCCATTTTTAAATGTCCGCTAGTGCGGACTCCGTGCCGCGCGGCTATACGCGGCACGGACTAGGTAGTTCAGACTAGGCTTCCTATTCCGAACTACCGTTACTCCCCGTTTCACGAGGAGTAATGGTAGTTCGGAATAGGAAGCCTAGTCCGAACTACCTAGTCCGTGCCGCATGTAGCCGCGCGGCATGGAGTCCGCACTAGCGGACATTTAAAAATGGCGGCGCCCGGCAATATGCAAATGAAGCCCCGGAAATTCAAATCCCGGGCTTCTTTTGCAACTCCGGTTGCCTACATTACCACCCTAGTTCGAACTAGGGTGGTAGTGTAGACATACCCTGAGGCTTCCCAACACCCTGTCTTGCTGGGCAGACAAGACACAGAGTTGGGGTTACTGCCTCCCTCTCCCCCACAGAGCAATGTGGACACTGATCACTTCAGCTCTGGGAGAATGCAGTTCTAGGGCTCAGCACCCAAGAAACCAACTCCCAAATGGGACCTAAATACCCAAAATACATTCATCGTTTCTCTGTATAGAAGTTTTACATGCTGAAAGTTCATCAGCTGAGCCCCCTTTATCAAAGAAAGAGAGATGTGCAATGGTTGTTCCCCAAGTACCAATTATTTACACAAGGCCTGACAGAAAACAAAAGTATTTTTATTCAGAACAAACAGTAGGATTTAAGTGGTTGCAAGTGAAAGCAGACAGATGTAAGTAAGTTACTAATTAAAATGAATAGAAAAGGCAAAATTCGTTCTAATCCACTAAGAAATGTATTCAAGAAGATTCTTAACCTGTTCTTATTTAAGGCATATTCTTCAAGTCAGAGACAAACTCTTTTACTCTGACTTGGGTCTCCAGCCCTCTTTGTATCTTTTTGGAGTGTACCAGGCCATTTCCTTGACCAGCCAAAGAAAAAAGGGCTGATAGCTTCCCATTGATTAAATAGACTCTCCCGCCAAGGCAGGGACCTTTTTTTTACATCCTTCCTTCTGTGGAAAAATACCATGTTCAGAAATGGATCCCAATACCACATGTTTTCTTAGGACCAACCAACTCCTGGATTTAAAGGACAAACAACTTGTTAAGTTGATCACTCAGTCACTAGGCTCATTGACACATTTAAAACTATAAACAGACTCATACTACATATTTCTAACTTCACATATAAGAATGATGCAATATATATATATTTATAAGCCAATTTTCATAAAGCATGGGGGGAACCCTCACACCCATCATCAACCATTACACCAATATATAACATTGCCACTGTTGCTAACACAGCTGCTGATCCCTCATAAGGTAAAGTGTAATTTTGATCACTATAGACAACCATTTTAGCTGTGAGTATCCTGATGCCGCCAACATAGACATTTACTGAACTATTATGTAGTTAAGTAACAATTATGTTTAGATTATATTGATCTATCAAGTCTGGGGGCAGGAAAATACATGATCATATATCTAAGGAAACACAGTCTACAGATGTGCATTTTATTATTCAAACTCATCAGGTGTAATGTTTCTTTTAGTGCATGGGAAAGCTTGGAGTTTCACTATGCAAACTAATAATTTCTTGTTTTGTATTGACATAGAACTTAGCCCCTGGTCTGGCAACTCTACTAATAGCCAAACTGGCCCGAGGCACAAGTTAGAGTAGCTACAGGGCTCAGTTGGAATAGTTTTCTAGGCTATTTTCATGGCCCAGAATTCCTGGAGGGTACTGTCCATACGCACTCCCACCATTGGAACACCCCTCCACCAGTCAAGGAGAGGGGAGAAGCAGGAGCAGGTGATGCAGCATTGGTTAGCCTAGATTTTCTATGGCTGAGTTTCCCCAGTCAGGGAATCCTCGGCTGGCTCTTTAAAGCTTTTCATTTCTGTTGTGTCACCAGAGCAGGGCTAAGGTGCAGAGTAGGAGCCTGCACTTGCACCCTTGCTTTGGTATCCACTATATTAGCTGTAATAGATATGAACATGTCATTTTCAAGATGAATCATTTTTCATTAACCCTGTTCCGTATAATGGGTATGATAATCGTTTCAAGCCTGATTTTTTTTATATTGGCTAAAGATATGAAGGGTAGGCATAAATGGTCCATCTTCAGAATGAGCAGAGGTGAATAGTTGTGTTCAGCGGGGGTCTGTTCTGGGACCAGTGCATTCAACATACAGGAAACCCCCTTCCATTTTTGTAAGTGTGGAAGGGGCCGAAAGCCCCCGACTTACATCCTCAGCCCGTATTTACAATGGCATGCAGTGCCTATCATAAATGAGGGTTTGAGTTACGACACCCCCGACTTGTGATGCTTCCTCGGGAACCAATTGCGTCGCAAGTTAGGGGCCTCCTGTATTCATAAATGATCTGGAAAAAAGGGTAAACGGTGTGGTAGCAAAATTTGCAGATGATACAAAATGACTCAGGATAGTTAAGTCCCAGCAGATTGCGAAGAGGGATCTCACAAAATTGGGTGACCGGGCAACAAAATGGCAGATGAAATTCAGTGTTGATAAATGCAAAATGATGCACACTGGAAAACATAATCTCAACTATATGTAGAAAATGATGATGTCTAAATGAGTTGTTGCTGCTCAAGAAAGGGATTTTGGAATTGTCATGGATAGTTCTCCAAAAATATCTGTCCAATGCGCAGCAGCAGTCAAAAAAGCTAACAGAATATTAGGTACCACTAGGAAAAGGATAGATAATAAAACAGAAAATATGATAATGCCTCTATATAAATCCATGGTATGGTAACACCTTGAATACTACGTATAATCTGGTTGCCCCATCTTTAAAAAGATACATTAGAATTGGAAAAGATACAGAGAAGGGTAACAAAAATGATTAGGAGTATGGAAAGCTGCCATAGGAGGAGAGATTAATAAGACTGCGACTTTTCAGCTTGGAAAAGAAATGACTAAGAAGGGATATGACTGAGCTCTATAAAATCTTGACAGGTGTAGATAAAGTGAATAAGGAAATTGTATTTACGACTTTACATAACACAAGAACTAGGGGTTACCCAATGAAATTAATAGACAGGAGGTTTAAAACAAACAAAAGGAAGTCCTACTTCATACAACACACAGTCAACCTGTAAAATTCATCCAAAGGATGTTGTGAAGGCCAAAACTATAACAGTATTAAAAAAAGAATTCAGTAAGTTCCTGGAGGACAGGTCCATCAATGGCTATGGTCTGGGATGGAACACGATGCTCTGTGTGTGCCAAACTTCTGTTTGCCAGAAGCTGGGAGTGAAGACAGAATGAATCAATTGATGACTGCCTATTCTATTCATGCCCTCTGCAGCTCCTGGCATTGGTCACTGAGGGTACATCTACACTATAGGGCAAAGGTCAAATTAAGCTACACAACTTCAGCTACGTGAATTGCATAGCTAAAGTCGAAATAGCTTAATTTAGCTTTTGGCACTGTCTACACAGCAGGAAGTCAAAGGAAGAACACTCTTCCTTCAACTTCCCATATTCCTTCTGAAATTAGTCAGAGTAAGAAGTCCTCCAGCTCGACAGTATTTTGAAATAATGGCTTGCTGTGTAGACGTGCTCTTTCTTATTTCAAAATAATGTTAGTCTAAAAAGTTATTTTAGAAAATGAGAGACAATGTATTGACTTTCCTGAATTTCTTAGGAGCCAACAGACTAGTACACTGACTTGGTGTGTCATTATTATTCTGAATCAGTAGTAAGTATACTGGACATGATGAAACATGAGGAATATGTACTGTTAACAGTGACCCGCGTTGTTCAGTCTAAGTATAAGTCACCACCAACTCCAAACTCCCCAAACCTTGCTCAAGGCCAGGTCGAGTCTGTCACCAGCCCTGGCTAGAGTACACCGCGGAAATAAAATCAAAGGAGATCTGGGTTCTCACATCCACCACCCACACACCTTAAGAGCTTTACACCAGAGTTTCCAGCAATAATGCCATTAGCTTTATTTAGAGAGCTGAGAAATCAAGTACAGAGTTCACTTTTCATGGAGAAAGGAGCTGGACATTCAGAAAAAAAGTTTCCTTTTTCATTCAACAGGTAAATGCATGTACAAAATATCAGGTTGAAAATTGTTTGAACCACATTTAAAAAAACCCAACACATTTCCCAGGCATTAATAGATTTTTCGGCATACAAGTGAGCAAATAATTATTGTTATTTCAAATCTCCTCTAGTTTGCACTGTCCGTGTGTGAACTTTGACTAACTCTATATGTAAATCTTTTGCGTTTCAGTATAAATAAAACATAGCAATCAAATTCAGCTTTAGAGTTAGGAATAGGTGATCATGTTTGGCTAAAATAAGAAATAATTTACCTCTTGACCACAATTTGAATCATACCTGAATCTCTGTAGAGGAACAATAAAGTACAGCTCATAATTTTGAACTCCAACTATTTTATTTTTAATTGCTGTGCCCGCAATGCGTCCTGCTTCCAACCTTGACAGGAAGCAAAAATGCCAAAACCCTCTCCCCGCTCCAGTTATACTCATTAGGGACACAGGGTCAAACTTTTTAAGGCTTCTAGGTGCCTAAGATGCACACAGCTACCTAATGGAATTTTCAAAAGTGTCAAACTCCCGTTGACTTCAATGGGATTTAGGAGCCTAGGTGCTTTTGAAAATTCCATCTGGTACCCATGTGCATTTTTAGGCACCTAAAAACATCTTAAAAATCTGGCCCTCAATCTTTGTCTACACATGCTTATTTTTAATATAATCCAGGTATTTGTTCTAATTTTGGTTCAGTTCCCATGGCACTGAATTTCTCTCTCTCTTGGGGTACGTCTACACTGAATGCTTATTTCGAAATAAGCTATTCCGGAAGAAATACTCCAAAATAGCTTATTTCGAAGTAGCACATCTACACTAGAGGGAAGCCTCAAAATTAGTCCAAGGTAGGCTTCTCTAATGTGGATGTTATACCTCCCAGGAGACACGGGGGAGTAATTACTTTGAATGGCTATGCAGAGGAGCTATTTTGAAATAGCAGCAATGGAGTGTCCACACTACTGCTATTCTGAAACAGCTATTTTGGAATAGACATTATTCCTCCAGGAATGAGGTTTACAGATTTTGAAATAAGTCGTTTGTTATCTCAAAATTATTTTGAAATAACAGGATTGCTATGTAGATGCTCACATTACGAAATAACTGTGTTGTGTAAACACACTCGCTATGTCTAGACTACGGGGAAGATTCGAAAGAGGATATGCAAATTCTGCAGGAATTTACAAATCTTCCGATCTCACTTTCGAAAGTGGAGCTTTCGAAAGTGAAAGTAATTTAGACGTGGCTTTTTTTGGTGAACTCCTCCCCCCCCCCCCATCAGAAAGCCATGTAAACCTCACTTTTTGAGGAAAAGTGGCTTTTCGACAAAGTACAGTTCGCCAAAAAAAGTCACGTCTGTACTTTTGGGCTCAGTTATTGGGCAAACTATCCTGGCAAATATTAAACACTCCATCTAGTGCAGTAGCAATTGAAATCATTGGGATATTTTTTCAATTAAAAGGGTTAAGAATTACTGAGTTCTAGCTACTGCGTCCATTTTTATTATTTCTGTAACAAGAGCTATGTTAAAGTACACAATTGGTGGTGGTTTTATTAAATTGACTCTAAAAAAAATCAGTAGTGACAGATGGTAGAACAAGGAGCAATGGTCTCAAGTTGTGGTGGGAGAGGTCCAGGTTGGATATTAGGAAAAACTATTTCACTAGGAGGGTGGTGAAGCACTGGAATGGGTTACCTAGGGGAAAAAAGTGTCAGGGAAGAAAGGGTGAGACAGTCAGAGAAAGGCAGGCTCTCAGCGTTAGCCCTATGACAGATCTCTCACCATTCCAGTCCTAAGAGACTGAGGATGTTGCAGCTATGGCACTGTGCAACACTGTAAAAGTGACAGGAAACGTAAATAAACTACACGTGGTGCTCACAAGCAGTCTCGGAGCAGGCTGTGTACACAGAGAAAGTCGAGGGGGACAGCAAGCCCTGATAATAAAAAACATTTCTTAGGCAAATGGAAGATTGCTTTAAGCCCTGAGACACGGACACAGGTTGGACAAAAACATCAGTAAAGAAATGATGCAGAGCCAGTTTTCCTTGTGTAGAGCATCCTCATCCTCAGGCTATCTTCCTATGGAATCTTTTCCCTTCACTGTGGAGTTAAAGTTCTTCTTTCTGTTTTATGACCGGCTCTCCTTCAGTGAGATCCTCTTTGCTTTCTCTAGGAGTCTTTAAAAAATAAAATACACTCATGAATTTCTGCATTTTAGTCACTCATGAAAAGGGAATTGCTTCAGTGAGTATTTGGTCTCTGAAAAATGTTTTAAAAATATGATAGGACCATTAAGTGATTTTTATCTTTTCACGTCTTGATGAGGTCTGAATTAGTGTAATTGTTACTAAACAAATGTGATCTCGCATCCCTACATCAGCCCATGGGCAAAGCTATATGTGACATTTCCCTTTGTGTGAAATTCTGTTAAGCTGTGGAAAAAACACTTTTACTGTGTCACAGGTTCTCAAACTGGAGGTCGGGATCTGGGGGGGTCATGAGGTTGCTATATGGAGAGTTAAAAGCTGTCAAGTTCCATCCCAAACTTTGCTTTACCTCCAGCATTTATAAAGGTGTTAAATATATTTAAATGTGTTTTTAATTTAGAAGGGCAGATCACATAGAGGCTTGCTATGTGAAGGGGGTCACTTTGACAACCAGTGCACTATGTAATTCATGGGCAAATCTAAAAATCCCACGGAGAAAATGCTGTCTTTTCTGTTGCAAATTCAAAAGAACTGCCCTTTGCTTTTCGCGTATGTAATTGCCGCAGCAAAGGAACAAAAATAATTACTCCAGCAGGGGATTTGCATTGTGCAAAAGATCTAATGTACCCTGCAATACTCTGCTGATACGAATTTGGGTGTCATTCAGTAAAGGCAGCAAATAGAATCAGGTGGACTATAGGGATGTAAAGTCCTGTTTAGTTAACCAGTTAAACATTATGTTTAACCGGTTGTGACAGGGGGCTTTGGCCCCACACTATAGAACAGACTGTGGATTGGGCCCAGCTGGCTGAGAGCGCCCCTTCCCCCACGGACTTGCCAGGCATGCTCACTGGAGAGCGGAGGTATAAAAGGCTCTGAGACAGGTTGCTCAGGGCAGACTACTGAAGTGGAAGGACCTGCAGAGCCAGCTCCCGAGCCTGAGCAGCTGACACAGCCTGAGCCGATGCAGCTACAGCCCCAGCAGCAGCAACCACTGCAACCACGGCCACAGTAGTGGAGGTACGGCAGCGGAGAGACATGCGGGGTGGTAGGAAGTGGCCCAGAGCAGGGAATTGATACCCTGAGTGCTCAGTGTGTTGCGGGGAGGAACCCTGGGCTGGGACCTGGGCTGGGACCTGGTGGAGTGGGAGGGCCCGGGCCCCTCTACCCCCCCCCCCCCCCCGCAGCGCTGCTAAGCAGAGGTAGCTCCAGAAGCCAAGGACTAGGCTTCAGGGCCATGTTGACCTCACTAGAGGGGCATGCTATAGCGTTTCCCAAACTATGGGCCACGGCTGCGGGAAAAAAATACCGAGCCTCAGCGTGGCTGCCAGGGTGTTCCGGGTTCCCGGACTGCCTGTAGAGCGCCGGGTTCCCCAAGCCCTCAGCTGGGCTGGGCGGATGCAGCCGTATGTTTCAGGCTCCCGGCAGAGGCATAGTGAGGGTTACCAGGTGAGCTCTTATTGCTGGCTGTGGAGGGGGAAGGAGGGGTTGGATATGGGCTGCAGGGAAGCAGGGTCAGAGCAGTGGAGCTGCCTGGGGGAGATAGGGAGGGCAACTGGCTGGCGGAAGCAGGGCTGGCTTGGGGAACCAGCTGGCAGAAGCAGGGCTGGCCAGGGGGGCGGGAGCAGTGGGGCTGCCCAGGGGAGATCGCGGGGGGGGGGGAACCAGCTGGCGAGGGCAGTGAGGCTGGCTGGGGGAGATCGCGGGGCTGGCTGGGGAACCGGCCGGCAGAAGCAGGGCTAGCAGGGGCAGCAGGGCTTGCCAGGAGAGATCGGGAGAGTATCGTCTGGCGGGGATAGCAGGGCTGGCCCAGGGCAGGGGTGGAAGTGGAGGGGGGAGAGAATCGGCCAGTGGGGAGCAGGACAGTTCAGGGTGCACACAAATCCTGAATAAAAATGTAAAAGCAGTGCCTTCTAATATCCCCACTGCTGACAGTGAGGTTTAAAGGCACGACAATGTGTCAGAATGGAGAGAACCTGGTGCATTCACCATCCGGAATGAGAATATGGATAAAAAAATTCCAAAGATGGTGTCGGCTTTCTGAAAATAAATTAGCCCCTTTTCAATACACAATGTGGTGGTGCAGGGTTTCATTTTTCCAATCCATATTCCCTTAACTTGCTGGTAAGAATGTTGTGGGTGGTTGTATCAAAAGCTTTGCTAAAGCTGGCCCTGGGGGCTTTGGGAGGACCCAAAACAACATATTTGCATATTTGTCATTTGCTTAATGAATATGCAAATGAATGTTACCGGCCCGCCGAAAGCTCGTGAATGGATTTACTGGTCCCCGTGTCAAAAAGTTTGGGAACCCCTGCTATAGACACTGGGCACTCCAAGGACTAGGCCTCAGGGACATATTTACCCAAGAGAGGGGCATCCTATAGGGACTGGACTGCAGGGCCATATTGACCCCAATAGAGGCGCACTACAAAGACTGAGCCTCAGGGTCATATTGACTCCAATTGAGGGGCAGACTTTGGGAGACTGGGCCACAGAGCCGTATAGAACTGACAGGGGGGCTGTGGGGACTCAGATGCCTGCCATTGGGCTGCATGGGCCCATGGGTGGATTTTGACTGTGGGACCCCGCTCAAGGGGAATGCACCCCCCCCCCCGACACTGATTAACTAATTAAACGAGGTAAGTGGGTGAGACGATCATTCCTGGAATGGCCCGCCCTCCCCCCGCCCACTCACCCGCTCTCACGGCTGGACTGGAGCAGTCCCCATGCCACGGGCAGAGGCAGCACCACTCGGCAGCTCCAGCCCTGTGGGGCTGCACAGTCTTGCAGGCTGGGAGCCAGCAATCCTCTTCCCTCTCCCCCCTCCCACCATCCCGCTGCCACTTCTGCCCTCCGTACCCTCCCTCGAACTGGAGGGCTGTTCCCAAGTAATGGTTAACGGTTACCCAATAAGCATCACCTGTTAAAGATGTTGCTTACTAGGTAACCAATTAACTAGTTACCCATTAATATCCCTTGTGAACTAATGCCAACCACTCCACCTGCAGCGCAAAGCACATTTTGGAGAATGAGTAGATGTGATTCCTACTCCTCCTTCGAAGACGTGACAGGAGAACATTCACCACAGCTGTAGCCCCCCAATACTTACAGCAGGAGAAGAAGCTCCACTTCCCAAAACAGCTGTTTAATCACCAATCCATCTGTAAGCCCTGAGAATGAGCCTGCATGAAGAGTGAGTCACATTCCTCTGTATTTCTCCATCCCCATCTCACTGCTTCCCTATACTTTTGAAGAGCAATTTCAGTGACATCTGCTGTGCCTGGTACCTGGGCACCTGCCTACTCATTCCTTTTGGCAGGATAGGCTCTGGATTCCAATTAAATGTGCAACTGCCACCAGGTTGATTTGAACCTACAACCTCGGGATCTTAGTGTAGGGTTCCTCTACCATTTGAGCTAAAAGCCAGCAGGCTTGCATCCTAGACTGTAGAACTCCCTTGTTCTTATCTTTCACTGTAAGTGGTCTAAGTGCCACTACAAGGGATAGTGAACAACACTAGGGCTACGGCTACACTGTAGCCTTCTTGCGGAAAAGCTTATGCGATTGAAGCGCGGCGTGGAATATCACTGTGCTTCATTTGCATAATTAATTAGCAGCCGCTTTTGCGCAAGAGGCTTTTGCTCAAAAAGGAGCTGTGTAGATGGCTCCTTTTTGCGCAAAACCACCCTCTTGCGCAAGAGCCATTTTTTCAGGAAGAACAGCTCTTGTGCAAGAGGGGGTTTGTGCAAAAGAGCTGTCTACACAGCTCCTGTTTGTGCAAAATCTCTTGCGCAAAAGCGGCTGTTAATTAATTATGCAAATAAAGCACAGCAATATTCCATGCCGTGCTTCATTTGCATAAGCTTTTCCACAAGAAGGCTACAGTGTAGCCTAAGGCTACGTCTACACTGGCCCCTCTTCCGGAAGGGGCATGTAAATTTCACGAGTCGTCGTAGGGAAATCCGCGGGGGATTTAAATATCCCCCGCGGCATTTAAATAAAAATGTCCGCCGCTTTTTTCCGGCTTTGAAGTAAGAATAAGAGCCTCCGGAAAAGGGCACTTTTTCCGGAGGATCGGGGCCAGTCTAGACGCTCTTTTCCGGCTTTTTTAAAAGCCGGAAAAAAGCGGCGGACATTTTTATTTAAATGCCGCGGGGGATATTTAAATCCCCCGCGGATTTCCCTACGACGACTAGTGAAATTTACATGCCCCTTCCGGAAAAGGGGCCAGTGTAGACGTAGCCTAAGTGTGTGGGTTACATATGCACTAATAAATCCTTGCCTATCCATTCGCAGCAAAAGTTAAGGGTGAAGACTCTGCTGCTGTCATTTTTTTCTAAGCATTTTCTATATGTAGCTTGAGTCTCGTGTTGTTTAACCTATATTATGTGTCATTAACTCTTTCATAATGAAATAAATATACCACTGAGTCTATATGGAGCTTCTCTTGCATAACCAGTGTGCTCTGCAGCGGATAAAGTCCATCCCAGTGGAAAGAAGTTGAGTCAATAGCACCAAAACTAATGGCTGGCAATGTAGGCAAAAGACCGGACTAGCTCGTAAAAAGGAAAGGGAAACATCACAGTCATTTCTGCCACAGTGCTTAGAAAGGAGAGCAGCGCTGCTGGACTTAAAGGGAATGGATAAAATGGAAGCCGTATGTGTAAAATCCAAACCCAACCCCAGTTTAGTTCTCTCTTGTCCAGTGTGATGATACATAGCGTCTTGCCTTAGAGACCGTAAAATAAGCATTCGGAAAAGAAGGGTAACATATTGTAAATCCGGGTTAAGTAAGTGCAGGGTCAAATTCTTTACCTTTTCTGTTGCTTTTGCTTTTGGCTTGATTTGTTTTTCCAAGAAATCAGCAAAAGCCTCAAGGGTGTGTTCCTTGTCATATACTACAGCCTGAAAAGAAAAGAAGGATAAAGAATAACTCTATACATAAAATGCCTGAAATGAGACCAGAGTACACAGGGATTTCTTGAGTTATGCAGGCTCATCAGACTCTGGACTCTTGCATTTGGTTTAGAAAGCCATGGAAGAGACTCAATAAACTAAGGCTAATCAGGAATGGGGAAGGAGATAACAGATACAAATACCTGGGAGGAGAAAGGAGGGAATCATACTCAAACCACATAAGTCCCTTACATTATAATATTAGCCCTGGATTCTGACAACTGTTAACATTACGTACATAAGAACGGCCATACTGGCCCAATATCCTGTCTGCCAACAGTGGCCAATACAGATGCCCCAGAGGGAGGGATCACAACAGGTAATCATCACATGATCCCTCCCCTGTCATCCATTTCAAGACAAACAGAGGGTAGGGACAACATTCCTATACATCCTGGCTAATAGCCATTGATGGACCTAATCTCCATGACTATCTAGCTCTTTTTTGAACCCTGTTAAAGTCCTAGTCTTCATCACATCCTCTGGCAAGGAGTTCCACAGGTTGACTGTGCACTGGATGAAGAAAAACTTCCTTTTGTTTGTTTTAAACCTGCTGCCTATTAATTTCATTTGGTGACCCCTAGTTCTTATATTGTGGGAATAAGTAAATAACTTTTCCTATTCGCCTTTTCCACACCAGTCATGATTGTATAGACCTCTATCATATCCCCCCTTAGTCTCCTCTTTTCTAAGATGAAAAGTCCAAGTCTTTTTAATGTATCTTAATATAGTTTCCTAGATGCATGCATTTTTGCAGAATAAAGAGTATGGGTGAGTTTTTCAATGCTGCCTAAAAGATTTTAGTTGGAATCGGACATTCAAAATCATTAGATCAAGAGTCCAAACTCCCAGCCCACGGACCATCTCCAGACAGAGTTATTGTTCAGGATGGGCTAGGACGAAGGGGGTTTGTCCATTACTGACACCCCAAACACCAGCCCTTTCCACCATCACCCCCCACACCACCATCCCGCTCAAGGCACCCTGTCTCTGAAGACACAGCTTTGGGGATCACTGTAGAGAGGGGACTGGAGCTGCACAGTGACAGCAATTCAGGCTCCCCCATACTTCCCATGGCAAAAGGAGCTGCAAGGAGTGCTGGGGACACAGCCACTACTGATGCATGACACCAGGCCCCTCTGGTTATCCTCAAAGCCACATCCTCATGGGACAGAGTGTCATGGGGGGGGAGAAGATAGGGCAATGGCGATGTGAACTGGCTTACCTGCACTGAAATGAATGGAACTGTGCTAAAAGTTACATCAGTGGAGGATCTGCCCTGTTTGAATTCAAAATATTGTCTGCCAAATTCCTTCATTCCCTTGTGATTTCAATAGACTTGCACTCGACTGGTCCATGCATTCAAGTAGTTTGAATATGACAAGGAAATACACTGGTGCCTTAAGTTATGTTTTCTTAAAAGTGCTTGCATTTTTACGTTTCTCAACCAAAACAGTTCTTTTGCCTCCTTCAGAGAAGATACATGTTTTCCAAAAATCCTGAGCATGTGTGTGTCCTCCGATGAGGTACTCAATGGTAGCTAAAGCAGTAGGTTTCAGAGGTTTTCAAAGTGAGATAAACTGCTTGCTTAAGCTGGGCTCTGGGTATGCAGCCCAGGAGAATTTTCAACATCTCTCAGAGCAGTCAGTTCTTAAGATGATATGAATGAGTGTGTCTCACTTAGTGTCAAGAAACAAAAAACAATGTCAGCCTTAAATGCCATCTGAAAAATTGCTAATTTATATTTTATTTGCACACAGAAAACACAGAGTCCCTCTGTGTCATCCAAAGATCTCAAATAGTGCATGGCAGCCCCAGTCTGGGGATTCAGCAGATGAAATATCTCCATTTTCCTTCATCTCTGATTGTAACTGTCCCCATCTGACAGTTAAATGCTGGCTGTATTTTTTTTCCCACTCTGCATATTTGTTTAACTAGGGGATTGCAGAGTTTTCTGATTCAGTATGATGGCTGATTGCTTTTGACAACAAAGTGTCCTCTTCATGACACTGGCTTCTATTTGCGTGTAAGAATAAGCAAGTCTTTATTAAGATCAAGACTTTAAAAAAACAGACCCCTGAAAATCAGACAATTTACACAGGTGTCAAAAGGGGGACATAAGACCACAGAACCCAGCTGCTCTCTACTTATTCATTTAGAACCATAGTTAGGCTCCTAAGTCTATGTCTACACAGCAGATTGGATCCATGCTTTGAGATTGATCCACTGGCAGTTGATTTAGGGGGTCTAGTTCAGTGGTTCCCAACCTGTGGTCTGCGGACCCCTGGTGGTCTGCAATGGTACTGCAGGGAGTCTGTGGAAAGAAAGTAAGGATCAGATCTGCCACAGTGGGTCTGATACTTACTTTTCTATTTCTTTTTTCTTTCTTTCTCCCCTAGGGAGGGGGCCTATGAAATTTTAATAGATTGAAAAGGAGTCCATATGCTTGAAAAGGTTGGGAACCACTGGTCTAGTTAAGACCCACCAAATCAACCACACATCGCTCTGCAGTTAACCTCTCTACTCTACCTTAGACAAGAAGACAAGAAAGGTCAATGTGTGTTTCTCCTGCTGATCCTATGTGGTGTAGACAGATAGAAAGTTACTACTAACTTCACCAGCACAGAGCTCTTCCTGTCTTTAATTTTTTAACCGTGAAAGATCTTGGGCAGACACTGATACAGATCCACCAACAAAATCTTGGGAGTTGGACATTGCATGAAGCATTGTAATTACTATCTCATTTGTTGAGCACTGATGATCATCTTGGTGCTATACAAGTATACAGAGATGAGACTACTGCCTTAAGGATTGTATGTTCAAAGCTGGCCAGAGAGACAACAATACAGATATACAGTCTCTTGGGTGCATGATTTTTCACTTAGTGTGTTAGAACCATACATGGGTCACTTCTGAAAGGTAATGGTTTTGGAAGAGGTTGGGAGATCTAGTACAAGAGAAGACAGGCCAGTGGTCTCCAACCTTTTTACACCCAAGATCACTTTTTAAGTCTCAGAACAGGCGAAGAACTACTGCCCCACCCCTTCCTTGAAACCCCGCCTACATTACATGAGGAAATCTAATGTAAATGTACTGTGCAGGTGCGCAGTTCAGAGAGGGCTCAAGAGCTACTCTTAGAGCCCCTGAGATCTACCAGTAGATCGCGATCTACTGGTCGGTGACCACGGGAACCCATGAAGAGTGGTCAGCCTGGAAGAAGGTGCAAAGATAAGAATAGGAGAAGGCTACAAAGGGACCAGTTAGGAGAGAGAAACTTAAGCAGGGAAATGCACAATCTTCATTGACCTTTGTCACAATAGTATTTCATTCCCATCACAAAAATGAGAGAGTGATAAACACCACAAAAATATGAAAAGGAGCCATTTGTAATTGTGCAGTGTATTTCCTGATCCTCTTTTTCCCCTCTCTCTCTCTGTCCATCAGCTTAACACCCGAGCACCAAACTCCAGTCTAAGGCAGGAATGTGTTGGGGAGATTGCAAGCTCTGACTGAAGCCTCAGAACCCTATCACAATATATATAATTAGTAATAAAATTCAGCAACAGCTGAGTGAGTCAAATTTTCATAGAAAACAAAATGTAATTAATATGTTTTTAAAAGAATATTGATCAGAAAACTGCTAAGGGAGAGGGCTGTAGAAGGTATACCTTAAGGCCAGAAACAGGAGGGATGTGCAGCACTGCTGTTCAATTCATTAGAAGCTGGGCATGCACATCTGAGCGAAAAATCTCTCCTTAAGAGATTAAATGAGGACAAGTACAAATGTCTTAGAATTTAATTTACGTATGGGGCATGAGGAGAAAAATGAAAAGCTGAGTAATGTTTTAATTATAACAGTATCATAGAATTGAATTTCTTTGATCCAGAGCTGGGGTTTTCTCTTTAATTAAATTATCCATGTGGATGGAGGATTATGACTCTGCGGTTAATATATTTCTGTTTTCTTCCGTTATTTCTTGCATCAATTGTTTCAGAGTATTATGCAACATGCTGGCACATTATAGAGAATATTCTAAAGATAATCAGCAATAGCAGAAGCTCTTTAGTTTGTATTAACAAGCACTTGATTTTTTTTTCTACTGTGGTTTGTGATATGTCATAGCTGTCTAGAAAATAATTTTTGAAAAGCTTAGAGGACATGGCCTCTAAGACAGTGTAAACGTGTTCGCATAAGCCAAACTGATAAACAAACAATTCAAACTGGTCATCTGAACAAGCACCTGAGTGAATAAGTCCTGAGCTTCGGTGGCTGGTTGTTTGTTTGTTTGTTTAATGAGAATTACATTAAGTGTTCCCTGCAGGATCCTTTCTCAGGCACTACAATGGGGCCTTGGCAGAAGGGTTTTTTTAGAAGTTAGGCTCCTGCCAACACCCCCCCAACGTACAGAACCACTCGGTTTGACTCAAGTCACCAGAAGCTATAGCAGTATCAACTTTATCAGCCCAGTCTCAGAAGGGGAACCATGTTAATCTGTAACTTAAAAAAACCAGTGCCTTGCATGTTCAGGAGCTTCAGGGGATAGCCAAGTTAGTCTGTTACAGAAAAAAGCAACAAATGGTCTGGTAGCACTTCATAGACTAACAAAACATGGAGATGGTATCATGAGCTTTCGTGGGCACAGCCCACTTCTTCAGATTACCAGAGTTATGATCTGAAGAAGTGGGCTGTGCCCACGAAAGCTCATGATACCATCTACATGTTTTGTTAGTCTATAAAGTGCTACCAGACCATTTGTTGCATAAAAAAAAAACAAGTGTGTAGCCGCACGGCACGGGGTTCGAACTAGCCGGGATTTAAAAATGGCGGCGCCCGTCTTATGCAAATGAAGCCCGGGAAATTCAAATCCCGGGCTTCATTTGCAAGTGCGGTATGCCTACATTACCCTCCTAGTTCGAATTAGGAGGGTAGTGTAGACATACCCTAAGGTGCTACAGGACTACTTGTTGTTTTATCTATTTATTATAAGTTTACTAACTAAGGGCTGGGCTTGTACCTGATACTTGTGAGTGAAGGCTGAAAGCAAATAGCGTGTCCTTTAAACGCAGATTCCAGGCAGAAGTAAGTGCATGTTACTTCATAAGAAATATGTGAATAGATGAGGACCAACATTTTTTCCCCCATTTTCATAGAACTCTTCTCACATGCTCACGCATACTAACACACAGACACATAATACACCTCACCTGGTCACTGGATCCAACAGGAAAGAATCTAAAGAATGGATAACGGTCCAGCATAACTAACTGAATGTCATTTGCTGTGAAGTCTATTTTGGCAATTACTATATTTTCATGGTTTTCATATTTCTTGCCCAGTTCATCCCAAATTGGAAAGAGTTTCCTACAGTCATGGGACCAAGGTGCATCTGCAATTAAAAAGAAATAGATGTTCCCAAATCAATATATTTATTTCATTTTAGTCACAGAAATGCAAAGAATTATAGGTGCCAGAGCTAAAATGGGCATTACCCACTTATAGAAACAATGGGGCAAATCAGGAAGTTCAGTGACATCAATAGGAATTTGTCAGAGTGAAAACTGAATACAATCTAAGTAAAAACCATAGACCCAGCAAATATCTTTTCTTCTGTTATGCTTTTGGGTGGTAGGAAGCCTTGTGGCTCAAGTAGAATACAGCTCTTCTATCCTTGTTACATAGCAATGCTTTACCATCCTGAATTTAGGAGGGAGATGGGCTACAGTAGGGTGACAAGATGTCCCGATTTTATTGGGATAGTCATTATATTGGGGGCTTTGTCTGTTATCCCACCTGCTTTCCATGAGGAATAACACGTATTTTGAAAATCACTTCGAAATAGCAGTTGTGTGGACACTCCACTGCTGCCATTTCAAAATAACTATTCTACAGAGTCATTCAAAGTAATTAATTCCCTTCGCTTCCTGGGGCGCTAAGCTGAGGTAACACATCCACATTAAGGGAGCCTGCCTCGGACTAATTTCAAGGCTTCCCTGAAGTATGAAAATTATTTGAAAATTATTATTTCAGGAGTCATTATTTTGAAATGTTATTTCGAAATAATTTCCTAGTGTAGATATGCCCTGGGAGAGAGAGAGATCCTGGCCCCAATGACACCAATGAGAGTTTTATTATTGGCTTCAATGTGCCTGGGAATTTTACCCCAGAAAGAGTCAAGTTCCAGATCCAAATTTGCAGGTTGGGTCCCTCTCTTCTTAAGGTTTAGAGAGAGAGAGAGATCAGAATGAGCACTTGGAATCCTAGAATTCTAGAACTAGAAGGGACCTCAAGATGTCATCTAGTTTAGTCCTCTGCACTCATGTCAGAAGCAAGCACCATCTAGATCATCCCTGACAGATGTCATCTAGCCTGCTCTTAAATATTTCCAATAGTGGAGATTCCACAACTTCCCTAGACAATTTATTCTAGTGCTTAACCACCCTGACAGTTGAAAAGTTTTTCCTAATGTCCAACCTAAACCTTCCTTGTTCCAATTTAAGCCCCTTGTTTCTTGTCCTGTCCTCAGAGGTCAAGAAAAGTTACTTTTCTCCCTCCTCCTTGTAACACTCTTATGTACAGGCAGTCCCCGGGTTATGTACAAGATAGGGACTGTAGGTTTGTTCTTAAGTTGAATTTGTATGTAAGTCGGAACTGGTACATATTGTAGGGGAAACTCTAGCCAAACATTTCTCCAGAGCTCAGTTTTATTCTCCCACACCTCACTTCCCTCAGTCCTTTATTCTCAAGCTGAGGTGTCTGCTGAGAAAAGCCGCTCCGCGTCTCCCTGGTCTGCTGGGGGGGGGGGGGGCTCTAGCTTCGCATCTCCCTGGTCTACTGGGGGGAAGCAGCTAGTGCGGGGTTGCCTCACCCCGTTTGTAAGTAGGGATCCGATGTAAGTCGGATCCATGTAACCCGGGGACTGCCTGTACTTGGATGCTGTATGTCTTTCAGTCTTTCCTTGTAGGTCATGTTTTTTAGACCTTTAATCATTCTTGTGCTCTTCTCTGGACCTTCTCCAATTTCTCCACATCTTTCCTGAAATGTGATGCCCAGGACTGGAGACAATATTCAGTTGAGGCTTAGCACAGAGTAGAGAGAGAATATTACTTCGCATGTCTTGCTTACAACACTCCTGTTAATGCCCCTTGTTTAGAGTTCTTCAGTCAATGGATCAGTGTCCACATTCAGATCCATTTTAACAGGGTTTCTTTGGTGGGGGGAAGGCAATTTCAGGCAACACTATAAGAACTCAAGATTCCATTCCATAGACTTTCTTAACCAGTGTTTTGTATTCAATGCCTAATTAGGGCACAAATACAAAGTTTGTTCACAACACCAAACAGGGTAACAAAATAATTACAATGGATGAAATGGCCAGAGGTCAAAACTAACAATTCCAGGCTAGCACTAGTCTCTGGATGAGTGTTTGGTATTCCAGGATGAGAGTTGTACAGCTATTTGTGAGTATATTCCTATGTTTCTTGCATATGGTTTTGCTAATGAAATAAGCAAACATATCTCAATTGAAATGTAAAACTGAGGTCCAGAACATTTTGTTCACATACTGTTGTCCTTGTCAAGTTCCAATTTGCTAATGTAATTCTGCCTACCTAAATTCCCATGCATTTTCAACCCAGAAAGATATTCCTCCTTTTTTTCCCCTAAGGCCAGGTCTACACTAAAGGGGAAGGTTGAATCAAGATATGCAACTCCAGCTACATGAATTGCATAGCCGGAGTCAATGTATCTTGATTCGAGTTTCCCTGCCCCCACAGTGGGCAACTGATGGGAGTAAATGCTTCTGTTGGCTCCCTATAATCCTTGCAGGAACAGAAGTACCAGCCACCAAGGAGGGCCTCTCTCAGTTCAATTTAGTAGGTCTTTAGTAGATCCACTAACTCAAACTCCAGAAGATTGATAGTGGCAGCACTGAAGTGAAGACATGGCCTAAAGCTCCAGTGGTGTAATCTTGGGCCTTTTAATATTTTCCTCATTCCTCTCTGGTGCTGCTGTAATTCAGCAGTGGGTGAAGAGGATCCTACAGATAGATTGCAACCAACTTTGGCTTCCTCAGTGTGTAAGAAGATGACCAAAATTCAGGAATTTTTCTGTGGGGGAAATTATTTTATCATTTATAAGTCCAATTTAAGCCTTTCCCCTCCCTGTCTGTTTCTGTTGCATTGGAAAAATAGTTAATTTTCAGTAATAGCTCTGTCTCAGATTAGGCCAAAATATCCAAGGCTCAGAGAGGAACAGAAGCAGGAACAAGACAGTTAGGGGACTGGAAAGGGTATCTCGTTCCATGTGAGGTCAACCAGAAGGAAAATGAGGCTGTTATAGCAGCAATAGCATGTTTGCAATGCAGTTTTCTCCACCATCCTTCTTACAAACTATACCACAAAAGTGTGGTAATAATCTGAGTCCATGACCAACTTTCGTCATTTGAATTGTTACCTGGCATTTTCAGATGTCTTTGTTTCTCTAAGGCTCAGACTTTTACCCAGTGGTGCTCATTAGAATCTTGGTCACAAAACCATTAAAGGCTTAGGTTTGGTTTTGATTATGCATCCATGCAGAGGCACCCTGGAGAGTAAGTACCCACTTGGATTGTGAGTCTGGGAGCACAGGTTTATTTGGCACTTGCTATTCCTATCCTTGGAACAGACAAATGGGATGAAGTAGAAAATAGGCAGAGCTGCTTTGGGGGCTGTGGGAAGGGATAGCGATCTTTTGCTATATATGGGAATCTACTTCCACAGAGCTAAGGGGAGCAGCAAAGGAATTGTGGCTCTTTTTTGGGGTGCTCTTAGAGCATCATAAGATGGCCTCCCCTTGTCCTGGGATGTGCCCATGGGACACAGTCTGGTTCCTACAGTGTGGCATATCTGAATGTTAAATTGTACAATAAAATCCCAGGATAGCTTTGTCTTCCAACATCACAATTTCATACCACCTTGGAAAATATTGGCTTTAGGCACCCCTATTATACAGAACAATCTTAAGTCAGTAGCTGAATATCCCCATTTCCTTAAGATATGGCACAAATCTTATAATGCTCTAAGCAGATAGCAAAAGTATATTCATTTGAACTTCTGTAATGAATGGTGCTTGGTTTTATACAGAACAAATGCATTTTCACATCAAAATGGTCATGTTAAAACAACCTAGAATGATACTCACAGAACATTACAAACACATTCTTGGTCTTATTAAAGGCAACCTTGTTGAAGTTCTTTCCAACAAGCATCTTAACGGGATTCTTGTCCCAGTCCTCTGGAATTTCTTCACTAGATACATGTGGCTAACCAGAAAGAGAAACAGAGATAAGAAAGTGAAGGGGATATCAGGAAGACGTATTCCAGTTCATGTTAAAGTGAGTCTGACTGGATAATTCTCACCAAATGTCCTTATTTTTTATACCCATCTTAAAATATTGTGAGTCATGTTCAACCATCAGTAGGTTACTTGAACCTTCACAATCCAGTTGTCCTACAAAACCTGGCTGAATGACAAGCAAAAGGCTAGAGAACTATAGAGCTGGCTTATTGTGGATACAGAGAAGAGTGAGGTGGCTCTAGGAGGGGTGCATGTCACTGTGGATCTCTTTGTCCCTACCACATAGCTCCTTCCTTCCTCTTGATGACAGCTGTTAAGCATGAAGGTAAATTAACCTATAGAACACTGAAAAAGCAATACAGTGTATAAGGTATCTTTTTAGAACTTCTGTGGCATGAACATGTTGATACATCATTATGATGACAAAATATTGTAATGGGAATAGGGAGTGATCGATCAGGAAATAAGAGAGTGAAAAGGATTGTAAGAGGCACACAAATAAGGAAAAGCTCATTCATGACAATTGCAAGATCTTATCATTCATTTAGAGAAACTATCAGGATTATCTGTAGCACTTTTCCAGTCTCAAAGCTCTAGTATGTAAAGCTTTCAGGTACTAATGAATCCTTATATCACCTCAGTTGGATAAGTAAATATCATTAGCCTTATTATACATGGGCTGAGGGGAGGAAGGAAGCTCAGAGGTTTCATGGCCATATTTTCTGAGTTCTTCTGAATGACAGGTAAAGTTAATGAAATTTAGACATTCTCATCACCTTGAAAATCCAGGCCATAAGTGACTTAGTGACTTGCCTAAGTTCCCACATAAAATCACTGGCAGAATCTGGTGCTCAATTTCAGGCTATGTCTAGACTGCAGGCTTCTTTCGGAAGAAGCTTATCTGGAAGAGATCTTCTGAAAAAACTTCTTCCGAAAGAGAGCATCTACACAACAAAAGCCCACTGAAAAAGTGATCTGCTTTTTCAAAAGATAGCGTCCACACCGAATGGACACTATTTCACATTTAAGCTGTGATTTCTATGGACGGAGTGGCCACCAGGGCACCTGTGCTTTTTTTTCTTTCCTCTTCTTTCAAAAGAACTCCTTCTTCCCTGTCCACACACGCCTTTTTCCGAAAGAGCTCTTTAGAAAAAAGGCTTCTTCCTCATAGAAAGATTTTTTTTTTTTTTTTTTTAAAGAACACAATTGCAGTGTGGACATTAGGTGAAGTTTTTTTGGAAAAACGACCATTTTTCCGAAAAAACTCTGCAGTGTAGACACAGCCTCAGTTATCCAAAATTAGGGGGTAGTCCCATTTGCACTGACAAAGCACATGGCAGCAACAAGAACAATCTTATAAAATCAGAACCAAGCTACTACAGGTGATAGATTAGAAGCTTAAAAAATATTTTCACTTTATTTTTGCAAATGTGCTACAATTTTCAGCTGGCATAAAATGGACATCTGACTCCGTCTCCTCAGAGAGGCATACCTTTGCTGTCCCACCTAGATAGCTGTGACAGAAGCTTCTTAGATTCTCCACAGTCACCTCATCTGCAGGCATTTTGTACTTTGCATCACTCGTCAGGTTTAAGATTCGCACAGCAGGGACGTCTATCTCAGTGATGCGAAAATATTCAAATACACGTCCATTTCTGGTTTCATTTGTGTCTACCAAAATGAACATTATCTGGAAAAGAAAAACAGCAGCATATGGAATATCCAGCTTCATAGCATCCCATTAAATTCTAAAAGTAGAAATCTATTGCCTTAGAAACAGCTGTGCAGTTTTTCGATTTTTTTTTTTTTAAGATTCTTTCATAGGGACCTGTATCAACCAGCTCCATCTTTCACTTTGAATTTGTGATGAAAGAAAACTAGATTCAGGACATGAAACTTGTTGAAAGCATGGAATCCAGCCTGAATCTGAAGGTGTGTGGATAGGCAATCTCCCCCCTGTTTAAAATAATTTGGTCTCTGGGGTTTGGTTTAATCTTTGGAATACAGGGGAGATTTTAAGTTTAGATCCAGTAATGAACCTCCCAAAACTTGGCATTATTAGGATCAAGGGTTATCTGCTGTTGGAACAATGCAAAACCATATACTGAGTCAGGTTCACTCTGCCGTTTTGTAAGTTTTTCTATGCCCCAGATCTGAGACAGTGACATTCTAAACCAAGTAAGTTTGCGCTTTTACTGAATCCACTTGATATTGCTGCACTACACAGATCTGCAGCACATTCAAGTTCGGATTTATTTCTTAGTCTGGTAAGTTATATTGCTCTCTCTTACACAACCAAACTATGCTTTTTGCCCCGGTAAGTTCTTATTGCGTCTCCCTGCATTACATGATAAAATGTAATAGTACAAAAATCTGAAATATTTATAATCCAGGTGTCCTTCCCAATAGTATAGATGGCTATTGGTGGTTTTATTACTAGATGAATTCTCATTCTGCAGCACTTAGTGGAGTAATAGCAGCAAAATTGAGTAATTTACAGTAGAGACTGTTAGTGTTCTTTTTACTTACTCTTCCCTCCCCTTTGCTGCATGAAACAATATCATACAGGTTCTTTGCAAAACCAGTCAAGATAGAACTGCTGGCTTCAACTGTGGCCAACAGCAATTCGTTCAAATTGCCAGGATGGCATTTGCAGACAGCATTGTAAACTAGAAGCTGAGCCTGCAAAAGCAGTGCTCAACTCTTCCTGGCTGAAAGTTTGCTCTCAGTAAGAGATGTATGTAAGATCATAAATAAGCTTGATAGGAATGGTCAGAAATAGGTTTAGTAGGCATGACACAATTAGAATCATATTTTTAAAGCATCACTCTCACTTTGAGTTTATTTCTAATTTGAATTCCCTGGACCATTTTGCCTAAGGACTCAGGCTAGAAAAATAGTTCTTAGAACTATTGGAAGTGGTTTGCTAGGGGACAGACTGACAGCAATATATTCATATCAGCAACATAGGTGGGTGTTTTTCAGCAGATCTTTGACATCTGACATTTGCAAAGCAGGACTATAAAGTAAACTGCGTCACAAACCTTTCCTCTAAATTCTGCAGCAGCAGATTCATAATCTTCATACGTCTTGTTGAAGGTCTCTGAATTCTTTGGGGTGAAGAGCAGAATGTGATTTTCAACAGGGACATCAAAAATCTTCACGGATGTCTGCAAAAGAAAAGGCTCAACATTTGCTCCACTCTCTGGGAGCAGAACCGTGACTCACATGCTTGAAGTACCAATGCCATGCAGTTCTGGCTTTGCAGATTTTACATTGAAAGACTCATAGTTGCCCATCATTTCCACAACCCTAGGATTTTGTATTGTCTTAGATGATAAAGTGAAAGAAAATCAGCAGCTGCTAAGTGGTTGCCTGCTCAAGAAAAAATCTCATAATTATTTATAGATTAAGACCAGAATGGACCATTATGATCGTCTAGTATGACCTCCTGTGTAACACCAGGCACAGAATTAATGCTGGTGGTAGTTTGCTAATGACTGGTCTACACTATCAGCTTAGGTCAACATATTCAGCGTTAGGTCAAATTTATAATGGATAAAACGGCTTTTAAAATCGACCCCTGTATTCCACCTGAACTAGTGGAGTAAAGCCTGAGGTGACAGTCACACCTTGAATTAAGAGCAGTGTAAATACTGTGTATTGCAATTCAGAGTTACTGGCCTCCAGGTGATGATTCGGAGTGCTCTGTTAGAAAAGCTCTGACAAGCACTTTGAACTGTCAGAAGAGCAGGGAAAGACCGGGGACATTTGAATGGTCATTTCCCATTGGAGTAGCATGGAGAGCTCACCAGCATAGCTGAGCATGCACAGGGGCACACAAACATCTCTAGCATGGAGCCTTTAGAAGACAGGGGCCCTGATTGCTGGGCGTGGGAGGAGAGAGTCTGTAAAACCGGCCAAAGAAACACTTATATCTATGTCAAAATAACACAGGACATGGTGGATAAGGAACACACAGCAATGCCAAAAGGATTTCAGACAAGCATACCACAGGACAAGCCTGGGAGGCTGATGACATGCACCCGTAACAATGTTTTCATCCCACGAGACATTGGGACCTTAGCCCAGAATTCCACTCTGCCCCAGGGACTGTGGGCTAGCCACCCATAATGCATCCCTCCTTGAATCAATGCAACCCCTGGCAGTGAGGATGTGCTCTGTCAACCACAATCACCTTGTGGGGACGTGCAAAATCACATTTGTTAAATTGGATGCACAAACTGAAATTAAATAAAATTGACATGTAGAATTTTATTTAAAATTATAGTGTAGACATGCCCTAAATAAAAGGTTGTGTTGTCAATAAAGATCAGCTCACTGAAAAACAACCAAACACTTGGCAGCAAAATAGTCATCTCTAGCATGAGATTTAAAATATGATATTGATCTTTACAACTATCTGATCCTATTTTCTGCTAATTACAAAATTGCTAGGGCAAGTTCTTAGAGGTAATAGATGTGTTTGTCTGATGGTCAACCAGAATGAATAACAGATTGGCCATCAGTTCAGAATAGATCCGCTTTGCTGAACAAGGCTACAATTTCAAAGCAGCTTTTCCTGAATGGTTTAACAGATGATAGAACTGTACCATGAATGAATTTCACAGTCTAGATCTCCAGGAAAGAAGTCAATAGGGGAATATTGAGGGAGGCTTTTATTGTGCTCTCAAATCTGAAGGAAAATCGCTTACAGTTGGATTATGGGCCTATATAATATTTGCTGTTGTGGTGTAGGGAGCTGTGTAACTGTTATGTCAGTGTACTGCATGAACCCCTCTGCACATCTGCTGGAGTGGACAGTACTGCAAGCCATTTTGAGATCAGCTGTCAGGAGTGACAGAGATACACAGGTAGAACCCTGAGCAGATACAAAATTTGTATCTGCATCCCCCTCTGTGTCCACAAAAAATGAGCCATAGGTATCAGGGTGGTCAAATATTGGAATAAATTGCCAAGGGAGGTGGTGGAATCTCCCTCTCTGGAGATATTTAAGAACAGGTTAGATAGACATCTGTCAGGGATGGTGTAGGTGGAGCTTGGTCCTGCCTTGAGGGCGGGGGGCTGGACTCGATGACCTCTTGAGGTCCCTTCCAGTCCTATTATTCTATGATTCTATGATCTGCACTGACATCCGAGGATGTGGTTATAAAATCAGATATCTACACATTTGCAGGGTTCTAGATATGAAGTTTGTATCCTCATCCATATTTAGGTCTGCAAAAATGAGCTGCAGACATCTTCATCCACACCTGCAGATGCAGATACCAGTGACTAAAAAGTGGATATCTGCAGAGTTGCAGGGCTCTACACGTAAGGTTCTGTCAAGGAAATTTTACATTTGTGCTTCCTTTGCTGCTTTTATTAATCTAACATAGAAATCAGTTGGAGTGGAATTGAATGTTGTACAGGAAACGTGTGTGGCAAACAGAACAACTATGTAAACTGGATTCCCTGCTAAATTCTGATGAGTATCACTAGCCAGCTCAACATAGCACATGAAGGTTCTGAAATTCCAAAATCCTAAGAGCAACATATTAAAGAGATGATAATTTTTTTCACAGAATCTTTTGAGACAGGTTTCGGCCAAGAATTCCCTTCTGCTGTAGCTCAATTTTATTCCATAAGTGAACATACCTCAAGATTATACTCTGTGACCAAATCCATAGTAAAAGTTTTAATTAATCTGGTAAGATCCACTTTGTTCTGCTTGCCATCTTCAGACACTTCATGATGTACAGGTTTTCCCTTGAGTAATAATAAAGCAAAGTTTTAAAAACAGCCTTCTTTGTCCCCAGCTATAGCAAGCTTGCTGTCATTATTGAAACATACTGTTATTTTCAAATTTACTTTTTTTGTCAACAGCAACTAAAATTTCATAACTCTTCTACAATAAATGGCACCACTAGATTAGTAACATGATTGCCGCTAAGTGTCAAGATAAAACTGACATTTTTAATTTAATCGGTGACAATAATCATAATATACTGTGTATGCTTTCTAAATTCTAAGGCGGAATGCTTTCAATGCCTAGGCACAATGAAATGGCAAGGGAGCCTTCACTTTGACAATGTCTTGCTCTGGTTTGTTTGGTAGCCTAATTGTCAGTATTGCTTCTTAATAGTTTTGTAATTGTCATTCTGTTTGTAGAGCTCTTCTAGAGTATCAATTGGGGGAAAGGAAAGACAGCCTTTGACAAAAGTGATGTGCTATAGAAGTGCTGAGCATCCATAATAGTCCTTGAGTCCAGCAGAAATTGTAGGTGCTCAGTAAATTTGCAAAGTTGGTCACTTTTCCTTAGGTGACTAAATATAGATTCAGAACCCAGAATGAAGGCACCCAGTTTTGTCCGTTTTGACTTAGATTTCAGTTATCCATGGGCTGCAATGCACTACAAATTGGCACATTGTTACTGTAAATATAGCAGTCATAACACTAAGTGATTGGCATTCCTGTTAGATATTTCCACCACAATAGATGTTCTCCAGCTGCTCTCTATGCACAGGCTTCTGTCGTAGCCTATTGCACAATCTCCATCATGCGCACATTCCTACCTTCTTGAACACAGCAATAGTGTTCTCTCGGATGCCATAGCTCACAAAAACCTCCTCGCTGGCTGTCACCCCGAAAGGCAGCTCTGGCACATCTCTCGCAGTCTCATAGAAAACTTCCACTGTTCCACCGTGAAGTTCCTGTAAAGCAAAAGCGGTGGTTTATAATCACAGGCAACCTCTGCTGTGCTGGTGTGGATGGGAGATAAGGGCAGATGGAAGGTGACTTTGTGCAGGTTTCTGAGGTATAGGGAAGGGAGTAAACACCCCCACTAGCAGGGCTGACTGCATGACTTTTCATAGATAGCATCTGCTGGGCTGCTGTGGGATTGATATGGCACTCCCTGATCTCTACTCCCATCCTGCTCCTTCCAACATGAACCAACCAGTGCCTCTGGCAAGTCCTGGCCTTGGGAAGGTCTGTCCAGTTGGGGACACCAGATCCTGACACCACTAGGTAGAGTCACACAAACAGAGCCTCTTCCATGTAGTAAGGATGTTAAAATGTGTTTAATTAAGAAACTGTGTAACTGCTGAAAAATTTCAGTGGTTACAGGGGTACATGTGGAGGGGCAGTTGGCTCCCTGGGAGCTAGTGTGTGTGGGAGGCCGGTTTCTAAGCCAGCTCCCCATGCGTATATGCTGCCACCCCATACTGCTGCCTCTGCTACAGAGGCAGCAGTGTGGGGGAGGGGGCAAGTGGCTCCCCAGGAGCCAATGTCTGCTGAGAGCCAGCTTTTAAGTGAAAAACACAACAAATGGTCTGGTAGCATTTTATAGACTAACAAAACATGTAGCTTTTAAGTGGGCTCCCTGTGCGTACCGGGAGCCTGCATGTATCCATGAAGATTAACTGATGAACCCAGGCTCATCGGTTAACCCTGTACACAATCACACTTTCTCATCTCTACCATGCAGTAGGCCAGAGAGGAAGGATCTCTGCTTGACTGTGGACCTGCCTGTTGACACGTGTTTAATTGTTATGCATAGTTCTGATGTTTAGATAGGATACTCTTCAAGGCGGAAATCTCGTCTCCCAATTCTGAAGGGTAGTCCGCATGCTGTCAGCCCCCAATTAATAGTAAATAATAATGAAAGGCAACAGCTCCTGCAGCTTCCAGTTAATCAGACAATTATTTCATGTTAAATGAATAGTAATTTATATGCTGAGACCTTCCGACACATTCTGGCAGTTGCATTCAGTGAGCAATCTGTGACTAACAGAAGGTCAAATCCGGCTCTTTATTTCTTTTGACAGTGTTTTATTTTATTGGCTTCCACCTGCTGTATTTCTGACGTGTCGTAGCGCATGCTGATGATCGTCTATAGTCATTTCATTCCCCAGCTGAATTCACAAATTCCAATCAAAGACATCTACAGACACTAACTATCAGCTCAGTCCAGCAACATAATTATCCTGAGCTGGGTTATGAGTCTTTTGGTGAGTTGCACTTTATTTCATGGATGATTTTAGTAGGGCTGCTTGTGATGCAAAACTCTTAGGGTGAGCATTTTCATTTCTGGCCCTTTGTTTTCAATGCATACCCTGCCTTTTCCCCTAAGATGCTAGGAGAGTAACATACTTCAGTTACCCCACCAAGTTGCCCCATCAGTAAAAGTTGTAGTATAAATTATAGCCCGTTATAGAAGAGGCACTTCAAGGTTGATAAGATTAAGAATGTGTTCTGACATCATGCTGATAGGCAGTTCAAAATAGCTGAACAGACAGAAGAATAAATACCTGCTTAGTCAGAGAAAAATGCAAAGTCAGATTTAATTATATTAAAGGTATAGATGGTAGCATGAAAAATTAAGAAAATTCAATCCTGTTCCTCTCTATTTAGATTGTACACTATAACAGCTCATACTTTGTCACTGCTGAATATTTACTTTGCAGTGGTATGTAGTGTTTAATATTTTTCATCCCTAAGTCCTTTTGTAGAGAAGCAGCTGCCCCATACTGGCCAAGAAGGAGGTTAAAACAGACAGGAGGGAGCCTGTGCAGAACCCTGGACAACTGTAGAGGAGCTTTTAAGGAGCCAACCAGAGGACAGCTTGCTGAGGCAGCCTGATATATAAGGAGCTGATCAGCGCAGAGTGAGCAGTCGGGTCCTGACCAGGGAGAGCGCAGGACCAGTTCCCTGAGAACCTCTGTAGAGTGTGGAATGAGGACAGGGGAAACACTAGCCAAGAGGAGATGCCCTGCTGATGATCAGACTAATTCCCTGGAGCTACCAGCAGGAGGTGCTGCTGCTTTTAGTCCCGCCCCATGACACCTTAATTCTTTCTTCAGTCCTTGAAACTGATGACATTTCTCCTGAGTAAGAGCTTCAGGATTTGGCTCATGTGCAGTATAATATTTTATTAATTTTGAGCCAGGAAATAGCGATAGCAGCTAAAGTCTACAGTTTGTAAGAAATTTACAGTAATCTGAATCCAACCCCACTAAGACATTTCCCTTCTTTACATAAAGTTAAACCAAAAATGTATCCCAAGGCAATAGATTATATTTGCTGGTTTTCAGCTAAACGAAATGGTAAGGGTCAGTTTTTCAGTCTTGCCGAGCCCGTAATTGTTCAAGTTGCTGGTTTTACAAGAGCAAGAATTCAGACCTTTGTAAGCAAATCAGTTTATTAGATGGCTGGCTCTCTACCTGAGATCAGAATGTCAGTAGCCCTGCTTAAACACCTGGTGTAGTCAGAAGCCTGGCTCCTGAGGAGCAACAGGCAACTGTCCATGGGGAACAAGAAGGGGATAGAATAAAAGCAAGTCTATTGCCCTGTTCTACGCCGCTGTGCTGGGGTTTTCAATGGGGAGCAGTCTCCCCACAGGCATAACCTTTAGGCACTCCTGCTGAGGCGGAAGTCCTCTATGCAAATATTCATAGAGAAAATACCACAGGAATGAGGCTTTACACCTACAGTCTAGCCCTACATAAACCCAACTATTTGCAAGTTGAAAAATGCATACCGGAATAGGTGCGTGACAAAAAAAATAGCCAATGGTAGGCCTAGTTTTTCAAGGTCAAAGTTAGGCATCTTTGGAAATAAATTTTCTGGTGATAGTAGTAAAAAATGTGGGTCCTAGTTACAAAGGGAAAATACCCTTTGACTTTCTGTTGACTTACCTTAAAAAAGCCAAGCACTGCCAAATCGTCAGAGTTGATGATAGCTTCAGCCTGGTCAGTACTATTGATAACCACAGTGCTGGGTCCTATTCTTCTTCTCATCCAAGTAATAAATGCAGAGGCCTCTCTGACACCTTTGGAACAAGCAGAGAATGGAAAGGACTGTCAAAGAGAATTACAAAGAAGGCATCCATTTTCTGAGCAACCAAGATGACAAGCGCACAAGGTTGTTATGTCTAAGCTCATTTGGACTTCACACACACCTGAACTCTTGGCTATCAGATAAGTAAAGGTGGTCATAAGCCAGGGTGGACAATAATTTTTGATGCAGGGGCCACTCCAAGAATTCGGTAAGTGGCCAAGGGCTGCACTCTTCCATGCTATTAATGGAGGAGGTGTGGGGGTCCGGGATGGAGGTTGGGTGCAGAAGGGAGCTTGGGGTAAGGGTTTGGGATGCAGGAGGAGGGTGTGGGATCTAAATCGGAGTTTGGGCAAAGGAGGGAATTGTGACCTGGGCAGAGAACTGGGGTACAGAATGGGGTTCAGGGGTTTGGGTTGTGACCTAGAGCAGGAGGAGATTTTGACCTGTGGCAAGGGATTGGGATGCAGGGTCTAGGAGGGAGTATTGGTGCAGGAGGGGAGCAGAAAGTTTGGGTTATGTGGGATAGAAGGAAAGTAGTAGGTGAGCAGAAAATTGGGAGTAGAGATGGGCTGGACTGCCAGAGGTAGGTAGACGCTTACCTGGGCGACTCCTAGCCAGCAACCCAGCAGGTTTCCTGCCTTTCAGGCCCCGGCGGGCTGCTCAGAGCAGTCGGCTACAGGGTCATGTGCATCCATGAACAGTTGCAAGAGCGAGGGGAGGAGGGGAACAATACTTTGCACTGCCTGTTCTTCAAACAGGCAGCTCCCCATTGGCCACAGGTCAATTTCTGCACAGATCAATGGCAGATACAGACTAACACAGCTACCCCTCTGAGGGTATGTCTACACTACCCTCCTAGTTCGAACTAGGAGGGTAATGTATGCATACCGCACTTGCTAATGAAGCCCGGGATTTGAATTTCCCGGGCTTCATTAGCATAAGCGGGGAGCCGCCATTTTTAAATCCCCGCTGCTTCGAACCCCGTGTAGCGCGGCTACACGGGGCTCGAACTAGGTAGTTCGGACTAGGGTGCCTATTCCGAACTACCGGTACACCTCGTTTCACGAGGAGTAACGGTAGTTCGGAATAGGGCCCTAGTCCGAACTACCTAGTTCGAGCCCCGTGTAGCCGCGCTACACGGGGTTCGAAGCAGCGGGGATTTAAAAATGGCGGCTCCCCGCTTATGCTAATGAAGCCCGGGAAATTCAAATCCTGGGCTTCATTAGCAAGTGCGGTATGCCTACATTACCCCGCTAGTTCGAACTAGCGGGGTAGTGTAGACATACCCTGTGACTTTTCAGACAGTCAAGTCTCTTTTAATTCTAGATGCTCCCCACTTGTTCAGGGTTGCCATCTCTCATCATTTTATCCCCAATATTATGGTGGTTTTCTTTTCTTAAAGCCCCTGCTCCTAGGGTCAAGAATCGCTGGTTTCATTTAAAAATAAAGTTTCTAGCCCTCTTGTTTGAAAAAAATGTTTACAAACATGACTCTTAAAGGCTAAGAGGGAGCTGAAGATCCCACCCTAAAAGAATACCTATTCATATCTTTCAGTGTAATGTTCCTTAAGATGAGGGATCCAGCAAGAAATTAATTGGAATTGTATATGAAAAAAAGAGCACTGAAATAGTGTTAGCCTGTATATACCGTGCTATGGTGTAGTCATGCTACATATTACAAGCTACTGATCAAACATTCAGATCCTGAAACTGCACGTCTTGTTAATGTCACAAGAATAAAAGTCAGGGCAGGCCTATTCAGTTGATTTCCTCTAGGACATTTTGCAGCAGCCCTCACTGCATCTGAATCTGAATAATATTCTTTAAAAGCTTGGCAGGCTTACATTTGTCCTGAGGAACACAGGCCGGAATTGCAAAGTGTAAAGAGCATTATCTAGCAGCTTCATGGCAGATGAACAGTGTCTACATGCAGATCAAAGCTCTTAGAGCCAATATCAGGGGTGGGCAATGGCCACTTCATGAGCCTCGCCCCAGAGCTGCTGGGGCCAGAGGCTTTGAATTAAAAATACATCAAAGGGCTCACAGATCCTGGCCCTGCCTGGCAGCTGCCCAGGGTTAGAGCAGCTATATAAAGGGATCATGGCTCTGGCCCCTACCAGGGTAGTGCCATGACCAGGAGCAACAAGCCCTTTAAATAGGATCTTGCTGCCTGAGCCACCTCCTGGAAATTTGGTAGCATGCCAGCAGGGCATAAATTGAAAATGGCAAGATGCAGTTGGCAGGTCAGATCTAAGTGTTAGGCCCAGGGATGCATCTTGCCCAGCTCTGGCAAATGTGTTATTAGGTCAGCCATACAAACCTCAGCAAATCCTTCATCGGGCTAGTCATTGTCTTGGATTACCTGAAATGGCCTTGTACTTAGTATATTTGGGCCAAATCCTGGTCTCGGTGAAGTAAATGGCTCATTGGTTTCTTAAGATTTGATCTGGCTCTGTTTGTTTATCACTTGTGATAATCATTAAAAAATCCCTTTAATCAAATATTTCAGGGTAGTTTCATTTTTCACTTCATGTGTCAGTGCCACTTAAAGGCATTTGTTTTGTATTTAAGGGTTAAATATTTCCTCTAATAAATAACTCTTTTGGACACCTATAGTACTTTTTTATCTGGCCACTCTAAGTACTTCTTAACAGCTATAACCTATCAGAGAGGACACTTGTTTGATTTTTCAATATTATGCTTGCTCATCATTGTAAATAAATGATGTATCAATCTACCAGTTAGGAATGATTGGAGCTGTGTGCTGCAGATGATTTGTGAATTATTTATCAGGTATTTTTACATTAGTGCACAGTTTCACAAGAATCTAAACATATTAGTAACTCTGCAGCTCATTTATAGGTAACGATGAAAGAGCAGCTCTTCTCTGGCATTATCAGACACCTCCTTCACTGTCTTTCAGTAATAGACACATCAAATGAGTTTGCAAGCTAAAAGGTGGTTTCTTGCCAGTCCTACAGTCTCATCTAAAGACTCAGGCTGGGTTTTCTCATTCTCATACATCATTACCACTAATAAGTTCAGTGGGCAAATCATGTTCAATGACTCTGGTGCAGGCCCTGCTATTCATGCAGGTGGAAGGAGAGGAACTCAGTTAAAAAAAACCCAGGTGATGCAGAAGAAGGAATAAAAGTAGTGAGAACACAGCTGCTCCACTGAAGTCTGAGGAACTGAGGGGGCTCAGCAGCTCTGAAAACAGAGTCACTAGTTCAAGTGCCTAAAAGTGAGTTTAGGAGCCAAACTATAGGCTCCTGTTTTCAAAAAGTCTTGGCTTATCTGCTTCTCATCAGACCCCAAAACCACTCAGGCTACTTACTTACTAGCTGCCTGATTTCTGCACAGATCAATGGCAGATACAGACTTACACCCAGGCTACTTACTTACTAGCTGCAGCAAAACATCATTTTTAACCAGTGTGCACAATTAGGGTATGTCTACACAGCAGAGATACTTCAGAATACCTAATGTTATTCCGAAATAATATAGTCCGTGTCTACACAGCAAGCCATTCTTTCGATATAATGTCAAAATAATGTCGAGCTGGAGGACTCCTTACTTCAACTCCTGCAGGAGCAGCCCTAGCCGAGCTGCAGGCAACTGGCGCCTTAGGCAAAACGCGCGATTGGCGCCCCCGCCTCCAAAGCCCTCAACGGACGTTTATCTTAGCACCCTAGGTGACCGCCTAGTTTGCCTATATTGATGGGCCACCCCTGAACTCCTATAAGGGAATTTGGAGGAAGAGTGATCTTTCTCAGAATTCGTGCTGTGTAGACAGTGCCAAAAGCCGACATAAGCTATTCCGACTTAAGCTACGCAATTGAAATAGCTCAAGTTGAGTAGCTTATTTCAGCTTTAACCCTACTGTGTAGATGTGCCCGAATAAAGAGATGTAGGGAAAAAAATAGGAATATTGTTTGCATCTAGTTTTAATGAAGCAAAAACTCTAATCAAGTCTGGATTTCTGGAGATTGTGCATATTCTGAAGTAGGGAATGCAAAAGCCAAATATTATAGTATGTTTAATGTAAGGTAGTAATTATTCCATTACATTACTGAGCCTTAAGTGAGCTCCCTCTGGTGGGTAATTTGCCAGCTTCAAACTTCCTTCTTAGATTAGAATCAGAGAACAACATATGCAGTCTTTCTCTCTCTCTCTCTCTCTCTCCCTTTCCAGCCCCTCCCTCCCCCCGCCTGCCAACTGACAAGGTGGTTGTTAAAACAGCCCTCTCCAAACCATAGTGCAACCTCTGCTATTTATGCTGTCTTCATACTGTGCGTGGAACTTGTATTGAGAGTCCTGGGAATGGCACTGTGACAGACCCAGCAGGGTCCGCACTGATCCGGGAAGGGGGACCGCCCCCTCCCCGGGCCGGGGAGGGCAGGCCAGCAGCGTGAGTGGCAGGAGTAGCCCCATCTGGGCTGAGGTCCTGCGCGGGGGAACGCGGACAGCCCTGCGCCGAGGGAGGTGGGGCCAAATGCAGCTGCGGCGCACGGGCCGGGCGCCCGAGAAGCGTTCTGGCAGCACTGAGCCAGACGGTGCGGGGGGCGGAGCCCCTAGGACACCGGCCAGATGGGGCCGACGGCTCGGGCGTGGTAAGTGTCCCGTGTGGATACCCAGGTGGGTTGGCGAAAGACGGGGAGTGGACAGAGCACTTTTGGCGCCCGTGGACAGGCGAGTTGTGAGGATCAACCCTGCCTGTCGTGGAGGGAGCGCGCTAGTTTCCCCCACTTAGGGCCCCGGGCTGGGACCTGGTGGAGAGGGCAGGCCCGGGTCCCCCACGTCCTCCTTCCCTGCAGTCTCAGCCTCCCTGACTTACCCAGTAGTCTGCAACCTCTGGGAGTCGAGTGACCTCAAATGCTATCCGAACTCTTGTTATCCATCCGGGAAGGACCTTTACCAGGGACAGGCCCCCGGAACTCTTACCCCGATGGGACACCAGGACCCTTAACACGGACAGGGCAGTGGGTCTGCAGAACCCCAGTGCCGAACCAGCAACAGGTGATCATACTCACGAACCCTGCTCCAGGGAACAGGCCCCCGGGACAAAAACATCTCAGACATAGACAGAGGGTCTGCTGAACCTCTGTGCTCCTCCGAGAGGGGGCTCTCACACCTGGTAAATCCGTCACAGGCACATATGCAAAATAAGATGTAATTTGTCCTAATTCTTTCCCAGTGTAACTCCATTGTATTCAAGCTCATTGTAGTCAATGGGCATGCATGGTAGTTAAATGGAGTTATTTGCATTGCTGGTAAGAGAAGAGCATTGAATTCTTAAGTTTGGAAAGCAAGTTCAAATCCTATTTTGTCTTTACTATATGCACACGTGTACACATCGGTATCTGCATATCTAGCTAAATATACATATCCTGTCAAGGGCAGAATCCCTTTATTATCTAATACACTTTTTATCTGAGTATGGTCAATAATGTAATAAGCCATTTCCATCAGTGAGACAATGGATATTATGCACTTCCATCCGTCCAAACAGCAGTTTACCTTTGCAATCGATAGGGTTGTTCCTATCACCATCCACAAAGAACTTCACAGTAGGAAACTCTTGAATGTTAAATTCTTTTTTCAGATCTTTTTGGTCTGTGACATCAACTTTGCCAAATCTGATACCAGGAGCTTCTTGTTTAAGTTGTCTTGCAGCTTTTGCAAATTCTTCAGCCAATGTCTGAGATGGTCCAGATAATGAAATATCTGAAAGAGATCAACAAAGAGAAAATCAATTGTGTAGTCAGGAGTGTTGTCTCAAATTCAAACCCATTAATTTGGGTGATTTTTTTGAAGGGATAAACAGGGCCGTTGAGGAGACACAAGACAATGGGCCTGAAACAAGTCTATTGTGTTCATTCAGAATGATCAATTTCTGCATATTTATATGTATTTTTAGGTTTGTACCTGGGATGGGTAGCAAGAAATGTCATTGAAAAGTAATGATGGGAGGCTAATTTGGGGGAAGGGGACAAAATGGAGTCAGTTGTGACTGAATATTCTGGCCAGATATTTTAAAATAGGAGCCTAAGGGCAGAGTCATTTAATTATTAAATAGTCACCTGATTTTCAAAAATGCTGAGTATCCTCCAGCTTCCACCAACACAGGTTTTTATAAATGCTTGTGTGTATTAGAGCAGTGGGAAGCTGGGCCTCTACAACTGTATGTTATGTGTTATTAGGGAAAAGGACAAGAAATTAATTGCCTTGTATCTGGCAGCTTTGAATTCAAAGGTATGTATCCGATAAAGGCTAAGAGTTTGCTAGTTTTGCAACTTGTGGAAAGGACTTTTAAAAGCAAGTTAGTTTAACTTTCTACTGATAAGCTGTGATACCTTATCCCTCTTGTGGTTTGCTTTACTACTTACCCTAAAGAGGGGAGTGAAAAATTGAAACACTGATTTGCTTTCAGTTCCTGACAGAAACATTTTCGTTTATCGATATACCTTTCAAACAGGGACAGATGAAAAGAATCCAGATAGTCTTAGTTATTTATGAGCCAAACTGTAAGTCCAACAGCATGACTGTTTTTCATCTAATGTCTTTTGTACTACCTTCGAAAGGGAACAAATATAAGTCTCTACAGTTTTCCCCCTCAAGACACTGCCTTATATAATTGTACCACGAAATGAGTGATCATTTTCATTAGAGCTCTCATAAATGACTGGCAGATAAAACATTTAATCTGCCTCAGGAATCAGTTATATTTCCCTACATGATTCATCATTGGCGTCATCATTCTGAATCCCCAACATAAATCATTCCTCCTTTCACCCAGTGCAATCAGGATCATGAATAGTAATAGACAGCAACCTCTTTTTATTTGTAGTTGGTTGACTTGTATGTGGATTCAGTGCAATAAGGACTTGGGTAGGAAAGCTTTGTTATCAATGGCCATAAGCAGTTAACCAGTTGAGGGTCTGGTTATGTTTTTATGTGAGCTAAAGGAGCTCAGGAAAGGCAGAGCTAGTTCTCCTGGATCTTAATCCCACTAACATGCTGGGTTTCCTTAGTCATATGACTTACCAAAATATTAAAGCATGTGCTTAACTTTACACACATGCTTAAGTTGCACTCAAGTCCATTAGAGTTTCTGTTGCTGCACATGGGAGATGCATCAGGCCATTAATTTCTGTGTGTGGTGGTGCATCCAAGTGTAAAATGGGTGTGGTCTTCCTTTCAGGGTGACTCTGGAATGTGCTGAATTGGGGTGTGCATGTGCTGATTTCATTCTTCTTTTTAACAATAGTTTTCTGAGTGGCTTTATAAAACCTCCTAGAATGTAATTCAGGCCTCCTGAGATAATCTCAGTTGGTACCTGGGTCCAGTGGCCCAAGACCTGGCCTGAGAGCTAGAGAATCATGTGATTCCACTTTGAGAGAGACAATGGTCTGAGGTCTGAGAAACGATGCACACGGAAACCAGGAGAGAGATGCAGTTAGCTCAGGAACAGGTAAATAGATCTAGAGGTACAGTGGGTGAGCATCTCTGCCTCCTTCATCAGATGCATAAATTTTATTTCCCTGACCACCTGAGATGCAGGTGAGAGCATCCAGCACATGATCTCGTCCTACTTTGTCCTAAGCACTTCAAGTCCTCTCGAGCTCTCCACCAATTCTTGTGCCTTTGCTTTGCTTTTTATTCCAGCCATTCTCTGTTTTCTTCCAAAGTGCTTTATTTTTCAGACCACTTGACATTGCAGGGAACTGTTGCTCCTTTTTATGTGGCGCATCCCCTTTATCGTGTTTGCCAGTCCCTGTCTTTTCATTATTGACACTGATTACTTTGGGGGGGAGGGGAAGGGTACCAGTGCATGTCTACACTTACAGGGCTGCAGTGGCACAGCTGCACCAGTACAGTTCATCTAGTGAAGACGCTTAATGTCGACAGAAGGAATTCTCCCATCAGCACAGTAAAAACCCCTTCGGTGACTAGCAGAAGCTATAGCGCTGTGCACGCTGGCACTGATGTCAGCATAACTGTCACTCAGGGGATGGTTTATTCACATCTCTGAGCAACCTAAGTTCTGACAACATAAGCTGTAGTGACATAGCCTGAGGCTAGAACAACTACACAGAGTCAAATATCAGTGGGATTAGGATGTGTGTAGAACACTGGGGTAGGTGCTGCTATGCAGCCAGTGTGTTGGCATGAAGGGTTGGGAGTAGACACCATTGAAAAACTTGTGGATGGGGAGACAAGACTAGTTATTACTTCAGATACCATCTCTGTTGCTCATCAACTTACTGAATCAAACACAACTGTCAGCAACCAAGTGACCCTTGAAATATCATCAGATCAGTAATAAGATTTTATTTAGCAGGGAACGGTCTTCAGCTAAATGTCAATACTTGGTTATAAAAAATTAAAAATCAGTATTTTGGGATTTTAAAGGACTGAGTTTTGCTGACTTGTCTCTGTTGATCATCACTAAATTCTCACTCAACGATCCATCACAGGCTTGTGAGAAATTTTTCTGATGATCTTTTCAAAATGGACCTGAACCTAAATCAAAGCCCTTATCAGCGCAAGTTGATTGTGATAAACTGAGAATGGAGACAGCAGACAGTGGAAATAAAATAGCCAGCAAAAATATCCAGCATCTGTAGGTGAAAACAATTCATATTGCTTAGTTGAGGTACAGGAACAGGAAACAATAGGACACAGATTTATGGTTGTTAAATTAATCTCTTTTTCTCTTGCTGTTCTTTTCCCCCTGCTCTTTTTTCTGTTGCTAGTCTCATTCTTCCTTACTTTGAGTACAAATTAAGCAGCAACGAGTAACTTTAAAATAGTTTATTTTTACCAAAAGGAGCTGTCCTCTCCAGAACCTTTCACATGTTGATACTATATTATGAATTATTGTGTTATGTGAGCTAAGTGCCTGCAAAGGATGATAGCAGTCACTCTTCTCACCTGTTCAGATGATTTCCAAAGCTTATTTTATTTTCGGAGCTAGAGTAAGAGCAATGAATTTTCTGAAGTATCGCCATCTTTAGGGCAAATCACACACATAGTTTGGGGAAGGGTTGTTTGTTATGTTATGCCTCTTTTTTTGCTTCTTTCCGGTGTATAGAAAAGGATTGACCATTTTTTAAAATAAGTATTTCCTGTTTTTCTAGATTATAAATTGAAGTCTTGTCGATGTTGTTTCCTCAGGCGGACTCAACTGGCGAACATGATTGTGACATTTTAGATGTCATGAAAGTAAAACCTTATTAACCGAGAGGAAAACTGATTTTTCATCAAACTGTTTAAAAGTTAGATTTTCTCTTGCCCTTATTATTTATTCATGTTCCAGTAGCATAACAGCCCAACTGTGATCAGAGCCCCATTGTGCAAGGTGCTTACAAATACATAGTAAGATGTACACCCTTCCCTAAAGAGTTTATATTCCGAATAAATAAGATGGGCAAGGGATAAGAGCAGAAAATATTACTGTCCCCATTTTATAGACAGGGCCCTGAGACACAGAGAATACCATCCCAAAGTCACATAGAAAGCTTATGGTAGAATTGGGAATTGAATCAAGAGCTCACAAGTCCCATTAGGCCAGACTTCTTAAACACACAGACATCACGACTGAGCCACTGGTTTTGTTTTAAAGAGTGTGGTTTATTGGACTAAGATATATTGAAATGTGATAATTAGGGATAAAGTTAGCCAATACAAAAATATTGTATGTAATGGCCCTGCAGTATCCTTCAGATGTGACTTCATGAAAGCACAGCAGTTGTCTCCATCTTTAAATAATTGTCATCTGCCTCCAGTTTCATTCTGCAGTCTTTATTGATGGTCCTAATGATATTGGACTAGCAGTGAGGCTGCCTGCTGTCAGCCTAAGTACTGATTTCCTAGCACTTAGCTAACCATGCCAGAATTGCAGGAGGCCCACTCATCATCATTCGGAGTGTAGGCTGCTTATTCAGTTTCTCCTCAGACATATAATTTTCCCTGTAGAAAACTCTGGAGTCGGGGGGGAGGGAGAGGCCCTGAAAGTCAGAAGGGCTTTGTTTTAGGCCTGCTGCTGCTGCAAACTTTCTTGTGAACTTGAGAGTCTTTTGAGGCCTGAGCCTCCCGACAGTGAGATCAATGGGAAAACTCCCTGACTTCAGTGCTGCAAAATGTGGCCCATAAGCTCTTGCGTCAATCTCTGTATTACCTGGGATAATATCCCTTTTCTCCCATGGGTTGTTGTATGGCTTAAGTCACTCATGCTGGTAACATGATTTGAGTATCTAATAGATGGTATTATACCCTAGGCAAGAATTATTTTAGGGTACGTCTAACCTACATTCTATTTTCGAAAGAGGATTTGCAAATTCCATGGGAATTTGCATATCTTCTTCCGATCTCACTTTCTAAAGTAGTCTGGATGCCGTTTTTTTTCGGGAAAAAAAAAATTTTTTTGAAAAAAACCCGTAAACCTCATTTTTTTCAGGAAGAGCGTTTTTTGTTTGTTTTTTCAAAAAAGGGCTTTTTTTCCCCAAAAAGCCCCTGCATCCAGACTACTTTTGAAAGTGAGATCAGAAGAACATATGCAAATTCCAGCAGAGCTTTCGAAAGTGAGATCAGAATAAGATAATTTGCATATCCTCTTTTGAAAATAGAGCGTAGTCTAGACATAGCCTTAGACTCTGAGGACTTGTAAACAGTGTGTCCCAGACACAATTCATGTTCTATTCAGACCCATAATATATGTGTATGACCAGCACTGGAAAAGGGGTATTACTGCACCATGGTATCTATTTTACATTCCCAAATGTGTGTCCCTTGGCCTGCTCATCCAGGGGCTTGCATATGGTGCAGAACAATTTGTCACCATTTTCAGAAAAATCAGTCCTAAAAAAGTAAGACTGGTGTCTTCAGAGGAGCCCAAAGTGCTTAGGCACCCAAATGCCATTGACTATCCAACCCTTAGGCTCCTCTGGAAACCTCAGCCTTTCAACATCCTTGTTCATCAGATACCCTAACTACAGGTGTATACTTTAAAAGAGATCTGCTATTAGCGTTCACTGCTGGAGTCCATTTTGGATGCTGGTTTTAGGACTGTGCAAGACTATTTCATTATTCTGATTAAAAATTAGATTCCCTTTTGATTAACAATTCACCAGGACTGAAGAGATTTTCAAGGGAGGGGAGAATTTTTCATATTAATAGATCTTTCTGTTCCCTCTATTTAATTCATCCTAGTATGTCTTGTATACTGAGATGTTTGGAAGTTCTCTGTACAACTGTATTTCTTTCCCAGTGATGCTGGATAATGGTTCGCTAGTATTGCTATAATGTCATTATTGCAATGGCTTCCTTTACAAAGTTGTGATTTGCCAACAGTTACCTCAGTTTTTATTTGAGCCACCATAGATGTCCCTTTTGCTCAGAAAGCAGACACAATTCTCATAGCTGTGTGCTATTAGCTGACTTTTTTTTAATGGCAATCACACTGTATTTGTTATTAATCTGTGTCCAGGGCCTAAGAAATGCCATTAACTTGTTACGCTTCTTCCTTGCCAAGTGAATGTAGTACCTTTACAATGTGCTAAACTGAAATCCCTTGGAAACAATTTCAGTTTCTACACTGAATAGACCTAGGAAGAACGGCAACTGTAAAATATTCCCTCACTGCTTCTACCATAGATGTACGTCCTAGCTGTTCTTGGAGGAACCACCAGAAGTGTTAAAAAGTATTCATAAGTCTTCAGCCCTCAGCTGCTCTGCTCAGATTAGGGGCAGTAATATTTATATTCTGATGACATTTGGGGGTGGCTTTCGCCATACTTTGGAAATATTCTGCAAAAGGTAAATGTCTATGGGTTGTAAAAATTATTGAAATACCTAAATGAGGGGAGAAATCAGACATGAGGGTTTATGGGAGTCAAGGCAGTATGGATTTGGTAGAATGGCAGAAGTTTCTATATTACCAACATAGCCCCCTTCCATTGTCATATACCTTAAAAATAAAAGATGGGCAGGCCTTCGAGAGTGGCAGCAGCCCCCCGTCCTGACATGTTAATTGTAACTGTTTTCAGCCAGGATGGTCAGTCATTTCAGCAGATTGCAGGATTCCCACAGGCTTCCCTTGGATCCCACCCAGTTTATACTCAAACCTTGCAGTAGCTCAGGTATTAATTGGTTTTTTACGAAAGGGAATGTTCTCCGAATACAAAATGGCAGGTCAGGCTTAAAACACCTGCACAGCTTGTGTACCTCCTGGTGGTGGTTCTCTGCATTTATCAAGGGACTTAAACCTGGCAACAACAAAAAAAATGCTGGAGCAGATATTCTTAAAGGTCTGGTCTGGAGAATTAAGTTATGATAAATTTTTTGTTCTTTCCTGTAAAGCTCTGACCTGGAGGGGAGAGTGACATTAGCAGCCATTTTAATATTACCTAGTTCATTGGGCAGAATCCTTTTCAGCAATAGCTCTCCAAGCCCTTTACAAGGAGGTCAGGATAATTATCCCCAGTTTGCAGACAGGAAAACTGAAGCACATAGAGGTGAAGGGCTTATATAGATCACCAAGCAGGCCAATAATCAAGCTGGGAATAGATCCCATGGGTCCCGAGGCCCAATCAGTGCTCCAGTCACTAGGCTGTACTACCTCCCTTTGGGGTTTTTCTAGATATGTAATATACTGAGTTAAACAGTTCTGCCAGTGATAGATGTTGGCTGAGCGATTACATGTTACCCATCCGGCACAGGCATGCCCCGGGTGCTGTATCTGAATCTATATAATGCTGTGTGCCATGGGATATGCTGTCGGAATTACAGCAAATTTTGGGGGAAAACTGATTCTTTCAGACCCCTTGGATATCCTAGCCTGGAGACGCTGATGGGTTGTAGAAAGGCATGCCCAGTTGTTGAGTCATTTGGCTGCCCTAGAGGAGAACCATTCTGACATTACAAAGTTGGTGGGATACATAAACAGCTGCTCTGCTACCACTAAGACAAGCCAGTTGGGAGATTCGTTTCCAGTGCATACTGACAGTGATCCAGTCACAGTAGCTGCCCCACTCAGACTGTGTAGACTTCTTTACACAAGAAGGTTATACTGGTACAATGGTGTGAATTCAAACCAGTGTGATAATATCAGTATAATTCCCCTTGTGGACACTTTGATTCCATGGTACGAGGGCCTTTTTTAGTTTAACTTATTTCTCTGCAGAATAAAACTGTCCACACAAGGAGTTACACAATGTAATTATATCAGTATAATTACACCACTATAGCTGGTAAATCTTTCCCATGTAGACAAGCCCTAAGCAGGGGGTTCCTCCTGCCTGTAGTAAGTACTCCATTTCCTCTGCCCTACTGGAAATTCAAGAGAATATTGTTATGCTGGATGATGTTGGTTGCCACCAGCCAGTGTGTCTTTGATCTCTGGGCAGTCACAAACCTCTTTGAAACCAACACCAAGCCCTTTCCCTCAGCCTGCATAAGGGAGCAAATAAATGCTCTTTTGTTTTCTGATAGCTGAAACTATAGCAACTATTGCACAAACATGCACTAGCATAGCCAAGCTGGAGTAGAAGCTGAACCAAGTGGGCTGAGAAGTTTCCCTGAGTAATAATGATTGCAAACACAGGAGGTGTGTGTGTGTGTGTGTGTGTGTGTGTGTGTGTGTGTGTGTGTGTGTGTGTGTGTGTGTGTGTGTGTGAGAGAGAGAGAGAGAGAGAGAGAGAGAGAGAGGCGCCATAAGACTACTTTTAGGAAATATGCCGGCTGCAGAAGGTTTGGAATTATGAACAAGGACATTGCCTCCTGGCTTTTTTCCTACTGTGCATGGAAAATAGGAATTTAGTGTACACTATTTGGGTATGTCTACACAGCAAAGTTATTTTGAAATAACAACCCTTATTTCGAAATAACTTTCCTAGAAGCTACACAACCACACCGCTATTTCAAAATAAATTCGAAATAGTGGAGCATTTATTTTGAATTTGGTAAACCTCATTCTACGAGGAATAACGCCAAATTCGAAATCGCTATTTCAAAATAAGTGCTGTGAAGACACTTATATCGAAATAGGGGGCCTCCAGCCTCAACCAAGATCACTCCATTCCCTCCCCCACTCCCTGGAGCCCTTAAAGGGGTAGACTCTGGCCACAGTGCCTGTGCCAGCTCCAAGCCTGCCAGCCCAGAGCCAGCAATCACTGCCCATGACCCAGTGGCTCCAAAACATGAGCCAGCAAGCCACTAGCAGCCAGCCCTCCAGCACTCCCCCGGAGCAGTCTGTCAGCTCCCAGGAGCCTGCCAGGGCCTGGAGAAGGTGGGCGCCTCCCGGGTCCTGTGTGGATATCATGGAACTTATTCAGGTTTGGGGGGGATGCCCCCAACGTCCATAATCTCTGCACTAGACAGAGGAATGTGGCCATCTATGGCAGGATAGCTGCCAGCCTGGCCACCAAAGGCCACATGCGAACCCAGGAGCAGGTTCGCATGAAAATCAAGTTGGTCCGGCGACACACCCACCCCTGAGCCCTGAGCTTCCCCTACCCCTTCTTCCCCTTGCTTCCCCCTTCCAGCTCCTTCCTCCCCCCTCCCCTCTCCTATCCTCTCTTCTCCTCTCTCCCACCTCCTTTCCCAGTCTCACCAGTTTCATTCCCTCCCCCCAGTTTTGTTAAATGAAAATACGTGTATTTTATTTGACATCAGGAAGGGGGGCTAGGGAGGGGTAAGTGGAAGGACATGAGGGAGGAATGAGGCACAAGCCCCCAGTGGGGCAGACCAGGGAGGCTCTTAGTGCTCCTCAAGGTGGAAGCTCTCCCGCAGGGCCTCTTGGATACTGACAGCCCTCTGATGGACCTCCTGGATGGCAGACTGCAGAAAGTGCAGCCAGGCTTGCAGCAACGCATCCACAAAAAACACCAGACTGCCCAGGGGCAGCTCTGGCTCCATGTTGTAGAGTGCTGTGGTGTCCCGAGTGAGAGCAACCAGAGCACGCAGAGACAAAATGCTTTGCTGTCCCTCATCGAGGTAGGCAAGCAAGCAGGGAAACTTGAGAACTGGCTGTCCTGGGGGGGTCCCTTTAAGCACAGACCTCAGATAGCCTCAGGTAGCAGCCCCACACAGTAAGTCCTGACCTGGTGCCCTGCCGGAACTGGTTCCAGCCAGCCTTAAATATTATTCAAAGTCCACTCAGTGTGGACGCACTATTTCAAAATAGCAAAATGCTATTTCGAAATGCATTTTTTGTGTAGACACGTTATTTCAAAATAGTGTAGACATACCCTGAGTAAATATACAGGATCGCACCAAAGAAATGCCAGACTAGTATCACCAATTTCTGCTTGTTACAGGAACAACCCAAAAAGGCCTTCACTGTTGGCTAACAGCTTAGGCCAAAAGGGACAATAATATATCCAGCTGGTTACCATTGGTTGACACACCAGAGCATAGATAGTAGTCAGACCATTCCAGTGGGGTCAGTCAGTCTGTCCCCTGAGGTCACACACACAGTGCACACAGAGTAAGTAGCTGAGATAGCCATGTCATGGCTGCTAGACTCCCCTGCAATAAAGACGATGGTGGCAAATTTGAATGCCATGGCATGTTTTCCAGCCTGTATTCCATATTATGATGAGCTCAGCTCTTTTGCAAAAATGAAAGAGAAATCAGAATTTCTGCTCCTTGCATCCTATCAATATTGGCCCTTTCCTCGTTTTCATATTGCAGAGGCCCACCTGTTGCAGAAAACGAGCTAGTGAACAGAACAGAAAAGAGCTGTATTTCTGAGTCCTCACTTTTTTGTGATGCTGGGACTTTGCTCTGTTTGCTCTGCACTGCACATTTTACTGACCCGGTGCTTCCAGGCAGAAGTGAACAGCTTTTCTTTGTTTAAAACTTTGAGAGAACTAAAACAGAACTGTCCTGCTGAATATTGGGGGGCTGGTAAGTATGCAACAGGGAAGGGGTTGGGGAGGATTAATAAGGGATAGGACTGAATTAACCCTTTGTGTTGCTCCTGTATTCATAGATATGTTAGGAGCAGCGTTTGCAGCTCAAAACTCTCTGTAATGGATCAAAGACAAACAACCCAAACTTTACAGAATTTTGTTTTCCTTCTCATTCTCTCCATTCCAAGAAATGAAGGATGGTCTTATGCTGACTCAGAAGGTCTAAGATAGTCTACTGGCTGCCCCACAAGCTTCCTTTGTGTTCTGGAGCAAGTTACTTCATCTCTCTGTCTCATTTTCCCATCTGTGAAAAGGTGTTAACAGTTTGTGCAAAAAACTGAAACCAACCTCCGTTTAGAGTAAAATGGACAATTAAATTTTCAGAATTTTTGGTGATTCAGACATTTGGAAAAAAAATGTTTCTGGTTGAACGAAAAATTCATTTTGATTCTGATCATTTTGAATCTCTTTTATTTGTTGTTTAAAGAATATTTTAATGAAAAATCATTTTGAATAGAAAAATCAAAATGTTAAAATAAAATATGATAAATTTTTAGATTTTTTTTCAACGAAAACAACTTGGCAAAAATGACACAAATTATCAAAATGTTTGTGTCATCAGATCTCCCCTTTTTTGCCAGAAAAAGTTGCAAATGAAAAATTTCACTCGGGTTTATTAATAAGCCTTTCTTTCTCCCATTCCTAGTCTGTCTACTCTATTTAGATTGTAATTGCTTCGGGGGAAAGCGTCTCTTTCTCACTGTGGCTGTGTCTAGACTGGCAAGTTTTTCCGGAAAATCAGCAGCTTTTCCAGAAAAACTTGCCAGCTGTCTACACTGGCCGCTTGAATTTCCGGAAAAGCACTGATGATCTCATGTAAAATCATCAGTGCTTTTCCAGAAATACTATGCTGCTCCCGTTCGGGCAAAAGTCTTTTTCTGAAAGACTTTTGCGCAAAAGGGCCAGTGTAGACAGCACAGTACTGTTTTCCGCAAAAAAGCCCCGATCGCGAAAATGGCGATCGGGGCTTTTTTGCGGAAAAGCGCGTCTAGATTGGCCATGGACGCTTTTCTGCAAAAAGTGCTTTTGCGGAAAAGCATCCTGCCAATCTAGATGCGCTTTTCCGAAACTGCTTTTAACGGAAAACTTTTCCGTTTAAAGCATTTTCAGAAAATCTTGCCAGTGTAGACATAGCCTGTGTGTGTTGGGGTATGTCTACACTATGGGATAAGGTCAAATTAAGACTCGCAACTTCAGCTATGTTAATTGCATAGCTGAAGTCAAAGTACCTTAACTCGACTTTTGGTGCTGTCCACACTGCAGGAAGTTGAAGGGAGAACACTCTCCCTTCGACTTCCCTTACTCCTTGTAGAAGCAGCACTACCGGCATTGACCGCAGCATCCCTCTCTGTTTGAATCAGATGTCTTAACTAGACCCGCTAATTCGAACCCTGGAAGATTGACAGCAGCAGCTTCAATCCTCTCTATAGTATAAACATACCCTTCGGTGTATATGTGCACGCGTGCACAATGCCTACTGCAATTGGGCCCTGGCCTCTTCTGAGGTCTCTACATGCTTTAGTCTCTACTGGTGCTTTAGTTCAGTTCTTTATAAAGCAGGGAGCCCTCTCTGAAGTTAGGATTCTTGTTTTTTACTTCAAACATTCCACCGCCATGTTCAGAATGTTGGGTTCTGGGCTTTTAATAGGGGCCCCTCTCTACGTAATGCTACTTTGAAAGATAGTTGTGTAATTTAAAGCTGAATTAGAGTAAAAAAACTGTGACTGGCTGAAGCCATCTGTTTACTGAGCACTGTGAGTAAGGTACAGTCGATAAAGTGGCAGGCCAAGGTTAAGCCCTAGGAACATAGCCAGCTTTGGGACTTTCGCTGTCCTAGGCAGACTGAAAACTCTATGTTGCTAATTGTACTTAGTCACTCCTATAATAAACCTGTCACAAAACATTTTCCTGCCTCCAGCAACCTCCCTTTCTGCTTGGTTCAAAGAACTGGCACTGTCTGGAAGTGAGCATTGTCTTCTGGCTATACTGTGCTCTCTTATTTATGTAAGACCTATAGAGCATTCCCTCATCTCTAGAGTTACACCTTCCTCCTCTCCATATAGTCTATGGCAGTGTTTCCCAATTTTATTTGGCCATGGATCCCTTTTAAAAAAAAACAAACACCAGGGGAAACTGGTTGACCAAAAAAAAAAAAAAACCAAGCCTCTAAGACCACAGCAGCCGGCGGACTCTTGAAAATAGCGGCTACAGGCAACCGCCTGGCTCGCCCACCTGTAAGACCGGCTCGGGTGGGGGGGGGGAATGATCGGGTTCTCGCAGAACCCTTACTTTAACTTCGAGGAACCCTGGGGTTCCATAAAGCACTATTTGGGAAACACTAGTCTATGGAGCTACTCTGCAGTGTGAAGTCTCTCTGCATTTGGGACTCAGTCCCACAACATGCTGAACACCCTGCCCTGATCCACCAATGCGCTAAGGGCTTAATGTGCCTGAAGTCAGTGGAGCTAATCCCTGCTTAGAAGTCCAGTGATTTGGTGGATCAGAACAGACTGAGCAGCCCCTTGCAAGACCAAGCCCTTAGAGACAGTGTCGTGTAGAGAAATGGCTGATAAATAATTGCTTTGAGGGTATTTCAAAACAAAACCAACATGATTGTTGTTTTCATCATTGCTATTTGTCATGACCTTTTAGGAAGTCAATGTTCTGCAGTAAAATGTCAGCCTGAATTAAGAGTGGAGACACAAGGTGGGTGATATAATATCTGTCACTGGATCAACTTCTGTTGGAGAGACAACTTCTGCTGGTGATTAGAGCAGAGGCAACACATAGTTGTTGATGGATGCAGGGAAATGTGTTTTGAACACACTTTCCATGAAAAAAAAGAAAAAAAGAAAAAAAAAGAAAAGTATATAAACCATAGCAGAAATCTTGGGGGGGAAGGGGCGCTGAGGAAGGAATACCTAACCAGGAATATACAGCCCCCCCCCCCCCATGCAGATTATCTGTCAATAACTCAGAATACTAATTTTTCGATATTTACTAGGGTTACTGTGTAAATGATTTTGGAGTAACACTTGCTCACGGATGAGCTACACTAAAAAGACCATATGGGACTTATTATACTTAGTGCTACAGGAGATGGAACTCAAATGGTTCAGAGAATTAAATCTGGTCTCTGACCTTATCTGACCTTCTTGGATTAGATTGTGCTGCCTCTCTTGAGCCCAGAAGCTTTCCCCATCCTTCATCATTCTGTCTGTAGTTTTATTTGTCTGCAGCTTTTCTGTTGAGATGCTTCTCAGCAGTTACAGCCAAAGGTCCACACTGGAAGAATTAATTATTTCAGACCTGTTCTGTGACTTACATTTGCTTACATATATATTGCTCTATGGGTAAAACTGTGCAAACTGTAAAATAGTAGATTCTGCAGTGCTGAGCAGAATCTAGGAGAGCTGGATGGACCTAAAGCAGCTATAGCTTCTCCTGGCCATATGGAAAGTGGGGATGATGCCTCTGCAGCACCAGCCATCACCGGAGCCCAACTATATTGGCACAAAGAGCATCCTAAGCTTTGTTGTGTCCCATCTGTGATCAGCAGCCAGTGGGGGATTCAGTGAATAGCAGTGGTGTCAAAATTCTATGGCCACGTCCTCCCCAGAAGGATAATAATTCCCCATGCTGCCCTCTCTATCTAGCAAAAGTGGATGTTACTGGGCTACGTGTGTGGTGCCATATGTTGGAGCTGAAGATTTTTTTCCCTCACTCATATGACACTAGACTAGGGCATATTTTCCTGTGTCTGGGGTTTGTTCATCTGAGTTTCCTCTCTCCCAGAAATGTGATCCTTATTTTCTGAAAGACCCTGAACTGATTCTTTGAGATGCCACATGCAGAGACTGGGGGATTTTGTTAACACTAGGACACAGTCTGAGTCATCTCCCGCAGTTCAGTTTTTAAAGAAAAAAAGCAGCCAAGAAGGCTTAGATTGAGGCACTGAGTAGGAGTCAATTATAGCTGTACACAGCCACCGTCAGAAAGGTTTACTTAGCAATAGGAGCCTGCCATGACTTCCCTCGTGCACCAGAGTAATCCTAAAGCAATGGCAAACTCTGGCATTTGAACACAGCCTTAAAATACGTGGAGGAGTCCAAAGGGGTCCACTCTGTTTAGATTTTATTTCTATTTTAACTTATATGTGATTGTGGTTCCAAGCACAAGGAGGTGGCAGGTTTTTTTAATCTCAGCTTCTGAAAGGCATTGCCTGACCAGACTCTCTTACTAATACTGTAACTGTAAGCCATTCACAGTATGCCTATTATTTTCCCCCATGAGACATAGCACATACAATATAAAAAGAAAAGCCACAGACGTGTCTCCAACAATGATCCCTAAGATAAACAGTCTGACAACCAACTGTTGCAAAGAACCATTCCCAGAAGCCCAAAGATTTAGAATAGAGAAGCTTGCACTTGCCATGAATCTTACACAAGAAACTAAAGCAGTGAAGAAAAAGTAAGGGCATGTCTACATAGCAGCGTTATTTCGAAATAACAGAGTGCACGTCTACACAGCAAGCCCATTATTTTGAAATAATTTCAAAATAATGGGCTTCTTACTCTGACTTCTGTAACCCTCATTTCACGAGGAGTAAAGGAAGTCGAAGGAGGAATGTTCTTCCTTCGACTTCCTGCAGCGGACAGCACCAAAAGCCGAGTTAAAGTACCTCGACTTCAGCTACACAATTAACCTAACTGAAGTTGCACATCTTAACTCGACTTTAGCCCGCAGTTTAGACGTACCCTAAGAGAGATTAAGGGAGAATCAGAAAAATCATTAGGGTCATAGAAGTGGCCTCTCGTTTTGTGCACATACAAGGTTTGCATATTCAATTTCTACAAAATATGTCCTTGGAAAATTAGACTGAGACCATGAAGGCTGAGGGCTTTTAGTCAACGTTTATGCAGGATGCAGCCGGAAGCCACCACAATCCTCTATAAGTATCACTGACGCTGTTATAATACTATTGTTATACTATGGTAGCACCTAGGGCACCATTAGACAAGCTCTGTACAAACACATGTTAAAATACAGCCCTTCTCTCAAAGAGGTCACAATTGAAGTTACAACAAAAAGATGCACATGGACAAAACAAACAAAAGGCAGCTGATGGAGGACAAGGGACAATAAAGCAAATAAATTTGAAACACCATGGCTGTTAATTTCAGAGCCATCTCTAAAGTATGCAGCCTTCATTCATACTCACAGAACACCACCAGCAGATACTTCGTTTCCTTCAGTGCCCTGTCAAAGTTTCTCTTTTTCAACACCAGAATGTTGTTCTCTTCTTTGATTTGGGGAAGTTTGGCTTTCTTGGGCTTTGTTTCTTTTGGGCTTATGCCATCCGCCACTGTAGGACTCAGGAAAAACAGTAACGCAAGGAATGAAAGCCACAATGTCTTCATCCTGCACCTACTGCACTTCACAGGTATAGAGGGAGAAAAAAGAACTAAGAGCTGACTGTTTGCTGTTAAAATAGCCATTACCTTATCAGCAGGCCGAATGGCTAATTCCCACATGATAATGTTGATATCAAAGCCTGCCTTGAGTGGAGTCAACCTTGCTCCTACACAGAAAAGTCAGAGCTGTAAATTGATATAACTTTTTAGCAGTGCTTGGAAAACCAATTCCTGGGTAGTTAAGGGGGAAAGGTTCACATGAACACTGTAATTAATGAGAACAATATCCGGGGAGGGAAAGAGGAAATACTGAATAAAGCTTGGTTATAGAGATGTGAGATTGGGTTAATGTACAGAATGTCAGCAGTCATCAACTTTACCCAGAACTGATGTTGAGAATGGAACATAGGCACACACAAACATAAGGGATCCTTGATGACTCTTTAAGGATTATATTTGGTCATCTATTCTACTAATAGGACTGCTTACTATGATCCAGACCCCAGTGACTTCAGTAGAAAGACTCCCATTGATTTACAAGGCTATTGGATCATATCCCAAGTAAGAAACAACTCAGGCTAAGTCTACACTGGCACTTTACAGCACTGTAACTTTCTGGCTCAAGGGTATGAAAAAACACACACACCTGCCAAGCACAGCAAGTTGCAGAGCTGTAAAGCACCAATGTGAACCAGGCAACAGCATTGGGAGCCACACTTTCAGTGCTATTAGTAACTCTCCTTGTGGAGGTGGTTTGCCTAGAGTGCGTCTACACTGCACTGTAACTCGAAATAAGAAACGCAATAAGAAACTAAATAAGAAACACAAATAAGATACGCTCAAATGACATATCTTATCATGATGCTATTTCAAAATTTTGAAATAAAGTGCTATTCCAAAACATCCCTTATTCCTCGTAGAATGAGGTTTACAGGGACATCGGAATAGTGAGTCCGAAATAATGGGCTTGCTGTGAAGATGCGGGATAGCTATTTCGGGATACTCCAGTATCCCAAAATAGTGTTGCAGTGCAGACATACCCCTAGAGTGCTGGGAGAGCTCTTTCCCAGTGCTCATGCTGTGGCCACATATTCAGTTTAAAGCACTGTCATGGATGTGCTTTAAATTTTTAAGTACAGGTTGAATCTCTCTAGTCCAGCACCCTCAGGACCTGACCAGTGATGAACCAGAGAATTTGCCAAATCGTGGGAGGTCAATATTGGCTAGCAGCATTACAACACTTCCACTGCTTACTGGACTCTTAGAAAACATTTAGGGGTAAGTTAGAGCTAAATAACAGCACAGAACACTGAGAACCAGGACTGGTGGCTGTAAACAAACTTTATGGGATGGCGGGAAACTTGGCCACACCTGTAATAAGTGGACATCTGGCTAACTAAAATCATGCCAGACCATGGCTGTTGCTGGTCTAGAGAGTGCCGGACTCCAGAGATTCAATCTATATAGACAAAGCCTCAGTGGTTGAAATCTTGACTCCACTGTAATCATCCAATGGAGTTTTGCTATTGACTTCAGCAGAGGCAGAATTTCATCTACAATGAGAACAGGTAGCCACATCTGGCCCATAGTAATTAGCTGATGCTTCCATAGCCCTTTGAAGGGGCAAGGCACTCTGTAAATTGTGAGCATGTTTACTGTGAACTATTAAAAGTTCTATACACTGCATATGTGGCTAACTGCATATGTGGCTACCCTTTTCAGAACATGTTGAAGAATATCTGTACAAAAAGATTAAGCAGCTGCCATTCACGCTTTGCCCCGTGGTAACTAAAAAAGAAGCATGCTTGTACATTCCTAAGAACCTTTTCTGAGATTATTAACTAGAGTGCAGTGTAGCATACAGGCCAAAATAACAGTTTCTGCAGGGGAGACCTACGGACATTTCCAGGGTACAGATGGCCATTTCTTTCTTGGGACTAGTACTGAATGGTGTCTTCACCAATGTAATTTATTTTCTTAAAGTAGTCATTCAAAGGGGAGGATGGTACCATTTCTGAGAAAATCAGGAAACCTGTTGTAAGAGATCCATTTACTCCTGGATATAGAGCAGGGGTGAGTAAACTTTGGCCTGTGGGCCATGCCCAGTCCATTAGGTCTTTTAATCTGGCCCTCAGGGTCCCACTGGGGAGTGAGGTTGACGGCTTGCTGTGCTCCATACATACCATGGGTCCACACAACTCCTGGAAGCAGAGCATGTCCCTGCTATGGCTTCTATTTGGGGCTCCACATACCTCTAGCAGCAGCTCTGCAGCTCTCATTGTCTGGGAATCAATGAGAATAAGAAAGGGAGAACATGAAAATATAGGAAAGAGTGTTGGGGAAGGAAGATGTGATCCAGTGGCTAAGTCACAAAGTGCCTCAACAGGCTTTGTTTCCAGTCTTAATTCTGCTATTGTTCTGATCAGTGCCCTTAGAAAAGTCACTTCACTCCTCTATACGTTAGCTTCTCCTTCTATAGGGTGATGATAATGCTACTTACCTTCCTTTGGGGAGCACCTTGAGAAAAAGGGATGGATAATATTGCATAAAGGGATGTTACCCTTATTCAAAGCACAAATCAAAATTGTTCATTATAAGCTATTAATTACCAGCCTACAAAGAAATGCAATGGCACACCTGTAAATGGTGATACAGATGTTAGTGACTTATGCAGATCAATAACAATATAAAATTCAAGTTCTGGAGGAACTAGTCACATTTTAAAAAAAATAATGTCTGAGATTATATCTTCCATTTTAGCAAATAATTAAATAGAAATGCTAGACTATGCTGTAACTGTATTTTCTCTTTGGCATTGTTTGTCCTGATTTGAAGCCAGTGAAGTCCATAGAGAGATTCCATTGACTTCAGTGGGTTTTGAATCAGGGATTTTAATGCAGATGGAACCATATTCTCTTATCACACACATGGGACTTGTAGTGAAATAACTGGAGATGTGTGTACAACTTGATGGCAAGATATGACTATATATAAAGATTGTTGCTAAATCAACAAATGCAAAAGGATTTTGTAAGAACTGACCAAAACTAGGAAAAGGTCAGCTTGACTTTGGTTGTACTTTTCCAGAATCTGCTCTTTTCAAAGTTATTTTATAAGTGGCATCCAGGGGATGAAAAAGTATCTAAGAATATGACAAGATCTGCATAGGCTATCTGAGATGAACATCCTTTCAGTAGTTATCTCAGAACACAGCCCTGGCCTCCTAAGTAATAAACCTACAATGACAAGGTCATTTGTTCAAACAGTTATTTTTCTCTGTCTGCCACTGAAACAAATAATAAATAACCTAAATCCCTTCATGAAGACCCGTTATCAGTGAATTCACAGTATGTTGTGAAGGGCTGTTCACCTCAAAGTGATGGAAGGAAGGTGGAGTAAAGCAGAGTAGTTTAGGAAGCAAGGGCCAGGTTGGCAGGTGGGAAGAAAATCCATTTTAATTGCGAAAAAAATTAAAAGTTCAAGGGTGTAAAAATCATTCACAACAAAATCCCAAAAAATGGTCAGTGCTTTTGCACAGCCCTAGTTCTAGGAAATAGGGCTTTATGTTTTTGGAGAACTGGGGAAATAATAAATGCTGCAGAACTGGAATGTTAGCTATCAGTTTCTACCACTGTTCTATGCAGTGTAATTGTAGCCAGGATGGTCCAAGGATATTAGAGAGACAAGCTCCGGGGGGGGGGGGGGTGTAAAATAAAAAGGTAAAGCTATATGGCCATTCACATTAAAATGTGATACCCTTTTTGGGATATGAGTTAAATGCAACATGCAGACACTTGGGCCCCATCTGTATTGACCTCCCTCCAGTGCCCCATGTATTTTGATATTTTAAACATTCCTTTTGAAATCAAATGCAGAAAAAGAGGGGTTAAAGTTATTTATGTATGTTATTATTATTACTATTATTGATACCTTGGTAAAAAACTTGGTAAAAAAAGTTATCGCCTTCCAGCTAAGGCTTGCAACACAAAAACAGCAGTTTACTTAGCCTCATGGTGAATAAGTAATATTGCCCATTTTACCTGTCCAACTGCACTGAAATCAATGGAAGCTTTTCCATTGACTTCCGTGGAGTTGGATCAATGCCAAAGTGATTTGCCTACAGTCACACTGGAAGTCTGTGGCAAAGCCATGATTAGAACTTTGAGTTTCTTGACATCCAAATCTAGGTTTGAATAACATCAGTATCATCAGTCCATCTGTACTCTAAGATCATATGCACTATTCAGCTCGGATCAGACAAATGAGAGGGTGACTGTCTTTTAAGAATTCTTTTTTCTTTAAATATAAAATGTATCTAACAACATGTATCTCTGAAAAGTTATTCACCTGATCTGGACTGAAAGGAGCAGGTGTCTTTAAAGAAGATCCCATCTTCATCATCCTTTTGTCCCTTCAGCAGAAGTGGATACAGTGTGGATTTATTGTGTCTCTTTACTGTGTGAAAAATAAAGCTATCCAAATAAGTTGTTCAAAGAAATAATGGATAACTTTAAAACAGCATTAATACAACTTTTCAAATGTATAAAACAATCATCTCTAAAATGGAATGATGTATTAACTTCTGACGCTATAAAGAAAATAGAACTGGAGAGAAGTACAATATACAAATGTAAAGAGTTGTCAGCATTTTTATTAGTCTGTGGTGTTCAGTGTAGAATTGCCATCTAGTGTCTGTTTAGGGAATAGCAAAATCATATAAGCTACTTTTAGTGTGATGGTGTGATTTGAAATGTATAGCTAACGTAAGGACTTGTGGTCTCCACAGTGTCACTGTGTAATCTACAGGTGCTGTGAACCACGCAGTTTCCAGCTGATGGCACTGTCCAGTTTTGTTATCACTTTTCCACAAGCAGCTAAATCATCCATGAAAAGCATGACAACATCTGTTCCACCAGGGTAAATCAGGAGTAACTCCACTGAACTCAGTGGAATTCCACTGGTGTAAAACTGATATGAATAGAGAATCAGGCCAGAAGAGAGCAAAGAGAAAGTGAAGTGTTTGTTGTACTCACTGCTTGATAATGCTGATGATAACATACACTAATGAAAAATGCCACTGTAATTATTTATAAGCTCACAATAATTAAAAGCTTCACAGGGTAGTCTAATCTATAACAGGAAAAACTTAAAAAACAACAAATAGTCTAGTAGCACCTTAAAGACTAACAAAACATGTAGATGGTATTATGAGCTTTCGTGGGCATAGCCCACTTCTTCAGATGACCGGAATGTTGGAAGTCCAGATCCAAGAATAAATAAGGGTGGTGGAGGGGAGGGGGAAGAGAAGGAAAAAAAATGGAGGGGAGGAATTAAAAAGAGACATTGAGTAGATAAGCTTCTCATGGGCCCATATGATGAACATGTCATCGATGTAGTGTAAGTAGAGTAAGGATGTTAGGGAGTGACAGCTGAGGAAACATTGTTCAAGGGCAGCCATAAAGATGGTGGCATATTGTGGTGCCATGCAAATGCCTATGACTGTGCCACTGACTTGAAGATACAGATTGTCTCCAAATTGGAAGTAGTTGTGGGTGAGGACAAAGTCGCAGAGCTCTGTAATCAGGTGTGCAGTGGTGTCATCGGGGATGGTGTTCCTGATAGTGTGTAATCCCTCTTCATGTGGAATATTGAAGTAAAAGGCTTCTGTGTCCATGGTGGCCAGGATGGTATTTTCAGCTAGATTACTGATGTTTTGTAGTTTCTTCAGGAAGTCGGTGGTGTCACGAAGGTAGCTAGGAGTTCTGGTAGCATAGGGTCTGAGGAGAGAGTCAATATAGCCAGATAATGAGGTAGACAATGTCAGTTAACAATAAGAGGAAATCAAGTAAGGACACAGATTGTCCATAATTTGTGTTCTGATTGCATTAATTTATTCACCTATGCTTATTAGACAGCTTTTAGGATGTGGTTGTTGGGTTTTGTTGTTTATTTTTTCCATTGCAGATGAATGATCCCCCACGGATATCCACTGACTTTTTCACATAGTTGGATAAGCAACTATCATGAAGATTTTATTTAAATTACGAATTCTGCAATCCTTGTGGATTCCGCAGTCACCTTCTAGATTATTCCACAAAGATAACAGGTGTCTTGTGTCTCCGATGGTTTCGCACTATGAATCTATAAATCGGTGTAAAGAGGAACTGCCAGATTACTTCAACTTTGCAAGTGACATCCTAGACAAATGGTCGCAGCTGGAAAAGGTATCCGTTCTTTTACATCTTAGCTATTGGGTCAGCTCCTCAGGTGGTTTAAATCAATTATATTAGAGCTATATGGATTTACACCTGCTAAAAACTGATCTTTTTTGTCTCAGAAATCTTTGCATCTTTAAGGTGGCAGCTACAAAAGATAATTTGCCTTTTTATAGTAGAGACACCTTGAGTTCTCACTCTCTCTCTCTGTAACAATAAAGGATCAGCCCAGGAGTCACATGTAGGTCCTTGTTCTTGCTCTTTCTGAATGTCAGAGTAGATGATCATAATGGCTCCTTCTGGCCTTAAAGTCTATACTAGGTGACAGTAGGATCTGGATCTGGTTGAAATGCATGATTTGGGATGGGTACAGAGGTGATGTAAAGCTCATCCTTGCACTCTCCTGACTTTTGTGGCATTCTCTGCAGCTCTGACTCAGAGGAGCATAAGCACTGTTCTTTCACAGGTGTTGTTAATAGCAGCACTTCCATTGGTTAGTATGTGAGTATGAAAGCAGACACATCTGAGATGCCATCTAGATAGAAAGATAAGGGAGCAGAAAACTATGCGTGACACATACACAAGGGTTAGCCTGAATTGCCATAGTGAACTCCCCAATACACTTGAAATGACCAGAACTGAGCCTTTGGGTTATGATTTGTATTAGACCACTTCATATATGCCTTCTTATTTTAACTTTGTGAAGTTTTTGCTAGGATGGGAAGAGATCTGCAATTGCAGCTTTCTGGTGGATTAATGATAAGGGAGATGAGGTGAAGTGGAGCTTTGAAGAGCTGGGATTTCTATCCAGAAAAGGAGCCAATGTGCTGTCTGACCCATGTGGATTGCAAAAAGGAGACCGAGTTATAGTGATTCTACCTCGGATACCAGAGTGGTGGATACTGAATGTGGCTTGTATGCGAACAGGTCAGTAAAAATATTTGGATATGGCTGAATGCAGTGCAGAAAGAAAACAAACCAAAGAGCTCTGAAAATCTCAACATTATTCTTTAAAGTATGTAAATTAATGAATTGCTAAGACAATGTGCCTAATAATAATAATTAACTAGGGGGCTGCGCATCCTGCTCGCTATGCTCGCCGACCCTGCCCCCAGCAGCCCCGGCTTGCCCCCTCACGCCTTCCCCAGCCACCAGGCCGAGGCCAGTCCAGCCCCTACTCTCTCCCCACAGCTGCCAGAGTAGAAGGGGTCACAGCATGCCAGCCCCGGCTCTCCCCGGCTGCCGAGGAGAGGGGAGGGAGGGAGGAGGCAGGTGGGATACAGAGTGACATGATGACATCACTCTGTCATCCTGCAGGAAATTTTTTTATATGTATATAGAGAGATTTGTACTGCGATAGTACCTTAGAACCCCAGTCATAGACCAAGACCCCACTGTGAATGCTGCTGTACAAATATGGAGCTCTCCATTACAGCCATGCAACCTGCAGTGGCTTCAGTTAAAAAACATATTTGGCCAATTATATTATAACTGAAGGTATAAATCAATACAATACAGCCAAACAGTTAAACAATTTGGGGTAACACATTGCTGTTATAATTTTGCAAATGTTGTGTCATCTGCACATTTTCTAAGCATGCTGTCCACTCCATCATCCGATTCATCGGTGAACATAGTGAGTAGAACCAATCTGTCCTGGGTCCAGAACAAGCCAATGTTTTTTATTTATGACTTGGATAATGGAGTGGACAGTGTGCTTAGAAAATCTGTCTCTGGAAGGGGTTGCGAGCATTTTGGAAGATGGGATGGCAATTCAAAAGGCCATGATAAATTTGAGGGTGGATTTGAATTAACAAGGTGAAATTCAGCAAAGACAAGTGCAAAGGAGGAAAACTCCAATGTATAAATACAAAATGGAGAATCTCTGGCGAGGCAACAGTACTGCTGAAAAGGATGGGGGTGTTATGATGGATGTCAAATTAAAGATGAGCCAACAATGGGATGCTGTTGTGACAAAGGCTAGTAGCATTGTGCGGTGTACTAAAAGGACTGTCACATGAAAGATACACCAGGCACTCTTAAACAGGCTGCAGCAAACCCCAGATCTAAACATCCTCAATTTTGAGGTACTCAAGCTCTTCACTGAGATTTGGTAACTCAGGCCCATCTCCAGTCACAATGTAAAATGGTTGCTTATTCATTCTTAACATGGACTTCACCTTCAAACCGTCAATATGACCTTCCTGTGCATTCCTTGAGGAGTGGGATCATTCAAAGTGAGTCCATTTCTCTGTGGCTGGGGTGCTTACTGTCATCTTGCTGAAAACATTTTAAAAATGTATCCACAATTTAGAATATAATGTTGTTTTTCTTGTCTAGGAATTGTCTTTATTCCAGGGACATCCCAGTTAACAGCCAAAGACATTTTCTATAGACTCCAGGCTTCGAAGGCCAAGTGCATCATAACCAATGATACGCTGGCGCCTGCAGTGGATTCTGTCTCGCCTGATTGCCAGTTTCTGAAAACCAAGCTAATCGTTTCTGAATGCAGCAGGGATGGGTGGCTGAACTTCAAAGAGCTACTCAAGTAGGTATTGGCTGTTTTAGCAATGCCCCACGAGATTAAGCAAAAGCAACGTGTGTCAGTTAGAATATGTTGCTAAACTGATGAAATATCCTTCACTTTATAATCCATTTCCAGCAGAGACTCATAGGCTAAGAGTCTGCCCCCGGGCGCACGGCGCATGCGCGGCCCCTGCATACTGCGCCCCTAAGAGCTGCCATCAGGCACCGCGTGCCCAGGGCCAGGGGCTGTGTGGCTCCTGATAGCAGCTCTAAGGGGCGCTGTGCAGCCCCCAGCCCTGGGCAAGTGGCGCCCCTTACAGCTGCCATCAGGCGCCCCTCGTAAGTTGGCGCCCCGGGCAGTTGCCTGGCTAGTCCCCCCTTAATCCAGCCCTAGCCATCCCCTTCATAGAAGTATCAAGCTCAGCCTTGAAACCAGTTAGGTTTTCTGCCTCCACTGCTCTCCTTGGAAGATGTGTATAAAAAGTGTCACTATCCCTCCACTAGCTCATTCTAGTTACTACATTTACTTCAATTTCTCACGCTTACCTTCAGGGCCCGCTCCTGGCCTGTGCCTGAGACCCTCTGTCTTTGCATGTTCCCCCATACTCCATTCTGTCAAAACAACCAGGCTGTGTCTAGACTACATGCCTCTGTCGGCAGAGGCATGTAGATTAGGGTTGTAGGCAAAGGCAAATGAAGCCGCGATTTAAATGATCGCGGCTTCATTTACATTTACATGGCTGCCGCGCTGAGCCGACAAACAGCTGATCAGCTGTTTGTCGGCTCGCCACTAGTCTGGACGTTCCCCCTGTCGACATCAAAGCCCTTTGTCGGCAGCCCCGTTATTCCTCGTGGAATGAGGTTTACCGGGGCTGCCGACAAAGGGCTTTGATGTCGACAGGGGGAACGTCCAGACTAGCGGCGAGCCGACAAACAGCTGATCAGCTGTTTGTCGGCTCAGCGCGGCAGCCATGTAAATGTAAATGAAGCCGCGATCATTTAAATCGCGGCTTCATTTGCCTTTGCTGAATAAACAAATCTACATGCCTCTGCCGACAGAGGCATGTAGTGTAGACATACCCCCAGTGTTGTGTGTGAGAGAGAGAGACAGGCAGACAGACAACCTACCCACCCCCTTGTTAGGCCACAGCCTTCTCACAGTGTGCTACTAGTTCTACAATGCCCACAGAAGAGAGGTTACTAGAGCAATTACCACCCTGAAGCCTCCCTTTGCAATTTATCTTTTCTGTGCCTGTCTTTCAAAGTCCAATCCAAAGCCCACTGAAGTCAGCAGAAAGAAAGATCCTCTTGACTTCACTGGACTTTGGCTCAGAACCTTAGACTGTGAGCTCTGTGGGTTTGTGACTATTTTTAAGTGCTGTTCAACACTGAGCCCTGGCACAGCTCTTAGCAAGTAATTATAGAGAAAGCCACAAGAATATACTGTTCATTCTCACATCTTAGATCCCATGAGCTCCTACATAGACATGTGAACAACAGAAACCCCAGTTGGTCTGTATTGCTGTATTCCCCAGAGCCATAACTGGTGCTGTTGTTTATTTTGTAAGACTAGTAACTGAACCCAGTGTTGTTCTGTCACTATCTGAACTCTAGCAACTATTGTGGGCTCTTGTCAAAGAAGTGCATATAATGACTGTCCAGTATTATGTGTTCCACAGGGTGGCACCTGCTGACCATAACTGCATCAAGACAAAGAGTCAAGACCCAATGCTTATCTATTTTACCAGTGGAAGCACAGGACCTCCCAAAATGGTTGAACATTCCCACAGCAGTTACGGCCTAGGCTTCACAGTCAGTGGCAGGTATAACCCATAACTGGTCCAAGACTGGCTTAGTGACAAGATCCCTTGTCAAAGAGGAAGGAGGCAGTGACAGTATAAATCTTACAAAATTGGGTCTTTCAGTAACAAAAGAAACCTGCTTTCCTCCCTTAAAACCACACTAAAAAGTTTTCTGCAGCTAGAAATTGCAATTCAGATCATCAGTAATAATGATTTGTCGCCTAAGGGGAAGGGGAAGTGCCTATTCCACTTGCAAAAAAAACAAAACAAAACAGGATAAAGCTGTTTTTCAATAGCACATGGACATTTCCTTAACACAAAAGTTTCCTGAGCCAGATCCTCAACTGGTGTAAATTGTCACAGTTTGTTTGAAACCAATGTCTCTGTGCTGATTTACACCAACCAAAGATCTTGCCTCTTGATTTTTGCTTCATAAGGAGAGTGACATTTTATGAACATTTTAGAAATCTCACTAATCACAGTGCCAAATGTCCCCCCCCCCCCCCAAATTATCACTGCTTGAGTGAAGAAGAGATATTGGCCCGTGTCTTTCTTCTGTTTATATCAGCATTACCTTCATTTCCAGCTATTGCACAATATTGGAATATTCTTTTAACTGAAATAAGAACTGACACACGTCAGACAACACAAGCAGAAAACACAGTCATGTTCAGAGGTCTCCAAAAGTATGGAGCATTCAGGTACTAATGATGGCCACTGAGAGCACCTCTGGAAATCCAGTTAAATCTGTTATGCAAAAGAACATTGGTCCTGAACATCATATATGGAGAATATCAGAGCCACTGCTAACTACTTGAGTTGAATCTCAGGTGCACTTAGGATCAGACATGTTTGGAGAATGATCTGTATTAATGAAGCCTTGATGCAAACTTCTTATGCACCCTAGTCCTGAAACACCCCTGTGGACTTCAGTGAGCTTTGAAGCAGCCCTGTCTGGGTACCTATCATTCTGAAGCTTCTCTTTGTATTTTGCGTTTCAACCTTATTGATAACTGCATGACCGAGTCAGGAGAAGCCATTTCCTTCAGACTCCTAGAGAAAGATCCTGTGATTTAGCTGATCTAGGTGTGGGGGAACCTCCAAATGGTGCATTCCGTTCTCTAGATTTAGATCCAGGCTTTTGAGCTGAGTCCACTGCTGTAAATGACACATTTTAGAAGAAAACAGTCAATGTGAAAAGAGAGCGGGAAAGAAAAAAGATGGGTGATGAAGGAAGGAAGGGTCTGTGCATTCAAATTTTGTTTTTTATGAATTTTGTGCTATTCAGTGAACTCGGTTCATTGACACATCTTCTAAATGAGGCCTCCAGGCCTTTTTCCTTATTATCCTGTAACTTGCATTCTACTCTCTTGTGCTGCATGCGGCAGCCTCTGTCAGTAAATAAATTCTTTCCCTCTGCATTATCAGGTACTGGCTGAATCTGACTCCCTCAGATATATTCTGGAACACGTCGGACACAGGCTGGGTCAAGTCAGCCTGGAGCAGCCTTTTTTCCCCCTGGAGTAGCGGGTCGTGTGTCTTTATACACTACATGCCGCAGTTTGAACCAGCAACTGTCGCGAATGTAAGAATACCAATTCACACTGCGGACTGTATTTCTATTTTGCACAATTTAAGCAGACCCAGACAATTCAGAATCCAGTACTCGCTGGCCCTCTGACATAGCACTTCCCCTCAACAGCTCCAACTGCACTTATATTTGGTGCCTTCTGAGGAAAGGGGCAGGCAATCATGGGTGCCAGGTTTGTATAATTTTTGGTGATGTCTAGGTTGGGTCTAAGCAGAACCTCCCTGTCCAAGGGATAGACAGGAGCAACTGCCCCAGGCCCGCACTTCAGAAGGGACACAGGTTCCAGGGTGGCCTGGGAAGTTAATGGGAGGGCTGGTGCCAGAAGCAATGAGCAACCCGGCCTCAGCCTGCCTCGCTTTGCTCTGCTTCACCCCACCCCACCCCACCCCACCCGCTCCCTGCATTGCCCCCAGGGAATGTGGAGAGGCCAGAAAGAAGCAGGGCAGGGCTTGAGGGAAGGAGTGGAGTGAAGATGGGGGCAGAGTGTGGAACAGGAACAGGGACTGAGGAAAAGAGTAGACTGGGGCCAGATTGCTCACTGCTGCTGGTGTCAGGCCTCCTGCTAAACCCTCTGCTGCTCTGGACTCTGGGTCCCCTGAAGTTCAGTGCCCCGAATGCACTGAGCCTGGAGCAGTTGCCTGGCCCATCCGATGGACAGGATGGCTCTGAAAATAGCAGCCCAAACACTGGTACAGCCAGGCCCACGTTCCTGGATATTGGTGGAGCACAGGCACCATGGGCCCATATAACTTACTGCCTATGCAGGCAGTGCCCTGTCTGCTCCCTCTCACCCTGGATTTTCAAATAGTGACTGTCAGGTCCACATCTCCCTGTTGTGTGTAAGGAAGCCGGCCACGTCACCCACTCCCCTCCACATCAGCATCTTCTGTAGACAGGCCAGCCTGTTTTCTCAAATAGCAGTCTGGGAAAGGCTCACCCAGTCCCATTGCTGCCAATTAACAGGGTTTTCCTTGAATCTAGACTGTAGTAGCCCTGGGAAGTAATTAGCAGCCCTGATATTCAGTGTGATCATTAATCTCCTCAAGATTGTTTGTGGGTGAGTACTTGTGATTGCTATAGCAACAGGGCTGAATGGTACAGCTCCTGAGACATTACTGGTTTTTCTTAATGAAGAGAAGGGCCAAACTCTTCCCCTCTTTTCAAGTCCATGGCTTTTCCCCACTGTAAGTTTGGCCACTACATGTAAATTTTAGACACGCCAGTACCACAGTAGTAGGTACAGTCTAGGAACTGAATGGAATAGAACAAAACAGAACAGGATGGTGTTTTCTATGGTGTTGCTCGTCCTATTAGCCACTCATATGTTTGCAGGATCGGGCCCTAATCCGTCCTTTTCCTTTACTATGGTAACTTTGCAATTTTTATTTTTTCTAGACACTGTCAAGATATCCCATAACCACTTTCTGCACAGCACCAACTGCCTACTGCATGCTTGTGCAGCATGGCCTTACCAGGTACCATACATCTTCTGACTTGTAATAGAAAAGGAAACATTTTTAGTGACAAGTCAGGTCTCATCATTTGGTTCACTATATTGTTTTCACTTTATTTTCTGCTTTAAATGGACCCTTCTTACGAGGTCAATCTAATGAGAGAAAATGTGCTGGTATCCTAGCGCCAATAAAAGCCCTACCTATTCCGTTCCTGTGCAATACAGAAGAAGATCTTTGGATATACAATAAGGAGGAACAAACCAGTTCGGGCAAGTGAAGCTGCCTTCATACATGAGTTTGTTTTAAGGCCCAGAGGTATCTTGAGGCAAGATAAAATCAAGTTTTAGGCAACACTGAATGAGAGTTATACCCATTTAAGGGCCAGCAAATTAGGTACCATACAGAGGTGAAAGTAACTAACATTTCTTACAGGTACTCTTGTATCACACCTTCCCGGGGGGCAGGGCAGTGGGTTGGGAGTTGCAGTACAACAGCATGTGTAAGAAATTTAAACGTGGAGTGGAGTGAAGGGTGCTCAGGGCAGGGGGTGGGGATGTGGGGTGGTGCAGAAGTTGAGGGAGGGGCTTTGGGCATGGGGGCTCAGAGCAAGGGGCTGGGTGTGGGAGGGTGCAGAGGGCAGGGATAGAGGAGTGAAAGAAAGGGCTCAGGACAGGGGCTGGGTGTGCATGGGGGGGGGGCTGTAGGAGTCAGGGCTGGGGGGTGGCTCAGAGCAGAGGGTTACTTTCACCTGGTACTCTGGTACCAAATTTTTTTTTTAATTAAATGAGCATTTAAAAATGGTCCACTCATAAACTGATATTTATTTGGGAGTTGTACCCAGTTACATGCTATTCTCTAGAAATATTCAGCTCAGATTTACATAGTGTATGTCTCTTCTCAGCAGTTGTTACATACTGGATAACAAATGCAATTTGTTCAGAGCTGATCCTCACATTCTGCAGTCTTGTAACATGAAGAGCAGTTCTTAGATACATGTTTTAGTCCTGTCACAGTTGACTCTTGTCTTGGAAGTGAATCAAAGTGAATCTGCAGCCTCTAAATCCCATTGTTTCTAGGAAATACATTTTATCTGCACTTCTTTGGCTTTGGAATATAGAACAAGCCACACAATGGTGTAAGATCTTGGTACCAGTGGGTTACTTTTCTGAGCACAGACATACAAACCCTCTGTTCTTCTCCACTGTCATAGTGTGTTTGTTCAGTAGTATAAGTTAGCTGAGATCATCTGTGTTTTCTTAAGTTATCTCTTCCAAGAAACAGCTGCTCTTTCTTTTCTGTTGATCTCCATAAAGATTTTACTTGGAAGGGATTCCCATCCAGGTACCATTGAAGCAAATGGAAGCTTTGAGTTGACTTCACTGGAAATGGGATCAAGACCTAAGATGATCTAAGAGTCTAAGTACAATTTTCTACAGCATGATGATTATTTAAATTTTCCGAAATGGCATGAGATTGGAGGCACATGTAAACAGTTTAAAGTTGAGGGAGGTTGACTAGCTAAAGACATCTGTGGTACTTTGAAAACTGTAGGATTATTGATTCTTATTGATTTCTGTTCCTCTCAAGTTACAAGTTCATGAGTCTGCGTCACTGTGTGACTGGAGGGGAGCCACTCAATCCAGAAGTGATGGAGCAATGGAAAACCCAAACAGGTCTAGATATCTATGAAGGCTATGGCCAGACAGAAACAGTATGTTTGCATTAATTATCACAGGATAATCTCTAACAAAGTAACTTGGCATGGGCATGGTACGCTTCGCAAACGGTGGGAAAGAGAGGGGAATTTACATAGTTCACAGTTGTTAAGGAAGCTAAAGGTATATTAAGTATCAGAGGGGTAGCCGTGTTAGTCTGAATCTGTAAAAGCAGCAATGAGTCCTGTGGCACCTTATAGACTAACTGAAGTGTAGGAGCATAAGCTTTCGTGGGCAAAGACCCGCTTCGTCAGATACATGCATCTGACAAAGTGGGTCTTTGCCCACGAAAGCTTATGCTCCTACACTTCAGTTAGTCTATAAGGTGCCACAAGACTCCTCACCACTTTTAAAGGTATATTAGATACTGAGTTTTTATGCAATCAATGTAACAAGACTTACAGACTTTAAAGCCTGAATGCTCCATTTTCATTATCAAGTCTGACCCCTTCCCTGCAAAACACACCACAGAATTTCACCTAAGGATTTTTAGTTAAAGCCCAGTATCTTGTGGCTGAACTGGAACAATGCTTTGAGAAAGAGAACCTACAAGTAATTGTAACCCTTCTGCCATGTAGCATCAGCAGTAGCCATGGCTGGGTTCAATATCTAGGGGTTCCACTCCATCCATCCATCACAGAACTGTCTCAAGCCCCCACCCTGTCACCTGGGAAATTCACACAATACTCCTGGGTGCTTCTGGGAAGCAATGCTTCCCAAGTCACAAACACAGAGTCTGAGGCTATGTCTACACTGCAGAGCTTTTCCAAGCTACCAGAGGTACCCCAGAAAAGCTCTGCTCTGTCCAAGGAACACAGATGCTTTTCGGAAAGTAGATGCATTTTTTCATCATCCTTATAAACTTCATTCTATGAGGAAGAAGGGATGTTCCAAAAGAGGGTTTTTTCCAAACATTTGGCACCGTATAGATGGGCCACATGTCGGAAAAGGCTCTTTCAGAAGAAAAACTGGAAAAGATATGCAAATTGGGTTTCGGAACTTGTGTATCTTTTTCTGACTTTTCTTTGTAGTGTAGACATAGCCTGTGTGTGGAAAGGAAACTTTTAATAAAAGGGGAGGGATGTAACGTGGCATTAATTTGGGAAAACACCACAAACGGAGTTCATAACCAAAACCACTCAGGTAGGTTGGGCAATGTCCTTTTCCTCTCAAGCTCTAAAGCCCAGCAATGTAAGTGTCCCTTTCACATGCCCAGTCCTTCTCTGCACCCCACTCACCATCGCTGTCCTTGGTCAGGGCAGACCAGAGTTCAGAGGTGATCTGAACAGTTCACCTTCCATCCTGTGTTGGAAAGGGAGGAGTAGTAGGCATCTCACCCACTCCGCTGGTCACTTGGGCTATTTCTAGACTGTAGAGCTTTTCCGGGATACCGCTCTGCCACATCCAAGGAAAGCGTCCGCTTTTTCGGAACAGTTTCCAAAAAAGCAGATGTGTTCTTTCAGCATCCCTGTATTCCTCTCGGTGAGAAGAATAAGGGATGTTCTAAAAGAGGAGGTTTTTTTCTGAAATTTGGCCCTGCGTAGACAGGTCAAATTTCAGAAAAGCCTCTTTGGGGGGGAAAAAAGCAGAAAAGATATGCAAATTGTGGTTTGCAATCTGTGTATCTTTTCCCAACTTTTCTTGGCAGTGTAGACATAGCCTCACCATCCACCTGCTCACTGTCCTCTGGCGCCACTCTGCTGGCCATTTGTTGCCTCTCGCTGCCACTGCCTTTCCATTGCCACTCTCCTGGCTGCTCATTGCATCTTCCGCTGACTTGTGGTGAATTTGGCTCTGGGCCAAACCTAGTGATTTCAGCTCTTAGCCTAAAGCCCAGACCAGCCACAAGAGATTCCAGCATCCACTGGAATAAATTTACATACAAAAGAGACACCTTAAGGAGCCTTTCTTTAACTCTAGCATTGAAACAATGGGGAGAAACAGGTTGAACCTGTCTTACAGTTCATGCTTGGAGGGCATGCAGCCTGCTGGCTCACCTCCCTCTCCAGCTTAATTTAGGATCTAGAAGATGAGCCTCTGTCCATTCAAGTGTATTTACACTGACAGGGTCTTTCCTTTGAACTGAGTTAAACACAGTCTGACTTTTCTGCCTTCCCTCAATAACTGCAAGCATTGGTGGTCATATCTTTCATTTTCTGCATTTAGTGTTAACACAGTTTGTGACCCTACAACAGCCAAATTGGTTACAATGGGCAAAACACCTTCTAACAGTTGAATATCTAGCAGGCCTAAGCAAATTGAGTGAACTGTTTTTACATAACCATTTCAGCTGTCTATAATGGAAGCATTGATTCAGACCCTGCTTACATAATTAACTACCAAAATCCATGTGCCATGCTTGGAATTGCAATAGAAAACATAAAACCAACTTCACAGTTAGATATGCGTATATAGATATTTAGTTGCTGAATATAAGAAAGCCATCAAAGGCCAAATTCAACCCTTCTTTAATTGAACCCTCAGACTGGACACAAAATAATGCTACAAGACCAAGGTCCCATTACATCTCTTTTCTGGAAAGTAGACGTGTGTCCACAGAACCACCCACATAGCCAGCCAAGTACACAAGCATTCTCAGCAAAGGAGAAGCATAGTGGAGGTGGTAAAGATGCACTGAAATGTGTGGAGTTGGATTATGCCTCTTGATTCCAATGCTGACCTATCAGCTGGCCTCTCCAGCTGTGTGTGGGTTTGGGGAAACACAAAGATTGTATATCTCTTGGCAATTTTGTTTCCTCCTCATGCAAACCCTCAGAAGAGGTGACATGGACTTGCCTCTCTAAAGCTGTCACGTGAACATTGTCAGCTAGATTAAAACCACCAAGAACACTGCTATGTTGCACAAATAAAAAATCTTATTTTATTCAGGTCACAATATGTGCCAATGTGAAAGGAATGAAAATCAAACCGGGATCTATGGGAAAGGCATCTCCTCCTTATGATGTTCAGGTATGTGGCTACATTTTCCTGGCTGAGTAAACTCAATCTGAAATCTGAGAGGAAAAGAGTTAAAAACTGCTGGTTGGTGTTCTCATCCACGTCCCCCATATTAGAGCTGTGACCAGTAAAGAAATTGTGTTACATGCTGGCTGGATAACTGTTCTCAGAGAGTAGTTATTAATGGATCACAATTATGCAGGAAGGGCATAACAAGTGGGGTTCTACAGGGGTCTGTTTTGGGGCAGGTTCCATTCAATATCTTTCATCAATGATTTCGATGATGACATAGAGAGTATGATTATTGAGTTTGCAGATGATACCAAGCTGGGAGAGGTTGCAACTGCTTTGGAGGATAGGGTCAAAATTCAAAATAATCTGGACAAACTAGAGAAATGGTTTGAGGTAAATAGCATGAAGTTCAATAAGGACAAATGCAAAGTAATCCACTTAGGAAGGAACAATCCATTTCACACGCACAGAATGGGAAGTGATTGTCTAGGAAGGAGTACTGCTAAAAGGGTTTTAGAGGTCATAGTGGATGACAAGTTAAACATGAGTCAACAATGTGACACTGTTGCAAAAAAAGTAAACATGATTCTGGGATGCATTAATAGGAGTGTTGTGAGGAAGACACAAAAAGTCATTCTTCCACTTTACTCTGTGCTGATTAGGCCTCAGCTGGAGTATCATGTCTAGTTCTGGACACCACATTTCAAGAAAGATGTGGAGAAATTGGAGAAGGACCAGAGAAGAGCAACAAAAATGATTAATGGTCTAGAAAACATGACCTATGAGGGAAAACTGAAAGAACTGGGCATGTTTAGTTAAGAAAAGAGAAGACTGAGAAGGAACATGATAGCGGTTTTCAAGTATCTAAAGGGTGTTGCAAGGAGGAGTGAGAAAAATTGTTCTCCTTGTCCTCTGAGGATAGGAGAAGAAGCAATGGGCTTAAATTTCAGCAAGGGAGGTTTAAGTTGGATATCAGGAGAAACTTCCTAACTGGAAGTGGTTAAACACTGGAATAAATTGCCAAAAGGGGTTGTGGAATCTCCATCACTGGAGAGATTTAAGAGCAAGTTAGACAGACATCTATCAGGGATGACCTAGATGGTACTTGGTTCTGCCATGAGGGCAGGGGACTGGTCTCGATGATCTCTTAAGGTCCCTTCCAATTCTAGAGTTCTATGATTCTGTGATTCTATCCATTGGATCAGTTAAAACAATCATGTTTTCATTTCCTACAGGTTGTAGATGATTGGGGAAATATTTTGCCTCGAGGAGAAGAAGGAAACATCGCCATCCGAATCAAACCTACAAGGCCATTTTGTCTTTTCTCTTGCTACTTAGTAAGGAAACTTCTTATATTCTGGAAAGCTTCATGTCACTTATCAGAAGTATTGAGAAGTCCATAGGTGAAATCCTGACTCTATTGATGACAATGGCAAAATGTCCTTTTACTTGTTTGGGGCCAGGATTTTCCCCAACATGTTACAAGATCTCTCAGTATAGGTCTATCTGCAGTTAAACACCCACAGCTGGCCCTTCTGAGCTGACTTACACACCCCATGCTCAGGTTATGGGGCTGTTTAATTATAATATAGGTAGGGGAAAGGATCCCAGAACCCAGACTCCAACCTTACCCCGAACATCTATACTAATTGTACATCCAATAGCCCAAGCTCAAATCAGCTGACATGAGCCAGCTGCAGGTGTTTTACTGCAGTGTAGACATACCCAAAACCCATCCCATTCCACCTCACAATTTCCTCTTTGCTACGAGGTGGGACAGGCAGCACACTACTCCAGATCTATATCTGGCACAGCATACACCTCTTGTTACCCCTACACAGCTTGGTTGGTCTGTATGGTCAGTGCCTCCCACTCACCATCAGGGATGCAGAATGATGTAATATCCCTATTGAGGCTACTCTGCCCCACTACTGGCTGCCCTTGGACATACAGACGTGTCATATTCCCCTGCACCCATGCAAGCTATCCATGATTTTGCTGCAGAATATACATCACGTGTTCTGGCTATATGTTGAATGTGTGGTCTTTATGTCCTGCTACTGCCCTCTATTGAAGATGTCATCTCACGTAAGGAAGTGTATGTGATCTCAGCTAAATATCACTATGGAAACAACAGCATGGAAATCTCAATGCACTGGAGATCATTTTGTCTTCTAAATGGTAGCAGCATATGCACCCCAACATGACTACACCAATGGGGATGTTTCATAGTTTAGAGCTAGTATAACAGGCTTGTAGTATGTGTGCTGTTTTCTTTCTCTGTGGCTAGACCCTTCTGGAGGGTAACTACTTCTGTACTCATGCACATCCTCCTTGAAGTCAGGCCTGCCGACAGGGAGGGACAAAGGGGGCAATTGTCCTGGGGACAGTGCTACTGCAGTAGTGGCAGAAGCTGGAGGCATGGGCCACTTTGAATTGCCACCGGAGCACCAAGCCAGGAGCGCCACATGGCTTTGAGGGCTAGAGAGGGGGCCCACTGCTCCCGTCTGGGCAGCACTGAGGACTGACTGTCCCAGCCCCGCCCCTTCTGCCCAAGACCCCACCCCACTTTTTTCGGAGGCATACTATATTTCTACAGCTGGAATTGCTAATCAGCATGGCTCTATTTTTAAATTTAAATCCTAATATTATGTGAAATACACTGGTCTTGGAAACATATGTTGGTGCTGTCCTGATCATGTTTTATTTCAGTGCACTGTAGCAAGATGAATGGATTACACTTCACTAACAATCAGTTAAGATTTGATCAGTTCAGGTTTGTGAAATGTTGTTTGATTATTGTCAGGACAACCCAGAGAAAACTGCCTCCACAGAGCGTGGAAATTTTTATATCACTGGGGACAGAGGCAGAATGGATGAAGAAGAACACTTTTGGTTTGTTGGAAGGGCTGACGATATCATTAATTCTTCAGGGTAGGTACATTACTGGTAGGTTTGCTGGTTTCTCTTTCAGTGTTGCACTTAGTATCGCAAAATACAATTAAAATAAACTTTTTCATGAAAGGATCAGTCGTTTCATGCGTATGCTCTCTTTTAGATATCGTATTGGACCCTTTGAAGTAGAAAGTGCCTTGATAGAGCACCCAGCAGTTGCCGAATCAGCTGTTGTCAGCAGCCCAGATCCTATCAGAGGAGAGGTAAAAGAGCTGATACAGAAAGACATACTCTTTTAATGAAATGTACAAGTCCTGCAGTGCATAGTATATTTGCTTGGAATAAATTATAACAGCAAGAAAGAATGAAAGAAATTGGAATATAGTTCTAGGTTTCAGTATTAGAAAAAATGGAAAAATAAATAATTTCACAAAGAAATTTTAGAATTTCAACTTTGTTCCAGTATTGCAGAATCTGACATGGAAACATTTTTTGCTTTGTCAAAAAATTGTAAAATATTTTTAACAAAAATTCATTTTTAAAATCTTTTGTGTTTACCCTCCTCTCTCTCTCTCTCTCTCACTCAACAAAGAGTGGTAAAATTAATTAGATCCAATCACTTTCTTTTTTTTTCTGTTCTGTAACTTTTCAAAATTTCTCCAGCTTTAGGAGAGTGTCAGAGTTAGTTTCTATTATTATTGTTGTTGTTGTTGTTGTTGTTATGCCACTGTCACTTTTCAAAACTTCCTTTGCTTTGGAAAAATAAAGGGGAAAAGACTAAAGAAAAAGTAAATTAAGGAACTATCCTGGACATGATTAATTCTGTTGCATTCAGTGGCTAACAAGAAAAGGGAGGGAGAAAAAGGAAAAACAAAATTCTAAATTTTAAAATTCTTAATTTTCATAAAACACTGGTTTTTAAAAAAATGAATTTTCTCAGTTTAAAAATGTATCACTTTTTATTTTAACATTTCAGATGAAATATTTTGACCTGTTCTAGACATTATCTATTTTTTAAGTGAATGAACATATAAAAAAACATTGTAGAAATAGCAAAGAAAAACAATATGAACCACCTAGAGCTCTTCTTCTGATTTATGTAGTTTGAAAGCTTGTTTCTTTCACTCACAAAAATTAGCCCAATAAACGATATTATCTCACCCACCTTGTCTCTCTAATATCCTGGGACAAACACAGCTATTAAAACACTGTGAATAAAGTATAACATATAGACTAATAAAGAGACACTATGGCTACGTCTACACTGGCCCCTTTTCTGAAAGGGGCATGCTAATTTTAAACTTCGTAATAGGGAAATCCGCGGGGGATTTAAATATCCCCCACGGGATTTAAATAAAGATGTCCCCTGCTTTTTTCCGGCTTGTAGAAAAGCCGGAAAAGAGCGTCTAGACTGGCCCGATCCTCCGGAATAAAGCCCTATTCCGGAGGATCTCTTATTCCTACTTCAAAGTAGGAATAAGAGATCCTCCGGAATAGGGCTTTATTCCGGAGGATCGGGCCAGTCTAGACGCTCTTTTACGGCTTTTCTACAAGCCGGAAAAAAGCGGCGGACATCTTTATTTAAATCCCGCGGGGGATATTTAAATATCCCCCGCGGATTTCCCTATTACGAAGTTTAAAATTAGCATGCCCCTTTCGGAAAAGGGGCCAGTGTAGACGTAGCCCTAGGCTATATCTCCACTTACTGGAGGTCGATCTTCTGGGATTTGATTTAGAAGGTCTAAATTGAATGCCGAGGGTGCCCCTCTTGGTGCTGGTACTCCTTGCTGTCATGAGGAGTAAGGGAAGTTGATGGGAGCATTTCTCCTGTTGACTTCCTGCTGTGTAGACTACACCAAGCTCAGAATAAGGTACATTGACTCCAGACACATTATTTACGTAGCTGTAGTTGTGTACCTTAAGACGACCTTCTGGATGTAGTGTAGACCTGGCCTTAGAGTAAGGATCAAATCTTTAGCTGCTGAAAACTGGCTTAGAACCCTGAAGTCATAATCTATGTATTTCAATGTAGTTATACTCATTTATGCCAAACCAAGGTCTGGCCCACAGATATTAATTTCTCAGTATGATTGCTACATTGCACCCACACTGTTCAGTCTTATGGAACTAGATTATCTGACAAAGGAAGGACCCCAGAAAGCCTCAAGGAAAGTGTAACCATGGTTGTATTGTTCAGTAGAGATTCTGGATTGTGATGGACAGAGCTGGATTAAGAAAAGGGACTTTAGAGGCTGCATCCAAGGGCCCCAGACTAAGAGAGGTCCCTGCAAAAAGATCTCTGGGCCACCAAGGGTATGTCTGCACTACAAGACAAAGTTGAATTAAGATACACAATTTCAGCTACATTGATTGTATAGAGGAAGTCAAAGTAATTTAACTCGGCTTCTGGAGCTGTCCACACTGCAGTACTTCAGCTTCCCTTACTCTTCGTGAAAGCAGGGGTACTGGTATCAACCAGAGTACCCCTATCACTTTGACTTAGCTGTCTTTACTAGACCCACTAATTTGAACCCTGGAAGACTGACAGCTGCAGCTTCAATCTTCCTCGGTAGTGTAGACATACCACAAAAGTGCAGATCTTTTTGCAGGATCCCTTAGCCCAAGGCCCCTGGACTGCAGCCACTAGTGCCCCCGTGTTCTGGCCCTGCCTGGCAGGGAGGAAATCACAGCTCTGTGCCCTGCTGTTCTCCCATCCCATTCCCTGAGCTCGAGCTGCGTCTGTGCACTTCCCTTGCTAGCAGGTTCCACCCCTGAAGCCCAGAATCATGCAAATGGGAGTTGCAGATGCAACTGTGCTGGCTTAGGGCAGCATGCAAAGAGCCTGATGACCCCTCTCTTCTGGGGCCCCTGGCTAAGAAAGGTCCCCCCAAATAGGTGTGGTTCACTATCCCATGTAGTGGCACTTAGACCACTTACAGCAAGAGATAAGAATGAGGGTATGTCTACACTAGCTCGTTAGTTTGAGCTAGGTACGCAAATGAGGGCAACCGGAGTTGCAAATGAAGCCTGGGATTTAAATATCCCAGGCTTCATTTGCATGTTCCTGGGCACCACCATTTTTAAATCCCCCTTAGTCCAAACTCTGTGCCCGCAGCTACACATGGCACGGAGTAGGTAGTTCGAATTAGAGATCCTAATTCGAACTACCGTTACTCCTCGTTTGCAACTCTTTTGCCTACGTAGCTCAAACTAACAAGTAATGTAGACATACCCTGTGTGAGCTCTACAGCCTAAGCTGAGCGCCACCTAGCTTTATAGCCAAGCTGTAGAGGCTCCCACTCTAAGTTCTAGAGGTTCCAGGTTCAAATCTGCCTGTGGGTGTTACGGGGGGGCGTTACATTTGTGCCACCAAAGGGGAGTTGCCTCAGATAATCCCTTGCACCTGGACCTCCTTCCCCAGCCCTAAGCCTTCTCCCACACTCTAACTCCTGCCTACACCCCAACTTGCTCCCCTGAACCAAAATCCTTCCCAAACTCTGCATCCCCACCTCCAGCCCTGAGCCCCCTCCAATGCCCCAAACCCCTTGGCTCCAGCCTCGAGCCACCTCCTGCACCACAAATGCCTCATCTTCAACCTCACCCAGAGCCTGCACTCCCAATTGGAACCTTCTGAACTAGTGTTCCCTCTAAACTGTGCGGCTTCACAGCTGATTAATCAGCCCAGGAGAGTTGACTGACTGGGGAAAGGAGGCTGATTAATCACCCGTGAAGCTGACAGCTTAGAGGGAACACTGCTCTGAACCCCTCATTATAGGGTCCACCGAAGGGGCATCACTAAATCTAATAGCCCCAGGCCCCCAGAAGAGTTAATTCTGCACTGGCCATGGAGAGCTGTGCTGTTCCAGAGCCGCATTTTCTGCAACATTAGAGAGGCAGCTGCAGGGCAGGGTGGGAGCTACACAGGCCATTCATCCAGTTTTAAACAGACAGCCCAGGTTTTCTAATGTTTGTACCCCATCCAGTACTGGGACAAAGCCAGATGTGATTTTGTCCAGGATCAGATGGAGGTGCCATTTTGCAGCACTCCACCATAGCCATTGGTGTGTGCATGCAAGGTCCCATTGGCCAGGTGGGAGAGGAATTGCACCATTCCTAGAAGTACCAGAAGGTCCAGTGTTCCGGGAATGCAGGAGAGGCCACCCTAGTGGAAATGTGGCCATTAAGTCTTTTCCAGGGTGGATCTACTGGTCTCCTCATGCAAAGCATGTGCACTGGGGTCTATAGTCACTTCTGCAGCCCAGAAGTTGCCATTGTAGCCATACGAACAATTCATACTTCAAACCTTCAGTTGAGAAAGGGGATGATTTTATCCCTGCTGCCAAACAGATCTGCTTAAATGACATTGATTCTGATGGTGATCAGGTCAACTATGTAGCTGTCATTCTTCATCACAAAGATGGCCTCACTACATGCTGAGGTTCAGTTTGTAAAGTATTTTTGGATACTTTGGATTAATTGAAGCCACTGGAAACACTAAGCCTTTGAAAATCAGGGCACTTACTTAAGTGCTTTAGTAAAAAACACTAGAATGAGGTGTCTAATTTCATACCAAGATTACAGTCTTTTGGGGTGGGACTTGGGTTTTTTCATGGCTGTATTTTTGATTGTTGAAAATTAAATACACCTATTTATGTTCATTGTTTCTTATTGCACAGGTGGTGAAAGCTTTTGTTGTCCTGGCTCCTGCTTTTGTTTTACATGACCCAGCAAAATTAGCCCTTGAACTGCAGGAGCATGTGAAAAAGGTTACTGCTCCCTACAAGTATCCCAGAAAGGCAAGTACTCACTCCCTGCTAAAAAAAAAAAAAAAAAAGGGATATATTCAAAGCCTGGCTTTTCTAAGTATTTTGGAAATAAAGCCATGTTTATGACGAAGTACACTAATTCCTTTACAGACTATTAAAAGCATTGTCTGTATTGTGCTCTGAATGCAGTTTATTATGATGGAGTCACTCAACAGAAATGATGTGCACACACAGAGCCACTCACACCCTAAACAAAACTCAAGAATTATACTGCAAGAATTAAAAAGGAATGGATCCCACTCATACCCTAAAAGCATGATCTGGTCCCTCTCTCAGTCTGTTCCCTACCTGCATCTCTAACCCCCAAGCACTCCCCTGTTCAGGATCATAATTAAAACCTCTTCTGCATAGCCCTGTGCACAAGTGTGAATCAGGGGTTCACAGTCAGGCTATGTCTACACTACAGAGTTTTTGTGGAAAAACCTCAAGCACGTTTTTACGCAAGTAAATAGAAAGATCAGAGGGGTTTTTGCGCAATTGGTAATCCTCATTCTATGAGGAAGAACGACTTTGTGCACAAGAGCTCTTGCACAAAAAGGCGTGTGTGGACGGGGAAGAAGGGTTTTTTGCACAAGAAGAGAGAAGAGGAAAAAGCACAGGTGCCCTGGTGGCCATTCTGTCCATAGCAATCACTGCTTACTTTGTGAGAGAGCGTCCAGGAAGTCTGGACATTCTGTCAGCCGACGGTCAGGGCAGTGTGTGTGTGTATGTTTCCGAGAAAAGGTTTAACGTCCGTGTCTTTACTGCTAGGACCGGGGTCCCATCGCAGAGGGTGGCCAGCAGGCCAACAGACGCCCCGTTATATAGGAAGAGCTTATTACACCTTAGATTTTAGCTGCTAGAATACAGGGGTTCCTTCGCAGTGGGCAGCCTAGGAAAGGCTGAAAAGGTGCCCCAATGGATCTTGTCACCTGGGAGTGACACAGATCCAAATGCCCAAGCTCTCCCTATGTCTGTCCCTTTATGACCGGATGAAGTTCTTTTAAATTGTGCTTGGTTCTATTACAGCAACTGAAGGAGTCAGGTTAAAACTTAAACAGTTACAGGTTTATTTGAGGAAGCTTATAAATCATATGGTTGCAATGGCTATTGTTCTATTTCTTAACTACTAGCAAAATATAGATCTTAAAAATGGTTACAAAGAAGATAAAGATAGAAAAATAGAAATAATGGTACCAAGTAACAGCTTACTCTTTCTATGTGTACACTTAAGACAGAGGACCACATCCAGGTACAATTTTTACCCCCTTCTGTGCCTCTCGACTCCAGCATGTCAGGCCAGGGCCGGTCCCTCAATTCCTAGGAAAGACGAAAATACGAGGTGGGCGTCCCCATAGAACCTCGGGAGGTCAAACACCTAACCCAACCAGCAGGTAGAGGGTAGAATGACACTCAAAGTAAGTGTGTGCTGGACCTATCTTATATACCCATGGGGTCACGTATTTCTCTTTCTTGTCTGTCATGCCAAATGGGGCTGGTCTGTCTTTTGTGAGACCAGTTCTTACAAGGGAGTTGTGAATTTAATTTACACTTGTAAGAGAGATAACTAAAGTTTTCGTGGAAGATCTCTTCCAACAAAAGTTTCTTGCGCAAAAAGCCTGCAGTCTAGATGTAGACTCAGGCTCAAAGCTGCTCCAACAGTACTGACATGGGCTACGTCTACATTGGCCCCTTCTCCGGAAGAGGCATGTTAATTTCCAACTTCAGAATAGGGAAATCCACGGGGGATTTAAATATCCCCCATGGGATTTAAATAAACATGGCCACCGCTTTTTTTCTGGCTTGAAGTAGGAATAAGAGATCCTCCGGAAAAGGGCTTTATTCCGGAGGATCGCGCCAGTCTAGACACTTTTTTCCGGCTTTTCCCCAAGCCGGAAAAAAAGCGGCAGCCATGTTTATTTAAATCCCGCGGGGGATATTTAAATCCCCCGCGGATTTCCCTATTCTGAAGTTGGAAATTAACATGCCTCTTCCGGAGAAGGGGCCAATGTAGACGTAGCCTTGCAGTCTAATACCCTAAACCGCTAGACAGTAGTTTATTTAGCATATGTATTTAGGGGTGTTTTGTTCTCCCCAGGACCTCACAAGGAACTGCATCCCCATGTCTGCTATTTTTTTTTTCTCAATTAGGTGGAGTTTGTTCAAGAGCTGCCAAAAACAGTTGCTGGGAAAATCCAACGGAAGGTATTAAGGAACAAAGAGTGGGGAAGAACTTAGTGTCACATGGACATTCAAGAACAAATTGTCTTTGACTTCCACCATCATATTTCTCATGTTTTCGCTTTTCTCTATTGGTCTGGTCTAATATTGTGAACAAAGTACACAACAGCAAACAGCATGGATGGGTCAATGAACTACAAAAAGAAGAGAAGATACACTTGCTTATAGGGTACATAATTGTTCCTGCCAGGTTTTAAAATAGGGATCATTTATTTAGGACCAGGAGCCCTCATTGTTTTAAAAGGCTTTGAATCAGGGCATTTAGGAAGAGTGGGTATGACTGACAAAAGAGAAGGAGGATTCTAGAATGCAAAAGGGAGATAGGAATCTGTATGGAAGGACTTGATGAGAAAAAACTTGCTTTCAAGATTTCAAAGAATTTTCCCATCTCAAATCAGGACAAAAAGTCAAAATATAAAAATTATCACAGACAATCCTATTGGGGGGTGAGGGGTCTGGGTCAGTGGAAACATTTTGTTTCAACATTTTCAGAATGTTCCATTTTGATTTTGACCTTTTTTTCCTAAGTTAATTTAAATTTCAAAAAGTCATTTAAACAAAAAAAATTGAATTTTTCATTTCAAAAAATGTTAAAATGTCCCATTTTGACCATTTCAAATCCTTTATTTTTTACCATTTTTTTGAAAAAAGAAATTTGCCAAAACAGATGCTAGCAGTTCTGGGTTTTGATGAATCAGCATTTTCCAAGGGAAACGTGTTTAGTCAAAAAATTCACAGTTAGCTCTATTTATGGCTGTATCACAATCTGGGTGAAAAATTCAATTTTGGAAGCTTTAAAGCCTTGCTGTTTTTATTTGTCTTTTTGACATCATTAGATAGCAGTTTTAAATGGGGAAAGAACAGAAGAGGCAAAGTACTCTGGGTTAAGGGACAAATGAGACACACTTTTCAGCAATGTAAATGATTACAAGATAACTATCCTTATATAGAAGATGAGCATCAAATTGCCTACTCTGTTATGCATTATACACTGTTTGCATCTCTTCAGTAAAAGAGAACTGTAAAAATAAACATGGCATCAGACTAAACACTGTTGATTGAGAAGGCTGGTGTGCTCTGTGAATGGTACTTGTATCCAACCAAAAGCTATTATTTAGAGTGCCTCTTCTAGGGGAACACATACCCGGAAAGCTGAAAGAACCAGTGGAGAAGGTTTTCCTTCTTCAGTTTTCTGAGTGCTCCAGTGTCCAGCTTGTTACTTACCACAGCGAACAGGTCAGTAGAATGTGTTGGGTTTGTCTGTGCCTGCAAATTCACTGGAAAAAAAATGAACTGATTTATACAACTCTTTAAAGGACTCAATGCTATAGGGTAACATTTTTCTTTTTTACAAATTTAATTTCTTGAGTTCGTTTTCTCCTGTCATTGAACTGGAGAAAGTGTTGGAATCTGCTGTAATTTCTCTTATAGAGAAAGTGTCTGAGATTTTTGCTCACCTGGGAAATTCCAATCTAGAAAAATTTTCCCCAAACATTCTGACATGTTATTTTAAAAGAATAAAGCAAATGCTTCTTAGCATCTTCTATTCTCTTCAGTGTTTTCATGTGTAGTTTTCAGCATTACAACACAGTGTTGAAATTTTTTTAAATCAATAGATGGAAAGAAGCTGCTGCCATTCACTATGAGCAAGTCAAAAACTAGAAAAATTCTTGGAAAAACATTGCAATTTTCGAAATTGATTTTGTGGGAGCAAAAAATGAAGCCATTTTTTATCTTTTGCGAAATTTTCCATTTTTTAATTGAAATTATCACTGAAACTGTTAAAGAAATTTTTCATTTTACTCAAACCTGGGTTTTTGGGGGGGGGGGTTTAAACTGCAAACTGGATCTTCAATAAACTAACTTTTTTAAAGCAGATAATTTAATAATGTCCATTTTTGGGGTGAGTGGGATTAAGTCCATTTTTCAGCAAAAAAAACTTAGTTTGAAAAATTGCAACCAGACCTCTGGATAAGGGATGCTTTCAATTGCAAATGTTAGATTTAGTTTAAATTCTTCATCTCATCTAAATTCTGGAAAGGACTGTATTGATTTCTCATCTCTCTTCATTTCCTACAAAGCAGGCCCATTGCAATCTGAATTTATATTTGATGGTTCAATACCTCTGAACCAAATCTTCCTTATCAATCAGTCACTTGGGAGCCTAAACCTCTTTCTCAAAGAAACAAATCCTGCTCCTTTCTGAGTGTGGTTCCATTTCAATGGGGCTGGTCTCACAAATGAGGTGAGTATGATTTAGTCCTATTTCATTACAGAAAAGGCCAAATGAATCAAAACAGTTGCTCACTTCTCAGACCTTACCGCTTCATTTCCTTCTCACTGGGCTCAGTGGATGTATTACCTGAGAAAGGACTACAGAGTCTGAGCATTAGGATCTCTTCAGCAATATCATTTTAAACCCGGTTGCAGTTTACCTATTGACAACTCTTCAAATGAAAGGCTACGTCTACACTGGCCCCTTTTCCGAAAGGGGCATGCTAATTTTAAACTTCGTAATAGGGAAATCCGCGGGGGATTTAAATATCCCCCGCGGGATTTAAATAAAGATGTCCCCTGCTTTTTTCCGGCTTGTAGAAAAGCCGTAAAAGAGCGTCTAGACTGGCCCGATCCTCCGGAATAAAGCCCTATTCCGGCGGATCTCTTATTCCTACTTCAAAGTAGGAATAAGAGATCCTCCGGAATAGGGCTTTATTCCGGAGGATCGGGCCAGTCTAGATGCTCTTTTACGGCTTTTCTACAAGCCGGAAAAAAGCGGCGGACATATTTATTTAAATCCCGTGGGGGATATTTAAATCCCCCGCGGATTTCCCTATTACGAAGTTTAAAATTAGCATGCCCCTTTCGGAAAAGGGGCCAGTGTAGACGTAGCCAAAGTGTATTAAGGAGGGAGGGTCAAACAAGTCGGGAAAGAATCAAAATCCAAGTTCATAATAATGAGAAGCTTGGTACAACCTGAACTATATAGTGACAGAAGCTTCAGAGGGGTAGCCGAGTAACAGGAAAAACTTAAAAAACAACAAATAGCCCGGTAGCACTTTAAAGACTAACAAAATATGTAGGTGGTATCATGAGCTTTCATGGGCACAGCCCACTTCTTCAGATGACCGGAGTGTTGGCACTTATCACTAGAAGATTTATTTGGTAGTATTCAGGTCCTTCATAATATCAAATGGAGGGCAGGGGGAGTGCAGAAGATAGGGCATTGGGTGGGGGCTCAGATCAGGGGGTAAGGGTGCAGGAGAGAGGGCAGGGGGTCGGGAGATGTGGGGGTTCAGGGGAGGAGAAGGGTGCAGGAGTCTGGGCAGGGGTGGGGGGTTCAGAGGAGTGTTTGTGAGTGACTGGCAGCTTCTTTCCAGGGCTGGTCAGGGGCAGCAGGGACCACACTGCCCAGCTGCAACAGCTGCTTCCCAAGACCAGAGGGGGGCGGAGGCTGTACTTCCCACTCAGCAGCTGTTTTGCAGCTCTCCAAGTCTGTCAGGGCATAGGGGGCATGCTTGCTTGCTGCCCTCCTGTGGTAATTCTGGAGTGTAATTGTCCATGCTATCTCAGCCCTTCCTTTTCATTTGACGAGAAACAATCACATTCCATGCACATCCCATTGTCCTGGCACAACCAACCCCTGACCTTGCTTTAAGTTATGATAAGAGGAAGCTGCATAGCAAATTTGGTGGTCCTAGCTCTTACCATTTTGGGCTGTGTCTACATTGGCACCCTTTTCCGGAAAAGGGATGCTAATGAGACAAGTCGGAATTGCAAATGCCGCGGGGGATTTAAATATCCCCCGCGGCATTTTCATGAACATGGCTGCCACTTTTTTCCGGCTCGGGGCTTTGCCGGAGAAAAGCGCCAGTCTAGACGGGATCTTTCGGAAAATAACGCCTTTTCTGGAAGATCCCTTATTCCTCTTAAAATCAGGAATAAGGGATCTTCCGGAAAAGGCTTTATTTTCCGCAAGATCCCGTCTAGACTGGCGCTTTTCTCTGGCAAAGCCCCAAGCCGGAAAAAAGCGGCAGCCATGTTCATGCAAATGCTGCGGGGGATATTTAAATCCCCCGCGGCATTTGCAATTCCGACTTGTCTCATTAGCATCCCTTTTCCGGAAAAGGGTGCCAACGTAGATACAGCCTAGGAGTAGTTCTTCAACAAAAAGACTCACAGACAGACAGATGGACAGGCAGATAAATGCACAAACTCTTTCAAATATATAGTAGATTATCCACTGACAGGATAATCTGGGTATAAACCAGATTGATCATGTCACACTTTTAATTATCAGGATTTAGATTCAGTAAACAATATGACTGACTCTGTTAATTTTAAGTTTGTTTAACAGGAAATACATTCTAACTTATTACCTTTAAATAGTAATCACTAAGGCCATAGCTATACAAGGAAACTATTTCAAAACTACTAAATTTGACTTAAGAACTCTCAATGTAACAAATTCAAACTAGCATGTCCTCACTATGAGGAAGCCTTGAAATTAGTCCAAATTAGCACATCCACATTGAACAGAGCCTGCCTCAGACTTAGAGCCCCTGGGAGCACTCTGGAGAAGGTGCCTGGAGGGTGATACTTCCTGTGGCTTCTTGGTCTGGCAAACTGCGATGTGTGTTTTTTAGGGTTCCTATCCACGCCCACATCTCACAAGGCATTCATCCACCCCCTCTCCTCTTACAGGACAGAAAAAGGGATGCAGTGGGCACGCACCTTCTCGTGCTCTCATTGCCTGCGCGGACGCTATAGAGATGAGTACAATGTAAGACAAATGTAGACCTATCTTGTAGCAGAGAACCAAACTGGGGAATGTGGCCCTGATCTAGCCAAGTGTTGGAGCATGTGTTTAGTTTAAGAACCTAAAAAGTCCCACTGAAGTCAACATATATGCTTAATGTTACATACATGCTTGTTTGTGTTCCTGGATTGGGGTCTATATGATGATGAGGAGGCCTTCTAGCACATTGAACAGGGAAAGTCTGTGAGGATTGTTGTGGAAAATCAGCTAAGTACATGCTAAACACAAGAAAGTGAGGGAAATCAGGTACTGGGTTGTTTTAGCAAAAGTTAGAAATACAAAGTGGCTCTCTTGGGGTGTGTCTAGACTACAGGGTTTTGTCGACAAAAGTGGACTTTTGTCGACAAAACTAAACCTGCGTCTACACTACTGCTGAGTTCTTTCGACACAACTCAGCAGTTTTGTCGATGCTGGTAAACCTCATTTTACGAGGAATGATGCCTTTTGTCGACAGAGTTCTGTCAACAGAAGGCATTATTGCATCTAAACTGTCCTTTGCGTCTACACTGCCATGTTGACAAAGCAGCTTGCTTTGTCGACAGAACTGGATGTAGTCTAGACGCTCTTTGTCGACAGAAGCTTTGTCGACAGTATCTTTCGACAAAACTTCTGTCGACAAAAGCCTGTAGTCTAGACGTACCCTTGGATATGGACATTGGTGAGTTAAATTACACTAGCTGACTTCAATAAAAATTGTGAGCGATTTGTACCTCAGAACACTAACTAGCCAGATATGAAGCTGCAAATTAAATCCAAGATTAATGCTGCAGATGGATAAGTTCTTAAGGACTTGATGGTGCAAGATATAAATAAATGAATCATAGAATCATATAATACAAGGACTGTAAGGGACTTTGAGAGGTCATCGAGTCCAGACCTCTGCCCTCATGGCAGGATCCAGTACTGTCTAGACCATCTCTGTTAGACATTTATCTAACCTACTCTTACATATCTCCAGAGATGGAGATTCCTCAACCACTCTGGGCAATTTATTCCAGTGTTTAACCACCCTGACAGTTAGGAACTTTTTCCTAATGTCCAACCTAAACCTCCCTTGCTGCAGTTTAAGCCCATTGCTTCTTGTTCTATCTTCAGAGGCCAGGAAAAACAAGTTTTCTCCCTCCTCCTCATGACACCCTTTTAGATACCTGAAAACTGCTATCATGTCCCTCCTCAGACTTCTCTTTTCCAAACTAAACAAGCCCAATTCTTTCAGTCTTCCTTCATAGGTCATGTTTTCGAGAGCTTTAATAATTTTTGTTGCTCTTCTCTGGACTTTCTCCAATTTCTCCACATCTTTCTTGAAATGTGGCGCCCAAAACTGGACACAGTACTCCAATTGAGGCCTAACTCAGCACAGAGTAGAGCGGAAGAATGACTTTTCATGTCTTGCTCACAACACACCTGTTAATGCATCCTAGAATCATGTTGGCTTTTTTTGCAACAGCGTCACACTATAGACTCATATTTAGCTTGTGGTCCACTATAACCCCTAGATCCCTTTCTGCCGTACTCCTTCCTAGACAGTCACTTCCCATTCTATATGTGTTGAACTGGATTGTTCCTTCCTAAGAGGGGCACTTTGCATTTGTCCTTATTAAGCTTCATCCTGTTTACCTCAGACCATTTCTCCAATTTGTCCGAGTCATTTTGAATTATGATCCTATTCTCCAAAGCAGTTGCAACCCCTCCAAGCTTGATATCATCTGTAAACTTGATAAGTGTACTCTCTATGCCGATATCTGAATCATTGGTGAAGATATTGAGCAGATCCAGTCACAAAACAGACCCTTGAGGCACCCCACTTATTATGGGTTTTTTTAAAATAGTGTGATCCATATTACCAACAGTCAATTATAAACAACAGATTGGGCATGCTTATTAAAAACTATTTGTAATGATTAATTCACTAAATCAGAATTAGACCCTCTGTCTTTGCTTGTTTGTCATGCAATTTTTAGGATGACCTGTTGGTTTTGGTTTTGTTTTGTTTCAGGATCCACAACTATTTCACATATTTTCTTCCATGGTCCAAAACAACCTGATAACTCCTCTGCTGCCATGAAGACTTTGCTTAAGTTACAGATTCTCAAATCCTTGTGGCTTCCCAAATCAAGGTGTAGGCTTTTCCATAAACAGCCCCGGCTCCTTGCTTCACAGCTGTTTTCGCATGACAAGTCTGCTAGACAGGATGAATTGCAAGTCCCTGAATATTTTAACTTTGCAAGTGATGTGCTAGACAAGTGGTCTCAACTGGAAAAGGTAATATTTCTGTCACTGGGCAGATTAAAAATGTTATTTTTAATAACCCTATTTGTCATTTATTTAAAAGGAAAATCAGTTTCTGAAAATAATTTACATTGGAAATTAGCATGCTTCTCTTGCTTTATCATTAGAAGGACTGAGTTCCTTCAAACCTTGTTAACTTCTTTCCCACTGACGTCCTACAGGGACTCCTTGCCTAGGTATGGCAATGTGACCAATTAAGTCAAATATGCAATACAAAGTGACCTCTCTCTTCACTGAAGTGAAAATCTTTTCCCAAGGCACACCGATCTCCAAAATAGACTCTAATGCTGCACAGATCATCATGGGGGAAGTCCTAACCAACAATCAGCTTCATTATGTCCTTTTGTTCTGAGTCCATCATGTAGGAGACAGACCTGGTCCTCAGCATTCTCAAGTCATTACATTTCATCTTGTCTCTGTTACCCATCACGCTATTGATTCCCCTGACTCTGTGCCCAGACAATGAGGCATAATAAGTGAATCATTTCATATCATCTGATATACCATGTAAAGGTTAATGCTGAGCATTAGAAACTTCAGGTGAAAGTCCAGATTAGCCAACAAACTAGGAACTGTTGATCTGTTAAATTCCTAGTGTTCAAAAGAAGTAAAAGATTACTAGCAATAATCAGGGCCAATCTACAGCCATGTGAGGTCAACAAGAGCTTTTTTCCATTGACTTTAATGAGCTTTGGATGATCTCCAGTGTGCACACCATGGAATGTACAGATCTGTAACAAACTCCTCCATAGATGCACATCACCAGTTTGATTTAGAATGATCTTTTTCCTTTTAACCCCTTGTGCTGTTTTGTAGGATGGAAAGAGACCATCAAACCCAGCCTTCTGGTGGGTAAGTGGAGAAGGAAATGAGGTGAGGTGGAGCTTTGAGGAGCTGGGATTTCACTCCAAAAAAGTGGCCAATGTCCTCTCTGAAATATGTGGGCTGCAGAAGGGAGACAGAATTATGCTAATTTTACCCAAGATACCAGAATGGTGGCTTGTGAATGTGGCTTGTATGCGAACAGGTCAGTATGAGATTGCTGAACTTGATAGCAGAAATATGTTAAGAATAGAATTTTGTTATGCTAAAGAAGAAAATTATATAAATTAATGAACTACTATACACATTTGCCTACAACTGTTGATCCAAATTCATTCTTCTTGTAAGTTGAGGAATAATACTTTGAGTCTGTTCCGAGACAGAAAATGATATAATTTGAAATGTTCTCTTAAAAACAACCTTATTGCTCTTCCAGGAATCGCCCTTATTCAAGGGACATCCCAATTAACAGCTAAAGATATCTTGTATAGACTGCAGGCTTCTAAGGCCAAATGCATCATTGCCAGTGATACAGTGGCATCCGCAGTGGACTCAGTTGCATCTCATTGCCAGTTTCTGAAAACTAAATTAATTGTATCTGAAGGCCGAAGAGATGGGTGGCTGAACTTTAATGAACTATACAAGTGCGTATTCTTTAGCAGTGCTATAATAATAGGATAGAAAATGAGTTTTTCTCAAAAATACCTTCTGTCCATTAGACCCAGAGATAGGCATTAATGGAGTTTTTTACAACTGCTCGCTGATATTCCCAAATCAGAGTTGGTGTCTAATAGCAGTCTCTTCTCAGGTGGGTCCCATCCTATCCTTACTAAATAGACATTATGCACATGAAATAAGGGCAGGAATTAGAACATGTTATTTTTGTCTCATTTGCTCAAATGTGTCTATTGTGGTCCTTGGTACTCATGTAGACATTTCCAAATTTCTTCCTTTTGAAACCTAGACTGGATGACTCAAAGCAGATTTTCTTGCAGTATTTCTGTGCTTCCAAATTCTAGCCTGGTCAGCTAGGTCATGCCAGTAACATTTCTAATGGTAGCTTGGAATTTCTGCTTCTACGTAGACCCAGGAAAAAACACACACACATGACATTTTCTTTCAAGCTAATCCATTTTTTAGATTCAGTTTAGGTCACATTCTGATCTCTCTTTTTCTGAATGTATTCTCCTATGGGTGGCTACCCAATTTATACCCCATTTCTTCAATTCTCAGTTTTCTGAGATCCATTGAACTGCAAGTGATGATATGGTATCCATATCTCCCTTCTTGATTTTCCCCACTAATATATCCTACATGAAGCTTCCCTGGTGTTTCCTTCTCTTTCTTCTTTAAGAAGAATCTACTATGCTGATGTTTTGCTAACTTTTCCATTATTTCGGATTTAATGATGGATGAAAAATGAGACTAGAGTAAGGCAAGCTATCTGAAGGAAAGTCAGTAATAGCCAAAGGTCACAGGAGGAGTTTCACCTGGGATGGGAAAGAGGGCAGTTGCAACACCTAATCCACGTTTGTATGTCAAAGCTTCAGTAGATTGCATCTGTATCCAATTTAGCCACCTTTATATTCCGTATTTTAAAGATCACAACCTGCAGATCACATCTGCGTTAAAACAAAGATTCAAGACCCAATGGTTATCTACTTTACCAGTGGAACCACAGGTTCTCCAAAGATGGCTGAACACACTCAGGGCAGCCTTGGTCTCAGACCTGTCATAAGTGAAAGGTAAGGACTGTAGCTCTGGTAATTTTATAACAGGGGGCCAAACTTAGTGTGAAGTTGAAAGCATGGATCTGATTGACCAAGATATCTGAGATACACCAAACGTCTGATTAGGAAGCATTGGGTAAGAAATATGCAATGTGTGGCTTCAATCCTGCTCCCTTTTGATGTCACTGGCAAAACTCCCACTATCTACAAGGGAAGCAGCCTCAGAGCTCATCTTTCCATGATGAATTAAGGAATGACTCCCAGAGTTTCTTGAAAGGGATTTAAATGACAACCTGCAACTGGAGATGACTCTAGAATTACAGTTTCTGTCAGGGGCGGCCTGAGGCTGGCTGCAGCAGCTGGTGCCCCAGGCGGAATGCGCGATCGGCGCCCCCGCCTGCACGGCCATCAATGACGTGATGTCATCATGGGGCGCCCCGGGCATCCTATTGAAGGCGGCGCCCTAGGCGATGGCTGAGTCGGCCTATACTCATGGGCCACTCCTGGTTCCTGTAGATACAGAGCATCTTGGGATTGGACAGCTGTGCGAAGGCAAGGGAACTCTATGACACAGGTCACCTTTGACACCAACACAACCACTGAGATCCATGAATTGAAAGAGTGGACTTCCCAATCTCCTCCATTGAATCCCCTGCTTCTTCCTCTCCCACCCCACTTCCCTGCCACATAACAATGTAAGAATAAAAGGAATTTCATCCTGATTAAATTCAGAATCTCCCCTCCCCTGTTCTCCCACATGGGTGATTCCTGCGAAAGAGAATGGGGCCCACAAGCTCATCATGAGGGAATACCCTTGTTAATGCTCAGTGTGTACACAACGAATTAAAGTTCTTGATTTCTAACTTCATTGTCTATTTAAAAAAAGCTTTTCCATAACCACTGTTTTCTCTGTCATATAAGATACTGGCTGGATTTGACTCCTGAAGACATAATGTGGTGCTTATCAGATACAGGCTGGATAGTGGCTTCCATGGGGTCTGTTCTTGATCCATGGGTTTTCGGATCAGGTGTCTTTGTACACAACCTTCCACGGGCTGAATCAACAGTTATCCTAAATGTAAGAAAAAAGTCATCCTGCAGATTTATTGAAGTTTCCCCATACACAAAGTAAACCTGAAACAATCTTTGATTAACTGAGCAGCTCCTCCTAGGTAATGCAATTTGCTGCATTTGTTGAATACTTTTTTCACTTCAAGTCAATCAAAAAGTTTTGTTGAAATTTTAACCTTTTCTCAACTTTTTTTATTTGTCTGAAAATGCAACAAATTTGACCCTGTTTCATAATCAGGTTCAGCTTAAACAAATCAGTATTATTGACAAAATAAGGATTAGATGAAAAAATCCCAACTAACTCTAATCCCGTCACTCTTTATTTCCAGATTTCCAGAATATGAATGTAAAGTAACACTCAAAATCTATAAGTGGATACCCCAAAGAGAGCTAGAATGTTAGTATAGTTGATGCAGAAATAGTATTTGATAATACCAGTGATTGATGTAGATTGAAACAGAAAAACTGGCTAAGGAGGGCGAGACTAGGGGAGTGGACTTCCTCTCTGCATTTAGAAGAGAAAGGGGGAAAGCTCTGCCCTATACTCTCCCATACTCCCCTAGGCTAAATTTACACTACAGCCCAAATTGTCTATCTGAGATCAATCCACCAGCTGCTGATTTAGTAGTGAAGACTAGGGATGTTAGATAGCATATAACTGAATAGTTGTGTAACCTCATCAAATTTTAGCAGTGACACGACTATTCGATAGTCTCCAGAGGTGGGGCCGCCAGCCAGTGCACTCCCGGCCCCATTCCCAGGGAGCCACCTGCCACCCTGCACTGCTGCCTCTGTATTAGAGGCAGCAGCGCAGGGTGGCAAGCCAGACCCAGTCTGCAAGGGGAACCGGTTTAAAAACTAGCTCCCTGAACAGACCAGCTCCCACCTGCCATCCTGCACTGCTGCCTCTGATAGAGAGGCACCAGCACATGGTGGCAGCAGTGCAGGATGAGTTCCCAGCTTCTGCCCGGGCCTGCCGTGAACAGAGGCTTCTTCCTCCCTCCTCATTTCAGAGGCAGCAGCATGGGGGGTGGGGCAGATGGCTCCACAGATCCGATGCTGGGAGGAGTCAATTTTTAAGCCAACTCCCCCCAGCATCAGCTCCTGTCTGCCCTCCTCCACTGCCTCTGTAGAAGTGGCGGGGAGGGGGGCAGGCGAGTCTGCAGAGCTGGCATGCGCAGACAGTTGGCTTCAAAGCCAGCTCCGCACACATATCAGCTCCTGCCTGCCCCCCTCACCCTCCTTGCTACTGTCTTTCTATCAGAGGCAACAGTGCAAGGATCATGGGGCAGGCAGATCCAGCTCCCCCCTCTCCTTGGCTTATCAGTTAATCGTGTAGTCATGTAGCTAGGTTAAATGGTTAATCGTGTAGTTGTCTTCATGTTGACATCCCTAATGAAGACTTACCAAGGCAACCACAGATAGCTCTCTTGTCAAACCTGTTATTCTACCCTGGATTAGAAGAGTAAGGGAAGTCAAGAAAAGAGGTTCTCCACTGATCCCCATGGTGTAGACTCTGTGGTAACTCAACTTAAGGTATGTCTAGTCCATCTATGTTATTCACATAGCTGGAGTTGTGTACCACAGGTCTATTCTCTGCTACAGTGTAGCCCTGGACAGTGTAATCTTTTCTGCAGTTCACATACAAATGTTTTTCATCTTGTTTTAATTCATTAGACTCTCTCCAGATTTCCCATCACCGCTATGTTTGCTGCTCCGACTTTGTTTCGCATGCTGGTGGAGGTACCTTACCAAGACCTTAACAGGTACTGCAGCAGATGACTTATTAGCAATACTTATCTGAATAGATTTTAATTAAATCATAGCTTTAGGTGTTTGGCACAATGTATTGAGTTTCATCAATATATACAACATCTTCATGAGAAGTTCAGAAGGTCTGCATAATTTCTCTATGAAATGTGGAAGAAACAGCATTTTCAACTGTTTCCCTCCACAGTGTAGAGGTCACTCAAAGCTGACATTTTTAGCAAAGCTCAAATTTTGGGTACGTCTAGACTACAAGCCTCTTTTGAAAGAGATTGTCTAGACAGCTACAACTGTTTCGAAAAAGAGAAAGGCATTCTGGATGCTCTCTTTCGAAAAAGCCCTGTTTGTGTTCAAGAACACCTTTTTTCAAAAGAGCTCTTGAAAAAAGGCATTCTTCCTTGTAAAATGAGGTTTACTGCTGTTGAAAAAACCACTGCGTCCTTTCGATTTAATTTTGAAAGATCACAACATCAGTCTTGATGCAGGTGAAATTTTTTCAAAAAAAGGCCACTTTAAAAAAAAAACTCTGTAGTTTAGAAATAGAGATGTAGCCCTGTTAGTCTGATCTTGCTGAAACAAAATGAAGGACTATGCAGCACTTTAATGACTAACAAGATGGTTTATTAGGTGATGCCAAAAGGTATGAAGCCAAGTTGATCAAACCCCAAAACAGTGTTCTCGTGAACCCATTTAAAAGGGCTCAGATTCCATGGTGATGGGGGATTTTCTGAAAACATAAGTAGATTGAGCTGGTGGGTCAAGTTTTATACAGTGGTCAGAAACAGTAGCTAGTGCCATGACTTCAGGGCTGGGAATACAACCCTCCAAAGATGACCTTCTGCACGTGCCTTGTTTGATCATGAGGTGGAAGCACTCATGAGTATTCTTTTGTAATGAACTGCTGATTATTAGCAAAATTCTCTACCAGAGCTTTCTGTTATCAAAGGATTTTATTTTTCATACTTCAGCTACGTGTTTTGAATAGTGGTACGTGGATGTTATTGTGTGTGAATGGGACCTGCTGTAATGAGAACCCTATCTCCCACTCGTCACCCCCACCAATTTTATCTGACACTTTCTTACACTCCACTGGTTTGCCTTTCCTGCTATCGGGCCAGATTTATAAAGGTATTTAGGAGTTATTAGAACTGGGGTAGATGGCAAGTAGGTACCTGTCACTGTCTTCTCTGCATAGAGGCATTGTAAGCACCTATATATGGGATGTTTAGAAAGCTGGGATAATGGACTAGTGTTCTGCCTAACTAGGTATTTCAAGCATGCAAGGTGACCTTGAAAGTGATGAAAGATTGGCCAGCCTCTGTATCTGAAATAATCACTGTACAATCAGTCACCACCTTTGACTGTCAAAGCCATTACATTGTACAAGGGCATGTCCACTATTCAGTGCAATGCTGGATAAGAGGAAAAAGTTGCACTCCTCTCCCTCTGGAGGCCCCCCTCAGCACTCACAGTACCATATGCTGCTGAATAGGATGTACCCTGCTCCGTAGATGCTCTCCACCCTCTGTCCTTTCACCTCATGTTGCTCGCCCTGTAAATCTATTCTTTTCTGTACATATTCTTCCTTGCCTGCTTCAGACCCCTTTGTCTGTCAAATGTGGTCAGAGGCAGGTGCTAGGTTAAGCTTGACCCAAGTTTGGCTAGGTGTTGCCTGGTTAAATGTAAGCATATACTCTTACAATGTTATTCATTATATATTGTACTAGCAAATTTATCTGACAATACTTGGGTCCATAATTTGGGATTTCCATCAAGTGTATTTTGTTTTTTCATCCCTATAAAGTCTTATCATTTACTATGTTTTAAGAAAAAGGACTACAGTCAATTTGGTTTCCAGTAACATTTTCTTTTAGTTTTCAAACCTTATGCTAGGGGTGGGTAGGGTTGCCGGATGGTTTCAACAAAAATATTGGACACACTTGACCTTACATCACAATCTACATTACATCTTATTTAGAAAACACCGGACATTTATATTTTCTCAATTTGTTTCCCGAACAGAGAGCTCAAATACTGGACTGACCAGTTCAAAACCGGACACCTGGCAACCCTAGGGATGGGCAATAATTTTTAAGGGGGAGGGCCACTTCACAAATTTCTCAAGAGGCCCCGGGCTGCCCCAGAAGGGGTAGGACATCAGATAGAAGGGGTGGGGCAAGATACTTCTTGTGCTGCCCCATCCACAGATTTTAATTGGCTTGGGATTGGGGGACCACGTGAAGTCTTTGCCCCTGGCCCCCTGTGGTCTAGAGAGAACTGCTAGCTGTTTTGAACAGCTGCTGGTTCCCTCTAGGTGCCGCACACCGCTGGTGGCAAGAGGAGACTTCATGCACATCCCCTGCCCCCAGGTCAATTAGAACCTAGAGGCAGGGAAGCATGTGAAGTCTTTGCCCCCTGCCCCTGCCCCTGCCCTGCAACGGGTGCACAGTACCTAGAGTGAACCACCAGCTGTTCTGAACAGCTGGCTGTTCCCCCTGGTGCCATGCACCCCTTGCAGGATGGGGGAAAGAGACTTCATATGCTCCCTCTTCCCCAGGTCTCGATTGGCTTAGCAGTGGGGGATCAGTAGGGTGGCCGTGGGCCAGATCAACCCACTTGGCAGGCTGGATCCCACCCCTGTCTTACGCGTTGATTTAGCTATGCCAAGACAGAACAATACTACCAATTTCTCTATTTTATCTCTTTTCTGTAACGTTTATTGAGAAGCAATCCTATTCCAGGTTCATCCTATTTTTCTGACTCATCTTGGTTCAGTGTCTTTCAACATTTGCTCTATTACGTCAGTTTGGAGGACTGTACTTGCTTTAGTGATTCTGTCTTGTTTCTGTTTGGTTTAGAGGTGAAAGTAAGCCACTGCTCCCGAGCACGCCACTCCAGCAAGAAGAAACTGGCCGGCTGGGGCACTTAGCTGCAGGAGGAGGCGTGGCATGACCCAGCTCGGCTCACAGGGATTTCTGTTAACCTGTAGGCAAGCAGGTTAAAGGGGCTGACTGGGGCTGCACCCCTTCACCAGTCTGGGCCTGCTCCTGCCCTGTGCTCCCTTCCAGGATGCTATTTAGGAAAAGTAGGGGCAGAAGCCCTCCAGCCCCTGAGATTCATTTATCCATGTTGTTTGCTGTTCCCCTTCCCCTCGGGGTGCGAGAGCAAAGCGTATAGCGTGTGTGCATTCCTCTCTCTCCTGGCTGGGAAAGGCTGGAGAGCAGGCAGAGGAAGGAGTGAGCTTCACTTTCACTCCTTGGCTACATCTAGACTGCATCCCTCTGTCGACAGAGGGATGCAAATAAAGCACGTTGAAATTGCTAATGAAGCAGGGATTTAAATATCCCACACTTCATTAGCATGAACATGGCCGCTGCTTTTTTTTCGAAATGGAGCTTTTTTGAAAAAAACCCAGCAGCCTAGACACGGATCTGTCAAAAATAAATGCTTTTTCGACAGATCCTGTATTCCTCAAAAAATGAGGTTTACTGGTTCTATCAAAAAGGGTTTATTTTCAACAGATCTGCGTCTAGACTGCAGAGGTTTTTTTCCAAAAAGCTCCGTTTTGAAAAACAGCGGCAGCCATGTTTATGCTAAAGAAGCGGGGGATATTTAAATCCCTGCTTCATTAGCAATTTCGACGTGCCTAATCTACAGCTCTCTGTCGACAGAGAGGTATTATCTAGACACAGCCCTTGAGAGTTATGAAAGGGAATAGCAAGCAGCCTCCTTATACGAATATTGGGTAGGGAGCCTGAGCCCCCCATCCTCCCTAAATAGCGCCCTTGTCCCCTTGCACTCTCTGTACCCACACATATCCCAGCCCCTGCCTTGAGCCCTCCTCATACACAACAACTCTGACTCCTGCTGTCCTAAGCACACCCTACCCCTTCCCTGAAGCCCCCACATCCTCAAGCCCCTGGCCTGACTACTGCACCCCCAAACTTCCATCCCCTGCCCTGAGTCCATCCACACCAACCAAAAACTCCTGCCCTGAGCCTCCCATACTCCATCCTACACTTAAATTTCTTACAGGTACTGTCATAACACAATTCCCTCCCACCTCTTTCCGTGAGGTGGGATGCGATACAACAGAACCTGTAAGAAATTAAGTTACTTTCACATCTGGTTTGATTTTATGGGAAGTACTCCTATTCCAGGCACATCCAGTTTTCCTGGCACAAGCAAACCTTTATATTGCTTTAAGTTATAACAAGAAGAAACTTTCTACCGAATTTGGTGGTCCTAGCTTTTATTGTTTAGGAGGCTTTCTTGGTCAAACAGACTGACAAACTCTCTAATAAGTGGATAAGTAGATAATCACTCTTTCCATCTAGCTCTAGGATTAATTTGCTAATACAGTTGTTTAACCTGATCGGATTGTTGGTTCTACTTTTTCTGCAGCTGTTCTCTTTCCTTACCAGACATGCAGGCATGTTTTCACATGAAACTACACCTAAAATATACATTTTACATATTGCATTCTATGATAGGTGACTGGCCCAGGCACTGCTATAGGTATGTCCCTGCCTAGTATAAAATGTCAAGTAGGCACTCCGGGTATGTCTACACTAGTTCATTAGTTCGAGCTAGGTAGGCAAATGAGGGCAACCGGAGTTGCACGAGGAGTAACGGTAGTTCGAATTAGGATCTCTAATTCAAACTACCTACTCCTTGCTGCGTGTAGCTGCGGGCACGGAGTTTGGACTAAGGGGGATTTTAAAATGGCAGTGCCTGGGAACTTGCAAATGAAGCCCAGGATATTTAAATCACGGGCTTCATTTGCAACTCCGGTTGCCCTTATTTGCCTACCTAGCTAGAACTAACAAGCTAGTGTAGACATACCCTCAGGGACTCCATGTCGGTACGGGAAAGCAATGGATGCAACTGTGCAGATGTACTTCTAGGGGAGACTGTTCCTAGGTAGGAGCCCTAGGTTTCCAAGCTATGGCCATTTGCTATGGGGTAGCAGCAGTGCTCAGGATGCCGACTCTTTGGTGCCAATGAGTAGGAAAGCAGGTGCTTAAAGGGATGTAGGTGCTTAAGGAGATAGGCGTCAGCTGAGCAGTGCTATTATAATGACAGTGTCATCTAAGTATAATTGATTTGGACACCTATCTGCCTCTTTGGTTGCTGAAGTACCTTTAAAAATCTGGCCCGTAGCCCATTCCTACCAACCCTTTGCCTTGCAAACCAGCTGACACTCACACTGACTTATGTGTAGTATACATCTCTTCTGAATGTGGCTGTAGATATGGGTGAGGCTCAATAGGCCCAGAGGGCAGAGCCCCATTGACAAAGCACTGTGGTCCAGATGCTCAAAGGTATTTAGGTGCCTGTCTAAACAGCTGTATTATTGCTTGCTATGCCACTGGAGAGCTTTAGTGAAGATGCTGCTATGCCAATGGGAGGGCATATACCAGGATGAGTATCTGAGGTAGACCTGGCCAAAGTCCCATTGATTTCAGTGAGGTTTAAGCATCTTAATACTGAGGATCTGGACCTATATGACTTATTGTAAGCATGCAAATAATCCCATCTCTAGTCCATACAGCCCTTACTTCACTTTAATCATGTACTAAAATCCCATTGATTTCAGTGGAACTACTGTGCAACGTTTATCACAGTCATATGTCCTTGCAGAATAAGGAGTTAAAATCTCCTCCTCATATTTCAACTAAGGGCTTTCCATTAGTGTTTGTAGACATTTTCTACCCCTTTAGCTGCTGTGCTTATCACCAGTGACCACTGGGGTCTACCAACTGGCCCCTTTTCCCACAGTAGCTTTCAGTGACACTTTTTTTTAAAATTTTTATTAAGTTACAAGTTCATGAGTCTACAGCAATGCTTGAGTGGAGGGGAACCACTTAACCCGGAAGTGACTGAGCAATGGAAAAGGAAGACTGGCCTGACTATCCGTGAAATATATGGACAGACAGAAACAGTACGTTCAAATGGGCTAATCATGTGTTCATTGCTTTTAATTTCTTTTGCCTTTTTGAATTTTTGGTTAAAAAAGCCAAAAGGAAACAATTTGTTACTTACTTGAAATTTTAAGGAAGAGTCCATTAAAATAAAGTAACTTATAAACCGATGTTGATTTGAAAACCTGGCTGTCTTGTAGAGCTCAGGGGAAAGGTGGGATTTTTTGAGCATTCGTTTTTCCATAGCATTCTAAATAAAGTGAGAAGGAAGAAAGAGGATGTTATTGCTGAAATACAGGCTTGGGGGAGGGAGGTGTCAAGATACCTGGACTCTTTTACAGGTTGTTTCACAGACTTGCTGTGTGAGCTCATGCAAGTTACTCCACTGTCCCAATCTATAAAATAATTCCTTAGGCCACAGAGTTTTTGCAAACCTTAATTCATAACTGTTTGGAATTGAAGTAGAAAATTAATAAATGTAGAACTTGGTTGAATACATATAATATTTTTGCAGAAATAAAGCTCTCTTTTTTCAGGGAATAATTTGTTCAGTTTTCAAAGGGATGAAGATTAAACCCGGATCAATGGGAAAGGCAGTTCCCTTATATGATGTCCAGGTTTGTTAATTCAACTTCCTGTCTTATAGCAGTTTAAGCCCTGATCTACAGTAGGGCATTATTACGAAAAACCTCCCCTTAGATCAAATTTATAAGCAGAGCTTCCGCAACTACCAAGCCCGTTATTTCAAAATGAGGGGCCACTTATTTCAAAATCTGTACTTCTGCTTTCTTTGAGGGAATAACGCTTATTTTGAAACAGTTATTTTGAAACAGTGTTAATGTGGATGCTCTAGTGCCGCTATTTCAAAATAACTATTCCCCAGAGCAGTGTTTCTCAACCTTTTTTTTTATAAAGTATCTCTTTTTCAAAAAAAAATTATAAGTACCCCCAGTACCTACAGTTTTCAGACACACAAAAAATTGCAGCACACTGTTTAAATAACTTAATCGTAGATGGGCAGGCAATGAAATGTTTTGGTGTAAAAAGTACAAAAATAATAAAAGGCTGTAAATCTTAAAACAAAAGATCAGTTTTCTCCAAATTTCAGTTGTGTTGACGTACCCCCCAGACTTCTCTCGAGCACCCCAAGGGTACTTGTACCACTGGTTGAGAAATACTGCCCCACAGTAATTCGAACTAACAACTCCCCAGTGCTTCCTGGGGCTCTAAGTCGAGGTAGCGCATCCACATTAACAGAACCTGTCTCAAACTAATTTTGAGGCTTCCCCATAGTGGGAACACATTATTTTGATTTTGTAAAATCAGGAGTTATTAAGTCAAATTTAGTTATTTTGAAATTATTTCCTAGTGTAGACATGTCCTAAGTTATTTGTTTTACTGAAGTATGTTTTTCTTCTTCTAGATCATAGATGAGAATGCTAATGTTCTGCCTCCTGGACAAGAAGGGGATATTGCCCTCAGAATCAAACCTAAAAGACCAATTGGTCTTTTCTCTAAGTACATAGTAAGGAATCTCTCTTGCTCCCATAGGAAATCCCTGTAATTCCACAGTAGATCCAAAGATCCCTGTTTTCCCCAGCTTTTATACCTACTCCCTACCAGTCCTCCCCAGCATGGAGAATCTGAAGGAACTCTCTTCAATGAATAGCTGCTTCAAAGTACCTAACTTGGAGTGGTTTCCATTGTACGTGGGTTTATAATTTGATTCAATGGTTCTCAACACACGCCAATGCACACACGCGCACACACACATACAAATTGCTCCAGCACCCCTGCTTCAAAGTGTCAATGTGGCCAGGTGAAAACAATCTAGATCCAGATTTCAATCATTCCAATGTTTGGAGCCAAGGTTTCGGTTCACCACCTTTTAAAACTGTGCTCTCAAGGTAAGCTGAAGTTCCCTCTAGCACATCCTCACAAATGACACTGATCACACTAAGAATTATATGTGTACTAGCCAATTAGCCTGTCATAAGTCGGAATTTTCAGGTCTCTCCTCCACCTTGGTCTTCTCTCCTGAGCCTCTGATCTCTTGCGCCGTCTCTCTCTCTCTCCCCTCCTACTGCCTCCCCCTCTCTGTCTCAGCCCTCCTCCACCTCCTGCCTCTCTCGCCTTCTGCCTCTCTCTTTCTCTCTCTTTCTTTCTCTTCTCCCCCTCCTGCCTCTCACTCTCCTTTTCTCTTCTCCTCCTCCTCCTGCCTCTCCCTCCCCTCCGTCTCTCCCCACCCCCCTTTTCTTCCCCTTCCCCTTCCCCTCCTGCCGTGGCACTCAGCTGAGTGCTGCCTGCTCAGCCAGGCCGCCGTGAGGGAGCAGGGTGGGGCGGTGACGTACACGGCCAGGAGGCAGGGCCGTGTATGTCATCGCCCTACCCCCCCCTTCCCCTCCCACCGCGGGAGAGGCCAAATGGCCCCTTGCGCTGCTGGCTCCCCTGCGGTGGCCCGGCTAAGGGACACAGCACTCAGCTGAGCACCACAGTGGGAGGGGAAGAGAGGGAGGTGACGTACACAGCCCTGCCCCCTGGCCATGTAAATCACCGCCCTGCCCCCTTCCCCTCCCTCCGTGGTGACTCGGCTGAGTGTAGCACGCTCAGCCGGGCCGCAGCAGGGGAAGAGAGGCGGGTAGGGTTGCCAGGTGTCTGGCATTGTACCGGACAGTCTGGTATTTGTGCGCGCTGTCCGGTAAAAAAAATCAGAAAATACTGGACATGTGCAATGTCTGGTATTTTCTGATTTTTCTGTCTGCGCACCGGAAGGAAGCCTGGTGTGGGCAGGGGGAGTGGCTGGGAGTCCCAGCTGGGAGGCAGGACCGTGATTGCTGCTGGGAGCCCTCAGTCGGTTGAGTGTGAGGAGGAGGGGAAGCCTCCTCCTCGCTCGTGCATCGCCGGGACCCTGCGCGGGACAGGCAGCAAGTGCCAGGTCAGTCTCACTCCACGCCAACCAATTTGCTCACCCCCCCCCTTCCCGGCCGGCCGGTTCTCCCCCACTTCTCCTCCTGATCTCCCCGGCCAGCACCGCTGCACCTCTCCCCGCCTCCGCCAGCTCTGCTTCCCGCCCCCCCTTCCTCCCGGCCACCCTCATGGCCCCCGATCCCCCCCATCTGTGCTTTCCACCCCCCCTTACTCCTGGCCAGCCCCACCTCCTCCCAGCCGGTGGTCCCCCCCCCAATTCTGCCCGACCGCCCCCCCCCCCCCGACCAGCCCTGCTTCCTGTTAGTACTCAGCTGAGTGCCACGGCGGGAGGGGAAGGGGGGCAGGGCGGTGACGTACACGGCCCCTCCCCCTGGCCATGTACGTCAGCGCCCCGCCCCGCTTCCCCTCCCTCCATGGCGGCTCGGGAGGGGAAGGGGTGCGGGGCACTGAGTGCTTGGCCAAGCCGCCACGGAGGGAGTGGAAGGGGGGCGGAGCACTGACGTACACGGCCGGGGGCAGGGCCGTGTACGTCAGTGTTACAGACTCACAGACACTGGGCTACTATATATATATATGATTGTGCATTATTCATGCACCTATAATACACCTCCATGTGGATATAAATCTAAAGGTTTGAGCAGGTGATGAGGAAGTCCAAGAACCTGGACTTCCTTTCCTAACTGTGCCACCGCCTTTCTCTGTGACCTAGATAAATAAAAATATGTAAATAAAGGGTGTAGCAGAGCAAGCCTCTAAGTGTGTCCTGGGGAATTCTAGGAGGTATCTGTAAGCAGAATGCCTCCAAGGTCTCCTTCTTTATTATGGAGTGAAGCTATATCTAATTCTGACACTCCCCATCAATTAGTCATATAAATCTTTGAGATTGTGTTACCAAAGATCCTATTTAAAGATAATGAATATTATTTATTTGTCTTGAATTGTTATATATTAATATGCCATGCAATTTTGATCACTTTACCTTTATGTGTAAAACAACATTAAAGATTTTGTCATTTGTGAAATGTTATCAGGATAACCCTGAGAAAACTGCTGAATCGGAACGTGGGAATTTTTTTGTCACTGGAGACAGAGGGACTAGGGATGAAGATGGATATTTCTGGTTTCTTGGAAGATCTGATGATATCATCAATTCTTCAGGGTTAATTTGTTTTTACTGGTTTTGCAAGATTTCTGTAAGGTTCAGTGCTATTATAACTTTTATAAGAGATTAGAAGATTTACCCGGCATTACTCAGACCCTTAACTCAATTAATTTTTATTTTTCATAATTTAAATCCTTGCTCTGGGAGTGGCTGGGGATGAAGGATTCAGTATGCAGGCTGCCCAAGGGAGAGAGGACAACTCCAGCCCTCTCTCTCACCGCAGCAGGTTGGGGCCAAGTGAAAAGCAACTCCAAGTACAGCTGGGGAGGGATGCATGTCCCCCAGCTGGGGCACAGACACACAGACAGACCAACACACAAACTCTCTCAAATATATAGTAGATAGCTGTCCCTTTCTCCACCTCTGCCCCCTGCTGTTCCAATGGGGTTACAGCTGTCCCAATCCCCATCGCTAGCCCCTTGCTGCCCCCTGTGGTCATTATATAGCACAGAGGTGGGCAATAATTTTTGACAGGGGGGACCCTTTAGACTTTTTTGAAGTGGCTCCAGGCTGCCCTGAAAGGGGCGGTGCCTCAGGCAAAGGGGACAGGGACGAGATACTTCCTGTTTCCCCGCCCACAGACCCTGATTGGTCAGGGAGTGGGTGAGCATGTAAAGCCTGTGCCCCTGATGGTGGGAGGAGAAGTCTCATACTCCCCTCCGCTCCCCAGCCAATCAGGGCTTGGGGCCTGGGAGAACATGTGAAGTCTTCTCCTGCCCTGCCCCATTCCTTCTAAGTACCACACGCTCCCTGCAGGATGGGAGCAGGGTGGGAGGAGACTTTGTGCACTCTCCCTGCCTTCAAGCCCTGATTGGTTTGGGGATGGGAGGGAGTGCGAAGTCTCTTGCTCCCTGCCCTTAGGCATGTGGGGCTTAGAGTCAACCACCAGGGTTGACTCTAAGCACCGCACGCTCCCCAGTCCCTACACCCTGATTGTCCTGGGGGCTGGGAGAGCAGCAAGGCCTCTGCGGGCTAAATCAACCTGTTTGGAAGGGCTGGATCTGGCCCGTGGAGGCCCTTTTGCCTACCCCTGGCCTAGAGGCAAGTAGCTTTTGTACCATGCCTAGCACAGCGTGGGTCTGATTTATGGTTGAGGCCTTAGGCAATAATCAGTTCTTTCTTACCCCACTACTGGTTAAAAGTCATATTCACACCAGGTCAGTATAATTAAATACCTCATTTTCCTATCCTAGGTATCGTATCGGACCCTTTGAAGTGGAAAGCGCATTGCTGGAGCACCCAGCTGTAGCAGAATCTGCTGTTGTCAGCAGCCCAGACCCACTCAGAGGCGAGGTAATGAGGCTAATAGTGCAGAGGAAAATATTTCATAGAGGCAAACCAGTTTGTGATTCAATGTACAAACTGCAGCTGTTGCACAGCATCGTGTCAGCATGAATAGTCCTTTACCGGGATGATCAATAGAAACCTATGTACATCTCTTCCCTCTACTTACTCATCTCCATTGTGATGGACATAATTATGGTGACAGAAACTTTCCCAACAATAGACCTTCCTATTAAAGGCTGGTCTACACACCCACGTTGTAACACTTTTACACTGCCAGTATAGTTAGAGCAGTACAGCACCTTTTGGCTGTGTCCAGACTCAGGGTTTTTTTCGAAAAAAGTAGCCTTTTTTCGAAAAAACTTCACCTGCGTCTAGACTGCAGCCGTGTTCTTTCGAAATTAAATCGAAAGAACGCGGCTTTTCTTTCGACGGCGGTAAACCTCATTTCACGAGGAAGAACGCCTTCTTTCGAAAGTTCCTCTTTCGAAAGAAGGCGTTCTTGAATGTAAATAGGGCTTCTTCGAAAGAGAGCATCCAGACTCACTGGGTGCTTTCTTTCGAAAAAGCGGCTTGCTCTTTCGAAAGTTCCGCGTGCAGTCTAGACGCTCTCTTTCGAAAGAGCCTCTTTCGAAAGAGGCTTGCAGTCTAGACATAGCCTTTGTGTGGCTGCAGTTTTTGCAGAAACGTGCTTATATTGCTACAGCTATTCCCATGCTGGAAAGGGAATAAGCTATACTGGTACAGGCAACTTTATTCTGGTATAATTGTATCCAGATCAGTGGTTACATTGATTAAGAGGTTACACACTCCTAATCAGCATAACTATCCCAGGACACCATGAAAGCACACTTCTGCCACAGTAAAGTGGAGCTGCACTGCCTCAGGGTGAGCTCTGGGAGTTGTATGCAGGCCCAGCCAAAAATTCTGCGGGTCCCAAGGTGGCATATTGTGGTTGGCTGCACTGCATGGCTGGACAGTTCCCAGCCAAGGCAGTGAGCAAGCAACCAAGCAGGCTGGCACCAGGCAGTGCGGGGCCCAGGGCAACCACCTTGCTCATCTTGCTCTAAGGCTGGGCCTGGCTGTGTGAGCAGGGTGTGCTCAGGGCTTCAGAGAAATCAAAGCGTCCGGAGCTCCCACTGAGCACAGTCATTGCAACTCCCCTTCCATAGGGGGCACCAATATACTTCGTTCTATGCCAGTGAGCAATATGTACATGGCATGGCCACCTTTGGAGAGGGTGGAAGCACTAGCCAGCAGCAACGATTGTGACTGTGCACTACAATTGTGCCTAAGCCCTCTGCACTGCTGTGATAGGCAGAGGGGACAATCCTTATACTTCTCCTTTCATTTACTTTCCTATGCACAGGTTGGTCACAATCTTTTGAGACAGATTGGCTTGTTCCTGCATCCCTTAATTATCTTGTGGTCTGGGGATCATATTGCTAACTAGGAACTACAGGCAGTCCCCGACTTACGTGGATCCGACTTACGTCGGATCCCTAGATACGAACGGGGTGAGGCAACTCCCGCACATGCGCAGCAGCATTCCCGGGGCTCGCTCACCTGGGTCCTAGGATCCTCCTCCTCCTCCTCGGGCCGGCTCCGACTGGGGTCCCGCAGAGCTGCCGGGCAGAGGAAAAGTGCCTCCCCACGCCCGCTGCCCCCCCCCCCCAACTCCCTGCCAGCAACAGGCTGCCCCCTCCCCTGAGCAACAGGCTGCCGAACAGACAAAAGCAGCCTCTCTGCCCCTCCTCCCCTCTATACATGCCGGAGCGCAGCAGCGTCCCCGGGGCTCGCTCACCTGGGTCCTAGAATCCACCTCCTCCTCCTCTTCGGGCCGGCTCCAACTGGCCTCTGCCTGCAGCAGCTGGCCACAGGGACAGGGATCCCACAGAGCTGCCGGGCAGAGGAAAAGTGCCTCCCCACGCCCGCTGCCCCCCCTCGTGGCCTCGCATCCTGCACGCCTCCCCCCTTCCCCCTGCCAGCAACAGGCTGCCCCCTCCCCTGAGCAACAGGCTGCCGAACAGCAGACAAAAGCAGCCTCTCCGCCCCTCCTCCCCCTATACATGCTGGGCTCCCTGGGCAAACAAAGACTCCACCAAAACAAACAAAGTGCTGGCCTCATTGTGTTAGCAAAAAAAGGACCCTCCTCCTAGAACCCTGGGTGGTGTGTGGAAATAAAGCTATTAGCTCAAAGCATGGTGCAGAGCTGTTTGGTATTTGATGAGTTACTCCTTTAGTCCTGAGTTTGTCACAGGGACAGAAATAGATGTGAAATCTTCTGAACAGGGGAACAGACAGCAAAACAAACATTAGAGGGGAGTTAACCTTTCCCTATGCTATCCAAAACTAAAAAAAATGTTTGGCTAGAGTTTCCCCTACAATATGTACCAGTTCCGACTTACATACAAATTCAACTTAAGAACAAACCTACAGTCCCTATCTTGTACGTAACCCGGGGACTGCCTGTAAATCTAAAAATTACTATTGTACTGCTGGTGTTAGTTTGGTATTTTTCATTTTACCCTGTAGGTGGTGAAAGCTTTTGTGATCTTGTCAGCTGCCTTTTCCTCATGTGACTTGGAAAAATTAACACTTGAGTTGCAGGAGCATGTCAAGAAAGTTACCGCTCCGTACAAATATCCCAGAAAGGTAAGTACCTCCCTGGGGTGATATTTAACATAAAACATGCCCCCTTAAATCTCTCCAGAATGAATCATTCTGGTTATACTTAGAATTACAAAGATTCCTTCAATCATCTAAAAGAGAGCTCAAGCTTTAGGGAGACAGTCTGCTTCAGAGAAACTTTCCTAAATCTCTTTTATTTTTCAATAAAATTATTTGATAATAAATGTATCTTTATCAGAGGGGTAGCCGTGTTAGTCTGAATCTGCAAAAGCGACGAGGAGTCCTGTGGCACCTTATAGACTAACTGAAGTGTAGGAGCATAAGCTTTCGTGGGCAAAGACCCACTTCGTCAGATGCATATAGTGGAAATTTCCAGAGGCAGGTATAAATATGCAGGCCAGGATCAGGCTGGAGATGACGAGGTGGATCCAGTCAAGGAGGATGAGGCCCACTTCTAGCAGCTGATCTGGAGGTGTGAATTCCAAGAGAGCAGAAGCTGCTTTTGTAGTTAGCGAGCCATTCACAGTCTTTGTTTAATCCAGAGTTGATTGTGTCAAACTTAAAGATGAACTGTAGCTCAGCATAGTGATAGAAATGTAGCCGTTTCTCTTTGAAGTCTGGTCCTGAAGTTTTTTTGCTGCAGGATGGCTACTTTTAGATCTGCAATTGTGTGTCCAGGAAGATTGAAGTGTTCTATGTTGCCATTCCTAATATCAGATTTGTGTCCATTGATTCTTTTTCGTAGCTGAGTGTGTAGTTGGAGAGATTGACGATATTGCTGGGTGAGTTAGGGGTACCACTGTTGTGGCCCCATGTGGCAGGTAGGATTTTAGACAGCTTACAGTCCTTTTTCCTCTGTAGAGAAGTGAAGTGTGTAATGTAGATCTCCTGTACTCCGGATTGGAGAGCTCTTTTTTGATGTTTTCCTGTTTGCTGTACAGGATGCAGATCAGGTGGTTCCTGATCAGGTATCTTTGTACCTTTAAAACTATTCCTGGACCAAGTATAATGTCTTAATCAGATATTTAGTCCCCATGTTCCAAAGCAGTGGTAAAATCATCAGCTTCTTACTTAGCTTTTACCTAATCCTTATTCAGACATATTCCAGGGTTGTCAGTGGAAATTCCCCTAATTAAAGCCTGAAGGATTTGTCGCTTAGGCTTTGGAGTAAACATATTTACAGAAACCACCAGAGGTATCCACCTTAGGCTTCTTATGAAACTCGGTGTGCCTGGAAAACAGTAGGTACAATCAGTATGGGCATATCTACACATATAGCTCTTCCTACAACATAGTGCTGTGCACATCCCCTAAGCAACACTATTCATACCCCTGTGCTACATAAGTTATGTCAAAAAGCTGTATTGTAGACATAACCTTAGTTAATACCTGATTCTGGAAACTCTCTGGCAAATTACTCCCATTCTTCTATATGGGGCCAGAGGCACTATTACAAAAAATCCCGAAATATCGCTGATAATCATACCAAGCTGGTTTGTGTTTTTCCTAGATGGAATTTGTCCAACAGCTACCAAAGACGATCACCGGGAAAATCAAGAGGCATGAGTTAAGAAACAAAGAATGGGGACGAAAGTAACACTGTCAGAGAGTTTAACATAGCTTCTTTCACTTCATTGACACCTTCTAAGCTGTAATGCTTCTTAGGGTGCCCTGGACTGTGTTACCTTGTCTCTCCGCTACCCCCACCCCACTGCCAGCAAGAGAGAGACTTTCTGGCACTTAACCAGTCTGTTAGTCACCCAAACAATCTCCTCAGGGCAAAGCAAGCCCTCATTTTGGTTTGCATAGGTTCACCCCAGTCCTCACACCCTGTTGGATAGCTGAAACCCAGCCAGGTAGAAAAAACCCAGGTTGTCTGCCATTTCATCCACATGTGGCAGGAGAGTAATCTAGATCATATTATGGGTCAATGAACAGACTTTGTGAATGTCATACACAGCTTACTGGGTGTGATTATCCCTTTAGCAGCTGGCCCCATTCTTCTATAATATTGTGTCTGTGAGCCTATGGCCAATTTCTTCCAGTAGCTACGGTTGCCAGATGGTTTCCACAAAAATACCGGACACACTTGACATTACATCACAATCTACATTACATCTTATTGAGAAAATACCGGACATTTATATTTTCTCATTTATCTTTTCTCAATTTGTTTCCCAAACAGAATGCTCAAATACTGGAGTGTCTGGTTCAAAACCAAACACCTGGCAACCCTAACAGTAGCATGTACTGCAGTCAGTGGGCCAAAAGACTCACCAAGATGGGGTGTGGCTCTGTGCCTCCCCTGAAGGGACGGGGTTGGGGCTAGCCTCTCCCAGACCTCTCTCAGTGCTGCCCGGAACATACCACATGGGATTCCAGTGGTGATTTAAAGATCCCAGGATTCCCGTGGCCACCACTACCACAGTAGCAGTCATGGCAGCCAGGAGCCCTGGGCCCTTTTGAAATCTGGGCCCCAGGGCACTTGCCCCCATGCTTCCCCTTCCCACCCCCCTATTGGCAGGCCTGACTATAGTGTGCTGAGTTCTAATGACATACGGATGCTTAACTCTTCAACACCAAGGCTGTGTCTACACTGGCAAGTTATTCCGGAAAATCAGCCGCTTTTCCGGAAAAACTTGCCAGCTGTCTACACTGGCCGCTTGAATTTCCGGAAAAGCACTGATGATCTAATGTAAAATCATCAATCCTTTTCCAGAAAAACTATGCTGCATCCAGTTCGGGCAAAAGTCTTTTTCCGGAAAACTGTTCCGGAAAAGGGCCAGTGTAGACAGCACTGTACTGTTTTCCGCAAAAAAGCCCCGATTGCGAAAATGACGATCGGGGCTTTTTTGCGGAAAAGTGCATCTAGATTGGCCACGGACGCTTTTCCGCAAAAAGTGCTTTTCCAGAAAAGCATCCTGCCAATCTAGACGCGCTTTTCCGAAAATGCTTTTAACGGAAAACTTTTCCATTAAAAGCATTTCCGGAAAATCATGCCAGTGTAGATGTAGCCCAAGTATTGCACTTTGCCCCCTCAAGAAAGCTTAATTTTCTGGCATGTGATCTTTTATGAGTACACCAAGTGTCTTTGACAATCAGTTGTCCTTGTCCATTCACTAAACAGCAAGTCATTTTAAAGAACAGCACCTTTTGGGGGGCTGAGAAAAAATTCAGCATCCCTAGAAGTGTGTGTTGAACTCTCTGCTGTTGGGCTTTTATTGTGATTATAAAACTAGATTTGGAATGTGATTGTTTTGAATAATGAAAAAGAACATTTATTTGCTAGGAATAAACACTTGTGCATGGGAATAAAATAATTTCTGTGCAAAAGATTGCTGCAATGAATGAAAAAGTTTAATAAATTCAGTATGTACTTTGCACCACTTTTTGGTTTTGGCTTCTTTTTAAAGATACATCAGTGTCTCACAAAGATTTTAAAATAATGTTTAGTTACCTTACTCTGATGTCAGTTACATATGTGACAGCCATTCAGGCAAAGTAATCATTCCTCAGTTATCCAGTCTTGCAAATCTCTACATTCAGTTCTCTTCTCTTTTCCCTTGACACTTTTTATTTCTGACATCATCTGCATTCATAGCTCATATTCCTACTGGCATAACATACTTAGAGTGAGGGTCTCAAACTCAATTTACCTTGGGTTCAGCTACATGGCACCCTGACCTCAAAATAAGCAATGCAATTTGCACTGTGCAAATTGTGTAGTTTATTTTGAAGTAATTGTGAAATAAAACACTATTCTGACAAGTCCCTTAACCCTCATAGAATGAGGGTTACAGGGGTGCCAGGATAGCATGCCTGTTATTTCAAAATATATTTCAAAATAACGGGCAAGTTTAAAGATGTGGAATAGCTATTTCGGGATACCTTTGGAATCCCGAAATAACGCTGCAGTGTAGACATAGCCCTGGAGGCCAGGACCAGTCCTCAAATCCTCTTAGAGGGCCGGCAGGCACTCCCCTCTGGCATGGTTCTGAAGGAGGGATGTCTGTGCATTTCCCTCCAACATATCTCCTAGTCAAGCCTGCTGGCTCATCCTCTCCCCACCACCCAACCCCCGTCACCACCACCACTGCATTTTCCAGACTTGCCTGTTGCCCCTGAGCAATTTAAAATTCGCCAGGGCTTCTGCAGCCACCACTGGCAGCACAACAGGGCTCAACTAGCTTCTTGCTACTAGCTCCATGCCTCTGCTGGAATATCCCTGTGGCATACTGGGGTGTGCAGAGCCATGCCATCCACAGGTGTAGGCTGTGAAATTATTAACTCATTTTGTGAAACTGGCTAGATATCAGTGATGCCAACTCTCCAGATTTGATCACAAGCTTTCTGATTATTTGGGCTTTTTTTTTTTTCCTGGAAAGCCTCAGCCACACTATTAGAAATAAGCCAGCTCTGTGAACTCCACCACCTGATGCCCCTTGCACTGCTATGGACTGTGATGTCTGATTTAGTACATTATGTTTGTTTGTTGGTACATGGTATCAGAAGAGAATCACAGCCTTTTTCTTTTTCTTTTAAGGAAGACATTAGGTCTGATGATTTGTGGAGAAAAGTTTGAAAACGTGCTCCGAGTTCAGCCAAAGACCGCAAACTCCAGTTGCCAAATAAAAAGAACCCCAACTGTCTTTTTATCTGTGATTTCAAAGAAGCCATTCTCTTTTGGGGGTATGGCAGAGCTGAGTTTTGAACTATTGGAGTTGGCAATACAGTACATGCAGGTTGATAATATCTCCCCCTTTGGCCACAAGCCCAGCGAGCAGGATATTACAAAAGACACGAAACAGAGTCCTCACTCTGCCAGCCCCATGTCTTCACCGGGATGCCCCCACTCCCAGCTAACATCCCCACTCTCACGCTGGAATCCTGCCTGCCCCGCCAAGCTGATAACAATGCATCCTCATGCTGGGATCCCCAGCCCCTGTATGAGTAACCGAAAACGAAACCCTCCAGCTCTGCCCCGCTGGCTGCAGAAACGCATCTGCTAGGGCAGCTCCCCGGCCAGAGCAGTTGCATCACGGCAGGGGCAGCCCGCAGGGCCGGCCTTAAGCCCGCGCTCTGCACCCGGCAGTCGGCTCCCCGCCCTCACCTACGCACGCTGCCGGCTGCTGCCGCCATGCAGGTGAGCGGGGAGACGCCCGGGCGAGACGGTTTTGAAACTGAAAAAAGGGAGGCGGCGAGCGCGGTTTGGAGTTCGGCCCCGCAGAAGGTAGGGGAGGGGGAGATTAGGGGGAGGTGAGGGAGAGGAAGAGGCTTGTGCGGAGGGGGAAGAAAGGGGAAGGCACCAAGAGACGGGTGCAGGAGAGACAAATGGCAGGGGGCCAAGTGCAGACAGTGAGGGAAAGGGCAGGAGGGGAGGTGTCAGTGGGAGGGGGGACAGGGTGATGCTGGGATAGGAGAGGAGAGGGGAAGGGCATTAGGGGCTGGAGGGGGGAGGGGAAGGTGCTGGGCGAAGGCTTGAAAGAAGGGGTGGGCATGCAAAAGGTGGGGATGGAGCAAGTCATGTGTGAGGACACCGGGGCATGAGGGGAATGGGGGCAGAGGGTGGTGGGCATCAGGGAAAAAGGAGGCAGGGGCAGCAAGGGAAGGGGGAGGCCTGAGAAGGGTGCTGGGGTAAGGGAAGGTGCAGGTGCCAGGGGATTCTGGGCGTGAAGCAGAAGGGAAGACTCCTGTAGGGGAGGGACCAGCACCAGAGGAGAGAGGCAGGGCAGGTGTGTAGAGGGAGGTGTTAGAAGAGGGGTAGCTCACATGATCAGAGTGGGGCTACTGGAGGAGTGGGCACAGGGGCGAGAGAAGGGCTGGTGGAGGGGGGCAGGTTGCTGAGGGCAGTGAGAAGGGCAGGAGTCAGCACAGTAGAGGAGGGTGAGGAGTTGGAGGGCAGCAGGCACCAGGGGAGATGATGGAGTAAGGAGAGGAGACATGGCAGGAGAGAGAAAAGGAAAAGGTTTATAAAATATTTATTAATAACTTGGTATGCCGCCCACAGCCAGTTTCTTTGCGCCCCACGGTGCAGTTTGGGTTTATGTGGGGATCAACATGTGGCCGGCGAGTGGGAGTGTACAAAAAAAGTAGTCAGTGTAATGATCTTCTGTTGATATGTTTTAGTAGTTAAATTCTTGGACTGTCATTGCTCATGAAAAATGCTGTCACATGGGTAGAAATCGGGTAAATATTGCATTTTATTAATATCAGCAGAACTCACTTAAATGGGGCCTGTGTATTGTGTAGTCTTGCCTTAATCTTTGTATTCATACCTGTCAGTGTGAGAGAAGCTATTTGTATATATTTGCTTGCATATGCAACCACACTTAAGTTGAGGCCCTCAGCATGTTCTCTAAGTATCAGTGTGGCCCCTGGGGCTTCCAAAGTTGAGATGCCCTAGCTCATCCCTGACAGGTGTCTAGCCTGGTCTTAAATATCTGCAATTTAAGCCCATTGCTTCTCGTCCTAACCTCAGAGGCCAAGCAGAACAATTTTTCTTCCTGCTCCTTATGATACTCTTTTAGATAGTTGAATGCTGCTCTCATGTCCCTTTTTGGTCTTCTTTTTTCCAAGGTAAACAAGGCCAATTTCTTCAACTTTGCCTCATATCTCATGTTCTCTAGACCTTTCTTCATTTGTGTCGATCTTCTCTGGACTTTCTCCAGTTTCTCCACGTTTCCTGAAACGTGGCACCCAGAACTGGACATGATACTCCAGTGGGGGCCTAATGTAGATGGCTCATTCCCTGCCTAGGGGGCGTGAGACTGGGCGGGTTAATTTCCAATCCTCCTGTTTATTCTTTTCCTAAGCCAGGAGGGCACAGTAGTTCTGATGTGGGTTGGAGAGGGGATGGAAGCCAGATCCAAGATCAATGAGCCCTGGGAAGTGGGCCCATTGAAAGGAGACTGGACCGGTGGATGCCTTGGGGGTCAGCAGCAAGGGCCTGCTTTGGGAAGCCCCCTCTTTGGAGGTGAATATGGCAGCATTGAGACACCACCCAGAAGCAGGCGCCACAGACACTAACTACAGATTCATGGGACGGCTCTCACAGATCTTGCACATGCATAAGATGATAGATCTGTAGGAGGGGGGGCAGTGGAGTAGTGAGGGAGCTGGAGGGGTCAGTTGCCCCTGGGAGAAAAATAATATAAAATTTAGTTAAATATAGATGTCACACGTTTTTAAAAGGAATACCATATCTCCTGCCTTTTGTCTATTTTTGTCTCTTTAGCCCCCCAGTTAAAATTTTCAAAAGCACATGAGTGACTAAAGTCATTTTTGAAAATTAGACTCGGAAATCTAAGCTCAGATTTTCAAAGGTAATTAAGCTCCTGAAGAGACAGTTGCCAACTTGAATCTTCAAAGATATCTATCTGATCTTTACACACCTTTGAAAATCTGGTCATAAGTGTCCTAGTCAGTTCTGAACGTGAGATGTAGGAGCCCAGTCCTAATTCCTTCAGGTTTTTTTTTTTTTTAATTTGAACATTTATCTACACTAATTCCCCTCCTTTCTCTTTCACTATCCAATAAATGCATGGATCAAAATTATAGGTGCTTTGTGAATATGCTGACTTGAGAGTGGAAAGATTTCATATTGTCTTGCATGATTCCTGGTAACCCATCTCAAATATGAACAGGTATCAACCTAGTTTTTCATATCAGGAGCTGTTGAATTCAGTTCACCATTTGCAGTATCTCATTAGGATGTTTAGTGGAGAAGATACTGGGGTTTTTTTAATTTATACTGTGAGCAAAGCATGGGCTCACAAGAATTCCTCCATTGTTTTACCATGAGTCTCAAAACATTTGGTGATAGAAATGTAGCCGTGTTAGTCTGGGGTAGTTGAAGCAAAATGCAGGACAATGTAGCACTTTAAAGACTAACAAGATGGTTTATTAGATGATGAGCTTTCGTGGGCCAGACCCACTTCCTCAGATCAAATAGTGGAAGAAAGTAGTCACAACCATATATACCAAAAACATTTGGTGTTTTTCTAAAGGCCTGGAGTCAATTGATTATGTAGGAATCTCAGCTTTCATTTAAAAAAAGTTCCCTATACTTCTGGGCCTTTCAGCTAAGGAGGAAAGCTTTAAAACATGAACCCTAAATACTCAAACAAAAGGCCAATAAAAATCCAACATGTTTTATTTTTAAAAAATCTTATGATTTGTAGATCATTCTCATAACTTTGTGTAGGCGTTCCTTGTGATTTTTGGGTTGGCAATACTGCTCTTTGATTGGTGAATTTAGAGAGGTCTCTTCCTTCAGTTTCTCTTTCCACCCTCCTTTTTTGTCACAGGTCATCAGAGAATCATAGAGACAATGGAGAGTAGGGTGAGTCCATGACTATGGTTAATGACTGGTCAGGGTGACTAACTATTATCAGCCAGTGGTCTGAATGAGCTATCTATGGCCATCTGTTAATCAACTGTAGGAAAAGGCTTCACGAGCAGACGTTATTTATATAGACAACCTACTTTGCCACAGAGGTCAGTAGACACATCTGCTGTGTCAAGGTGCTCAATTTTGGCTCTTTTGGGTTGAAATTCACTTAAGACTTGGAGCTGGGAGAATGAAATGTTGTTATCCATGTTGTATGATTAAAAGGTTAAAGACCAGAATTTAATATAACCTGGCTTAGGGTCTACCATAACTTGAACACTAAGCAGAGGATAGTGAGTCACATCTAACTGAAAGTCACAGAAGATGGAAACAGGTTTTATTTCTGGTAGTGCAGAGTCTATTTGGGAGTCCTCGATTATATCTGACACTTTACATCCAGGGTGCATCTAGCCTGGCAAGATTTTGCACAAAAGTGGCCGCTTTTGTGCAAAAACTTGCCAGCTGTCTACGCTGGCCACTTGAATTTGCTCAAGAGCACTGATGTTCTAATGTAAGAATCCAGTGCTTCTTGCGCAAATACTTTGACACTCCTGCTCAGGGATAAGCCCTCTTGCGCAAGTATACTTGCGCAAGAGGGCCAGTGTAGACAGGCACCTTAATTTTTTGCGCAAGAAAGCCCGATGGCTAAAATGGCCATCGGAGCTTTCTTGTGCAAAAGCACATCTACACTGGGCATGGATGCTTTTGCGCAAAAGCATCCGTGCCAATCTAGATGCTCTTTCGCGGAAATACTTTTAACGGAAAAACGTTTCCATTAAAAGTATTTCCGCAAAATCATGCCAGTCTAGACGCAGCCCCAGTGTTTAAAGGCAGAGCTGACTAGAATCAATTGAGAGTCCTTGTCTTGTCTCAGTGATCACTTGAGCAAAAGTCATTGATAAAATCTTGTGTAAACAGACATTGGACTCAACATGCAGGCACTGTGTTAAAGGGCAGTGCAAAGGAGGCAATGGTGCTGAGGTACCATGTTACCTAGTGAATTCGTTGGTGCTGAAATCACTAAGGACTGGAATTTGACCACAGAACTGACACTTTCTTATCAAAGACTCCATTTTTGCTATTTAAAAAGTAAATCAATATAACAGAAAACTGCAATGCAATGCTTCTCTGGTAACTTTTTAAAAATCAAACTTTAAACTTTATTGAAAAAATTGGATAGTTTGCAATTGAAAATATTTGACCTACACTTAAGGCAACTGATGTAATTTTGTGTAAAATTTTGCATAATAAAGGATGGCATTTTTTTTAAATGTTCAACTATAGTGATATACATTTTGATCAGATCTACTTCTGATGTGATATTTGTGTGTGGTTGTGGTTTGTTGTGTGTGTGTGTGTGGTGTTTTGGTTTGGTTTTTTTCCTCTTTTCCTCAACAAAAATGGTTCGAATTGGCCCCTGCACTTACTAAAGCTGGCCCTGGCAGCCAGCGTTGCTTCCCAGACCAAGCTGTACTGTCTGTGGCCAGGACTATGAGAGCGCTGGGAGTCTGGGTGCTGCTGGGAGCTGTGTGCACAAGTAAGTCCATGTGCACTGCCTGCCCCTCCTCCCCCACACACACACACTCTACCCCCCAAGGACTGACAGATGCGCAGGCTTGATTAAACAACGTTTTCAAAATATTACATTGGAGAAGTGCTCGGGCTACAGATGGCCCATGGACCAGTAGTTTGAGTCCCCTGACCTAAAGGGTCAGGCACGATTGCACAAGGGAGACTAGCTCAAACTATCACCAGGCCACTTTGGCCAATATTATTTTTGCATTAACTCAGAGTTCTCAATGTCTGTGTACCTGTGCTGGGAAGCACCCTCTCAGCTGGTATAGATCTACCCTCTACCTGCCAAAATCAAACTCCCCATCTAAACTCCAGGGGTCTCCAGTTCAGCTTTTATCTCTGGTGCTGCAGGCAGGAAGGGTCATGCTCTTTCGATTTCAGGGGTATCCTAAGAGCCAGCCCCTTCGCACTGCAATGGCTCTGCACTAAGCTGCAGGGGAACACCCCATGAGGCCTTGGACAATAATAAGGGACCCCCTAATTGCATTAGGAATTGGAAACCCCTAATTGCTAGGTCCCATAAGCACAGGCTTTGTACCCACTGTGGCCCCATGCCAGGGCTCCAGCTCTGCACCGGAGGGCTCCACTGTCAGTCCTGGGGACTCAGCCACCATCCCTGGGACTCTGTTCCTGGCCCCAGCCTGTGGCTCCACAGGGGCAAGTGGAGAGGGGCACAGCTCAGCACCCCACCCTAAAAACTCTTCCAAAGCCAATGCTAGGTCCCCTAGGAAAAACATGGGATTGGAGAAGATAGTAGCACCACTCAACATTGTAACACCCCAAACAGAACAATGGCTTCTCTTCTTCCTCCATTTCCTGGGCTATTTCCCTCTCCCACTCTCTCCTGTGGGTCTTCTGGGAGCACCAGCTAGCTGTTCTCCATTTTGTTCAGTCAGAGGATATACAGAGGTGGGCTACTATGCTTTCCAATCCCAAGAGCAGGAATTCTGCATGCCTGTCTTCTATTCACAGATCTGCTCTTCACTGTTGCCTGACAAGTGATTCGAGCCATATTTTCAAAACCTGGTACTAAATTCCGTGCCTGCATACAGATTTGGGCTCCTAAAACAAGTTTAAAATCAAGAGAGAGAAATGCTCCCTCATTGATGTCAGTGGGAGCATGATGTTCAACTTGAGTGGAGCAGGATTCATTTGGTTTGCTGAACTCCAGACTCTAATCCAGTCTGTTAAATATAAAGAGCTGCAATTTTATTTTCTGCAGGCTTGAACTATGGAACTACTTGCACTAGTACCCCTTGTCAAATTGTCTACAGAACATGCACCTTGTGGTTATTTCCTTTAGTTCCTGCTCTTTGTACCTTTGACCAACTCAGCTGAAAAAGTGGGTTAAAAGTCAAGTGATCTGTCCGCATGACCATCTACATCAACACAGGATTATTCTCCTTACTTGATTTGGAGTACTGCATTACACTATATCAGTAGTTGTCAAATTTTTTAGCCCACAGCCCACCCCACTCAACACAAACCTTTCTACCGACCATCAGCCAAACACCCATGATGAAAAAATGGGTGCAGGAAGGGGTAGTGGTGCGGGGCGTGAGTCGGAGGAAGGGTGCAGGCAGGCCCACCGATGGGCCATTCTACACAGTTGCCACTCCACACAGCTTTGAGGACTGGAGAGGCCAGCACTGCGGTCCAGGCAACACTAAGGACTGACTGCCCTCGGCCTAGCCTCTTCTCAGGTATGGTCCCTGGGCCTACAATGTCAGTCAGGCCCACTGGGTGTGGAAGCAGGCTGGGATGGGGAAGTCTGAGTGGAAGATTGGGTGCAGGAGTGGACTGAGAGTGGGGTGTCTGGCCAGGAGGGAGGGTGCAAGAGCAAGGGAGAGTGCAGGAGTGGGATGGGTATATGGCATCTAGGCAGGGTATATGTAGGGTTGCCAGGTGTCTGGTATTTGTGCTCTTTGTCCGGTAAAAAAAAATCCGAGAATACCAGACATGTGCAATGGGATTCCCAGCCACTCCCCCCACCTCTACCAGGCTTCTGCACAATCACAGGCTCCCAGCACTGATCGTGGCCCTGCCTGGGAGTCCCAGTTGGGAGGCAGGGCCATGATCGCCGCTCTGGGCGCTTCAGAAGCCTAGCCGGGGTGAGGGGAGTGGCTGGGAGTCCCAGTCATTCCCCCCATCCCTGCCAGGCTTCTGCGCAATCATAGGCTCCCAGTGATTGGGAGACCATCTGGCAACCCTAGGTATATGTCTGAGCGAGATGGAAGTGTGGGGTCTAGGCATGAGGGGATAGTTACCTGGCTTTGCATCCATCGCCACTTCCAGGCACCATGTCCCAGACACTGCCTCCCATTGCTCCCATTCTGGCCACTGCTCCCATTCTGGAATGCCTCCAGGCATCACTTCCCTGCCCCAGCCCAGGCTGGAGTACCATCATGGGCTCCCCGCTGGAGGGAGGGAGTTGAGCCTTGAAGCAGGTACCATCTGCAAGGTGGCCATAGGCCACTAGTGGGCCATGGACCACACTTTGGGACCCATTGGACTTTACCATCTCCTTAATGTTATTGCTAAAACAAACTTGTACTTAATGTTCAAGATTAATGACTTAATAAATTCAAGCCTGTAACTTTTCTCCTCTCCTCAAATTCAAATATTGCTGATCATTGCTGGCTGCTCCATTTCAGATATAGCACCTATATGTATTTGGAAGCAAAATATGGTCTTTAAGCTCAACTTTCTTTCTCAGCGATCAAATTGAAATTTGGTTAAATGTAACCCTGTTATAAAAAACAAAAAGTATAATTTTGAATACAGGATCCTTCCATTCCATTTTCCCACTATCTGGTCCCAGTGAGGGCGAAGGTGAAAGAACTGTGGCAGGGGTATGCCAAGGCCTGAGATCAGAGCTCTCGCTCCGGGGCAGCCCCACAGAGCTGCCCATACTATACAGAGTTGGAGCAGATCCTGGGCGGTGGGGAAGCCCAGACTCCACTGTGTGTGGTGGAGTCCGGGTTAGCCCACCGTATTGTGGACCAACCCCTGAGGGATAACGACCAGAAAGGAGGGACAGGTGAGCTGCACCCCAAGGAGGAGGAGTAAGACAGCAGGGACCCTCTCCCAGGAGCCAGTCCTCCAGACCCCAGAGGCCTCCCAGGCATCCATGGACATTGGGGAGGGATCATCAGGTGAGTGCTTTGAGGGGTCACCACCCAGGGGTGGGTTGACAGTGTGAGGGGGCCAGCTAGTCCCATTGCCACTGTGGGGCCCCTGTGATGCTTTCAGGCTGCTGCCCAACTCACACACAGTGTCACGTGTAACACCCCTGAGTCTCCTGTCCAAAGGAGAGCCCCTGCCAGCAACGGCATGCCCTCAGGGACAGCGGGGGTGCACACAGACATTGATTGTCTCCTCTTCTTTTCCTCCACATCCGGACCCTTTACCCAAGAGGGGAGCACCACACATGCCCCCTCACCATCCCGGACACGTGGCAGCTGCAGGCACTGACGGGTCTACACTGATATGCTGAAAGAGCAGGTAGTGATCCTGCAAGGACCTCAACAGGACTTTTCAGCAGAGGACGGAGGCAGAGGCCGAGTGGTGCAACAGGCTGCTGGATGAGCGGGTCCAGCAGTGCACTGCCATCTGTGCCACTATGTGGGAGGTCCTAGCCTTGCCTGACCCTGCCATGGGCACCGCTCCTCCTGCATGCCAGGGCCCTGCTCCCCCAGCCCCTCCTGCTCCCGAGCTTTCACAGGCCCAACAGCTGCCCCCCCTCCTGCGCAGGCCAGGACTGGCTCTCGCTCCACCCGAGCCCAAGGCTGTGGCAGTGCCAGGATGCAAGAAGATGGCAGGACCCTCAGCCATTAGGGAAGCAGCGGTCTACTTGAGCTCCCTCCCCCCTCCAGGTTTTCAGTCCCCTACAACCCCAGTTAAAGGACATTTCAGTTATGTAACAAAATCTTTTATTTTTGAGTGAAAGATTTACCTTGTATATAAACATTTGAACAACAAAAAGAAAGTTTTTTTTTAAACAGCACATTTTCCTTACTGATAGTGTTTCTAATAAAAAAAAATGTCAGTTTACAAAGAAAACCAGGTGTGTATGTATTCATTATGGGAAGAGGGTGAGGGTAGTAAAGGGACAGGTAGGGGTGAGCCAGTCCAAACCCCCCATGGGGAAGGCTCTGGGGAGAGTCAGTGAACTCCTGAGAATCTCTCCCTCAGGGCCTCTCAGATTCGAACACCAGACTGGTGAGCCTGGCAGATGGCAGCTGTCTGGGGCTGCTCAAATTGTCTCCCCTCGCCATCAGCACCTGTCCCCCACCCCAGCAGGAAGACCTCCCCTTTCCTCTCCACCTGGTTATGGAGGGCACAACATGTGGCCACCACCTCTGGGATGTGGCGTTCGCCCATCTCTAGGTGTGTTATGAGTTAATGGAACCAGAGGCATAGGGAGGAGGGTGTGCGGGGAAATTGTCCCCAGGCGCCACGCTAGGGGGGGCGTGGGACTGGTGTGGTTCAAAGCGCGTGGAGCACATGCTGCTTTTGAGCTGCTAACACTGCTCTTCCCAAAGTGCAAGCCAAAGCAGCCAGCTGGGTAAAAGGAGCAAAGCTCTGAGGAAAGGTACATTCTTCCCTGCCTGGCTGGGAGGGGAAGGGAAGGGGAGGGGAGTGCCGGGCTGGGTGGGGTGAGACCGAGCCACTCTGCTCTTGAGCTGCTGGCTAAGTGCTGGCTGCTGTGGCTGCCAACACCAGTTTCTCCAAAGTGCAAGCCAAAGCAGCCAGCTGGGTGGGAGGAGCAGTGCTCTGAAGAAAGAGACATTTCTCTGTGCCTGCCTGGGGGGAGAGGGAGGATTTGATTGAGGGAGTGCTTCCCCCTCCCCCCCGGCACTGGGAGTGCCTTGGTCTGGGGGGAATGCATGGGGGGGCTGGCTTTGTGGCAGGGGTGAAGTGGGCATATTGAGATGGGGAGCACTGTCACTGTGGGGGGGGGCTGGCTCAGGGGAAGGGGTGTGAGTGCCTTTGGGATGGGGGGTACTGGGGGGCTGTCTCTGGGGCAGGAATGGTTGTGTTGTACTTAAAAGTACTGCATGGGATTTTTTTGGGGAAAAGGCAAAATGCCACATTTATTGGTAATACACACATAGTAGTCAATACACCCACACACACCCATGTCTTGTTTTCACCAATAGCTGTTCTACCGAACTGCTGGCCAGATTAGTTAGGTGGGGGAGGGTTGGAGCAGGGGCGGATGAGGATTTTGCAGGGCCCCTGGCAGCACAATTTTGCAGGGGCCCTCCTTTGACATGGCGCATGTGCCGTGCCACCACAGCACATGCGTGGGGCCTCTGGAAGCGCGCGACCCGGGGCAGCTGCCCCGCTTGCCCTGCCCTATATCCACCGCTGGGTTGGAGCCAGATCAATGCTCCCATGTTGACTGCAAGATTCATAGCATCTTCCCTCTCATGCAGAGAGTCGTCATATGCATATGCAGTTATTCATCTATGGCACCTTCTTCTGGGTGTTTTTTTTTTAATGCTCCCCCATTCACCTTCGAAAAGGGACATTCCAAAGCTGGTGCTTTCTGCCTACTCCCAAGGCATCCACAGGTCCAACCTTCTTTCAATGAGCCCACTTCACAGGTCCCATTCTTACTGTTCTTGAATCTGGCTTCCACCTTTCTCCAAACATTGCAACAGATGCTTTTCTTTCATGCCGTATCCATTCACACCTCATTCACTCAAGAGGATAATCACTTTAGCAAAGGAGTGAGGAGAGCTAAAAAGTCTACAAGATATAAGGTTTCTATGTAAAAAGGCTTACTACAAAGTTTCTATGTTCTGTAAAAGTATACAAAGTTTCTATAAAAATAATACAACAAACTAAAGACTTATTACAAAACTAAAAGGACTTGATACAAAGTTAAAATAAAAAAAATGAGAAAATGATTAATACAGAGATTAATGAGATTTACCTATAGTTGCATTGGTATGGAGGAGACTGAGGTGCCTGCTCTGGGGAAGGGATGTTGTATTGGAATGGGTGGTGCCTGACTCTGGGCTGCAGATGAGTGTATTGGGGTTACTTATTTTTTTAAATAAAAGATACTTTATAACAAAAGGAAAAACTTAAACAATAATCTGGTAGCACTTTAAAGACTAATAAACATGTAGATCAGGCATGTCAAACTTGAAGCCCTCTGAGAGCCACACAAATGAAAACTAATAGCTTTCAGGGACACCAAAGAGAATGTACTTCTATAGGGCAGTTGTAATTGTTTATTATTATAGATTATGTTTTAGGTATATTTTATAATATTTTTCAGGTCTTTTTTTAATATAATACAATAATTTGATGTGTAAAATTATTTGCTCAGTAACGATTGGGGGGGAGCAAATTTGGCCTTTGCCCCCGGGCACAAAACAGCCTCGCTACGCCTCTGAACGGAACCTCCCTTTCAGACGTCCAAACGCACATTCCACCTGCATGTGAGCCTAGCTAAGATGCATGTTAAAAAGCTCCTTGCTCGCATCCAGGTGGCGGGTGCAGGGCTTCATGAGCCAGAGCATCATGGGGTAGGCCACGTCACCGCGATGCACACCGGCATCTGCACATCCCCGAGCACGAGGTCCCGCTGGGGGAAAATGTTCCTGTCTGCAACCTGCGGCACAGATAGGAGTTGCAGAATATGTGGACATCATGTGCCCGCCCCAACCACCTGACATAAATGTCCAGAAAATGTCCCTGGTGGTCGACCAGGGCCTGCAGCCCATAGAATAGTAGCCCTTCCTGTTCATTAATTGGGCTGCTCGATGGGGCGGTGCACGGATTGGGACGTGTGTCCCATTGAGGGCTCCTCTGCAGTTTGGGAAGCCAAGGGCAGCAAACCCAGCAAGGATGTTGCCCAGGTCCCCGAGATGGGCAAGCCTCTTTAGCAGCTCCACATTGATGGCCCTCACCACCTGCAGCAAGAGACAAATAGACAGACAGAAACCAGGGAGTTACACAGGTTACCAAAGAGCTTGGGAGGAGAATCCCCCTCTTCCCCGACCCACCCCTTCCCTTGTCAGGATTACCCCCTCCCCTGCATCAGCGCAGGGTTGGCCGAGGAGCCGCCTCCAAGTGCACTCCATCCCCCGTTCCCTCTTGCCCTTGCCTGGCAGTCGCCCTTTCTCAACCCCCACACTCAGCAGGGCCTGCCCCCTGAAAGTGACTTACCTCCATCAAAATGACCCCAATGATAGACCTCCCCACACCAAACTGGTGTCCCATAGAGCAGTAGCTGTTGGGGGTGGCCAGCTTCCAAAGGGTGATTGCAACCCGCTTCTGCAGGGGGATGGCAGGCCGCAGGTGGGTGTCCTGGTGTTGCAGAGCAGGGGTGAGCCAGGCGCACAGCTCCTGGAATGTGGCCTTCTGCATCCAGAAATTGTGGAGCCACTGGTCTTCGTTCCAGAGCTCCATGATGAGCCGGTCCCACTAGTCCAAACTCGTCTCATGCCTCCAAATATGCCTGTCCTAAAAAAAAGTTTGGGGGCAAGGACAGAGCTCCTGCATCCCGGACAAAGGTCTCATAGGTCTGGTCCGGGTACATATGGGGCAGGAGATTCATGACAGAGTCATGAAGATGCAGCAGAAGCTGCAGTATGGCAGCGTGGGGCCATCGTCTGCCCAGGGGCAGCTCAGGCTCCATGGCTAAAAACACAGTGAAAAGCAGAAAAAAAAACCAAAAATAAACTGCTGTGGTGTCCAAGAAAGCAGGGAATCCAGAGCAAGCACTGCAGCAGCTTTGCTTTCTCTCTAGGAGGTAGGCAAGCCAGACGCAGGAGCAGAGCAAGGGCTATCCAGGGGTATCCCTTAAAGTATGCGTCTCTGCAAAGAGCATGCAGCAGCACTAGGAAGTAAAGGCTGCCCCCATGCCCTGTCAGAAGCTGTTCCGGGTGCCTTTTTTTTTTTTTTTTTTTTTTTTTGGAAAGAGCATCTAGTAGTCTGAACACTCTTTTTTGAAAACGTGGATCGATTTTTCAATTCTCATAATGCAATCTAGACTCTTTTTCGAAGGAGGCTTTTTCGATAGTATCTTTCAAAAAAGCCTCTTTTGAAAAAGGCGTGTAGTCAGGGAGAGATTTTTCTAAAATAATGGGCCATAATTACATTGGGGCTGTGTCTACACTGGCCGCCTATTACGAAATAGGCATGCTAATGTAGAACTTTGGAAAAGGCAAATCCGCGGGGGATTTAAATATCCCCCACGGCATTTGCATTTTCATGGCCGCCGCTTTTTTCCGGCTTGGAGATCAGCCGGAGAAAAGCGTCCAGACTGGCGCGATCCTCCGGAATAAAGCCCTATTCCGGAGGATCTCTTATTCCTACGTGCAAGGAATAAGAGATCCTCCGGAATAGGGCTTTATTCCGGAGGATCGCGCCAGTCTGGATGCTTTTCTCCGGCTGATCTCCAAGACAGAAAAAAGCGGCGGCCATGAAAATGCAAATGCCGCGGGGGATATTTAAATCCCCCGTGGATTTGCCTCTTTCCAAGTGCTACATTTGCATCCTTATTCCGTAATAGGGGCCAATGTAGACGTAGCCTGGGAGTTGCAAAATTAGCTGTAAAACCTTGCAGATGTCAATTGTATTAAGGAAAACATGTAGCTGCATTAACCTTTCTACTAAAACAGCGTTCTGCCCTCCCCAAATCTGTGAGGCATTAATACTAGCAAGGCATTGTATAAAGAGAAAGAAGCAAGAAGAGGATGAGTGAAGGAAGATGGTTCTTACATCTGTAGCCAATACTGGGTTTACAGTGGCACCCACAGGATTGCGGCCCTGGGGCCACTGTCAGCCGACGGTCAGGGCTCCCTGTATCTGTCCCTTAAGACCGGCTGAAGTTCTTTTAAATTGTGCTTCGTTCTGTTACAGCAACTGAAGGAGTCAGGTTAAAGCTTAAACAGTTACAGGTTTATTAAAGAAGCTTATAAATCATATGGTTACAATGGCTATTGCTCTATTTCTTAACTACTAGCAAAATATAGATCTTAAAAATGGTTACAAAGAAGATAAAGATAGAAAAATAGAAATAATGGTACCAAGTAACAGCTTACTCTTTCTATGTGTACACTTAAGACAGAGGACCACATCCAGGTACAATTTTTACCCCCTTCTGTGCCTCTCGACTCCAGCATGTCAGGCCAGGGCCGGTCCCTCAATTCCTAGGAAAGACGAAAATACGAGGTGGGCATCCCCATAGAACCTCGGGAGGTCAAACACCTAACCCGACCAGCAGGTAGAGGGTAGAATGACACTCAAAGTGAGTGTGTGCTGGACCTATCTTATATACCCATAGGGTCACGTATTTCTCTTTCTTGTGTGTCATGCCAAATGGGACTGGTCTGTCTTTTGTGAGACCAGTTCTTACAAGGGAGTTGTGAACTTAATTTACACTTGTAAGAGAGATAACTAAATTGGAATTACTGGGGATTCTTTTCTCAGTGGGAAATTCCTCTCCCAGGGACTGTGTGTGTGTTCGAATCAACATAGGTGCCAGCTGGGGGCAGTTCTTGCAGCCTCGAGGCCAGCTTGTTGACTTAATCGCTCTCTCTCCACATATTTGTGTTTTTCAGCTTCTCAGGATCAGATGAGCCAGCACAGACTATGCTGATTTTACTGCTCCTTCTCTGCCCTGTATGCTTCAGAGAGGCAAATAAGATGGATGATATGGGGGGTTAGTCTGTCTGGCTACAGGCCACATTGGAAAGGGGCTCATTATAGAGCTCTCTAACCCTACCACAGGATCAGATCTGGCTACTCACCAAGGGCAGTCTAGCACCCAGGCCTTGCTGTGTGAGTGGCTCCCAGCCAGCAAACCACAGTCACCTGTGTAGTGGGGAGCACACAGCCCACCAGCTGGGCTTTACCATGTTAGGGTTACTGGCCACAGAACCAGAAGGTGCAGTTAGTGTAGGCAGGCTGGGGGTTGGTTGTGTCTGGACAGTTACCTCACTTCCAGCGCAGCTCTCGTTCCAAGCAGTCTCTAGGGTTGCCAGATGGTTTCAACAAAAATACCAGACACACTTGACATTACATCACAATCCACATTACATCTTGTAAATGTAATACTGAACATTTATATTTTCTCATTTGTATTTTCTCAATTTGTTTTCTGAAGAGAAAGCTCAAATATTGGACTGTCCAGTTCAAAACCGGACACCTGGCAACCCTAGCAGTCTCTGCTGCCCACCACCTGCGGGACCCTGCCTGCCGCCCCAGAGCCAAGTCGCCTGGGACTGGTGCAGCAGCTGGGCTGATCTTGGCTGGGGGGACACCACATAGTGGGGACTATGTTAGGCCCCACCAGCCAAGTAAGTCCTGAGGGAGCCTAGCTTGGGTAGGCCCCATTCCAGCTCTGGCCTAGCTGATCGCATTACTCCCAAAGAACCAGAGAAAACCTGCCCCAGGACCACCTGGCAGACATAGTCACCTCCCAACAAGACTAGTGATAGAACTGGGGGTCAGGACACAGGGTAATGTGTCTGGGGGCAAGAGTGCTGGGTTGTAGGAGGTGGAGGAAGTCTGTGTGTGTTGGAACACTGGACAGACTGGTGCTGAGTGGGGAGCTGTGCAGTTGTGGTAAGGGAATAAAGGGATGGTAGGTATATGCATCTCTGAGGGCAAAGGGATAGTGGGGGTGGTGGGCAGTTATGGAGGAGGGTCCCTGTGGGGGTAGATCTCTGGGTAAGGAAGCGCCGGACAGAGTGAGTCCATGGAACACTGGATGTACAAGGGCAAGGGAGATGCTGAGAGCGTGCAGTGTGGTGTGTAGCACAGGCCCACTATGGAGGGGAAGGGGCATGCTGGCAGCGAAAGCCCAGGAGGGCCCAGGGCCAGTATGCATCTGGTGACTGCTGATTTGCAGTGTCCTTGTGTTCATCTGCATGGAGCTCCATTGTCCATGGACACCATGTCCCACAAAAAGTTAATCTGACCCTGTCTATAGCCTGAGCATCAGAAAATAATTAACCCATTGTCTCTGTTGAATGAAAACAGGTTTAAAACAGGTGGCAGGTGTTCTGGACAGAAACCAATTTCCTCAAGGCATATGCCTGAGGAAATTGGATAGCATCAATAGCTGCAGTGCTATTGTGGCGTATTTGGTTATAAAAAACAATTATGTTTGGAGGTTGGGGGGCTGTTGGCCCCTTACTGAACCTTAGTAGTAGGGTTTGGTTTAAGCCTCACCCAGTACCAGGAAAAAAGAAAATGGGATAGAGAGAAGCCTGAGACTGACAGGTCTCCAGGCCAATGGGAAGAGCATTCCATTGAGCCAGATTGACAATGAGAGAGGCTAACCAATGAGAGAGTCAGGAGCCAAGGACCCGTCCTCCGTGTGAGCTAGCCAGCCAGGGTAAAGTAGGGCGAGCCAAGGGGAGTGCAGCAGGTGGAGCTGAGCCGGAGTGTGAACAGCAGGCCAGGACTAGAGCTGCCATCCAGAGCCAGAAGCTGGACACCAACTGGTGAGCCAGGGCGAGATGCCGGGGGGAGGCAGAAGGGCCAGAGCTGGGATAGCAGGCACTAGCCATGCCTCAAGTCGTACTGGAACCAAGAGAGGCAGGGTTGAGAAGGAATGAGGTTTAACAGTTAATTGGAACTAAGGGGTTTATCTCAGAATCCCACTTCTCTGCCGCGTGTAGATGCGGGCAGTTACTTCGGGCTAGTCAGTTTCCAAAATGGCGACCAGCCAGGATTATGCTAATCAAGCGTGGGATATTTAAATCCCGTGCTTCATTAGCAATTTCAGTTGCCCTCATTAGCCTCCCTAGTTTGAACTAGGGGGCTAGTGTAGATGTACCCTGTGGTATTGTTAGCTGATTGTAACTGGTTTGAATATTGATTAAGTATAGCTGTAAACTACTTGAGTTTTAGATGTGGCACAAGTTCTCCCTTCTATTTTTGGTACTTAATTTATATTTCCTTAACTATTTGTGTTACTAGTTTTTCATGCATTCAAACCACGATTAGAAAGTAGCCTATTTCTATAAGAACAATAAGGTAGGGTATGTCTACACTTGCAGCCTATTTTGGAATAGGACTATAAATGTAGGCATTCGGAATTGCAAATCAAGCCCGGGATTTAAATATCCCGCGCTTGATTTGCATCTTCCCTTTCTTTTCTTTTTTTTTTTTTTTTTTTTAAATTTACAAGCCCGGAATAACTGCCCACATCTACACGTGGCAGTGAAATGGGCATTTGAAATAAAGCCCTATTTCAAATTACCTGTTAAACCTCATTGCAGGAGGAATAACAGGTAGTTCGAAATAGGGCTTTATTTCGAACGCCCGTTTCACTGCCGCGTGTAGACGCGGGCAGTTATTCCGGGCTTGTAAATTTCAAAAAATGGCGCCCGGCCAGGAAGATGCAAATCAAGCGCGGGATATTTAAATCTCGAGCTTGATTTGCAATTCCGAATGCCTACATTTGCAGCCCTATTCCGAAATAGGCTACAAGTGTTCACATACCCGTATAGATTTAAGGTACATTTCCCACTCTTGAAAAAGAGCTTTGTGTGAGCTGAAAATCTTGTCTCTGTCACCAATAGAAGTTGGTCCAATAAAAAATACTACCTCACCACCTTGTCTCTTTAAGGGCATGTCTATATTAGGAAAATTATTTTGAAATAATAACTCCCCATCTTCATCAGCAACCTCCAGCGCAAGGCCAACCAGGCCACCAAGCTCTTCAAGGGAGACCCCGAAGGAATTTGTCTGGGGGGGCTGGCCTGCAGATACTGGCCCCTGGACAGCGGGGGTGGGGCGAGGCGGGGATGCCCAGGGATGTGGGTCGAGAGTGAGGGGCCAGTGTATTCAAAGTAGGAATAAGAGATCCTCCGGAAAAGGGCTTTTTTCTGGAGGATCGGGGCCAGTGTAGACACTCTTTTCCGGCTTTTCTAAAAGCCGGAAAAAAGCGGCGGACATTTTTATTTAAATGCCGCGGGGGATATTTAAATCCCCTGCAGATTTCCCTATTACGACCTGTAAAATTAGCATGCCCCTTTCGGAAAAGGGGCCAGTGTAGACATAGCCTAAGTGGGACATCTTGGAAAGGAGATCTGCTTCTACTAATATGATGGTATGGTTCTGGGATTTAGGGAGCTCTATAATAAAATCCATAGATAGAGATTCCTAGGCTTGTGAAGGAGTAGATAGAGAGACCAGGGGATCCAGGAGGCTAGCATGCTTCATACAGCAATATACTTTGCATGAATCCATGTACGGTCTCATAGAGGCATGCAGTTGGAGCCGCCAGAAATGTTATGTGATAAGTTTCATAAGCGTACGAAATCCAAACTGTTGGGCCAAAAGGTGAGTCATAGTCAGAGAACTGAAAGGCAGAGTGGGCCTTCACATGCATTAACACAGCCTTGGAACAGAAGTAGCCCATTCTTAACAGAAAAATCTGGGTTGGGTTCAGTTGGGAGACATCTGTTTAGTCACCAGTTTTAGTTGCTCGACAGGGAGGATTTTGTAAGAGCTAACAGGTCCATGTTTATTAATACATTGTCAAAGTGGTGGGGCTTCAGTATGGTGGAGGGTTCTGGTAGCACTCCCCGTTTTGCAAGACTGCATTGTGTTTGCTTTTCTGGCCTCCGGGTGGGTAATGGAACTCAAAGCATAAACCGGGACCATTGATTATAGTGCTGGTTGAGACTTTTGCACATTGCTGGTGTTGAGAGTTTTTGTGGTTGGTGAATACTTGAATGGTAAAACAAGCACCCTCCAAGTTGTGACACCACTCCTCAAGATAACTATGATGACTAGCAACTCTTTTTCATAGATTTTGTAGTTCTGCTCCATAAGACTTAGCTTTCTGAAGTAGAAGTAGCTATCTCTTATGGACAGAGAATGCTTAGTAACGTCTGTAGTTGTGACAGTACTGACCCACTGCCATAATTGGAAGCATCTACCTCAGCAACAAATGGCTTGGATAGATCCTGGTGTTTCAATATATATGAAGTTCTTCTTAAATTGCTCTTAAGTCCCATATCCAGGTCATATTCAGCTACAACCTCTCCAGTGGGACTAGACAGGGTATTTTCCCAGCACTGTAGCAAGTCTGGGTTTGTGGGGCATCCAAAGGTGGAACAGCCACCTTCTCTGCAATACATGCAAAAGCTGTTTCAGTGCCAATATTCCATCTCTCAGAAGATCTAGTACTCTGGTCCTGACCATCTGCATGGGCTCAGGTTCTGAACTAAGCAAAGGGTATATACATGAAACTCCAAGGCTCCAAGCAAAGGGTATATAAGAGCTGCAGTACTTAACACTAGGCCAGGAATGGGTAGCAGCCTGTTTTCTTTCCAGGAAATGCTCAGCTTCTCAATTCTAATGCAGATTTAATGTAGGATAATGCAACTTTGTGAGGAAGTCAGCCTAAGCTAGCTCACCCTTTACAGCGACAATCTATCCTGACAAACGGCAGACTTCAGCCACGTTGTTCTAGGCTGAATCAGCAGCCAAGTGTCATAAGAGGACTATATACGTGCAGCTGGATCATGAGCCCCGTATGAGGAAGTGTACAGCTGCTTCAGCAATATGAGTTCAGTTTGGTTCACTGAATATGAATGAGGATGAACAAATTCCTCAAAGTGGCTCAGCATCAGGTCATCCCATTCCAGGGTAGGTAAGGCCCTTCTAATCTTCTCCTGACACTAGATTAATAACCACCCCCCCCCCCCCCTTCATATGGGTTCAAGGATGACCTTATCAGGAACTGTAAATAATGTTTTAATCTTCTTTAGAACATTGAGAAACACCTGTTTACCTATTTAAAAACAACATTTGCAACCGATGTTATCTTTGCAAATAAAGTATTTGTTTCAAAATGAAAATTAATATTTACTTCTGTATTCTAAAACTTTTAATAGATCCATAGGTGAAGTATCCACATAGTCTTGCTGTTCTTCTCAGTGCGTTACATTTCAATCTGTGGAAAGTGAGTAACTGGCAAATGATCTGCAAATTCAGCATCTTTCCTAAACTCCAGAAAATTAGAAAAAATATATTACAAAACTGGATATAGGTGAGTTTTTGTTTGCTTGCTTGATTTTTTTATTTGTTTATTAAATAATTTTTATTTTAAAATAATTGAATCGAAACATGGGACATATAAAATATCCTGTTTGAGCCTAACTAGTTCACCTATAAAAATAATTTTAATAAAGACATATTAATCTTACAATGTGGGAAAACTATAAGAAAACCCATATTAGCAGAATTTCAATGAGATGTGCCACTGGAAGAGACACAGTTGGGGATGGAAACACCTGGTTTATCAAATTTAGACCTCACCTGTAACTATGGGTTCTAGATTTAGAACAAAAGTTGAAACTCTAGCATCTGAGTTTCTTTTGGCACTAGCAGAACAAATTCCAGGCTGCTATATATTTTCTATTTCATTCTGCTATAATCCTAGATGCAGAGAAAGAATAACCTTCAAAGAAGAGTAGCTGATTATATATATCATAGACAGTGATAGTTAGAAGGTAATGTATTTAAAATCTAAATGTCCTAAATGAGCAAGAAGTATTGTTTAACATGACTGTTATCCACAATACTTGTGTTATCAAAAAGCTATTTTTGGTGCAAATCCTTCCCCTGCCTTATAGATGTTCTGCAGAAGAACTTGACACTTAAAATATATGGCGTAAAGAAAGGGGATTTGATGAACCCATACAGGGGTGCTTAGCCCCTGTTCGCTGTGATTTCCTGTTTTTCAAGGTGACTTTGTCCACTGACACTTCAAAATAACTTTATAAGTGAGGCTGTGAATATGCCCTTTTATAAATTTGTAAATACTGATATTGAGGTGACATTGAGATCTAAAGGACAAGCCATCCCTGAGTCTGCAGCAGTGAGAAAGAGTTTTCCTGCCACTCCACCACCTGGAGGTGAATACCATCTTTGGAAGCCCTAGAGGGCCCAGCCTAGCTGACCAGGCTTTCCTCTGGGGCCAGGATTTGTGTCTGTGGGAAATATCATGGTATTAAGCACAATTATTCTCCTACTTCTGCCCTGTACTCCCGTGAGACAAAGATCAGACTATTGACCTAGATCTTGTAATTGATTATGCAAATAATTTCATTGCAGGTCAAAAAGCCCTTCAAAGAATATTCTACTGAGATGTTTATATAATCTAAACAAAGAAATCTGACAAGGTTTTTGGGCCATGACGTTTTTACTTAAGCGCCAGATTTTTAATTCTATTTTGACACCCAAGTCATTGTGTAGATTCTTCAGCAAACATTGCCGAGGATTTGCCCCTCAAAATATCTCTGGCTATGAATCACCAAACGTCTATAAAGAATTGCCCGAGCACTTTAATTTTGCAAGTGATGTTCTGGACAAATGGAGTCAAATGGAAAAGGTAACATGTTTGGTCTCCTTAGTTCTGATGTTTTCTTTCATTTCTGTCTGGTGTTATATCATCAGTTATAAAACATGTGATATCAGTGTATAGGAAGAGATGATCCTTTCATACTTTCCTTCTGTATGATACTTTCAAGGGTGTCATGTAAATAAGGGCACGTCTACACTGCAACGTTATTTCAAGTAGCTAATGTTATTTTGAAATAATAAGGTGAGAGTCTACACAGCAAGCCCATTATTTCGAAATATCATCGAAATAAGCTTCTTGTTCCAGAATCTGTAAACCTCATTTCATGAGGAATAATGCCTGTTTTGAAAGATCTATTTTCAAAATAAGTGGTCTCCGGGGCTTCTCACAGTTTCCCTGGGGCCACTCTGTCCACGCTCATCAGAATTCTATAGTTCCTCTTCCCCTGGAGCCCTTAAAGCTGAAGCCACAGGGAAAAAGCTTGTGGCACAAGGAAAGCTCTACTAGCCCTGTGCCACGCAGCAGCAGCCTTGACTGCTTTTGCTGCCATCATGAGCAACGCCCATGCTCTCACTGCCCGCCATGGCTGCAAGTGAGCCGGAAATCAGCTCCCAAGCCCCTGCCCAGAAAGAGGAGGTCCCCTTCCTGGTCTGGTGTGGAGATCCTGGATCTCATTGAGGTCTGGGGAGAGGAGGCAAACCTTCAAGATCTGCACACCAGATGTAGGAATGCAGACATTTACAGCCGAATGACTGACACTCTGGGCCAGAAGGGACACATGCACCCAGAAGCAGGTGCGCATGAAGGTGAAAGAGCAAAGACAGGCCTACATGAAAGCCTGGGAGCACAGTTCCTGCTGAAGGACGGAACCCCAGACCTGCCCCTATTTTGACCAGCTCTACTGCATCCTGGGAGAGAGGTCAGCAATGTTCCCTCTATGTTTTTCCATCTGTGTGCAGAATAAATTTTGTTATGCACACCAAGGCATGTACAGAGGTGCACTACCAATAAAACACATGTTGCTGGCTGTGATCAGCTATGGGCACTTACACCATGCCTGCCAACCAGGAGGTCATCCTGGCCCTGAAGCCAGCAACCCCCTCTCGGGATGTCACCCAGGAATCGGATGAAGCCGAGGAAGGCCCATCAGGTGAGTTCCATGACTTTTCCTGAACACACATGAGGGGAGGTAGGGAGCAGTGAGGGTCTGCATGCTCCTTGCCCAGCCTTCTCGGCCTGGGATTGCACAGCAGCCTGTGCACGTGGGTGCACATGGAGCGCTAGTCCAGAGCACACAGCCGCAATGAGGCAGCCACTCGGGAATCTTTAATTCACAGGCTAAGTCTACACTGCACATTGTTGTGCAAGAAGATATGCAAATAAAGTACGGCGATGAATATCACCGTGCCACATTTGCATACCTAATGAGCTGCCATTTTGCAGAAGGGGCTTTTGCGCAAGAAGGAGCTGTCTACACTGCTCCTTCTTGCACAAAACAACCCTCTTGCGCAGGACCCATTCTGCGCTTATTTTCAGAAAGAACGGCTCCTGCGCAAGAGGGTTTTTTGCGCAAGAAGGAGCAGTGTAGATAACTCCTTCTTGCACAAAAGCCCCTGCCACAAAAATGGCAGCTCATTAGGTATGCAAATGAGGTGTGGCAATATTCATCGCCTTGCCTCATTTGCATATCTTCTTGTGCAACAATGCGCAGTGTAGTCGCAGCCACAGGGTTTCTGGCGAGGCGTGTCTTACTCCCAACTCTGTGGTGGGACACCTTACACCACAAACCACCACTAGGGAGGATGGGGTCATTGACACACACATAGCAGTGCCTGGGAGCAGCCCCATCCTCTTCCACTCTGACAGCTCCCAGACACAATGCTCCACTTTCTGCCACTGGTGAGTGCAAGGGGGTGGTTCCATCCCTTTCTCCTTGCCCCTTCCCTGCAAATGACATGGGTGGAACTGGGGAAGCAGAGCAGACCGGGACTGGATTGCTCTGCTTCCTGCTACTGCCAGTGAGTGCAGGGGTGGCCCGATCCCTGCTGCCATGGCTAACACTGAAGTTAAAATCCCCAACTAGTCACAGACTGTGCTTCTCATCCCCTACACTGGTTACAAAAAAGCAAAAAAGAAATCACACAGCCCACTTTATTGCCGGCCAGTTCTCTGGCTCCCATCAGCATGTAGGTCCAGTACAGTGAGAAGTTATTTTAAAAGTTTACTCACATGTTCAAAATGTTGTTCTGACCCTAAAGGGCCTGCCTCCATACCAAGTCAGTTCAGATTTGGCTCTTTTCTTACCCATAATACCACACTGACAGCCAGTCCTTTAGTACAGGGGTGGCCAACCCATTTAACAAACAGAGCCAAAACAGCGGCAGAAAAAATGCAAAGAGCCGTACTAGAATTGTCAAGCAAAAAAACCTCTCCAAAGAATAGAATTGTCGAGCAAAAACAAAACAATTTTTTTTTTAATTTTAAAAAGGAGGCTGCCCCTTTAAGACAGCCACCATCTTGGGCACCATTTTTTAAAACCCCGTAGTTCTGACCCGGTAAGCACAGGAAAGCCGAGGGCCAGCAGGGAGTTGGGGGAGGGGGGCAAGTCAGCAGGGGGGCACAGGAGCAGCTTCGCGAGTCACACTTTTGGGGTGCAAGAGCTTCATGTGGCTCGTGAGCCGCGGGTTGGCCATGGCTGCTTTAGTATCTATAACAAAAGGTTTTATTAAGATAAAAAAAGAACAAAAAGAGAGAGTTAAATAGTAAAGCTGTCACATGCATACATAGACTTCAGAGTCCATAACAATTGATGAGTTTGTTGGCTTGAAGTTGAAAGTTCCTTTGGAACACATGTACAGCTTGGACAGTTCATTCAGTCCTTTTTTTCAGAGGTTTATTTGTAGAACGATTACTCCAGAGATAAAAGGCAGGAAGGAAGACCAACAACAGAAGAGGCAGCTGCCTTTTATAGTCTTTTGCCAGGTAGCTTGTGCTTCCTTTGTTTCAAATACAAGGTGCCAAGCACATGGCTTGAAAGCCTCTGTACATAGGCCTCCCCCTGCATGCTATACTATATCAAAGTGTATCCCTTACTTTCTCTCAATGGGTGATTTGAATAGCTCAGTGGTCCCCAACCATTTGGAACTGCCGGGTGCCAGGGGGCGGGGACAGTCACACACCCGGGGGCGGGGCTGCGCATACGCCACACCCCCATGAGCCATGTGCCTAGGGCCAGCAAACCCATGCACCGTGTGGCCATGGGTGGGGCCACCCATTCTCCACAAGCCTGGAGCCGGCGCCCTCCAGAGCCACGTGCCCAGGGCCAGCACCCCCCCATAGCCGTGCGCCTGGGGGTGAGGTGGCCAATTTGCCACGTGCCTGGGGCCAGGGTGGCCAATTCGCCGCGTGCCCGGGGCCAGCACTCCTCATGTGCCATGCGCCCGGGGCTGGCGTCGCGTATGCGCAGCGCACCTGGGGCCGGCACTGCGCATGCACCACGCACCCGGGGTGGGGCCAGCCCTGAGCACTTGGCAGGCGCACACATATGCCCCCGCGGGCACCATGGCACCTGAGGGCACCATGTTGGGGACCACTGGTATAGCTGATGGTCCTTACTGGGCCATCAAACAAACTAGGAAGTGCTGAAACTGTCTGTAGACATCAGCTAGAAGCATAGCCTAAGTTTTGAAATACAGACATACGTACATTTCTATAACTCAGAATGCTAGAGTGCTACAAGATAAACAAGATTATCATATTTGGCAAATTATAACATTTTTGCTGAAATCTTGCATGGCATATCTGGCACAACTCATTGCCAATTTACAATATTGGTATTCATAATATCCTAAAGTGTCCCCCAGATCCACACATCACATTTACATTTATGTGTGCGAGTCTTTGTAGGATCAGGGCATAAGTAGAAAAGACTGAGAAAGGAAATATTATTTTACTGATAGGGAACTAAGGCACAGAGGCTATGTCTACACTGACACCAGAGGTAACCCGAAATAGCTATCCCATATATTATAGCAAGCCCATTATTTTGAAATATAACAGTCTTGCTATTCTGATGTCCAGTAAACATCATTCCACAAGGAGTAAGGGATGTTTCGGAATAGCGGGTTATTTCAAAATTTAAATAAGCAATTTCGAAATTGACTCAAAATAAGCGGGGCAATTTGCATAGCTCAAATTGTGTAGCTTATTTCAAGCTTTGGGTGCAGTGTAGACACATCGGCTGTGTCTACACTGGCAAGTTATTCCGGAAAATCAGCCGCTTTTCCGGAAAAACTTGCCAGCTGTCTACACTGGCCGCTTGAATTTCCGGAAAAGCGCTGATGATCTAATGTAAAATCATCAGTGCTTTTCCGGAAAAACTATCCTGCTCCCATTCGGGCAAAAGTCTTTTTCTGGAAAACTGTTCCGGAAAAGGGCCAGTGTAGACATCACAGTAGTGTTTTCCTCAAAAAAGCCCCGATCGCAAAAATGACGATCGGGGCTTTTTTGCGAAAAAGCACGTCTAGATTGGCCACGGATGCTTTTCCGGAAAAAGTGCTTTTCCGGAAAAGTGTCCTGCCAATCTAGACGCTCTTTTCCAAAAATGCTTTTAACGGAAAACTTTTCTGTTAAAAGCATTTCCGGAAAATCATGCCAGTGTAGACGTAGCCATCCAGAGAGATTAAATGACTTGCCCAACATCATAATAGAAGTTAGTTGCAAAGCTGGGGAAAAAAGCCTACATTATCTCCTTAATCCCAGTCCTGTGACTTAACCTCAAGCCCAGCCTTCTGCTCCTGAGTCCTACTTCAGGAAAGCATTTTTATCTAGATAAACTCTGAAATCCTAGTTAAGTCAAATGGCTGAAAATTAAGCATGAATTTAAAAACTTTCCTGAACTCCTGCCTAACCTCAATTCTATAGATACTGACACACACACTTAACTTCACAAACAGTACGTAGTGAAAGCAGTGGGACGATCGTATTCTTAATTATGCACATGTTAGTTGTGCTTTTCAGGATCACAGATGATAATTGGAATCAAGCATTCAGAAAATGTCTAAATTCAGTATTTTTATCAGGGGATAATGATAATTAAGGAGAAGTAATCTATTTTGCATAAAAATAGTTACAAAGGAAACTTAGGTTTAAAAATGTCAAAAGAATAAATAATTGTATGTTTTAAATAAGAGGGGCTAAGACCATCAGAATTAATGTTAGAGACTTCTATGCTCTCACTAAGCCTTATCCTGCAGCCATTGACATTCTTATCTTAACAGGGAGATCATGATTGGACCTGCTGTATATTTTCACCTGAATATGTTACTTGTAATGGTCTGTTGCTTAAAAAATGCTTGTATTTCTCATTAACTTCTCTGTGCATGAATTTCAGTTTCATATGATGATCGATTCTTGTTCACCAAGTGGGCTCATTGCACTGAGGTGCTGAGTACAGTAGTTCTAAGTTCTACTGCAATAGAAGTAACAATCATGTACATCGTCCTCATTATAGGGTACGTCTAGACTGGCAGGTTTTTCCAGAATACTTCCAGTATCCCGGGAAAACTCCACCGCATCGAGAGAACGCATTTGCTCTTCCACTTTTTTTTTGCAGAAGAACGAAAGCGCTCTTTCAGGGAGTCTAGACGGGACCAAATGGCAGAAGAGCCTCTTCCAGAAAAGCAATTGGAAAAAATTACGCAAATTGCAGAGTGCAATTTGCGGAGCTTTTTCTGATAAAAGAGTGTAGTTTACACCTAATCTATGTGTTCTGGGCCATGTTTACAGGAAGCAGAATAAGGACCTTGTACAGTTGGAATTATGCAATAACATAAATAGCTTGACAGATCTTTTCCAATACCATGACTATGATCTATAGCAAAACATGTGCAGAGATAAACCCGCCCACAGGTTGACCTAAACCTGCACTTTTCAAATGGTAACAAGGCATCATTATGCATAGCTAGGGCAGCTCAGAAAATGGAAGGCAAATCTTCCAATGCACTTGATTAACAAATACATATTAGATTTGGGTTATAGGCCCACAAGCCTCCAGATACTTATGCACATTCTTACTTGTAAGCACAGGGTTAGGCCTCCTGAAGTCAAAAAGACTGCACCTCTATTTGAAGTTAATCAAGTGTGTGTTTGAAGCATTGGAGCTTCTGACTGTTGCATTGTTTATATATTTTCCTAATTTCTTGTCTTTACCAGAATGGAGAGAGAGCTTCCTCCATTCCAGCCCTTTGGTGGGTAGGTGATCAAGGCAATGAGGTGCGGTGGGGTTTTGAGGAGCTGGGATTTCTATCCAGAAAAGCAGCCAACGTACTCTCCGATGCATGTGGTCTGAAAAAGGGAGACAGAGTTATTGTGATGCTACCACGAATACCAGAATTGTGGTTGATAACAGTAGGCTGCATGAGAACAGGTTGGTATAAAGAATAATAGATGACTACATTTATTTGCATTTCAGTAAAGTTACAGATCCCAACTGAAATCCAGACCCCATTAAACTAGGTCCTAGTATTGTAACCGTGTTGGTCCCTGTTGACAAATAGAGCAAAGCAATGTGGGTAAGCATCCCACAGCACAATGTTGTGGGAAGGCAGAGCTGATCCCGGCTCATCTTGGGATTCCCTCTGAGTTTTTCCACAGCATTCTCAGCTGCTGGGAGCATCATAATGAGTAGCTCTGTGAGTGCTCCCCCGCTTCATTAGCATAAAAATGGCTGCCACTTTTTTTCCGCACGGAGCTTTGTTGGAAAAAAGCGCCAGTCTAGAAGCTGATCTTGCAGAAAATAAAGCCTTTTCCGAAAGATCCCTTATCCCTTATTTCATAGAGGGATAAGGGATCTTTTGGAAAAGGCTCTATTTTCCGCAAGATCAGCGTCTAGACTGATGCTTTTTTCCGACAAAGCTCCGGGTGGAAAAAAAGCGGCAGCCATTTTTATGCTAATGAAGCGGGAGAGATTTAAATCCCCGCTTCATTAGCAATTGTGATACGTCTAATTTACATCCCTTTTACAAAAAAGGGATGTAGTCTAGACATAGCCATGGAGGAGAAACCCACCATGGGCCAGGAGCTTATTTACAAAAGAGAGCAAAAAGCATTTTTAAATGCACAAACATCAGATCCCATTTCTCAAACCATAAAACAATAAAACCTAACGGATTTATCTAAACTTTACGCTACTTACAGAAGAGTGAAGAGTCTCTTCTTGGAGGGAGACATTCTGTCTGTCCCCCTCTGTAGATGGAAAGAAACTGCCTAGGATAAAGGAGAGGGAAAACCCAAAATTCCTTTGTCTCAGTTTGAAATTCCTACCTACATTCCTATTGGCTGAATCTACCTGACTTAAGTAAAGTTAACCCCTTAGTTCCCAGGCTGCTAGCTAACCCTCATGATCATGACAGCTGGTGTTTCACTGAACCCATGCATTCTTCTTACTTAGGCTCCCTCACCCTGTCCTACTGCACACACGTACAGTTAGGGAGACATGCAGCTGCAGAATAGTACCGGTACTGAAATTAGTGCTTCATAGAAAGGCTTTTTGCTAGGGAATTGCCCAGCACTCAGTGGTATCTGGAGTGTCTTGCAATGCATATTAATCTATAATGCGTAAGATCATGAAATCTACCCCCTCAGCATCAAAGAAGATATACACAGCTTCCCCCCAGTTATGAAATACACAAAGTAGATTTTAGAATTTAAAAAAACAAGTTTATTAACTACAGAAGTTAGATTTTAAGTGATTATACGGGATAGCACACAGATCAAAGCAGATTACTGAGCAAATAAAGCAAACACATATACTAAGCTTAATACATTAAAGAAATTGGCTTACAAAAATCTCACTCTAAATTTTATTTTAGGTTGCAAAGTTTCTGGTAGACAAACTGCTCTTGCTTGTATCTTAAAACTGAAGGTCTTTCTCATAGGACAGACGCCATTCCCAGCCCAGGCTCATTACTTTCCCTCATACACAACCCTTTGTTTCTTAGGGTATGTCTACACAGTAGCATTATTTTGCAGTAATTGATGTTATTCCAAAATAGCATAGTGTGCATCTACACTACAAGCCTTAATTTTGAAATAATGTGAATCTGGAGGACTTCTTTCTCTGATTCATGGTAGTCCTTCATTTCACAAGGACTAAGGGAAGTTGAAGGAAGAGTTCTTAGATTTTAAATGATTACAAGAAGTGATGCATAAATGTCAGGACTGGTTACAAAAGAAATAAAAATTATACACAACTAACAGTTTACTTAACAAGCTAAGTGAAGTTAAAGGCAAAAAGATTTTGCTTCACCGTGGCTACGTCTAGATTGCAAGCCTCTTTTAAAAGAGGCTTTTTTGAAAGATACTTTTGAAAAAGCCTCTTTCGAAAAAGAGTGTCTAGACTGCAAGCAGTACTTTCAAAAAAGCAAGCCGCTTTTTCGAAAGAGAGCACCCAGGCAGTCTGGATGCTCTCTTTCAAAAAATCCCTGTTTGCATTCAAGAACACTTTTTTTCGAAAGAGCACTTTCAAAAAAAGGCGTTCTTCCTCGTGAAATGAGGAGCACTGCTGTTGAAAGAAACGCCGCGTTCTTTCGATTTAATTTCGAAAGAACGTGGCTGTAGTCTAGACGCAGGTGAAGTTTTTTTGAAAAAAAAGGCTACTTTTTTTCGAAAAAACCCTGCAGTCTAGACACAGCCCAAATGTTTGTAGCAGTCTGTACTGGCTGATATGCTCCTGTTTAGCCAGGATCATCCCTCCCCTAGTTCAATGATGCTTTCTTTGTCTTTCAAGCTTTGTAGCTGCTATGAGTAGAGATGGAGAAGAGAGAGACAGTTTGTGTTTGGGTGTCTTTGTCTCTGAATAACTGGTTTCAGTCTGCTTTTCTGACTCTGGAACATGTTATAGCAATACAAAACAGAAGACTCTTACAACTTTATATTCCATGTCAACATACATATTTTATTAGGTAACTAATGTTGAGTAGATTATCACATTTCAAATGATACCTTACAAGACATACTTTGTACAGAATTTATTACAGTCTTGTAAAATTGCTGAATGTAACAGTATAGTTTGACAGAGTGAGGTAATATTTTTTATTAAACCATCTTCTGCTGGTGAGAGAGACAAGCTTTCAAATTTATTTATAGCTGAAGAAGAGCTCTGTGTAAACTCAAAAGCTTCTCTCTTTTGCCAACAAAAGTTGGTCCAGTACAAGATAATATCTCACCCACCTTGTCTCTCTACAGCAGCAGTGGGGAACCTGCATCCCAGGCCACCACTTCCCACAGCTCCCATTGGCTGGGAATGTTGAACCACGTCAGCTGGGAGCTGCAGGGTTCTGTGCCTGTGGACGCCCAGTAAATAAACCATCTTGCAGCTAACCCTGATGAAGCACATGTTGCCTGTAGGCCAGAAATTCCCCACCCCTATTCTAAAGGAAGGAGTATTATTTCCATTTCACAGGTACAGAGAAATTAAGTGACTTGTCCATGGTCACAATGGGAGTTTCTGGCAGAGCTGGGAATTGAACATAGATCAAAATTAATGACAAAATATTAATAGAAAGGAGTTTATTTTACAGAGGAGGAAGTCGAGGCACATAGTTTAAATGACTTGTGATCCTCATAGGGCCACAAGAGGGGACACTGTAGCTTTAGTATTGGCAGCAAAATAATATATTCTCTCCCAGAAAATACTTCTGCAAAGATTAAAAATGGAAGAACTCAGGGTGAAAGACTGGATTGGGGTTTTTGCTTCAGTGATGCTCTACTTCAGTCTGATGTAGCCTAACTCTACTCCTGGTCATAAGCTACCACTAGGAGTAAGTCTGAAGAGGCACTGGTGTGAGAATTGATTCTCAAAGGCTATGGTAGATAATGGCATCCCAAGGCATACCACAAAAGGGTAAGTACAAGGGGCCAGATGTCCAGCTAATGTAAATTAGCACAACTCTGTTGAGGCCAATGGACTTGCACTAGCTAGACTCTGGCTCAAGTATTTTAATATGTTCAGCTACTTTTAAACTTTTGTTTGTTGCACCTCTAGGAATTATCTATATTCCAGCAACAATTATGCTGACAGCTAATGACATTTTCTATAGACTTCAAGCTTCTAAGGCCAAATGCATCATTACCAATGATACACTGGCACCTGCAGTGGACTCAATTGTGTCCAAATGCGAGTTTCTAAAAACCAGGCTAATAGTATCCGAAGGAAGCCGGGATGGGTGGCTGGATTTCAAGAAACTATTCAAGTGAGTATGTCTTACCTCAGTGAGCTAATCATCCGGATGGACATTTGGGCATGTCCAGCTTTGTATTAAACCTTTTCTCATTTAAAAAACAGTTTCAGAACTCAGGTAATTCTTATCTTGCATGTGTTTTTGAGAGCCATTTCTGCCCTCATTTACCTGACAATTCTGCATTCTAAGACATAATACAAATTAAAAAATTAAGAAGTATGGAAAAGATTAATGATAACACAACAGGGTCATTCTGCTGAAGGAGTGTGCTGAACTCTAGTTCCAGATATACACAGACACAGCAGCACCACTGAGGTCAACAGAAATCTTTCCATTGATTTCAGTGAGCACTGGATCAGGCCCTTAGTGCTCATCGAATGTAAAGGGTGTTTTGTATGTGTTTCTGGAGTCAGAATTGATCTAATAAATCTTATTGGTCAGTGATAATTGAGAATGAGAGCATAGGCAGTTTAATTTGGGAAGAGAAAAGAATGCCTGCACTAGAGTGCAAACTAAATAGGAACTGAAGTTTCCTTTGTTGAAAACTTATCCACTCTTATGTCCTTTCATCTTTATTTTGAAGAGATGCACATGATGATCATGACACCATTAAGACAAAGAGTCAAGAACCAATGACTATCTACTTTACCAGTGGAACTACAGGTTACCCCAAAATGGTGGAACATTCTCACAGTAGTTTTGGTATTGGAATGACCTCAACTGGAAGGTATCTACTGAAAATACTTTGTTGCTCTAATAACCCATGGTCACAAAATGAATATATAAAAAGTCCTGAATATATGGTTATTCATACCAGGAATAGATTATTTGTAGAGATGATAAAGCCACAGAATTTCTATCCTGTGGGAAATTCTGATATTTTGACATTTCCTGTTGAATTGGATGAAAAGTCATAATATCCAAACATTTTGTGGGGCAAAGTTACAAAATAATTTGATTTGACAAATTCTCAGTGTTCCATATTTTCACATTTTCAATTAAAAAAAAAAGTTTCAAGATGGTCAAATCAAAATAATTCACCTTGGATGGCATTACGCCCTCCATCTGCTTTAAACACTAGAGTTCCACATGGGAATTGTAGTTTCAGGTCCCTTATATCCTCATTCTTCCCTTGATGGACATATTCTGTGAAGCAAGTGGGTCTGGCCCACGAAAGCTCATCATCTAATAAACCATCTTGTTAGTCTTCAAAGTGCTACATTGTCCTGCATTTTGCTTCAACTACCCCAGACTAATACGGCTACATTTCTATCAATATTCTGTGACACACCACAGTCCCTTCATGTGGCTGATATGCTACAGCATATCATGGGATTCCCAAATATTTTTTTCCTGATGGAAAATTCAGCCAAAATTAATTCTGCCAAAACGTATCCATACAGAATTTTTTATTTTGATTAAACTTTTTTCTGATAGGCAATGTTTCATTCAAAAAATTTTGACCAGCCCTACTTATTCACTATTTAATATGTCTAGTTACTTTTTAAACAGGAGGATCAGAAATATCTGTTCTCCTGTCAAGAAGCTGAAACAAAACCATGTGAATTAGGTGAGCAATCACACAAGTATAAAGAATAATTAATAAATTATATAAATAGTTGGGAAACATCTCACAGGAATGGTAGCATTCAACTACTCACAGTATAACTATTACTAAGGAATCCACTTATAGGAATTGGGATTAGTTTATGAACAAAAAAAGAACTATGTTCACAACAAATAATTCATCAGCTCTCCTTTTGTACATTTACTTTGTTTTTCGATTCAATGTTTTTCATTATGATATTTTTTGTCATTATTATCAGGCTTTGGTTGGATTTGAATCCCTCTGATGTCCTATGGGGCCTGTCTGACCCAGGCTGGGTAAAATTTGCCTATAGCTGCTTCTTTTCTACATGGATTCAGGGTGCATGTATCTTTACACGCCATATGCTGCAATTTGAGGCAACAACCGTCCTGGATGTAAGACTAAAAACATCATGATGTGGTTTCAGTCATAACTGATATGTGCAAAGCTGATGATAAAAAAAGAAGAGTATCAGAAATAACTTTTCATAAAAATCATGAGACTATGAGGGAGGCAATGTTCTCTAGTAGTAAGTGTTATCCCTGGTTAGTAGCCTCTTTTGAGACTGCTTCCCTCAAGTGCATCCCTTTCAAGTGACCTTGCAATCCAACTAGTCTCCACAGAGTCTAAGTTTACACTGCTAGTTTGCTGCACTGCAACTTTCTGGCTTAGGGGTGTAAAAAAAACACCCCTTCCTCAGAGGGCAGCAAGTGAGGCGGCCCGTCCATATAGGCAAACTAGGTGGTTGCTTAGGGTGCCAAGTTAAATGGGGTGCCAAATTCAAGGATCTGCCCTTGGGGTTTGGGGGTGTGGGCGCTGATTGCATGGTTCGCCTAGGGTGCCAGTTGCTGGCAGCTAGTCTCGGGCCCCCACTGGTCAGCACTGCAAAGTGCTGGTGTAAACAGACTCCCAGCACTGTTAGCTACTCCCCTTATGGAGGTGGTTTACATAGGTGGTTTCCTGCCATGGCCACACTTTCACTTTAAAGTGCTGCCATGGCTGTGCTTTTATTTTAGAAATATAGATAAATCCTGGGTCGCATCCCCTAACTGTCAGCCATGATGATAGCAAGCCCAATAGACTAGACACCTGCAAGCATTTCCCTTCAGGAGCCTGTGGGTGGTAATTGTATGAAGAAGCAGTTTTTTATATATAGCATAACTTATTTGTCTAAAAGTGCACAGAACTCAGAAAAAATATTTAAAATAACAGAGATCTATGCACATACTATCTTACCTACACTTGGCATTCCCATCAGATCTCTAGAGTGGACATTTATGTTGGTACCTCAAACATTCAGAGAACCAAGTAACAGCCTGCATGTGTGCACTATCTCACTCTCTCTCTTTGTTTGCCTGTCATCTCTCACTAAGGCTACCTGTACACTACGAGTTTTCTTGGCAAACAATATGCTAATGAGGGACTCATTTGCATGTCGTGATCTCATTTGCATATTTTCTGCTGATCCGTTTTTTCACTAGGGGTTTTTGCAAAAAAACAAGCAGTGTGGATGTTTTCTTTTTGCACAAAAATCCCTTTTTCCATAAAATTGGTAAACCTCCTTTTTGGGGGCATAAGGATCTTGCAGAAAAAGGGGGTTTTGCACAAAAAGAAAACGTCCCCACTGCTTGTTTTGGCGCAAAATCCCCAGCACAAAAACAGATTGGCAGAAAATATGCAAATGAGATCATGACTCATGCAAATGAATCCCTCATTAGCATATTGTTTGCCGAGAAAACTCGTAGTGTAGATGTAGCCTGACTGTCCTGGACAGACTCTCTCACTCAAACCAACCTCTTTTTTTTCCTTTGATTCTAGGCTTATCCTTGGAAATAATAAACCATTCTGGTGTGGGTGGAGTCAGGTATTGGGGTACTCACTAATTAACAGCATCTCTGTTGTATTTTCAAAGGCTCTGATGTGTGCCATTATTTTGACTTTTCTGCCTAGTCCTTCTAAAGAGCTCTTGATACAACTATTTGCCAGGAAAAGGGAATGAGCAACAAAGGAGGGATCACTTGATTACCTGTTCTGTTCATTTCCTCTGGGATACCTGATGTTGGTCACTGTCAAAAGACAGGATACTGGGCTAAATAGACCTTTGATCTTACCCAGTATGGCCATTTTTATGTCCTCAACCCTGTTTCAGGTTCTCATCATAAACAAACACCCAGAAGCATGCACCATATTCACAAAAAATAACACAGCTATTTCCCAGTTCTCTACTTAAGGGCAGTGAACATAGTTCTGCTCTCAGCTCTGTCACTGAGCTTCTAGGTGACCTTAGGAAAGTCACACCATCTCCCTGTCCCACTTTCCCCATCTGTAAAGTAACAATGACTCCTTACCCTCTTTTGTAAAGAGTATTGAGATCTCTGAGTAGGAAGTGCTAGAGAAGTGTTAAGTAGTACAGTTATTATTACTTTCTTGTCTCCTATGCCTATCACTGTGGAGTCTCATTTGTCTGCCACAGATGGAGGAAAATGCTAAAATCCAAAACAAAAGCAAGTTAACTTTCAAATAAGTTTCAAATACAGATAAAAAAAGAAAAGAACAAGAACTCTTCATAGCCATGCCCGACCAAGCCCAAAACATCATTCTAGGCCAGTGCCTTTTTTAGTATAATGTATTTATTTTATGATTTTTTTGTTTATATTGTGATGGTGCCTTGGGCCCAAATCATAGAGCAGTGTGTTTGGAACTGTACAAACAACCACAAGACAAACAACCCTGCTCCGAGACACTAACAGTTAAAAAATAACTTTTCTTTTCTTTCATTTGAAGTGTTTGTCCAGATTTCCTGTAACCTCTTTCTGTGGTACGCCAACAACTTATCGCATGATGGCGCAGCATGATCTTACCAGGTACCTCCAGATTACTTACTAACCATCCCAACTGAGCAATGTTCTGACGGAATCACAGCCCTAGATCTTTCCTTTGCCAGACTTTATTCTATCATAACCTTTCCAAAGGCTGAAATTTTAGTTCTATGCCAGCTGCAGTGAATGAAGCCCAAACCAAATCAAAGTCCCTCTAGTAATGAGCTTTAATCATCCTAATCATTCTTTTAAACAATGATTTATTAAGATACAAATTCAAGAGCCTGAAGCGTTGCCTAAGTGGAGGTGAGCCACTCAGCACTGAAGTGATGGAGAGATGGAAAAAAGAAACAGGGATGGATATCTATGAAGGATACGGCCAGAGTGAAACAGTACGTTTTCATTCACTCACACACCTAATAAGCCTATTTCTACCTCAAATTAATGACATAATTTATCAAATCCTTATAGTAGGTTTTTTACTTTACTTGGGAAAACAGGCCCCAAATTTTCAAATATAGGCAACTAGCATCAGTCCTTATATAGACCTTGAATAAAAGTAATCTGGTTTTCAAAGGTGCTGAGCAGTATTTCCTCTAATTTTTTCCATCCATGTGCAGAATAAATTTTGTTACGTGCATCGAAGCGTGTGCAGATGTACACCACCAGTAGAAACACATGCTGCTGTTGTGGGTACTCTGTTAATCAGCTGGTGGCATTTGAATCTCTCCTGGGTGGCCACCCAAGTGCTCAGCTTACAGGGAACACAGGTGCTGAGCACCCACAGCACCAGTGACTTCATCTAGAGTTTTGGATCTCAGCATTTCTGAAATTCAGACTACGTTTATTAAGGAGGCTAAACATAGATTTAGATGTCTCAGTTTAAACATTTTGGCCTAGGAATTTAATTAGGTGGTATGAGTTCCTTCAGCCAAGTTTTTCAGCAGCAGATATTAATGGGGCCATAAGATATGCAATTAATTCATTAAATATGTTCCAAAAATACAACAAGGCTGCATCTTACCACCGAGTCAAGGTCTGGGAGACAATGTTTTGTGTGTGACATCCACTCAGGAGGGTTTCATATATAAACAAATGCTGATCCTGACAAGGTGAGGCTTCTTCCCCTTACCCACTCCAGGTCCTCTCAGAGGTCCAGAGAGGCCTGGGCCACTTCCAGTTTTTGACACTGATCCAGCAGCGGACACTAGCAGTGGTATGTTTATATCATCAGCTGATCTGAGAGGACACATTCATCACGGTCTAATCTCGTGCCATCAGAATGAATATATTTTTATTAATATTTATATCAGTTAACAAAAAATAAGTCTTTTACCAAATCCACATCTCTTAATTTGCTTACATTTACAGCACTAAGCTGAGAGAGTATGTCACATTTTAGTTCAATAGGGATGTGCATAAAAACAAGTTGTGAAACTTATCAAATGCCAAAAAATTAACAAATGTCTAAATTTGAGGTCCCCTTCGAGCTTGAGGCCCAGGGCCTCCTGCCCCCCTTATGATTGGACCTGCTCCACTCAACAGGTAGAGATGCAGTGACCCAGACCTATGGCCTTGGAGTATGAGGAAGCAGTATAGTGGCACATAGCCTCTGCACTGATGGTCATAGCTTCAAGTATGTATTCCGAGATTCGTGAGTTTCCAGGAATGAGCTCCAGTGAGTTCCCTGTGGTAAACAATCTGATATTCTTAATGGAAGAACCACCTGGAAGTTCCATGGGCCTAATTCTGACCTCACACCATTTTTTATAGTGCTTCATCTCTATTGATATCAATGGAGTCACTTCAGCTCTATGCAGGTTTAAGCAAGAGAACATCTAAGCCCCATCTGTTGAATTGTAGAGCATCATCAACCTCCTTGAAGGAAACATGTGTTCAAAGAAAGATTTGGACTTAAGGAATAAAGTCTCCAGTTTTACATGCTCACAATCATTATAATGTAGCCAACAGCAAATATCACCTACTGAACCAAGTTCTTCTCTTGCACTGATACTTCTCTCACACAGAAATACTCCTTTGTAATTAATGGAGTTAAACTGGTATAAAACAAATGCAAGTAAGAGAATGTTGAGGCCCAAAGGATTTAATCTGTAATTTTTCACTAGTATGGTTGAGAGCAGACTTTATCCCACTGAGCCAGATCTTCAGTATGTGTAAGTCAGGGTAACTCCGTTGACTTATTCGGAGAAGTGTTGATTTACACCAACCAAAGATCAGGCCTATTGAGTTTAAAATCACAATGGAGTCACTTTTCAAATGAACATTGCTACAGAAATTTTACTAGTAAAATAGATCATACAAAAAGTTTTCAGTTATAGCTATTCATATCTAAATAAAACATCAAGCGCTGTATTTTGTGGCACAAATACAATTTTATTTTACAGGTTTTGATATGTTCACTTCACAAAGGGATGAAAATTAAACCTGGTTCTATGGGAAAGGCAACCCCACCTTACGATGTTCAGGTATTTTGATACTTCTGGTCACTATCAATCTGAAGTAAGATAAATGGCATGTCTATACTTACCAGGGAACTGGTACTGCAGCACTCAATCCCCTGGGGGTTGATTGAATGGGTCTAGCGAAGACCTGCTAAATCAATTACCAATCACTCTCTCTTGTTGATTCTGGTACTCCACTAGAACAAGAAATGTTAGGGAAGTTCACAGGAAGGTTTCTTCCATTGACACCCCTACCCCTGCAGTGAAAACCCTGTGGCAATTTGACCTATGGTGTATTAACTCCAGCTATACTATTCAACATTGCCCCTTAGGATACACCTGCCCAAAATTGCCATTCAACACAAGATTCTCTCTCAACATTTAATTCAGTACATTTCTCTGTTTAACAAAAAGGCATTGAATCATTGAGTAGGGTTTTTCTGTCATTCTAGGTAATAGATGAAAATGCTAATGTTCTGCCTCCAGGGAAAGAAGGAGATATTGCCATCAGAATCAAACCAACAAGGCCATTTTGCCTTTTCTCTCACTATGTGGTAAGGGAACTATGAAATTAATCAGCTTTTGATGCCACATCTTAAATATACTGATAACTTTTAAAGTATCTAGCTGTGGGTGTCTATAGCCTTCCAAATATACTAGCTCGTGTCTCATAAACAGGACTTCCACTCAAGCAACAAGTGGCAGAAAGTGTACTGGTTGGGGAAGGTGAAACAGAAAGCATCTAGAATATTCTCTCCACTGGGGAACTAAGGATCCGACTCTACAGCAATCGTACATTGTGATTGTAGCCCCAACAAATGTACCTGAGCTAGCTTTCATAGAGCTTCTCTGGTCCCAGAGCAGTGAAGACAGGGCAGCATGATTTTCTGTGCAGTTTGTACAAACCTGACTTGAACCCTGGGTAATTACTTGAGGGTAGCCAGTGCTGCATTCAGTGCTGACACATCTTCACTCTTTCAGGACCTGAGAATCAGATTAAAGCTATTTTTGGAATGTTGGTTCGAGTTCTGTGGTCACACTCAGTGACTGCATCCTCACCATACCCCAAGAAACCTGTGACTGTGGCCTGGGATGTATTGATCCAACTCAGCCTCAGCTGATAGGGCTTCTGTGGAACACCTGGTGGATTTTTAATATTTCCACCTGCCATGAGATATCCTAGCAGAGGTCACACAGCAGGACGGCTGCCTGCTCTTCCTCCATTGCATGGCCTTGGAGGTGGGGGGAGACAGGCTGGCCCTGGAAAGTGTCAGCAAAAGTGAGTGTGGCCCACAATTCAATATTTTTAATGGATCATTGTAAGGAGATTGATTTCATGAAGTTCACGGTTCCTACCTTCTTTGTCTCCTCTTGCACCCCAATCTTCCAACTTGATTTTCTAATCATGCTATTAAAGAAGGTGGGTTTAAGGGCTAACTTTTCAAAGAAGCAAACAGTGGGAATGTCGACAAAAATATACCTGCAAAAGCTGGCTAAAAGAGAAGATACATACCAGTAAAAATACATACCAGATGTGTTTAACAGACTTTCTTGCAGGTGTGACTTCCACCTTCTGACTAGCCTCATGTAGCCTGGCCCAATAAACTAGGCTTGAAATGGAAACTGACTATGAACACATGCCTGGAAAAGCCTGTGTGCACCCAGCTGGAGCCAAAAGAAATTTGCAAAATGCTACTACTGGCATATGGCAAAGGCAAATCACTTCTGGTTCACAGTCAGTTTGGACAGTATTAAGTCTAAGTGCCAGTACTCCAGCAGCTCAAGTGCAATCATTTGCACAGCTCTAATATGAAATCACAATCTTCGAAATACAGAATATATTAATCAGAGATCAGATCATGCCTGACTTGTATAGGCTACAGCAAGACTGAAAAGTTTCAAATAGCAATTATGAAAGGTTTTGGTTTAAAAAAAATCATCTTGAATAAAGATAAATGAGCTTTCATCAAACCTTTCCAGAGGTGGAGAAATTATGATCGTCTTCTGTTAAGTAACAGTTTATGGTTCAACATCACTGAGGTCCTGATCTATCTCTGTTGAAGTCCATTGGGATTTTTTCCATTGACTTTAGTTGCAGTTGGATTGGGTCCTAAAGGTTCATTACCATTTGTGAGATGTTCTTTTGTTGTCAGGATGATCCAGAGAAAACTGCTGCCTCAGAACGCGGAGATTTTTATCTCACAGGAGACAGGGGCATTGTGGATGAAGATAGATACTTCTGGTTTATTGGAAGAGCTGACGATATCATTTTGTCTTCTGGGTAAATTTTGTTGTTATGGGGTTTCCATTCTAAGTTGACATACAGTGATACAGTTTGCAAATACCACACTCTTCTTTCCTCTTCTAGTTATCGCATTGGACCATATGAAGTAGAATATGCCTTAATGGAGCACCCTGCAGTAGCAGAAGCAGCTGTTGTCAGCAGCCCAGATCCCATCAGAGGAGAGGTAATGAGGTTGATATTAGTGGTTATGCAAAAACGTACTGTACATACTTGTTTAGAAACAAACTGTAGCTCTCAAGAAAATCTAGGAACAGTAAAGCCAGATTTTCAAATGTATTTAACCTCTTAAAAATGCAGAGATGTCAAGTAGGATTTTCGAAATGCCTAAGCAAGTTTGGTGCCTGACTCCCATTGATTTCAAAGGGAATTAGGTGCCTATATAGGTTAGGAGCTTTGAAAATTTGACCCTGTGTACTCGGGCAAACTGACGAGTGTTATTTTGTTTTGATGTTAAAAAATAAATGTATTAATTCTGCTCTCACATACAACTAAGCAATCACATTTTCTTTAGTGAACCCCAGTGATTCCACTGGTACAACTCAGAGCAGACCTACTGACTCACTAATGGGACATTTTGCAAAACAGGCCCTCAGTTGAAAACTTTGCTTGATGTTTATGCATAAGAACATACTTATGTACATATAGATCTCCATCCTCAGGCGTACTGCAGATAAACTAGCCTGCAGCATAACTAAAACTAGTCTCAGGACTGCTCTAAGTGCTACTAACTTGAAACAGTGCCCTAGACATAGCTATTGTGCTAGGTAGGAACCACAGAAAAGCAGTGTACTCAAGCCACACCCCTCCTACCTCCAACTCCTGTGCTTGGTGTTAAGTGGATAAGGTAACGGGAAGGCATAGTTGATTGTATACTATTTGAAGATTCTCACACATTGGGTGAATCCTCAGATGCCTGCCTGGGGCAGTTCTAAGGCCCTGAATGGCACAAAGAGGCTTGCTGTCTGCCAGCATTTCTAGTCCATAATCTTACACTCCCTCTCTCCTGAGAGCAAGCTTCATGTTGCAAATTATATTTTTCAGTTTGATCATTGCAAATGTGATTGAATATTTGGTGTTGCTTGTATCTCACTGTGTCTTGCAGTTAGTGAAAGCCTTTGTTATTCTGTCTCCTGATTTTGCATCACATGATCCAAAAGAATTAACTAAGGAGCTTCAAAATCATGTCAAAAAAATTACTGCACCATACAAGTATCCCAGAAAGGCAAGTACCTCCTGTGCTGAATGTAAGGGTAACTAGCAACAATGCACCCCAAAATTAAAACTGATCTGATCAAAATTAGAGATCAGATTAGAAACATAAACAGATTTTGCTTTTTAGTAAATACATGTTTTCCTCTGTTTTTCTTATGCTATCTCCCTACGTTTAATCAGGTCTTCAAAGTAACTTTGAAACATAGGACCAGATCTTTGTAGCTCTGTTGAAATCTATGAAATTATGGCGATCTAGCCTATTATGGAGGTGGAGTTCTGGCATATTACGTGTTTTTATTTTGAATAGTAGAGACAAATATTTCTCAGATTTCAGCAAAACTATTCATGGGAGAATAAATTAGCTGCATTCATCACTTAATTACATTTTATATATGATCCTGAAGTACTACGGGACAGAAAAATTTGTACCAGCAGTTCCCTTTGTAAGATCAGGGCTGTAATGGAAAACCTCTCATATATTCTAGTAGTATGCAAAAAAGAAATCTAGTTCATTCTTTTATGAATGCTGGTGGCCCTTCTCCATGGTTTATCTTCAAAGAATCCCTAATCTTTTCAATAAAAGATCTGTTCCAAAAAGCAAGATAGCACTAAATCAGAATTAATTTGCTATTTTTTCATTATTATTTTTATTTTTTATAAATTAGGTGGAATTTGTTCAACAACTACCGAAGACAATCTCTGGAAAAGTCCAAAGGAAGAAATTAAGACAGAAAGAGTGGGAGAGCACTTAGCTTTGTTGTGGAGTTAAGAACACAACTTTCATTTATGTTATAATCATCAGTTGTCTCTTCAGGCTATGACCTCTTCTCTTTTGACATCGTAAGGAAGTAGTATAAGGAGCTAGATAGTATTTGTAATGAGGAATAGACATTGTCACTGTTTGCTATAACTTGCAACGTTCTGAGGCCTTAGGATGGTTTTGAAACTCAATGAATCTTCTTCTCCTACCATTTACACTGGTGTAAATCAAGAGAAACATCATTGAAGGCAACACTGTGAGAGGAGAATCAGATCCTAAACACTTTCTGTTTGATTATTTTTCATCTATGCCTTATCATTCCATAGTAATAGAGATGTAGTTGTGTTAGTCTAGTCTAGCTGAAACAAAAAACAGGACTATGTAGCACTTTAAAGACTAACAAGATGGTTTATTAGGTGATGAACTTTCGTGGGCCAGACCCACTTCCTCAAAAGCTCATCACCTAATAAATCATCTTGTTAGTCTTTAAAGTGCTACATAGTCCTGGTTTTTTGTTTTATTGTTCCATACTGAATGTTATACTGCTAGCACATATGTGTCAAATTTTGGTTTGTGCAAATATTGCGTAATTATTTTTAATGGTCAAATTAGCAGTATAGAATACTGGGTGACTTTTTCAGGGGGTAAATATTGCTAAATTGTTTTCTACCAGCCACCATCATTTGTACTTGGTTTTTGTTTTTGTTTTAATAAAAGATGTCCTGGGTTATGAAATTATACTAGGTCACAAAATTGTTGCTGTACAAACAGATTTTCCTCTCTAGTATTCAAGCAATGATCTACATCAGAGTCTTCTCTGAACATAATTAGGAATCTGGGCCCAGTGCTTGAAGCCATTATTACTATTCTATTGAGTTCCACCGAAGTAAGCACTGCTATTGTTTGCAGCATCAGGTCTTCCGGCTTCCCTGACATTGTACAAATATTTCCCTTTGAGGAAAGAGTTATTTGTGCTCTGCAGGAGGGATACTGACTCCAGGATTGCACAGAACTGTATATTAGGAATAAATGCACGTGCAGAAGACACTGTGATTTGCTTTTTATTCCTCTTTTTTAAAAAACATGAAAGGCAACTAGGCTTTGTGGATAAAGCTCATGACATTTAAAGGTAACAGTAGTAAACCAGCATGTAGGAGAAAAGTGTTATTTTCTCTCAGAATCTCTGAAGCTGTTGTGAATTCACTACAATGTGGCACTTATAAGCACATCTGTTGTAGTGCTACAGACCTGGGGAAATAGCAAACATTTTATGTAAAGCTGTTGATTACCTTTCAATAGAATTAATTCAGTTACTAGTTGGCAAACAAACACAGGTCCCAGTGGAGTCTGTGCCAAGAGGTTTTCTGCAGGTGGGTCTAACCACTTACACAGCTCCTCAAGCTTTTGAATGTATATTGTTTTGCTTTACAATTCCTATATACTTAATTACCACCTAATGGAATACAAAGGACTATTCTTCCCTCACTATACCAGTGTTAAACTTAAAAAAACAACAAATAGTCTTTAAAGTGCTACCAGACTAACAAAACATGTATGGCAGTGGTCCCCAATGCGATGCCCGCGGGCGCCATTGCTCCTGCTAGGGCATTTATGTGCACCCGCCGAATCATCTGGGCTGGCCCCGCCCACGGTGCGTGCGCATGCACGGTACCAGCCCTGGCACAAGGCACGTAGGCTGCCCCTGCCCCGGGCACGTGGCACATGCGTGGTGCCAGCCCTGGGCACAGGGCGCATGGGTGGTCTCTGCCCTGGGTGCGCAGCACATGTGCAGTGCCGGACCTGGGCACATGGCATGTGGGAGGCCCCACCCCCTCTGGCATGCAGCGAATGCATGGCCCCGCCCCCGGACGCGCAGCACATGAGCGGCCCCACCCCCGGGCACCCGGCAGCCCTGAAAGGTTGGGGACCACTGATGTATGTTAACATGAGATTATACATAGACAAAGAACCATTGTTTGGTAGGTTGATAATGATCCAGCCATCCAGTATCTTTATTCAGTCCATAGGTGTGAGAATGGAATTTGTGAATGAGTTGTAGTTCCAGTCCTTCCCTGTGTATTTGGCTTGTGGAATTGGTTTGTAACAAAACAGCTACTTGACGATCTGTTAATGTATGCCCAGGGAGAACACGTTAATCTGACCCGTCATCTGAAGAAGTGGGTTGTGCCAACAAAATCTCATGATACTATCTACATGTTTTTTAGACTTTAAAGTGCTACAAGACTATTTGTTGTTTTTTAAGTTTTACCCAGATAAAGTATGAGCTGTCTGGCCTGCCACTTATACAAAGACACTGTATTTTAAGCAAGCAACACAAATGACAGATTTGGAAGCTTCAGCTGCATGGGGCTGTAACATACACTCAGTAGCAGCTTTGCAAAATCCTACTTGTCAAGGTGAATAACAATGTTTCAATGAGCAAATTACAAAACTGTTTCTTTATAACAATCATGTCAATAGGGCCTGTGCATATGCTAGGCTATGAAGATGGCCATTTTACAAAGCTGATGTTTTAACTATACATTCTTTGGAACAGTGACTGTCTCTTCCAATCCATTTTCATAGAACATAGCACATTTTGCACCATTGTACTAGTCAGTGAACAAGCTTTAATAATATCTCCAAAAAGTAACAGCTGGGGTGCGTGTCTCAAAATGTACTTGCCCAATAAAGTGAGGTTCGGTACAGGTCAATGGGTCCACATGTAACTCTCTGAAAACTATTACAAATCTAACCTATACCACTCTGGGGATGGAGGCAGGGCAAAGACATAGCTACCTACATCCATACTCACTTCAGTCATGCCAAGCTAGTTTTGATTCCTGATTTCTACACTATTACATTTTTACATTTTAGATAGTTTACACAGCTCAGAATGCACTTAAAGTAAGCACTAGGAAGACCAGCTGCAACACAGAGTGTGATCTGAAGCAAGTAGGGGGCAGAAAGCAAGAAGATATGTTTACCCTTTTATGCAGGCGTACAATTCCAGGGCAAGTTTCTTTGTCATAAATCCCTACTTTATTGTATTGAGCTATCACCATGAGATAAGCTCCATCTAGATCTGGGCTACTCAACTTTGGAAGCCTCAGGGGCCACAATGATACTATCAGCATATGCCAAGGGCCGCAATTTAAGTGTGATTGCATATACATGCAAATATATATTCATTATCAGTGGGAAATAGGTCAATGGAGGGATTATAGGAATTACTAGAGAACTTTTTGGGTGTCTGGCTGATGAGTCTTGCCCACATGCTCAGGGTTTAGCTGATCGCCATATTTGGGGTCGGGAAGGAATTTTCCTCCAGGGTAGATTGGCAGAGGCCCTGGAGGTTTTTCGCCTTCCTCTGTAGCATGGGGTACAGATCACAGCTAGAGGATTCTCTGCATCTTGGGGTCTTCAAAATATTTGAAGGCTTCAATATCTGAGATATAGGTGAGAGGATTATTCTGGGAGGGGTGGGTGAGATTCTGTGGCCTGCACTGTGCAGGGGGTCAGACTATATGATCATAATGTTCCCTTCTGACCTTAAAGTCTATGAGTCTATATATGCAAATAGCTTGTTTCACACTGACGGGCATGAATACAAAGATTAAGGCAAGACTACACAACACACAGGCCCCATTTAAGTCAGTTCTGCTGATATTAATAAAATGCAATATTTACCTGATTTCCACCCATATGACAGCACTTTTAATGAGCAATTACAGTCCAGGAATTTAACTACTAAAATTCATATAAACAAAAGACCATTATATTGACTACTTTTTTGTTTTGTTGCCATTTTTAATGCTGCTTATTTTTAAAAAATTGTATACCAGTGTTTTGGGAGTTTAGCTTGAACCTTCAGGTTGTGCATTTGTTGGAGTGATTTTACTGTAAAAAGAAAAGTTTCCAACCTGCGGCAGTTGGGGAGCTGGGCGAGTCAGGCTGGACACGAGAGGCAAAAAAGATGCCCGGGAACCCCGTCCTGGATTCCCAGCAGGGCTGATGTCCCCACATGGGAGTGTGTTGCTCTGTGCGAGACGGAGGCAGAGCTGCCCAACTGTGGTGCCAGACCCAAATATGGCCAGTGTGAGCCAGCCAGCACCTCTCAGGCTCTGCTCAAAAGGCTAAGCAGCCAGCACTTCCCCCAATGCCCCGGCACTCCCAGTACCTCCTCAGTGGGATCTAGAAACACCGACACCATGTACCCATCTGTTCCAGCCAGCCTGTTCACTTGCATGTTTCAGTGCTCACCCCTCCTGGGAGATGCCTCGCCATTGTGGAGCATGTTCCCAGTGGAGGCCATATTCAAAGGATCCCATCCGCAGGCCGCATGTTGAGCCCAGCGTAAACCCAAACCACACCATGGGCCACAAACAGGCTGCAGGTGGCCCGTGGGCCGCGTGTTGAGTAGCCCTGATCTAGATCTCAGAGCACCCTCTCCTAATCCAGGCAGAAATAGGGTCTTTAAATTTAAAGAGCTAATGATCATATTTTGCCAGGCTTTAAGTGACTCATAAGATCATCATTGAATATGTTTTAATTTGTTTATGTCTATGCCCAAAGGCCTCTAATCATTTTAACAAAAGTGCTAAAACATAATTCACTTAACCGGGCATCCTGCCCAACTAATGTCAAGAACAGAAGCAGAACCAATAAAAAACACCAGTGAGCCAACTAATGCCATAATTCAACTTTCCCTTACGCCAGTTTAACACCAATGTAATCCCAGTGACTGCAGAAGTGACTGTGATTTGTACCAGTTTAAGAATTCCAATTATTTGTGCTTCATATTCACAAACTCCCACAGAATTATATTATAATGAGGTTCCCAGGCTCACAAGATTGGTCATTGAAATGCTTTTGGTATCTTAAAAATGTTCCTTGGTTGTCTTGACAGGGGGCATATTAAATTGTTGTTCTATTATAAAGTAAAATGACCAGACAAATAGAAATCAACAGTACACTGGCACCCATGATAGCATACTGTGTTAGAAAAGACGGACATTAATTTGGCAATCCATTTACATAAGTCTCAGAATCTGAATGCAGTCCCTTGCAAGCTAAACTGAACATAGGCTCCATCTCAGCAAAAGCGTGTTCTTGAATTAAACATCTGCATAAGCTGTATGTTGAGATGTGGGCTGCTGTCTTACAACAAAAAGAAGTTAGAATATTAAATAAAGGAGAAGAGCATGATCTAATACACAAACAATGGGCCAGGATCTGATCTCACTTCCACCAGTTTAAATCTCATGCTGCTAAGTCATTAGCTACCTACAGAAATCCCACACATCATTTGACTCATCCAGCACCTCATTCTGGGGTTCTGTATGACTATAGTACAGTGTTTCTCAAAGTGGTGCATGAAACCTCTTTGAGAAACCTGTTAACTGGCCACTCTAGTGTGTTTACTTACCGGCGGGCCACAGAGCCTCACAGCTCCTATTGGTTCTGTTTCCCATTTGCAGCCAAGGGGAGCTTCAGGAAGCAGCAGACCAGCCCCCACCACTTCCCGCAGCACCCCTTGGCTGCAAATGGTAAAATGGAGCCAATAGGAGCTGCAAGACTCTGGCCATGGCGCTTGTAAGAATACACACCTGAGTGAGCAGTTAACAGGTTTTGAGAAACACTGATATGGGCCAATGGTCTCAAATTTCTCTTCTGTGTCCATTCACCACCAGGATCATTACATAAGCATGCCTTTCTGACTTACTATACTAAGTGGGTTTACGGATGCATCTGTGTTAAATTGCTCATTCGTGCTTGGGTGATCTAATCATTTTGTTTCTTGTATTGTTTCAATTGCCTCTCACCTTCATGTCACCGTCTTCCAGATCACATATATCTTCTGGGATCACATCACTGTCATTAGTGCACATAAGATGTCAACAGCCATGACTCTCTATCTTGAGGTCTTATTAACTCCTTCAGAGGGAGTCAGTTTGGGATCCCTTCAGAGCTAGGAAGTCTAAGCTGTTTACATTTTCTCCTCCAAATAAAACAGGTGAGATTTTGCCCTGTTATTCCTGAAACACATTTAATTACATTTAGCATGCTGTTTTTCATATGGCATTTGCTCTGAGAAGCTGATAACAAATTCCTTCAACTCTGCTCTTCTGGTACTGGTGGATGGAATTCTAGATGAAGGCATAGTGGATTATCTAGTCTCCTAAAGTAGAGAACCAGAAACGAGGTTGTTCAGATAGCATGCTCTTTCCATTTGCTCTACCTTTAATCAGAGAATAATTGGAGAGATGAAAACTGCCTTCCCAGCACAGAATAAGCCCTCCATTGAACACAATACTCAGTACTGACAAGGGACTACAACTGCTTAAAAAGACAGAGTGAGAAGTGATAGCTGGAAAGAGGGTGTTATTGATAATAATCATGCTAGGTACATGTGGATGAGTTAAAAGAAGTCTTACCTGATAATACCATATTACCTGATAATACAATATTATCTGCAGGTAAGAGCAACTTGTTTTCTGATACGTCTAGACTGGCATGATTTTCCAGAAATGCTTTTAACGGAAAAGATGTCCGTTAAAAGCATTTTTTGAAAAGAGCGTCTAGATTGGTAAGGGCGCTTTTCCGCAAAAGCACTTTTTGCAGAAAAGCGGCCGTGGCCAATCTAGACGCGCTTTTCTGCCAAAAAAGCCCCGATCACCATTTTCACGATCGGGGTTTTTTGCACAAAACAAATCTGAGCTGTCTACACTGGCCCTTTTGTGCAAAACTTTTGCGCAAAAGGGACTTTTGCCCAAACGGGAGCAGAATAGTATTTCTGCAAAAAGCACTGATTTCTTACAGTAGGAAGTCAGTGCTTTTGCGGAAATTCAAGTGGCCAGTGTAGACAGCTGGCAAGTTTTTCCGGAAAAGCAGCTGATTTTTCAGAAAAACTTGCCAGTCTAGACACAGCCCTAGAGAAATGAGCTCATTCAGGATAATTGTTGGACCAGTTAAGCTTCTCTGAAGTGAAAGAGCACTTCTTGCCTTCTGGTAACATACAAAAAATACCCTATAGGAGCCATCTCTATAGTCCCCCTTTCTTATGGTGACTTGGCACAATAATGAAAGATTTGAGGATACTGGAGAGAAATTGTAGTTTTATCTTTGATGAACAACTGAACACTGAAGTGGCTTCTCTACAGATTAATCTATTCTAGATGTGATGCTCAGATTAAAATTAAAAAATCAATAGTTAATGAGAATTTATGGTGTGGTCTGGAAGTGAGTTTTGCTCTCTGGCTTGTGCAGAACTGAGATAATAAGCAATTTGTTCAGATGAGTACATGACAATAAAAATAATCTCTCCTCCTTTAACAGTTATGGCTGAATGGATCATGTCCAACATGCGCTCATCTGTAATCACTGCTCTAATTCAATTCATGTTTTGCAAACTGCTTTGGGGAGAACTTGGTTATGAAAGATGACTTAGGAAATCAAATTCACCTGGGTATATTTAGTGCTATGTGCAGGTGTTGCAAAAGCACTAATTCAGTAAACAAAGAATAAGACATGGAAAAACACCCAAGAGTTAGTCATGATATCGTGTCATTGGATTAATAAAATAAGGCAGGCATTGGTGGGTCACGGTCTTTTCTTCATGCCACGCAGAAACAGTGCAAGCGGCAAACATGGTCTTTCAAATGCATTTCCAGTTGTAACATAATTCAGCTTCATAAATGATGCCAGTAAGACTGATCATAATGAGATTAATTTAACTTATATTTATTGTTTCTATTGTTGCAGTGCTCAAAGGCCCCAAACAGTATAAGAGTTCCACTGTACAAAACAGTGTACCAGCCCATAGGAAAACTGAAGAGTTTGTCAAGAGACAATAAAGTAAATGTAACAAACAATAGGAAGAGTTGGGGTCTAGGAGGTGTGGGAACAGTAACACAACTATAGAGTTTCTTAGGCTAGGCCAGCCCTGCTCTACGCCTAAACTTAGGTTGACTAGGTACATTGCCCACGGCTGTGAATAATTTTGCACCTTGTGACCTAACCTGCTACCATCTATATTTCCCCCAGGCAGTGTTCCCTTTAAGCTGAGTGTTTGTGCAGCCACCCAGGAGAGATTCAGATGCTGCCCAGCTGATTAGCAGAGCGCTCACACCCAGCAGCATATGTTTCTATTTGTGGTGCACATCCACACCTGCCTTGGTGAGCATAGCAAAATTTATCCCACACATAACTGGAAAAAAATTAGAAGGAACATTGCTCTCAGACTAATTATTCCAGCCAGGGGTGAGAGTCATTTGTGCAGGAAAGATGCACTGGGCTTATTGCTGGCTCAAGGAGTATAAACACTGAAAGCTATGGCCAGGAATGGGCCGACCTACACGTTAGTGGAGCCCTATAAGAAGTAACACCTGTAGAGACCCACCTAGCCACTGAATGATGAATGAAAAGCTGCCGAGCTACTAAGTGTTACCAATGTTTGATGAAATGGTAGGGTAGCAGTGCCGGGGTGTAACGAGAAAAGAGTAAGGGTATGTCTACATTCGCAGCCTAATTTGAACTAGGGCCGCAAATGTAGGCATTTGGAATTGCAAATCAAGCCCGGGATTTAAATATCCCATGCTTGATTTGCATCTTACCAGCCAGGTGCGCTTTTTTTTTTTTTTTTTTTTTTTTTGAAATTTACAAGTCCGAAGTAACTGCCCGCGTTTACACACAGCAGTGAAACGGGCATTCGAAATAAAGCCCTATTTCGAATTACCTGTTAAACCTCATTGCATCAGATCCTCTCCAGTCAGGGAAAAGGGTTTGCACATGCCTAGCATACAGCCTGTTGGCTTGTTTTGCAAAGAGCCTTCATTGTAATAAGGGGACGTAGGGATGTTTGCTCATTGCCTTGTGTCACTGTGGTAGACGCTAGACAGGCTTCCCCTTGGTCTCTGCTAGAGCCAAGGGAGAACCAGCCGTGGCTTTTCATACTGTTGGATCTATGGGGAAGCTATTCTCTTCTCCTCCTGTCCAGGCTGGTGCACAGAGGAACAGGCAACATCTTTGGGTCTCCTCCTCTGTCTTCTAGTGCTCTGGTTGAGCAGAGGGAGCTGGCAATGGCTATCAAGGCTGGGGCTGTTCAAGCCCAGACCCCTATAATTGTAGATAACAGTCAGCACAGAACAGCAATGGGGGGGGAGCACTGTCTGGTCACAAGTGTCCTTCCCTGGAGTGGTGGTAACATTGAAGATTAATAACCCTGGATGAGCCAGCACAGTTTTTGCTATTTCTTTCCTTTCTTGTGTGGTTAACTTTAGACAACAACAAAAATGGAATGCAGAAATTGCCAGACTAGTTCAGACCCCTTGTCCATGTCCCAGTGCCATCTCTCTGACAGTGACTAGCAGTGGCCAGTGCTAGCTGCTTCAGGGACAGATACAAGACACCCTAATGTAGGCAGGGATAAGATAACATGTCCCCAGGAAAGTTCCTTATGCCCTGGAGCAGGAGGGTTTTGATCCTTCCTAACATCCTGTTAACTGGTTTTATCATTAATGATTGCAACTCTGGATACTATTTATAGATTTCAAGGCTAGCAGGCACCATTTTGATCAAGTCTGACCTTCTGTATAATGCAGGCAATAGGACTTCCTTGAATCAATCCCTGTTTGAACTAGAATAGATCTTTTAGGTAAAAAATATACAAATTTGATTTTAAAGTTACCATGGATGGAGAATCAACCATGAACCTTGATAGGTTGTACCAATGATTAATTACCCTCCCTATTAAAAAATCTGTGCCTTATTTGCAGCGTGAATTCATCTAGTTTCAGTTTCCAGCCATTGACTGTTATTAGACTTTTCTCTGCTAGATGGACATTCCATTCACTACATTTTCATTCCCCAGGTCCCCATGGGGGGCTGGTATCCTAGGCAGGGGAAGGCAACCACCAGCCTGGCCCTGCCCACACTCCACCCTCAGAACACCAAGGCTACATCTACACTGCAGGCGTTTTGCGCAAGAACAGGTTTTCGGAAGAGTCCTTGTGCAAAAAAATCTTCCACAAAGGTGCATCCACACGGCCATGTGCTTTTGCGCAAGAGCATCCATGGCAGTGTGGACGCTCTCTTGCGCAAGAAAGCTCTGATGCCATTTTAACCTTAGGGGCTTCTTGAGCAAGAAATTCATTTTGGTTGTCTATACTGCCCTCTTGTGGAAGAACTCTTGTGCAAGAGGACTTATTCCTCATGTAGAATAGTGATAGAGATGTAGCCGTGTTAGTCTGGTGTAGCTGAAACAAAATACAGGACTATGTAGCACTTTAAAGACTAACAAGATGGTTTATTAGATGATAAAAATATGGAACGCTTCACAAATTTGCGATGACACGCAAATTCGTGAAGCGTTCCATATTTTTATCATCTAATAAACCATCTTGTTAGTCTTTAAAGTGCTACATAGTCCTGTATTTTATTCCTCATGGGGAGAGGAATAACTCTTCCAGAAGAAGCCCTGTTTTCTGATGCTGTGCTGTACATTTACTTGTGCAAGAATGCACGTGCAGTGTAGACAGCTGGCAAGAAGCATGCAATGTAGACACCCCTACTGTAGGAGTTCTGGGGGCAGAGTTTTACTGCCCAAGAGTGCCTGCCCTCCCTGTGGTCCTCCTCAAGGCTGAGGAGGGCGGAGGGTGGGCAGCCTGCCCTTCCTGTGATGGGGGCATGGTCTAGGCAGAAGGGGCAGGGATGTGGGCAAGGTTGGGGACTTGCCTCCTCCAGCCCCTCCCATGAATGTCTGGGAACCCCACTGTGTCTGTGGGACTGAAGGTGCTCTTGCTCCCTCCTGTGGCCTCAGGGCTGGGGGAGCTCTCACTCCCCACTGCAGTCTTGGGGCTGTGGGGGGGAACAGAGCTGCTCCAGCGTTGGGGCAGTGGGGCAGAAAGGAGCAAACAGGTTGCAGGGCTGTGGAGGCAGGAATGGGGGGAACCCTGGATGGAACAGGAGCAGAGGGGTGGGGAAGGGGCAGAAAGGGGTAGGGCCATGAGATGGACCACAGGCAGAAGAGGCAGAATAGCAGCAGGACCACAGGTGGAAGAGGTGGGGAGGGGACTTAATCCACTCTGGTCAAACACAAATTATTGTACTCAGTACAGGGGTAACTGAATGGAATTCTATGGCCTGTGATATACAAGAGGGCTACGTCTACACTGGCACCCTTTTCCGGAAATGCTTAAAACGGAACAGTTTTCCATTATAAGTATTTCCGGAAAAAGCGCGTCTACATTGGCAGGATGCTTTTCCGGAAAAGCACTTTTTCTGGAAAAGTGTCCATGGCCAATCTTTTCTGCAAAAAAGCCCCGATTGTCATTTTCGCGATCGGGGCTTTTTTGCGGAAAACAGTACAGTGCTGTCTACACTGGCCCTTTTCTGGAACAGTTTTCCGGAAAAAGGACTTTTGCCCGAACGGGAGTAGCATAATATTTCCGGAAAAGCGGCTGATTTCTTACAGTAGATCGTCAGTGCTTTTTCGGAAATTCAAGCAGCTGATTTTCCGGAATAAGTGGCCAGTGTAGACACAGTCGAGGTGAGATGAGATGAAGCAATGGTCCCTTCTGAATTTACAAACTATGTATGAAGATTTGATCACTCAGTTTAGATGCCTGAATTTGACTTATCAGCTCTGTTTTATCACCCAGTTTACTGCCTTGTGCTATTTCACATGAACATTGCTCCACAATCACATGTCTGTTTTCCCTTCCCAGTGATATATCCTCATTGTGGACATCAATGGAGAAAAAATGTAATAAAATGATCTTAGAATTATAGAATCCTAGGGCTGGAAGAGACCTCAGGAGTCATTGAGTCCAGCCCCCTGCCTAAAGCAGGACCAACCCCAACTAAATCATTCCAACCAGGGCTTTCTGAAGCTGGGACTTTAAAAACCATTATGGATGGAGTTTCCACCACCTCCCTAGGTAACCCATTCCAGTGCTTCACCACCTTCCTAGGGAAATATTTTTTCCTAATGTCCAACCTAGATCTTCCCCACTGTAACTTGAGACCATTGTTCCTTGTTCTGCCATCCATCACTACTGTGAACAGCCTCTCAGGAACCTCCCTTCAGGTCGTTAAAGGCTGTTAGCAAATCCCCCTTCACTCTTCTCTTCTGTAGACTAAACAAGCCCAAATCCCGCAGCCTGTCCTCATAAGCCAAGTCAGTGTTTCCCAAACTATGGGCCGCGGCTCGCTACCGGGCTGCGGGAAAAAAATACTGGGCCTCAGCATGCCTGGTGGCAGCCAGCAGGCCAGCCTTAGGCCGATTCGGGCCCAGTGCCCCTGAACCTGGAAGTGCTGGTGAGTTACAGAGCCAGGGGCCCTGTTCCACCAATACGTGGAGCTGGATCTCTCCCCCAGCTCTGCCTGGAGCAGGCCCGGGCCCCTGCGCCAGCCCCCCAATGCGTCCTCCCACCCTGCCCCCAGAGTGTCCCCGCCGTGCACGGCTCCTCCTCACCCCCTGCTGCTGCCCATGTGCGGTGTTGCATGTGGGCGGGGAGGATGCCCAGGCGTGACATGATGTCACGGCCCAGGATTTTAAAACTCTTCAGAGGCATGTGGCGGGGCCACGCTGGCTCCGGGTTTAGCCTCCGGGGCCTGAGCACAGCCTCCAGCCCCGCAATGTGGAAGGCAGAAGGTAGGGAACAGGCTTGGGCGGCGAGGCAGAGGCGGGCTTGGGCTTGGGCGGGGGTGGAAGGAGAAGGGGCTTGGCCAGGGGCAGGGGAAGGCACCAAGGGACAGGGTGCAGGAGAGAGAGACAAATGCCAGGGGGCCAAGTGAAGACAATGAGGGAAAGGCAGGAGGGGAGGTGTCAGTGGGAGAGGGGACAGGGTGATGCTGGGAGAGAAGAGGAGAGGAGAGGAGAGGAAAGGAGAGGAGAGGAGAGGAGAGGAGAGGAGAAGGGCATTTGGGGGCTGGAGGAGGAGGTGCTGGGAGAAGGCTTGAAAGAAGGGGTGGGCATGAGGAAGGCGAGGATGGAGCAAGTCATGTCTGAGGGGCAGGAGAGGAAAGGGGCAGAGAGTGCCGAGGGTGTGGGTATTAGGGGAAAAAGAGGGCAAAGGGGGCAGGAGCAGAAAGGGAAGGGGTAGGCACCAGGAGGGTGCAGGGCTAAGGGAAGGTGCAGGTGCCAGGGGATTCTGGGGTGAGGAGGAGGGGAGAGCTGGCCACCGGAAGCAGCACTGGATGGGGGAATTGGGGCAGGCTGGGATTATTGGGGGGGCCGGTGGAAGCAGGGCTGCCGGGGGGGTGCAAGGTTGGGGGCAGGGAGCTGGCCGGGGAAGGTGCGGAGGGGGTGGGAGAAGCAGCCGCTGGAAGGAGGGCTGGCCAAGGGAGATTGGGAGGAGAAGCGGGGGAGTACTGGCTGCCCGGGAGGGGGTTGGGGGAAGTGGGGCTGGCCAGAGGCACAGCGGGGGGGAGCATGGGGGAGGAATGAATTGGCCTGCGGGGAGTGGGACTGACCTGGTCATATGTAGATCTTAGGGCGCTGCCCCCATTCCCTCCTCCCCCCCACAAAGCACAAAGGATGAGTTAGTTCGGCCTGGGGGTTCTATTGTCCCCGCACACACCCTCTCGAGTAGTTGCGAACTGGCTGGCTGACTCGTGCAGCCTGAGCACATTTACCAGCCAGGCAGTTCGAAACTACAAACTGATACATCTAGTAATAATACAACTTACCTAATGAGAAAATACCAGACATGTTATGTTATATGTTATATGTCTGGTATTTTCTCAGTTTGTTTTTTATGTGTTTATATTTTTGGGCCGGAAAAAAGCAGTACTGAAAAAAAAGGGTTCCAACTAAAGTAAAAAGTTTAGGAAACCCTGGTCTAAGCAGCTTTCTGTCTGTCTTACAGTCCATTTATCCAATCCATATTCCTTAACTTGCTGGCAAGAATATTGTGGGTGACCATATCAAAAGCTTTACTAATGCTGGCACTGGGGGTTTTGGGAGGACCAGAAACAACTTATCTGAATATTCATCATTTGATTAATCAATATGCAAATATGCAAATGAACATTACTGGGCGTCCAAAAGTTTGTGAATGGATTTACTGGTCCCCATGTCAAAAAGTTTGGGAACCCCTCAGCCAAGTGCTCCAGACCCCTAATAATTTCTGTTGCCCTCTGCTGGACTTTACATCCTTTCTGTAAAGGAGGGCCCAGAATTGGATACAATACTGCGGATGTGGCCTCGCCAGTGCCAAGTAAAGGGGAATAATCTCTTCTCTGGATCTGCTGGCAATGCTCCTCATAATGTACCCTAATATGCCATTAGCCTTCTTAGCTACAAAGGCCACACTGTTGACTCATATCCAGCTTCTCATCCATTGTAATCCCCAGGCCCTTTTTCTGCTGAACTGCTGCTTAGCCAGTCGGTCTCCAACCTGTAAAGGACAAAAGCTTTTGTGTGAGTTACTAAATTTTCACTTCTGTTTCATAAGGTCTATGTTAATTGAAATGTGACCTTTCTTTGTTTCAATTGTATATTCACTTGTATTTTTCACCTCTCTATTCTACAGATATTATCTGGATTTGATACCCTCAGATATATGGAATATGAATGACACTAGGTGGATGAAGACAACTGTGGGGAGTGTCTTTGCCTCCTGGCTATGGGGGACATGTGCCTTTGTACACATCAAGCTCCAGTTTAAGCCAGCAGAGGTTGTAAATGTAAGAATACAAAGCTCACAAAGAGGATGTATTTATATTTCATCCTGTTTGCCATGCAGACCAAAACATAGAGGTTTATGGAATTAGTGTTAACATGGCATAACCCCAAGGAACTTGTCTTTTGAAAAGATGTAGATACAGTACTGTAACTATTTAGCAGCATGACTTTTGAGGTATAGAGTTCAGCCAGCTGCTTCCCATCACATGGCATATAAAAACTGCTCTATAGTCTCTCCCCTGAAAAGCACCTCTACATTAAACACTTGTTTACAGCAACACGGTATAAAAGCAACATTCCCTCTGGAAACACTTTTCCTACTGTGAATTGTCAACACTTCCTGTAATAGAAACAGACATTTAAAACAACATAGCAAAAGGGCACCAACATAATGCTACTAATGAGCACCTACTGTGTGAAATTATAAATTAGCTGGTTTAAATATTTTAATTAAGCTGCTGCTACTGTTGGAAAAAAACACTAGTCAGTATTGCAATACACTGAGGAGGACAGCGTTCCCTCAAATTTTCCATCCGTGAGCAGAGTGAGTTTTGTCTTGTGCTCCAATATTGAGGTCATGTGTGCTTGTTCGGATGTGACCATGGATCATTTTATATATATATATATATAATGGCAGAAAAAATACTAAAGCACAGAATACTTTTAAAGGTTACCCACACTGCACTTAAGACTGATGAAATGGAGATCCAGTACATAAAATAAAAAAGTGCCCACAAAAATTTCAGTATGTGCCAGACTTGACAGATAACCTTTTCTCCTTGTAAAATCAAGCCTAAAATAAACTGTCAGATAAGATCTGAATCCCCTTTCCACTTCCCTGTGTCAATCAAGCCCTTCATATTGGTAATATGAAGAAAATAAGGATGAGAACATAGAGCCTATTTTACCTCATTAAGATGACGAGATTCTATCTGAGTTTGGTAACATTTCAGATGCAGAGGCTGTTACAAGAACAAAATGTATATCAAATGTGTCTGCAGAGAGCCCTCTTTATCAAGATAAAATCCTGATGAAAAATGCCACTTATTATTTCTTTTCTAGCAGGAAGGTCTAAAAGAATCCAAGTTAAGAATGTAAATTTATAGATAATGATGGCATTTAAAGTATCATATATTAATTTTTGAGGTCTCATATCATACTTTGCACAGATTCTAGCACAGTAGGATCCATCTCATCCCCCAGTTCTATCTCGCCCTGTCCTCCCCCACAAAAATTGGAAAGTCTTTCATTCTATAGGTATAAATTACTTTAAATGTTTGCCAGAACTATTGGACAAAGGATAAATGTTGTGTTTCTCAAACTTATCAAAATAAAAAGTTTGCATAGATAGTAGCACTTGCCATCAATTGACTATAGAATTTAAAAAAAAATGGAATTGATTGAGGTTAGATAGTCCAAATACATTGCTGAAAGAATTGTTTCAGAACTATGAGACCTTTGTTATCAGTTTCATGTTGTTGTGTTATTGTGTCTTGAAATAAAGTAACTTGCTTAATTCTCAACTGATGGTAAAGGATCTAGAAAGTTGCAGGCCAAGAATAGGAATGGGTACCATAGAAAATTTGTGACAAAAGAGGGAATCATGTTGGCTTGAAGGAGCTAACAGTTTGAGTATAGGGGTGCGTCTACACTGAAGGGCTTACCTTGAAATATGCTATGCAAATTGAGCTATGTCAATTGCGTAGCTTATTTAGAAATAGCTTATTTCGAAATTGGGACTGTCTACACAGCATTTATTTCAAAATAGAGCACTCTTCCTCCTACTTCCCTTCCTCCTCGTACAATGAGGGTTACAGGAGTCGGAGTAAGAAACCCTCCAGCTTGACAGTATCTTGACACTATTTCAAAATAATTGTCTGCTGTGTAGATGTGGACTAAGTTATTTTGGAATAATGCTAGTTATTTTGAAATACTGTTGCAGTGTAGATGTACCCTAGGAGGAATTAATCCCCTTTTGGTATGTTCAGGTGGGTGACAGTGATTCAGAATTCTGAGTGGAACCAAAATATCATCATTTGATGCTTAGGTAATCTTACACAGGGTTACCAAGATATAAAATTACCAGAATAAACACACGTAGGAATTATGATTTGTCTCAAATGTTTATAGTATTGAATGTTGTTTTATTATTCTGCCTTTCATTTTGTACTAGATTTGATGTTCTATAAAATACATCCTGTCTTCTTGATGGGGCAGCAGGTGCTGGTTGGGGTGATGCTCCTGGGTAGATAAGTCGCAAGCCCACAACCCTGCAGTCCTCAGGCCACTCCAGAAACCAGCCCTACTACTACCCCCGAGGTATCCCTTATCCTGCCTTCCTAATGGGGCAGTTGTTATCAAACTATAAATGATGTTTAAAACTACATTTAGAATGGGAAATAGTGATTTGTTTTTCACAGCGCATAGTAGAGTGTTATATTTTCTAATTCTGTGTTTTTAGCTTTTAGCTTCTGTCACATCTTAGGTCAACAGGCAGTTGTAGTTTTTGCTGTGGTGGTTTCTAGTGTGTCCATTCCACTGGGCACTAAGCCTTGGTCTATAGCACTTCAAAAATAACACAGCACGTTATTTCGAAATAACAAGTGGAGCATCCACCCTACCAAGCTTTTGAAATAAGGGGCTGGTTATTTCAAAATAATAACTCCTGCTTTTGGGGGGAATAAGGTGATTTCAAAATAGTTATTTTGGGAATTATTATTTCAGATTTAGTTATTTTGAAATAATTTCCTAGTGTAGACATGCCCGGTGTGACTACTTTAGTCTCCCCAAGTGGAGACAATTGTATCAAGGAAACAAGCACTACACCTCCCAGTACTGAATCCATTCTGTGGAGAGACAATTTGTTTTTTCAGTGCTATCAGTTCAGTTTTCACAAGCACACAAATGGTTGATTGGTTCTTATTTGTATAAACTTAATACAGTGATTTCATAGGTCTGTAGTATGGATACAATAAATGCTGTATTTTTACTGCTATTTAAAAATATTGGCAAGCCTCCACACCCCACACAATTTTGCCTTCTTAAAAGAGGTATGCATATCTATATAACTTGATCATCTCTTCAAGGACTTACTAATGTATCAAATACATAAAGTAGAATGTGACTAAGGATTTGCCTTTTGGATCCAATCTGAGTGGAATGATCCACCCAGGCTGTCCCCAGGGTAGGCTGTGTGGTGGCTGCCAGAGCTGGCACCAGGGCTGTGGTGCTGCTGCTTCTGGGGTTGAGGCTGCAGTGTGGCTCTTCCCATTGGAACAGCTGTGCTGCAGCCTTGGCTCCAGCTTGGCAGCCACCTTGCATCCCACCCTGGCCACAGCTCCAGTCATGAAGCTGATGCCAAGGCTGTGTGGTGGCTGATCAGCTGTTCCTGGGGTGGGGCAGTGTGGTGGGTGGCTGCCCCATGTGCCAGGGCAGGAGCTGGGGCCACAGCACAGCTGCTCCTGGGGCCAGGACTGTGGTGCTATTTTTTATGAAGTGCAGCTCTGCTGAGGAGGAGGGCAGGATTCAAGTTCTTTGTGTGCGCCCAAACAGGTGCTCACCTTTGGGGAACTTAGGATACAAGATACCTTACTTTAAAAACAGATCTCTCTGCCTCCCCTTCCACACCCAAGATAAATCCTATTATGACATGCAAAAGGAAAAAGACTACTTTATCAATTGCTGAAAACAGCTCTGTGATGGGTCTCTACATTTCTATTATATAGTTTTGCCAGACCTCTAATTTCACTCCTTAGGTTATGTCTACACTGGCAGGTTATTGTGCAAGTACGGCCGTTCTTGTGCAAGAATCCACAGAGTGACTACTCTGCCCACCTGCTCTTGAACAAGGAAATTTACAGTACGGCGTGGTAAGAGATGGCTCCTTGCACAAGAGCTATGCTCTTTTTTAACAGGTGTAAGCCCTCTTGGTCAGGAGCTCTTGTGCAAGAGGGCAGAGTGGACGCTTCGCAGGGATTTCTTGTGCAAGAAACTCCTATGGCTAAAATGGCCATCAGAGCTTTCTTGCGCAAGAGAGCATCCACACTGCCATGGGTGCTCTTGCGCAAAAGCACAGCTCGCAAATGGCACTGTGGACGTTTCTTGCACAAGACTTCTTGCACAAGAACCCTTGCACAAGATGTTCTTGCGCAATAAGCCGCCAGTGTAGACATAGCCTTAGAGTTTTAGTTGTTGGTTTGTTTTTAATTGGTACACCAATAGCTAAGTCCACAAAGGGAGTTAATTCTTACTTATCTTGCTGCATATTCAAATTTATAGCAGAAACTTCCCTATACAAGGGGAGAGTTGGGTCGCCACAGGCAGGTCTACACTACAGAGCTATACTGACCTAATTTACACAACTCCAGCTTCATGAATACCGATGGGAAAAACTTTCCTAACCACTTCCCTTATACTTCTCATTCTGATGGAGTACCAGAGTCAATGAGAAATGGTCGATTTATTGGGTCTTCATTGGATCCACTCAATTAACTCCCAGGAGATCAATCACTGCAGGGCTGATTCTCTGATAAGTGTAGATATGCCCTAAGAATGAGATTCTCAACAGTCAGCAAGCTGAGCAGAGAGTTACCTACACTAGCCAGAAGGAAACACCTGGGAGAGGACCAGACCTTAGCCCCATGGTTCCCAAACTTTTCGGCATTATGCCCCCTTTTTGATGCTCACGCCCTCACGCCTCCCCCCCCTCCCCAAATAGCAGCAAAACTTGTTGAGCAAAAAATAAATAAATAAAATAAAATAAAGGAACTGACCGGGGCCAAAAAACAAAAATAGCAGCGCAGCTTGACGGGGGTGGGGGGGTTCTACAGTCATTTTCACTTTAGCAGTTGGCTGCACATCCTGCCTGTAGCTTCAGATGTGCTGAGAAATAGCAGAGACGGCAATTCTTGCAGTATTACCAGACCGAACATAAACTGGAATGACTGAGGAGGCAATATAAAAGGCTCTTAGAGTAACTGCAAATGAGGCACTGAGACTCTGAGGAAAAGCTGGATCTCAAAAGATTTTAACGACATTGCAGGACTAGAGCATTTGCACCGATGAAAAAGTCCTCCTGACTATAAGGTTAATATCTGAAATGTGCTGTTTGGGTCCAACCCTCTTTAATAAATCAGAGCAGAATAAAAAACTCTACACCCACCTCCCCTGCTTTTGTTGGCTGTTCAAAGGTGTGTTCCAAAAGCAGCTCCGCTCTTTCTTCTTGATATGGATGGAGGGGACAAATTCTGCACATAAGCCCAGTGAAATCAATAGGCTTGCTATACAGGTGCAACTCCCACTAACTTTATTAAGAGTTGCATGATTGTAAGTGAAGGGCAGAATTGTGCCCAGTGTGCACTGAAGCCAATTAATTTTCAAGGGAGCAAGTGAAAGCAAAGTTTGTGTCTCAAAGAACCTGGGATGATCCTCACTGAATCTCTTTGGCTGCATCTAGACTGGCATGATTTTGCAGAAATACTTTTAAAGGAAAAGTTTATCCGTTAAAAGTATTTCCGCAAAAGCGCATCTAGATTGGCACGGATGCTTTTGTGCAAAAAGTGCTTTTGTGCAAAAGCATCTGTGGCCAGTCTAGATGCGATTTTGCACAAGAAAGCCCGGATCGCCATCGGGGCTTTGTTGCTCAAAACAGTTCTTCCCTGTCTACACTGATTTTTCCCGAGTGGGAGAGTGAAAGTATTTGCGCAAGATGCACTGAGTTTGTAAATTACAAAGTCAGTGCTATTGCGCAAATTCAAGCGGCCAGTGTAGTCAGCTTGCCAGTCTAGACGCAGCCTTTGTGTTTGTGAAGATACAAGTTCAAACCCTGACATATTGCATGACTGCAGGGGAGCCACTGAACCCTGAAGTGATGGCTCAATGGAAAACCTGACAGGGCTGGATATCTATGAAGGCTATGGGCAGACAGACGTCATATGTTTACATCAGTTCATGGATGTTACAAACTTGTAGTCCCTCTTATAGTCACTCCCAGGTGCCCTGCCTCTATTTCCCTTCTTGGATCATCAATTGACAATTCCCCAGTGGCAATTAAAATACTACCCGCCTTGGAGTCCTATTTATTCATTCCTCTAGGTACACACTGGCCCCGCAGGCCCAACCCCAGATCTGTCACTCTCTCTCTCTCCACCCTTCTATCCAGAGCTGGGTCCCAATTCAAAGTTTCTCTTAGGATCCAAGCAGGATTTCGGCCATCCAAGTGCCATTGAGACTGTTCATAGGTATCATAGAATCATAGGACTGGAAGGGACCTAGAGAGGTCATCGAGTCCAGCCCCCCCGCCCTCAAGGCAGGACCAAGCTCCGTCTACACCATCCCTGACAGATGTCTATCTAACCTGTTCTTAAATATCTCCAGAGAGGGAGATTCCACCACCTCCCTTGGCAATTTATTCCAATATTTGACCACCCTGACAGTTAGGAATTTTTTCCTAATGTCCAATCTAAACCTCCCTTGCTGCACTTTAAGCCCATTACTCCTTGTCCTGTCCTCAGAAACCAAGAGGAACAAATTTTCTCCTTCCTCCTTGTGACAACCTTTTAGATATTTGAAAACCGCTATTATGTACCCCCTTAATCTTCTTTTTTCCAAACTAAACAAGCCCAGTTCATGAAGTCTGGCTTCATAGGTCATGTTCTCTAAACCTTTAATCATTCTTGTCGCTCTTCTCTGTACCCTTTCCAATTTCTCCACATCTTTCTTGAAATGTGGCGCCCAGAACTGGACACAGTACTCCAGCTGAGGCCTAACTAGTGCAGAGTAGAGCGGCAGAATGACTTCATGAGTTTTGCTTACAACACACCTGTTGATTCAACCTAGAATCATATTTGCTTTTTTTGCAGCAGCATCACACTGTTGACTTATATTCAACTTGTGGTCCACTATGACCCCTAGATCCTTTTCCGCCATGCTCCTTCCTAGACAGTCGCTTCCCATCTTGTATGTATGGAACTGGTTGTTCCTTCCTAAGTGGAGCACTTTGCATTTCTCTTTATTAAACTTCATCCTGTTTACCTCTGACCATTTCTCTAACTTTCTAAGATCATTTTGAATTATGTCCCTAATCCTCCAAAGAAGTTGCAACCCCACCCAGTTTGGTATCATCTGCAAACTTAATAAGCGTACTCTCTATCCCAATATCTACATCATTGATGAAGATATTGAACAGTACGGGTCTCAAAACAGACCCTTGCGGAACTCCACTTGTTATCCCTTTCCAGCAGGATTTAGCACTGTTAACAACAACTCTCTGACTACGGTTATCCAGCCAATTATGCACCCACCTTATCGTGGCCCTATCTAAGTTATATTTGCCTAGTTTATCAATAAGAATATCATGCGAGACCGTATCAAATGCCTTACTAAAGTCTAGGTATATGACATCCACCGCTTCTCCCTTATCCACAAGGCTCGTTATCCTATCAAAGAAAGCTATCAGATTAGTTTGGCATGACTTGTTCTTCACAAACCCATGCTGGCTATTCCCTATCACTTTATTACCTTCCAAGTGTTGTTAACTTGGTGCAGATGGACTCTAGCAGTTCCTTCCGTAATCAGGGTTGCCTGGCCCCAGTCCTCCATCCCTTAAGGGGCAAGCTACACTGTTATAAACTTAGGCTTAGTCTACATGTTCAAGTTTAAAATGCTGCTGTGCTGTAACTTGCTGTGCTGGGAGGGGGGGGGCAGTTCACATCCCTGAGACACAACTTTACAGCACAGTAATTTGCCAGTGTAGACAAGCTCAAAGCACTACATTAGCCTCTTGTTAAATACTTACCCTAGTTTAAATTCATAGAATACTAGAACTGGAAGGGACCTTGAGAGAGCATCAAGTCCAGTCCCCTGCACTCATGGTAGGCCCAAGCACTATGGAGATCATCCCTGATAGATGCCTATCCAATTTGCTCTTAAATATCTCCAGTGATGGAGATTCCACAATTGATCATCATGAAGATGCACAGAATCACCATAATCACTACAGAGCAAATAGTAATTGACTGTGAAAGGCTTCATTATTTTGCTTTACATTACAATGGAGGCATTAAATGCTGCTGTTCATGGCTGCTATGTAGCCTTATAACATATGATTTCAACAGTGAATGGTGAGCCAAAACTCCCAGTGAAGTCAATGGAAGTTTTGGGCAGCACAACATGTAGTATTTGGGCCTTTTGATATCATGGTGAGGAGCTTTTATAATAAATAAATAAATAAATAAATAGAATAGAATAGAATTAAAACACCTGGGTTGTCTATTTTTGTAACAGGGAATTATATGTGCCAATACGAAAAGGATGAAAATTAAAGGGGATCCATCAGAAGAGCTGTCCCCCCTTATGATGTGCAGGAATGGTGAGCATCTTTCTGATTGGTTTTAGAGTGAATGAAAATATGGGAAAGTGTTGGATGGTGCCAGTTTTGCTACAGAATACAGCCGCTCCCCGAGTTACGACCACCTCCATGTAGGACCATTTGCACTTACGACCAAAGCGGTCGTAAATGCAGATGCGGGTTACGAATGGCGAGCCACGCTTACGAACAACGCGGTCAGCATGTAACTCTATGGGATCCGAGTTACGAACACTTTGAGTTACGGACCAAGTGTTGGTCTGTAACTTGTTCATAACTCAGAGAGCGGCTGTAATGGTATTTAGAGCTGGGGGTTGGCTTGTTTTGTTTTTTAATCCCAGCTCCCAGAAGAAGTATCAGCAAGGAAATATGACTACTCTGCTGCCTTTTTGTCCTGGGGGGGGGGGTATACATGTTGTGGGGAGGCATCTGGAACTGGGTATGATGGAGCCTTCTCACTCACCAGGCTGGGTTCCCTCTAACAGTGTGCTGCAGTGACAAACTGCAGACCACTCCCAATCCTACACTGTCACCAGCATTCACACAGGCAGGGATACACCCACTTTGCAGCTGCATACAGGCTCAGGCCAGCCACTGCATGAACCAACAATAGAGAGGTTACAGCCAAAATACCCCCAGCTCCAAAGCCTAGGACCCCAGAGCTATCCTGTCCTCATCTGGTTAAAAACCCGACCAATATGAATGTATTGAATTAACAGTATTTCACCCTGACTAAAGATACCAGGGCTATGTCTATACTGCACCCTTCTTGTGCAAAAGCCTATGCAAATGAAGCGTGAATTAGCATATTGCTGTGCTTCATTTGCATAATTAATTAGTGGCCGGTTTTGTGCAAGAAGCGTCTGCACAAAAACGGCCCCTAATTAATTATACAAATGAAGCTCAACAATATGCTAATTCACACTTCATTTGCATAGGCTTTTGCACAAAAAGGGTGCAGTATAAATGTAGCCCAGCAGTCCACCTAATTTTGATACTCAGGTTAGAAATTCTTTTGCCTGGGACCAGCACTCTTTAGGGTGACCAAATTTCTTCATGCTAAATATGGGACACCCAGTAAAATTACTTGTAGTCAAGCAAGTTCAATGGTAATCAATCAGAACTATACCATACAAACATTCAAATTAACATCAAGTTGACTGAGCCCTTGTTAAAAAGAAATTCTGCCTACTTGGAGTCTTATTATTGACCTTCTTAGCTATAAGGCTTTAGGGTTTGCCCTGGAAGAGGTGACACATACTCACTCTACTGCATACCTCTCTCACGAGGAAGGATGACCGACCATCCTGACCAGGCCCTCTCTACCAGGAGCACTCTGCTGTCCATGCCTCACTGGACCCCAAGATGAATCCCCCTCTCCTGGCAACATGGGGATGTGTCTTCCTGAGGCAACTTGTGGGCAGGAAAAATGCAGGGTCATAGCCCCCCTAGATTTCTGCTAGGGATTCTCACCAGAACGTGGCCAGCAGCAGCCTTCCAGTACTGTGCAGGAGGGAAGGGTTGGGACCCATGTGGTGTGAGAGAGAGGAAGTGACCTGGCCTGTGACTTTGCAGAACTCTTCTCTTCCTCCTCCTCCCCTTTCCTCTCCCCCTCTTTTGTGACTGGAAGCAGCTTGTCCCTTCCTGCCTGCACAGTGTCAAAAGACAGGCAGCTGCTGGCCACTGACATAGCCCATCTGCCACCTGTCTCCTGGATACAGTGTGGGTGGGAAGGGATTACGCCCTAAGGATGCAATGTGCACCAGGGACCAGGGAACCTGACTTTAGAGGCTTCAGTGAACCCATTCAAGAAAGGTGGCTCAGCCGCGGAGGGTGCGTAGAGAATGGAGCAGCCCTGTGCTCCCTGGGGGCAGGACCTAGGGCAGTAGTGTGTGAAAAGAGCACTAAGCCCCTGCCCTGGGGGCTACTCTGGAGTCTGCAGCATCGGAGTACAAGCAGTTTGGAAATTGCTTCTCAACTCCCCCCCATGCCGCCACCACCTCTCCAGAGCTTCACTGTCCAGGGCTTTGGCACGTGCAGGGCTCAGTTCCTCTTGGTCAGTGGCGCGAGCCAGAGGGTCTTTGGATTTACTGAGGCACAAGACCATCCAGAGGCAGTGGGGGAAAGAGCCTGCTGGCCAGGCTGCTGGTGATGATTTTCCGCAAATGCTTTTAACGGAAAAGTTTTCCGTTAAAAGCATTTTCGGAAAAGAGCGTCTAGATTGGCATGGACGCTTTTCTGCAAAAGCACTTTTTGCAGAAAAGCGTCCATGGCCAATCTAGACGTACTTTTCCGCAAAAAAGCCCCGATCACCATTTTCGCGATCGGGGCTTTTTTGCGCAAAACAAATCTGAGCTGTCTACACTGGCCCTTTTGTGCAAAACTTTTGCGCAAAAGGGACTTTTGCCCGAACGGGAGCAGAATAGTATTTCCGCAAGAAGCACTGATTTCTTACAGTAGGAAGTCAGTGCTTTTGCGGAAATTCAAGTGGCCAGTGTAGACAGCTGGCAAGTTTTTCCGGAAACGCGGCTGATTTTCCGGAAACACTGGCCAGTCTAGACACAGCCAAGAGGTTTGGCTGGTGGGTCCTGCCCGCATGCTCAGGCACTGATCACTATGTTTTGGATCAGAAAGGGGTTTTCCCATTGAGTCAGATTGGCAGGACCCAGGGGTGGATCATCTTCCTCTTACATCCGGGCACCCCCATATTCACCAATGTCATATTGTGATATGTTTTATACAAAGTATGCTTCATGAGATATCAGTTTAAAAGTCTTGAGCTGCTAAACATCAATCTTTTGTGGATTGTATGTGCTATCTTCTATATATTTTAGAAAGTTTGTGCATCTGTCTGTGTGTCCATCCATCTATGAGTCCATTTGTTCAAGAACTCATCCTAAATGGCAAGAGCTAAGACCACCAAATTTGGTAGGCAGCTTCCTCTTATCCTAACTTAAAGCAACATCAGGGTTTGGTTGTGCCAGGACAATGGGATGTGCCTGGAATGTGATTGTTTTGCATCAAACGGAAAGGGACAGTTATACCCCAGAATGACCACAAGACAGCAAGCCTATGTCTACATTGGCAGGTTCTTGCACAAGAACAGCCGTTCTTCCGCAGAGCGTCCACACTGCCCGCCCGCTCTTGTGCAAGATTTACAGTACGGTGTTGGAAGACAGGGCTTCTTGCGCAAGAGCTATGCTCTTTTCTAACAGGTGTAAGCTCTCTTGTGCAGGAGCTCTTGCGCAAGAGGGCAGTGTGGACACGTGGCAGGGGTTTCTTGCGCAAGAAAGGCTAAAATGGCTATCAGAGCTTTCTTGCACAAGAGAGTCCACACTGCCATGGATGCCCTTGCGCAAAAGCACATCTGGCACATGGCAGTGTGGACGAGTTCTTGCACAAGAGTTCTTGCACAAGAACCCTTGCACAAGAACCCGCCAGTGTAGATATAGCCCAAGTGCCCCAGCCCTGGGAAGCAGCTGCTGACTGGCAGCATGGGACCCACCACTCAGGCCTGATCCAGGCAGCAGCTGCCGACTGGCCCGTCACATGGCATGCCCCAGGGAACAGCTGCTGACTACCTCATGGCCCCCCCCCCAACCAAATTCCCAAAGTTCCGCCCTTGCTCCTACCCTCCCAAAGTTCTGCCCTTGAGGAGCTGGGAGCTCCAGAGCTCCCTTTGGCCATGAGAGCCATCTCACTCCATGGATGGGCACAGGACAGGAGCTGAGGAAGCAGCGCAGGCAAAAAGCAGCTAACAGGACCGGAGAAGCTCCATGCCCTACAATCTGCACATCCCTCTGCTCACGCTGAAGTTGACAGGCTGTGACTATACTCTGGAGTTGGCTTGTAAACAGGTCAGTCACTTTTTACCTTTTTTTCCCCTCTCATTTTTAATACATCACCCCACTCTGACAGTTGAAAAGCTAGTAGAGTGGTGGGAAGGGTTTAACTGGGATAGCAAAAATGGATTGTTTGGGAGGGCCCATGAAATTTTAATAGATTGAAAAGGAGTCTGTATGCTCAGAAAGGCTGGGAACCACTGGCTTAGGTAAAGCACTCACTGACACCGCCTGCTGTCATGTTGAGTGAAAAAAGGGCCTGGAAAGGGCTGGCTGGCACTAGCAGAGCACTGCTTGTGAGGCTATCACAGCTGAATGGTTTGGGAGCACAGCATGCTCACCAGCTTCCAGTTTTCACTCCAGGGGCTTTCTAGACTGGCCAGTTTTTCTGGAAAATCAGCCTCTTTTCCAGAAAAACTAGCCAGCTGTCTATACTGGCCGCTTGAATTTCCACAAAAGCACTGATTTCCTACTGTAAGAAATCAGTGCTTCTTGTGGAAATACTATTCTGCTCCTGATCGAGCAAAAGTCCTTTTGCGCAAAAGGACCAGTGTAGACAGCTCAGCTTTGTTTTGCGCAAAAAAGCCCCGATCGCGAAAATGGCAATCGGGGCTTTTTTGCAGAAAAGCGTGTCTAGATTGGCACGGACACTTTTCCGCCAGAAGTGCTTTTGCTGAAAAGCGTCCATGCCAATCTAGATGCTCTTTTCTGCAAATGCTTTTAACGGAAAACTTTTCCGTTAAAAGCATTCGCGGAAAATCATTCCAGTTTAGACGTAGCCCAAGGGTGACAACCCATCACATTCTGAAGGGGGAATGAATCATTTGCTGGTTTAAATAAACGTAAAGGGTGGTTTCACTGTCGCCTTTAAACTATGGCTTTGAGAATTTCAGATTTATAATTTCTATTACAGAAGTGAGTGGGGGAAGTTCTTTGGCCTATAATGTACATATCATATTAGTTTCTCACAGTGGTGACCATTGGCCTTAAAGTGTATGAATTAAGTATAACAACACAGCTGATATGACTCAATTAAAGAAGAGTAATACACAATTAATGTTAATCAATATGGATTTATGGGAATTATATCCAGACAGACTATTTTAGTTTTTTTAATAAGATCACAAATTTGGCTGATAATCTTGATGACATAATATACTTCCATTTTGTAACGTATGACCTTTTGATTAAAAACCAGCATATGAAACCGATGTGGCACAAGTTTAAGTGGATTAAAAACTGGTTTAACTACACTTACAATTTGATACCTATTTAACAGGGGAGCCACATTAAGTGGCTATGTTTCTACTGAGAGATCTGCTGGGATCACCTCTTAGCCCTAATGTTATTTAACAATTTTATCAAAGACCTGGAAGCAAACAAAATCCTTACTGATACAGGGCACAGCTGACGCAAAAGGTGGGGGAATGGGAAATAATGAAGAGGAAGGACAGGTTTCTAATACAGAACCATGTGGATCACTTGATAAACGATGAGGAAACAATGTATGTTTGAGTACCGGTAAATGTATATTTATAGAAACAAAGAATATAGAACAGATTAACAGGATTTGGGGGGGTGGGGAGCTGCATCCTGGGAAGCATCCATTCTAGAAAAAGACTGGGGGGCATGAAGAGCTGAACAGGAGTTAGCTATGGGGCACTGTGGTCCAAAGGGCTAATGTGATCATTAGATGCATAAGTTGTGGAATCTTGTGTAGGAATTGAAAGGTTATTTTACTTCTACAGGTGGCACTGGGGTAAGGTAACTTCTGATGGAATACAGTGTCCAGTTCTGGTATCCACAGTTCAGGAAGGATTTTGATAAATGGGAGAGAGTTGAGAGAAGAGCCACCAAAATGATTAAAGAATCAGAAAACATGCCTTCTAGTGAGTCTCAAGGAGCTCATACTATTTAGCACACAAAAGACTGACTTGAAGTCTCTAAATTGGAAACATGTTTAATAACGAGCCTGCTACAATATGACAATCCCCATTCAATCTATCAGAACAGGGATAACAATTCAACAGCTAGAAGTTGGAAGCAAGACAGGTTCAGACTGGAAACGTGTACAATTTTAAAAGAGCAATTAAGTAATGGAACAATTTAGCAAAGGTTGTGGTAGGTTCTCTACCATGTTAACATTTTAAAATCAAAATTAGATGTTTTTCTAAAAGAACTCTGAATTGTTTGGGGCTGTTTATGGCCTGTTATACAGGTCGCAGTAAATGAGTGGAATGGTCTCTTCAGGCCTGGAATCAAAAGAACAGCACTAGAGGTGAGCAAACAGGGCTTAAGGAAGCATCAATTCTAGAAAAAGAAGGCGTGGAAGAGAAACAGGAATACGGGAGGTTTAATTTTCAAATGTAAGACAGTTTTACAAATATTAGAGATAATAAAAACAGAACTTATGAGGCTCAAACATGTCCTTTTCATTAAACCACGATCAATACAGCTGGCATTACTTGGAGCAATTATTCTTCCATGAGCAACACCTGTAAATAAGTGTATCCTGAAATACCTAAGCCACACATTTATACAAAATGTGTATCGCAACAATACTGTTGGAAAACAAGTTATAGCTGCACTATATTAAAATGTTACTTTTAAACCTTTGTTAAACTTTTTCATCTTTGCAAAAATGCTACTGTAACTTAAGAGACCTGCTCTTTAAATGTTACAGGAAGATGAAAAACCCAGTAGTAATTTCCAATCTGAGGCAAAACATTTGTTTTGGGAAACTGAAACCGTACAAAAACGTAAGCTAACCCCTTTTTCTACCAGGTGGTATGAAATACGGAGAGCTAATTTCACATCAAGAAATTTTAAAAAGTTTAACTCGCTCATGAATCCAGTTAAAATAAAACCAATGAACAAGACTACTTAATAGAGAAATTTTTAAGGTGCCTTTGGAATAAGTATCCTCAGAAATGGACTGTTTACAGGTAGCTACTGGAAACACAGCTCTAGATTGGGTATGATCCACATATGCTTCTGTCCAAGATGCAAATTGCTATTTTTGAAAGACATGCCACAGGGTGCTCTTGTAACAATTATACACGACTTCCACACTGGCATCTTTCTGTTCTAGAAAATTACGGGAATTTCAGGGAGAAGGGTAACAGAGGGGTTTGATAACACTATTAGGGCTAAGTCAGGTTCTTGCATAAAAAACAAACCAATGTCTTCACTGGAAATCTATGTTTTGCACAAACTGCTGAGTTTCAGCACAAAAATAAAAACCACCCCAATTAATCTTTTTGCGCTGATGTGTTGGTGAAAACTCTTGATTGCTTTTATATCTCTAACTGCCTTCCAGTAAAACTCAGCACTCCTGCCTACTCCTACCAGTTAGTTTCTATCTGACACCTGGCCCTGGCACAGTTCACTGCTCTGGGACACAACAAATCATTAGTGTGGAATGCTCCTGCTGCCTCCCACAATGCAAACAGAGACAGACAGAGTGTGCTCTGCAAAATCAGGACAGTAGGAAGTCCTACCTCAGGACTGGGTGCTTCCAGCACATATCCAGCCTTGCCACAGAAATGATTTGCTTTTTGTCCCAGAGCACTGTATAGTGCGATAACAGTGCATTTCTCTCATCTGCAGTGAAAATGCTGCATGTGTAAACTCACTCCAATAACTGTGGAAAACAGTGTAAACACAAACTAGTGCTTTTCTATCACCAACAAAATTGTCAGAGGAAAAAACTGCAAATGTAGGCATAGCCTGAGCTATTTTGAGGGAGGAAATTTCTCTTCTACACCCAGCATATTTCCAAGACATGTTAATATGTCTTAAACTAGGTTTGCAGTCATCTGAACAACATACTGGAAGTCAGGTGCTTATCACTCGTTCTGTATTTAATAAAACAAGGTTTACATGCTAGGCAAAGTCATGTCACCAAAACAAAATGACATTGTATTTTCAAATAAATCCCCTTGCAAGAGCCCGTCCTTTTCCAGACCTCTCAATACCCGCATAACTGGCATCTCAGAATGTCCAGAGGCACAGACAGCAAGTCAGTCCTGCACCCTCTGGTAGTTATTTCCACGTGGTATGTGAGTATAAAATGCTACCAGATCAGAATGGTAATATCTGACATACCCGTACACCGATCATTGACCACACAAGGAAGGCTTTGGAGAATCAGGGTGAAATGTTTTAAGTGACAAATAGCACCATTCTCTCTGACACTGCGTGCTACAAAACGGACTCTAACAGCAAACACAGGATGGAGTATTAAAAAATTGTTTTATAATACTTGGATATTTTAAAAAGCAAATTTAAAATAAAAAAATTAAGCTCCTTTCTAAACGACCATTTCAGAACCCTAAGCCAGTCTATTTTATAGTGATCTTTAGTGTTTGTTTTCCGTTTCTATCAGATTCCCTATGCCTGCTGATTGTCGCTTTCATTGGGCTTAGATTCCTCTTCACTTTGACTTTTGTCTTCTGGTTTCACTTCTTTAGAGTCCTCTTCTGCCTGTTTTATCTCTTCCGATTTCTCCTCTTGTGAAGCACTCGACAGGTTTTGCTGCACCAGCTCCTCTTTGTTGCTTTTCACCACCTCTTGTAGATTATATTTTCTGAACAAAACATAGTCTTTCACCACACTCAAGCAACAGACATTCTTTATTATTTCTACCACAATGGTATACTGGGGGTTATTAAGATCCACTTTATTTTCTGGATTTAAGCTGCCCACTATTCCTGTGAAACAAAAGGAAATAATCTTGTATCAGTGGGGAAACTGAAGGAATATTTTCATAGAGAAGAGTGCGAATGAGGTGTTATTTTATTTTATATCAATTGAGTCCTCACCAAGTCCAAGGACTTTTAATCAGACAAGTTCTAAAAAAATACCACAAATCATAGAGAGGATAGTTAAAATGGCAGTAAGTTATCTAAACAATGAGAGAAACTTGCTGTTGTAGCAACCAAGACAAGCTCCAATTCCACAAAAGAACCGTTTCCAAAACCTTAGTACAGCTATGACAGCAACAATCAAGAGTTTTCAGTCACTAAACTGCCCAAACTAGCAGGATAGATTGGGACTCTTAGAAACACACTCTTGAATCAAAGGACTATTCCGCAACAACTATCAAGGAGAAAATTCTAAATTCACGTGGCAGTGTGTTTAATTAAGGCCACATCTATACCACAAAATTAAGATGACTTGATTTAAATCAGCAACAACCACCATTGTAATTACATTGCTTGTGCATGTCTACACTTTGCTCCTTGTTTTGGTGGTGCATGTTCTTACCAGGAGTGCTTGCACGGATTGTATTGCCAGTGAGAGAAGTTGTGGGACAGCTTGTGAAAGCCAGTAGACACAATCAATCTACATTGACACTGCTTTGACTCAACCATATCAACCTTGTCTCTGCACCACTTGTGGAGGTGCAGTTGTGTCAGCATACTGGGGCAGTTATGTTCAAGGGAGTGACATTCAGTCATAGGCATTTCCATAGGTAGATGTAAGCAGTCTGAATTGATCTAACTCTGTAACATAGACCAGACCTAAGTTACAATCTAGGGAAACCATTTCCCAATATTAAAAGAAGAATTTTTAATACAATCCTGGAAATTTGCAGGAATGGTATTGTCATAGTTAGTTATATCCAACAAAGTTCGACTGCATGCTCCTCTGATTTATAATCTGTTAAAATGAAAACCTGATACCAGAAAGAAGTGTTAATGGCACATTCAAGTGTTTTTCCTTAAGCTCTGTGAACATAAAAAAAGTCATAATTCAATATGGCTGAGTTTGCTGTATTGCACCATTTACGTCTATTCAAGTTGTCCTGCTTGAATAACTTGACCTTAGTTACACATGTGGTCTTAGGTACTCTTGTCTACAATCATGCCGTGTCAGATAAATACATACCTGCCAATTCTTTGATGACTTCTTCCCTACTCATGTGACTGTTATTCCGAGCTTTGTACACAATCTGAAAAGTACCCTTATTAGGGGCTTTAAACCAAGGCTCAAAGAAGGTCTCTGAATATCTCTTCATATCTTCCATAAAAGCCTTGCAGGTTCCAGAAATGGGTAACATGCGCAGAATAACTCTTGTTTTCTTCTTTTTAGTAGTATGCAAGTCCTTTAATATATGATGCACAAGCTTCTCAGGTTCTACAAGAGAATGATATAAGAGCACAAAAATTAAAAGAATTTCCTTTTAAAAAACCGATACAGCACCAAATCTAACTTGCTTACAAATAAAAATAAACAGAACCAGAACTTCTGTAGAGTTCTTAGAAAATGGTATGGAGTCTGAAAGTAGGGAGTACATACTATTTCCACAATTTTGGCTTGTGAAGCATAGGAGAGTACCCAGAAGTTACAACACTGAAGGTCTACTTCTGCAGATTTTTTTTACTCGGGCACCAATAGTTTTGCCTGAGCAAGGACTGAAAGATCAGACCCTACTCGTGTCTATTGGACTGTCAATACACTATATGGTCTTCCAGCTCATATTTGTTATTTCATAACAAGGCAGGGGATCTGGAAACAGAATTGCATGTGTGGCTGTTTCTACCAGCATGCCTTTTTTTGCATGAGCTCAGCAAAACATGAAACCCTTTTACATTTAAAAAGGGTCAGCCTGGTTCTGCTTGGGCAAAAATCCCAATATGGCTGTAGTCACTAGAGTGTTCAATAGGAAAGCAAAAGGGAAAGAGGAAGGCTGCATGAACATTCAGTATGTTCACTTCTTTGGCAATCATGTGGTGTCACAGTCCAGCAAACTAAAAAGCATCTTGTGCATGTTGTGCTGGGCAGCCGTTATTTCACTACACACCTACACCCAGCGTTCTAATAAACACAACATTGTTAGCTCCACTCTCCACTGACTGGAATCTTCGCAGCTTCTGTTCAGTCGATGTGCGAATCTGATCAACTTCTTTCTTTAAGGCACTTTCAACATCATCTTCCTCCTCTTCACTTCCTGACAATCTGTTATCTTGATCTGTAAACTGTTGAAACAAGAGGCTGCACTAAATGAGATGTTAGTGAACAGTTAAGAAATCACATCTACTGCTCAATAAAAAAGTTGCAGCAACAACTATGCCTATGGCCTTAAAAGCCAGAATTCAAGCAGTGAGACATTTTAGGAGCAGCCTCAGAAGTTATTGCAGTGGAAATCAGCATTTCATTTTTTTGTCTGTCTAGTGATTTAATTTTAAAAGCCTGTTATATAAGAAAATTGGCATGGAATGGAATGGTATATATGGTCATGCCAATTTTCTTCCACAATTTGATCTGAGAAGTGGGTCTGGCCCACGAAAGCTCATCACCTAATAAACCATCTTGTTAGTCTTTAAAGTGCTGCATAGTCCTGTCGTTTGTTTCAATCAGTTACACAGTTACTGTATTTTAAAAACTGTTGCATTCCTAGTCTGTGGAAGAGCTAGCCCGGGCATGCCTCAGTCAGGGGCGCTCCAGTTCAGCCAGAGCAGCTCCTGCACATGGCAGGGGGAATACCTTCCTCTGTTTAGTCATTTAACTGGTTAAAAACTTTGTTTAACCAGTAACTAATTAGATGGAATCTTACATCCATACCTCTAACATCCACAAACAAGAACATTAGCATGCTTTCTTTTTTGGACAGGAGACACACCCAAACTCCCTAGTACTGCTAATCTTTGCCTGCACCCACCCCTCCTAGCCAGATCCCATATCCCCAATCCACCTCTGTACCCAGCGAGGCAACCAGATCTTGCAGTATTCCCTGTCAGCTGAGCATTTGGGCAGCCACCCAGGAGATTCAGGTGCTTCCCAGCTAATTAACAGTGCCCACAGCCTGTGCTTCTATTGGTGGTGCACATAACAAAATTTGTTCTGCACATGGATGGGAAAAAAAATCAGAGGTTACATCGCTCAGCAACGGCCAAGCTACCAGAAGAACACAGGAATCAGCCAGTCCCGGGCGTCTGCTGGTATGGGGTTCACTGCACTGCCCGACACAAACTGTTTACACATGACTGTGCTGCCAAAACAGCCTGTACATGCCTGGGGGCATGGAGTAGCTTTTTGGCCTTTGCCCGCTTGCAGCGCCGCACCACGGGGCCCCCTTCTAGGCTGGGGGATCCCCAGATAATAACCTGGCTCCCGCGGATGTAGCTGGGGCACCCTGACGCAGCAGCACCAAAGCGACCCAGGGGAGGGGGCGGGGCCCAGGCCGGGCCCCTGCAGAGCGCGGAGCCAGGCCAGCGGGCTCTGTCGGCCGCACGCACCTTCTCGGGCCCGTAGAGCAGGTCCCCGTACTCGTTGAGCAGGCTGTAGGCCTCCCCCACGCACTTGCGCTCGTTCATGTTGCAGGTGATGAGGATGCCCTGCATGCCGAGCTCCAGCTGCCGCGGCCCGCCGCCGCCCCGGGCCCGCTTGGCCTGCAGCCCCGGCAGGTACTGCGCCTTGTGCCGCCGCTTCGGCGCCGCGGCCGGCTGCTCCGAGTCGGCCATGGCGGCGGCGGCAGCAGAGAATCCAGCCGCAGGGCTCCACGCGGACGGTGAAAGCACGCGTCGCCTCCTTGCCGTGCGGCGCAGGGCGAGGACGTCACAGCAACGCGCCGGAAAGGGGCGGGGCGAGTACGGGGAGGGGGTGGTTCTTCCCAGTAGCGCTGAAGGGCTTCCAAAGCCCGCGGCATAAGCGGCCCCCCCGGGTCCTAGAGTCTGCTCCGCGCGCGCGCGCTTCCCGTGAGCTCGTGCCCTGCAGGCAGGGCAGTGAGGCCAGTCCCCTCCCCCACCCGCTCTGGGAGGGGCGCGAGCCAGGAGCAGGCCCCGCTACCGCTCGGGCTCTGTGGGGCTGCTGCTCACTGCGGGGTAAAGAGCGAGAGCGGGGCCCTGAGCCACAGGTGAGCCCGAGCCGGCTCTGCCCCGCCCTTTCCCGCCTCCCGCAGCGACGTGTCGTACTGAAGCGTTACCAGGGTTAGCGTCAGTCTGGTTTGTCCACAGCCACACAGGGGGCTTGAGAGCAGGTTGGTCGGGGGGGGGGCTTGCCAGATGCTTTCAACAAAAATCCCGAACATGGCGAACTTGGTTGAGGAAAAAAAAGGGGGGGAGACCAAAGTTGAGCAAAAAAAAAAAAAAAAAGTCACTGCGTCACTCCCCCACCCCTGCCAGATGGGGAAACTGCCGGGCTTCACGTGTCCGGTATTTTCTGTTTTTTTTACCGGACTGGGGGAGCCAAATACCGAACAGTCCGAGTGAAAACCGGACACCTGGCAACCCCATGTCAGGGCTGTGTCTCCATCGCACAGGAGCAGGACCTGCCAACTCGCATGTTCAGAAATTGTGTCAAGCCCTGTGAATCAGAATAACTCAACAATCATGAGATTTCCCCCAAAAATAATATTTTGGGGAAGGGTGCGGTGCTCCCCGGGGGCATGCTGCCTTGCGAAGACCCTTCTCACCGGCTGCCTCCTGCAGGAAGCAGCTTCGATATCTGCTGCGCCTCTGCCCACTGACTTCACTTGCTGCTTTCTGCAGACCTCATCATCGCTATGCTGGCTAGTGATTAAAACCGGCCAACCTCCAGTCCCTTTGCCAGAGTCTCCTCTGTAGTGCCCTGCCTCTGTCACTGGATGCTTGTAGAAATACCCAGATAAGCAGTCCGTGAAGGGGCAGAGTACACACCGCTGGACTGACACAGCTCTGTATCAGATCCTTTAAGGACACTGCCCTGTAATCTATTTCTAGTGAAAGCAAATATGTTTATTAACAAAGGTTAAAATTTTACAAGCTAGTAAGGATGGTAAGTACAGCAGGTTATTTGTTAAACAAAAAATATAACACATTGAGGGTCTAAACATTAACAGACTAAAATTCTTGTCTAAAAGAGCTTCTCAACTAAAGCTACCTCCTGGTGTCATTTGCCCAGGTGGCCAGGTCTAACCTTCATGTGTGCAGAAAACTTTGTAGCTTTCTTTATAGCTCAATATTATGACAACAAAATTTTAGGTGTTGTGAGTTTATCAGGCCTAGGAAGATTTGCTCTTATAGAACAATGAACATTTTGGCAGTTGGTACTGAGGCGTTCGTAGGGTCACAGGATTTGCCTTCTGGTTTCTGAGCCTTTAGGATGCATGCATGTCACACTTCCAAGCTTTTTTCTGCCCTCATGGAGGCTAGAATCTCACTTAAAAATAAACAAAGTTGATATTCTGCAGTAATCACTAGACTCTAGTAGTTAGAGCTTTCAGAACAATATTAAATATGAATAGGCTTACAATATAATTGTGGCAATTGGCAATACTCCTAGCTGTATCACATCTAGCACAATAAAGCCATGCTCTCTGACTTGAGCCCATATAGACTATAGCAACACAAATAATAAATAATAGACTAGGATTCTCTAATCATTAGGCTAAACAAGCCAAGCTTCTGTTTAAAAACAAGTATCCTTCTCATACTGATATGGAAAGTATTAGGAGAGAAACTAGTGTTTAAAATAATGATTGATCTGAACTCTTAATAGCTCTGTCTGAATGTACTTTATCCTGCTACAGAGATCTGAACACAAAGTAAATTGGAGTTTTGATATAGTCAGACCTTGTTGATTCATGCTTTTGTAGAACGTAGGCTCTCAGAATTAAAGGTCTAAAATTTGAGTTAATAAACTGCAGAAAATAAAATGAAGTTAACTTGGAGCCTGATCTAAATCCCGTTGAAGTAAATGGAAAAATTCCCAATTGTGCCCCATTGTACAGTCCATATTTTAAAATGCACTTACAATTAGCCATATACTACTCTGTATGCAGAATCAGACTTTTGGTTTGGAATGTATCTTTCACTTAAAACATTACTAATTTACATTTACAGAAAAGGAAAAAAAATAGACTCTCTCTATGGTACAGGTACTTTTGGGTATAAAATAAAGGCCATCCCGTGTCAGAACATAGGGACATACTAGGTCAGACCAAAGGTCCATTTATCCTGTCTTCTGTCAGTCACCAATGCGATGTACCTCAGAGGGAATGAACAGAACAGGTAATCATCAAGTGATTCATCCCCTGTCACCCAATCCCAGCTTCTGGTAAACAGAAGCTAGGGACACCATTCTGCCCATCTTAGCTAATAGCTATTGATGAACCTATTCTTCAAGACTTTATCTAGCTCTTTTTTGAACCCTGTTAAAGTCCTGGCTGTCACAACATCCTCTGGCAAGGTGTTCCACAGGTTGCCTATGCATTGTATGAAGAAATACTTCCTTTTGTTTGTTTTAAACCTGCTACCTATTAATTTCATTTGGTGACCCTTAGTTCTTGTAATATGGGAACAAGTAAATAACTTTTCCTTATTTACTTTTTCCACACCAGTCATGATTTTTATAGACATCTACCATATGCCCCCCTTTATTCATTTATTTTCCAAGATGAAAAGTCCCAGTTTTATTAATCTCTCCTCATTAATCTCTCTTCATAGATGAGCTGTATGATATGTGATTGATTATGATTGCAGGATCAAGGCCTTAACATGATGCACCTGCTGAAGTACCACAATTGCAAAGAGTTCACATGTGCATACTTTAAGCATGTATGCAACCCCCTTGAAGGCAACCAGACTACTCATAGTGCATAAAGTAAAGCAGGTATGTAAGTGTTTGCAGGACTGGGTTTTTAATAAAAGTACCACTTCACTTTGTACTGAAATGCAGCAGCATCTTCTCTGAAGTGAACAGTGGCAGATATCTTAGAACACATTGCGATGGGTTCGATCACAGAGGTTCCATTGGGGCTGTTACCCGGTGTGTTGATTATGCACCTCACCACCCTTTCTTGCTGGGCCATAAGCTTTGGTCTCCCCCAGCCAAGGCATAGAGTTGGGGTAACAGCCCCTCAGCAGAGCAACAGAGATGCCAAACTAGTTCAGCTCTGGGAGGTTTCAGGTATAGGGCCTCGACAGCATCCAAGAACATAACCCTCAAAAGGATGAAAGTCCAAAATAAAATAGTCTTACTCTGTATAAAAGTTTTAGACAAAGAAAGCTCATGTTTTCTCTCTTTTTCAATGAGAGATATGCACAGCTATGTTTCTTCCCCCTTCCCTTTGCCCGGTAATAATTATTCAGACTGGTTTTAATAAAAACACTTTTGTTTATTATCAAATATAAAAAGGACTTAAGTGATTGCAAGTGAAAACAGAGAGATCAAAGTGATTTACTAAGCCAAAATAAACAAACATCTCAATTAAGCATAATACACTAAGAAATTTGTTACATGTAAATTTATTCCACATGTAACTTTACATGTACTCTAACAGTAGTTCTAATAATCTTTTGCAGAATCTAGGCAGCCTCCTAGCCTGGGCCCCGTCCTTTTCCCTGTTCAGTCTTAGATGTTTCCAACAGGCATCTTGGGTAGTGAGTGGGAATCTCCTGGTATCTGGCCATACCCCTATTGTTTGGTTTCCCACCTTTATATCCCTTTTGTCCAAGGCAGGAATTCTTAGCCTTCAGTTCAAACCTTTCTCCTCTTGAGTGGAAAAATATCAGATCCAAAATGGGTTACAATATCCGGTGACCTGACCACATGTCTTTATAGGACCAACTGAAGTTTGGCCTTACAGGAAAAACAAAAAAACCCCAACAACAAATAGTCTAATAGCACCTTAAAGACTAACAAAATATGTAGATGGTATCATAAGCTTTTCTGGGCACAACCCACTTCTTCAGATGACAGGAATATTAGAAGTCCAGATCCAAGAATAAATAAGGGAAGGAGAGAGCGGGGGAGTGGGAATGGGGAGGGAGTAGGAGTCCCCAGAGGAGGCGCATGCCGGAGCTTCCTCTGCGGGGGGGAGAGGGTAGAAGTCCCCAGAGGAGGTGTATAGTGGGGACTCCCTGTCCCCTGCTCGCACTGGCATCCTACCCCTGCACCCACTGGCACCCTGCCCCACCCCAGCACCCTGTCCCCACTGGCACCCTGCCCCCACCCCAGCAACCTGTCCCCTACCCCCACTGACACCATTCCCCCACCCCCGTACCCTGTCCCCTGCCTCCACTGGCACTATGCCCCCACCCCAGCACCCTGCCCCCACTGACACCCTGTCCCCTGCCCCCACTGGCACCCTGTTCCCACCCCAGCACCCTGTCCCATGTCCCTTGCCGCAGCACCCACCGGCACCCTGTCCTCACCCCAGCACCCACTAACACCCTTTGCCAGTACCATGTCCCCAGCTCCCACCAGCATGGCTGGGGCCACGTTAGTGAGGCTTGTGGAGTTTTGGAGGAGTTATTTTTTTGCATCTCACTTGTGTGGCCCCAACTGACTTTTCTGTGGGTCAGTGACCCATGACTCAAAACAGGTTCCCCACCCTTCTTATAAATAAAGATAATGCTGAAACTTTTTGTGTTTGACATAATTTTTTATTAAAAAATGAAGCCTCGCCAACAAACCTCTAATTGGGGCCAAGCCCCCATCTGATACATAACACTCCTATACCACCCCCTCACCCCGACCCCAAATCTGAGCCTATCATACACTGGAACTCCCTGTCCTGAGCCTCTCACATCCCCAAACTCTGCACCCCCACATCCTCAGTCTTCTGCCACAATACTTCTGCACCCTCCATACACTGCAAAACTGTGCTCATCATATTCCCAGCCTCCCTGTCCTGAGCCCCTCATACTCCAACCCAAACTCTTGCACCCTCATATCCACAAGCCTGTGGCTTGCTCAGCACCCCAACCCTCCACCTGACCCCAACACTCCCCAGCCTGGAGCCCCCTCCCTGAGCCAGCATCCCCTTCTCCACCTCCTCCTGCACCCAAATTCCCTCCCAGAGCTTGCATCTCTCACCCTTTCCCACACCTAAATCCCTCATTCCCACCGCAAAGCCCTCAACTCCTGTCTCAACCCAGTGAGGGTACGGCTAGACTGCAGGAATTTTTCCGGGATTCCAGAGGTATCCCAGAAAAACTCTTCCTTGTCCAGGGATGTGTTTGTTCTTCCACTTTTTTTAGTGGAAGAGCATACATGCTATTTCGGCAATGCCTGTATTCCTCGTTTCAAAAGGAATAAGGAATAGATATGTAGCTGTGTTAGTCTGGTCTAGCTGAAACAAAAACAGGACTATGTAGCACTTTAAAGACTAACAAGATGGTTTATTAGGTGATGAGCTTTCGTGGGCCAGACCCACTTCCTCAGATCAAATTGTGGAAGAAAATTGGCACAACCAATAAGGAGGCTTCCGAAAGAAGGGGTTTTTCTGACATTTGGCCCAGTCTAGACAGGCCAAATATTGGGAAAACCTCTTCCTACAGAAGAATCGAAAAAAAAAGTGGCAGTGTAGCTGTACCCTGAAAGTTTATAAGGGCTGGGGATAGCAAGTGATGGAGAGGAGGAGAACAGAGAGGGTGGGGCTTGGAGAAAGGATGGGGTGGTGGATCTTGACTTGTTCTGACATTTAAAAAGTGATCTTGGGTGTAAAAAGGTTGGAGACCACTGCATTAATGAGTGTCCAGGCAGATTAAAGTGTTCTCTAGCAGATTTCTGTGTATTGCCTTTTCGGATATCAGATTTGTGTCCATTAATTCTTTCCCGTAGAGACTGTCCAGTTTGGCCAATATACATTGCAGTGGGGCATTGTTGGCATTTGATGGCATAGATCATATTTGTGTATGTACAGTTAAATGAGCCTCTGATTTGATGGCTGATTTGGTTGGGTCCAGTAATGAAATCACTGTTGTAGATGTGTGGGCAGAGTTGGGTTCCTGGATGATTATGATGGAGGTGTGTTGCGTGGTTACTGGAAAGAATTCGTTTGAGGTTAAGGGGTAGTCTGTGGGCGAGAATTGTTCTTTCCCCCAAGACCTCTGAGAGTGAGGAGTCATTTTCCAGGATAGGTTGTAGATTGTTGATAATATGTTGGAGGGATTTAAGTTGTAGACTATAGGTAATGGCAAGTGGAATTCTGTTGTTTTATCTTCTGGGCCTGTTTTGAAGTAGTTCATGTCTTGGTACTTTTTTGGCTCTGTTGATCTGTTTTTTCACTTCTCCGGGTGCGTATTTCAGTTTTAAGAATGCTCTATATAGATCCTGTAGGTGTTTGTCTCTGTCTGTGGGATTGGAGCAAATCCAGTTGTATTTTAGAACTTGGCTGTATACAATAAGTTGAGAAAAGTGTCTGGGATGGTAGCTAGAGGCATGAAGGTAAGTGTAGTGGTCAGTAGGTTTCTGGTATATGGTGGTGGAAATCTGTCCATTATTTAATTGTATTATAGTGTCAAGGAAGTCGATTTCTTGTGTGGACTGATCTAGTCTGAGGTTGATGGTGGGGTGGAAGTTGTTGAAATCCCACTGAAATTCTTCAAGGGTCTTTTCCCCATGGGTCCATATGATGAAGATGTCATCAGTGTAGCGTTGTTGAAGGTCAGCCATAAAGATGTTGGCATATTGTGGTGCCATGCTGGTGCCCATGGCTGTGCCGCTGATTTGAAGATACAAATTGTCTCCGAATCGGAAGTAATTGTGGGTGAAGACAAAGTCACAGAGCTCTGTAATCAGGTGTGCAGTGCTGTCATCAGGGAGGGTGTTCCTGACAGCCTGTAATCCCTCTTCATGTGGAATGTTGGTGTAAAGAGCTTCTAAAGTCAATGGTGGCCAGGATGGTATTTTCAGGTAGATTACTGATGTTCTGTAGTTTCCTCAGGAAGTCGGTGGTGTCTTGAAGGTAGCTAGGAGTGCTGGTAGCATTGGGTCTGAGGAGAGAGTCAATATAGCCAGATAATCCTGTTGTAAGTGTGCCAGTGCTTGAGATGATGGGTTGTCCGGGATTTCCAGGGTTGTGTATCTTGAGTAGCAGACAGAAAACTGGTTGGGGATTAAGGGGGGGGGGGGAGGGAGGTAATGTAAATTTGGTCCTGAGCAGCATCAGGGAGCTTCATGAGCAGTTGTTTCAGGTTTTTTTGGTATTCTTTAGTGGGACCACAGGAGAGAGGCTTGTAGAATCTGATGTTGGTGAGTTGTCTGGTTACCTCCTGTTCATAATCTGTTCTGTTCATGATGACTACAGCACCCCCTTAGTCAGTCTCTTTGATTATGATGTTAGAATTGTTTTTGAGGCTGTACATAGCATTGCGTTCTGCATGACTGAGGTTATGTGTTATATGTTGTTGTTTGCTGACAATGTCAGCTCGAGCACATTTGTGGAAGCAGTCAATGTAGAAGTCAAGACTCTTGTTACGACCATTAGTGGGAGTCCATATAGCAGCCTTCCTCTTGTGGGGTTAGCAAGGAAAAACAAAGCCACTCAGAGATTGTTGGTTTGAGCACTGAAATCTCATTAGCACATTTTCTAATTGACAAACATGATGCAAAGAATAATTTCACCATTTGATGTTGCTAAATGAATTTTAGGTAGGCAGAATGTAATTAGCCATTCTGAATTGAACTAGGACTCTTGGAATCAGGACACTAATCTTGTGAAAAGTGAAATGATACTTCTAAAGGACAACATGTAGTCCAGAAACCAGCTCTATGCCTCATCTAAAATAATGCACAAAACCAAAAATAATTTACATTGTCATGGAGAGTATAAATTTATTCCTGAGCCATAATAGCTTCTCATCTGATTGCTCTCAGCACATTTGCTGACCATTTTGTCAACAAAAAAATTATCTCCATAATTTTCTATTAACTTTCATACATCAGTTGTGGCAATTTAATCTTCATTTGAGGATTCCTTAGGATGCATTTTATCTGCCTCCTCTGTCACTGTGTATATTTCAGAAATACATTTAAAATATCACTTATGAAGACTGGTTGCATGTTTCACTAATTGATAGGGTGAGAACAACTCTTTGTTGGGGGAATCTTCTAGAGCCCTTTCTTTCTGACACTGTGGAGGTTTCAGTGTGGTAGCTTACATTTATTCTCCCAGATGCAGGTTGCCTCAGTCTGGCATGGTCAAAAAGCTCCCAGAAGGGTAGCTGATGATTCTTCTGGAGAAAGCACAAGACATAAATGCTAAGCTGTGTAAAAATGACATCGGTTTCTTTTTTGTGATCCTTCAACCACAGGTCGATCATACAAATATTTCTGGTGAGCGTTTCTGCAAATTCCCTGCAGGCCCCAGGCACCAGAGCTGTCACTTGGGGGCTGAGGGTTCATCTTTCAGCAGCAGGAGGAGTTTACAAGCCCTGTGCAATCCCTGGGGCTGCAGTGGGAGGCTGTGAGCTCTCCAAGCGGAGCAGAGTGGGTGTGCCTTGACTCTTAGTCCTGCTTTATCAGTGCACAGCTGAGTCCCTCTGGAGCTGTTGGGGGGGGCGGAGGAGGGGAGGATAACAGGATATCCTGTGCTTTGCACCTTGCTTCGGAGTTGTGCGGAAAACATCAGTTTCTTTCCTGTGTGTGTAGGATCTGGCAGCCCTTCATGTGAGTCTGGAGCATTTGTGCCACATTCAATGTTAGCAGCTGCAGTGCACTGTTATCTGTTTGTCTCTAAGGGACATGACCCATAGCAGGGACCCCAAAGTAGGGGCTCTAGACACTGTAACGCAATGCAGACAACAGGACACTGTGACCGATGTGGGAGTTATAACTGTACCACAGTCCATGCGGGCTATTACATTAATTCTAGTTAAGGGCTAGTTTTGTCTAGTTCAGGATTCTGGTGGTAATCAGCTTGGACAGATAGGAGAGGGCTCCCCACCTGTACTAGGCAGAGGAGCATAGGGGTCTGAAATGACAGATGTCTCTTTTAATTAGGATGATTTTAAAAGATGTAGAGCAGCTTTGGTTCTGGGGCTGGAAAAGGAGCTAAATCTTCTGGGCAGTTGTAAGGGACATATTTGGTGTAGTGCCAGTATTGGTTTCCTTTTCATGTATTTTTTTTTGCCTTTCTTATGGATCTCTTTCTCCATCTTTCCCACTCTTTTACATGAGTGAGTCACTCCTGTGTCTCTCGCGCAGGATGAATGCCACAGATTAGTACTGTTCCAAATGGCCTCCAATTTCTTAGTTGGTGTCTGTTTACTCAATACAATAATATCATTGAACAAACTTGGCATTGCATAATGTGTTTAACCATTTGTTAAATATTTATCCAATTAGAAGCTTATGTTATTGTCACTTGTATCACTCACTCTACTGGTAACAGCACAAGGACAGTTTCCAAAAAGTTTATTCCAAAATTTTCAGGTTTTGTTCTTTGGAAGTATGTGAGTCTTTCACTTTGGATTATCAGAAAGTTTTAAAAACTTCTCCGACTCGTGAGGATGAATTTTGCTGCATGTGCTTCAGTAAGATGTTTAAAAATCTTGTTGCTTGACACATCTGCTGGCCTCCTTGAGGAACTGTGTGCATTAGAAGCATGGCTAGCATTCATTTTGCTGTGCCTGGCAAACTGGACAAAGCTGCTCCTCACAGTATATAGTCACGTTACTAAACCTATTACTCAATCAGGTTACTTATGCAAGATTGTTGGTATGCTCTACAGAACAGTGTGTGTTTCCCTGCTATTTGTAATCACTTACATTCTGGCTTTGCATTTTCTGTTGCTTTTTTTTCTAAAGATTATTCTCAGCCAAAAGCCATGCTTAATGTGACTGGACTGTAAAGTGTATTCATACAATGGCAAGAGTGTAGACATGCCAGTGCCTCTCAGTTATGCATTACAATTGAAATATTATCAGCTGGAGTATGTTTTTAAGTGTATATTAATACCCATGAATGGTGCCACTCTGGAGATTAGAGTGTCAGTGCACAAGGAATGAGGTCCTCAACTGCCTATTCACCAATGAACATAAATGACTCCTAGAGAATTTTGTATCCAAGGTTTAAACAGGTGATTGTTTCAGTTTTTTCATGCTAATATTTTTCCTCCATCTTTGTGCTTCACTCTCATTCTGTCTTTGTTCACTGGTCTTTATTGGCCTTTCTGAGATGGCGTCCTGTGGTTCTAGGATTTACATGGCATTACGATAGCAATCTCAAGAGTGGCACATGACTGTTACCAGACTATTCAGCAGATATAAATGCATTACAAAGTGCATCCTCTGTGGCTATCCCTCGCTCCCATTCTAATTCCTTCTTTCTTTCCCAGATATAGAATTGTTTTCATGTGCATGTTGAATCCTGTAATCCAGTAATTTTCAAACTAAGGGTTGTGACTCAGTACAGGATCACGGAAAGTCGGTCATTGGGTCACCAGGTGGCTAACAGCGATGCTATGATAGGCTTTCTCCATGCTGTTCCCCAGAAGTGGCCAGCACTTGGTCCAGCTCCTAGGTGAGGCTGGAGGGGCTCCCTGCACTGCCTCAGCCCTGGGCATTGGCTCTGGGAACTGGTGCCTGTGAGCAAAAGCAATGTGCAGAGCCACTTGTGCACTTCTGCCTTTGAACCAGACTTGCTGCTGGCCACTTCTGGGGTGCAGTACAGTCTGCAATGCCAGGACAGGCAAGAAGTTTGCCTTAGCACCCCTGCTGCACTGTTAACTGGGAGCTGGCAAAGTCCATGCTCAAACTCTGAGCACCAACCCCCAGCACATAGCCTCTCCAAACCCTGAACTCCCTCCCACAATCCAAACAGCCCATCTCCACACCAGAGCCTTCTCTCACACCCTGAATCCTTCAGCCCTGCTCTCCAGCCTGGAACCCGCATTATACTCCAAAACCCTTATCCTAACCCACCCCAGATCCTGCACACCCAAATAGAGCCCTCTCCACTCCCCAAACACCAACCTCATCCTGCCCCACCCTATAGTCAAAAGATATATTTATGTTGGGTCATGGCTATCAACAATTTTCTTCAACTGAGTTGCAAGGAGAAATGTTTGAAAACCACTGACATAATCTATTGCTAGACATTTTTTAATTGTGATTTTCAGTTGTAAAACAAAACCTGAATCTTATCTACAACCTTCACAACTTTTCATTCCAAATTCAGGGCATGCTTCTTTGGCCTGACCTTCAAATATATAGACACATAACACAATTTATGTGGTTTGTTTGTTTGTTAGGGAGGGAGGGAGGAAGGAAGGAAGGAAGGGTACGTCTAGACTGCAAGCTTCTTTTGAAAGAAGCTTTTTTGGAAGAGATCTTCTGAAAAAACTTCTTTTGAAAGAGCGCGTCCACACAGCAGAAGCGCATCGAAAAAGCAATCTGCTTTTTCAAAAGAGAATGTCCACACTGATTAGGTCAGTGTATTAGCCAGGGCATTAGGTCAGCAGTTGTTTCCGGGTGCTGTTGCCTAAGGCTATCTGTGTCACGTGCTTAAAGGGACCACTGGACAGCTGTTTCTCAGGGTCTGCTGCATGCTTGCCTACTTCTATAAGGGACAGCAAAGCTTTAGTAGTGCGTGCTCTGGTTGCCCAGCTTTGTTGGATGCCACAACATTTTTTTTATATGGAGCCGGAGCTGCCCCTGGGCATGCAATGGCTCCACACTGCCATGCTTCAGTTTCTGACTCAGAACTCATCTCTGAGTCCCTCTGCCTGGATGCTGGAGCAATGCCCTTGTTCCCACACCACACAGTCACGAGATGATTCTGGAGGCTAGACACCAGTTCCGACTGGTGGGACTGGCTGGCGATGGAGCGGTGGGATGACCAGCAGTGGCTCAACAACTTCCTCATGCAGAAGGCCACCTTCTTGGAGCTTTCCTGGCTCGCCCCTGCCCTCCAGAGACTGGACACCCATCTGGAGCCACCATTCCCCTGGAGAAGTGAGTTGCTATTGCCATCTGGAAGCTTGCCACCCGACAGCAACCAGTCGATGGGCCACCAGTTCGGCATGGGGAAGTCCACTGTCGGGGTCCTCCTCATGGACATAAGGCATTCTCGGGCTGCAGTCCCTGGGGGGGGAGGAAGGGAGTCCTAGAAAAGGGAGACCCTCGGGAAAGTGGGGTGGAGGGAAGGCCAGTCTTCGGGGAGGTTGTGCTGTCCCGCCCTCACACGGACCTGCTTCTGGGTGGAAGCCTCGTAGGGGGTGGCTCCTAGTTTGTTTGAGGGGGGAGGGGGGAGGAGGGAGACAGGCTTCCTGACCCGCCTTGGGGGAGCGCAACATCCCTGAGGTGGTCGTGGCATGTTGTGTTCTCCACAACATAGTGGAGAGCAAAGAGGAAGCCTTCCTCCCGAGGTGGGGGGCAGAGGCCAGCCGGGAGGGAAGGGCCTTCGAACAGCCATGGACAGCTGCCATCTGTCAGGCCCATCAGTTGGGGGTGCGCATCCAGGAGGCCCTGAGGGAGAGTTTCTATGAAGGACCCCAGTCCCCCAGAGCCTCCCCAATGGGGGCCTGTGCCTTGCCCCCCTATACCTTTCCCACCACAAACCCTCTCTGCCCCCCTTCCTTGTACAATCAATAAAAACAACAGTTGTGAGTTGAACAACAAAAACTTAGTATATTTCTTTAACAAAAAGTAACTGGGGAGGAGGGGGACTGAGAAACTAGATGGGGGAGTGAGGAGGAGGTATCAGGGCTGCGAGTGGCATGTGGTGCAGCTGCAAGTGTGGCCTCAGGTCTGGGGACCTCGACGAACTTGGGGTTGGGTGGGGCCTGGGACAATGGGGGGGCAGGCAGGATGGGGGGGCTGGAGCGGGGTCAGGTCTGGCAGCGGGGGAAGGGGCAGGGGGAGTGGGAGTGGGGGGACATGGGAGTGGAAGAGGGGGGAGTGGGGGGAGCAGCAGGGGGGAAGGGCTAGAGGGAGGACAGGAGCCAGGGGTGCCATCACTTTCCAGATGGTGGTACACATGTTTTCACCCTGCTGCACAAGCTAGTCTCACATGCGATTGCACCACTCGGCATCATCCCATACATTTTGGCCAGAGTTTGTTGCATGTCACGCAGGACTGCAATGTGCTTTCTCATGAGGTACTCATGGACCCTCCAGCGCTTGCAGCTCCCCCGGTTTTGAGTGGCTGTCTGTAATGGCGTGGATTGCCCCTCAGCGACAGCTAGTCCAGCTGTGAAGGAAAAGAGGGAGAGGCGGTCAGTCATCCATGCAGACATTGTCCCTGAGGCTGTGCCCTCCTCTGTGAGCAGCGATCAACTGTCCCTGGAGCTGGGGACGGTGATGTCCCAAGAGCAAGGCCATGTGTGGGCTGCACAGCAGGCTCTGGCTCACAGTAGACCCAAGGTGCCTAGGGGACCATGCTTCCCCCTTCCCCACCCCCCATGGACAAGCATGCCAGAGAAGTGTCTGGCCACAGTGGGATCCCATGTGCGGGAGAGGGGCCTGGAGTGGCCTGGCCCTCCCTGGGGCCCACACACAGACCTGCACCTGGCAGCACCTCCCAGGGGTTTGACATGTGTGGGGCCTACAGCAGCCTGTGTGTGCTCTGGGGCTGGCACCAGAGACCACATGGTGCACACTGCTGCTGCATATGCTTGCACATGCACGGACAGCAGCACGGTCTCCAGGCCGAGCATGCTGAGCCACGATTGCACTCCATCTTCTCTGAGCCCACTTCCCCCAACTGTGTGTGTGACAAATTGAGAGCACTTACCTGATGATCCCTCCCTAGCATCAGATGATGCCTGGGAGATCCCAGGGCCTGCCGCTGCCAGTATCCTCCTCCTTCTGCAGCTGGTGTTCCTCGTCGTTGTCCAACTTGATTCCTGCTTTGATGATCAATGCAGAATATTGGTTTAGGAGACTTATCCCCTTAAACCCTGACATACTTTGTAAACGAAACTAGTGAGGTAGGAGGTGGCAGTTATTAGGGACAGCTGGAATGTGTCATTGATGCTCTTCAGTACTATTTGTTTTCTGGTTTGAGTTAAGCAGAACAGTTACAGTAAAGTTGTTCCAATCATATTATGCATTTGTAACAATATTTTAAATACAGGCAGTCCTCGACTTACGCGGATCCGACTTATGTCGGATCCGCACTTATGAACGGGGCTTTCTCGCCCCGGAGGTCGAGGTGGCGGATTGCTGCCTGCGAGCTCCGGGGCGAGAAAGCCCCGTTCGTAAGCTGCTCCCGGTGTCCCTGGTCTGCTGGAGACCGTCCCCAGCAGACCAGGGGCACCGGGACTGAAGCCGCAGCAGTGGCGGGTTCCCAGGCTTCTGAGGCTTTGCCAGAGCAAAGCCTCAGAGGCGCGGCACCCCGCTGCCGCTGAGGCTCTGCTCCCCGTGTCCCTGGTCTGCTGGGGGGGGAGGGCGCAGCTAGTGTGCCCCCCCCCAGCAGACCAGGCTTTTGTTGTGGACCCTGGGGCAGAGCAGCTGGGGCGCTGCCGATTGGTCCTGCAGCGCCGCTCTGGGCGCTACTGGACCAACCTGGCAGCACCCCAGATGCTCTGCCCCAGGTCCTGATTCAGCCGCTGCTGGTCAGTTTCAACAGCGGCTGAATCAGGACGCCTGGGGCAGAGCAGCTGGGGTGCTGCTGGGTTGGTCCAGTAGCACCGAGGAGCGGTGCTACTGGAGCAACCCAGCAGCACCCCAGCTGCTCTGTCCCAGGCGTCCCCAAGTCAGCCGTTGCTGAAACTGACCAGCGCTGACTACAGGAAGCCTGAGGCACAGTTGCTCTGCCCCGGGCTTCCTGGAATCAGTGGCTGATCAGTTTCAGCAGCAGCTGACTTGGGGTTCTTAAGTTGAATCTGTATGTAAGTCAGAACTGGCGGTCAGTTTCAGCAGCGGCTGAATCTGGACGCCAGTTCCGACTTACATACAGATTCAACTTAAGACCAAACCTACAGTCCCTATCTTGTACGTAACCCGGGGACTGCCTGTAGTTCAAAATAAGGGTCACATGATCATTCAGGGTATTTTAATTTGGATTACACAGTTCATTTATTTCATAGCTTTCATATCAGGACATTTAGTTCTATTTTGAAACCACATGGCAATTGTTTATTTTGTGTGTATTTTGATATAGTTTTTCAGATAGATGGTGCACAAAGACCATCCTGAATAAAGAATAAACTGAAAGGACCCATTATGGCTTGTGCTGTCGTACAGATTTTACTGAAAAGCCAAAGTTCTACATTCCTGTGGAGCCCCTTGACTGCATCTTTCCGATTCTCTAAAAAAGGCTACCGAGTATTGGCTCCTCAGAATTTTTCAGACTATGAATCCTTAAAACAACAATACAAACCAGAGGTGCCAGAGTACTTCAATTTCGCAAAGGATGTGATGGACAAATGGACTGAAATGGAAAAGGTAATATTTTTTAACTTCGTTATGCTAAAAAGTCTGTAACAAAACATTTTTTTTTGAAAAACAAGTGGTCTTGTAACACCTTAGGGACTAACAATATATATATATACAGGCAGTCCCCGGGTTACGTACAAGATAGGGACTGTAGGTTTGTTCTTAAGTTGAATCTGTATGTAAGTCGGAACTGGCGTCCAGATTCAGCCGCTGCTGAAACTGACCGCCAGTTCTGACTTACATACAGAATCAACTTAAGAACCCCAGGCGTCCCCAAGTCAGCTGCTGCTGAAAGTGATCAGCAGCTGATTCCAGGAAGCCCGGGGCAGAGCAACTCTGCCTCGGGCTTCCTGTAGTCAGCTGCTGATCACTTTCAGCAGAAGCTGACTTGCTGACGCCTGGGACAGAGCAGCTGGGGTGCTGCTGGGTTGCTCCATTAGCGCCGCTCGTCGGCGCTACTGGACCAACCCAGCAGCACCCCATCTGCTCTGCCCCAGGCGTCCTGATTCAGCCGCTGCTGAAACTGACCAGCAGCAGCTGAATCAGGACGCCTGGGGCAGAGCAGCTGGGGTGCTGCCGGGTTGGTCCAGTAGCGCCCAGAGCGGCGCTGCGGGACAAACCGGCAGCACCCCAGCTGCTCTGCCACAGGCATCTGGAGAAAAGCCTAGTCTGCTGGGGGGGGGGGCGTACTAGCTGCGCTCCCCCCACCCCAGCAGACCAGGAAGACGCGGGTGGCGGACCGAGACGCACCGCGGTCCTGCCACCTGGGTCCTCCGCGGCTTTGCTCCCCGTCTCCCTGGTCTGCCAGCAGCGGGACAGCCGCGGGGCGTCTGGGCTGTCCCGCTGCCGGCTTCCCCGCTGCCGGCTTCCCCGAGGCTTTGCAAAGCCGCAGGGGGGCTCGGGCAGCAAGGGAGGGTTCGGGGGGGGGGCTCGGGCAGCCCAGGCGCGCCTGGGCTGCTATGCTGCCGGCTTCCCCGAGCCTTTGCAAAGCCGCGGGGGGGGGGGGGGGCTCAGGCAGCGAGGCAGCCCAGGCGTGCCTGGGATGCCTCGCTGCCCGAGCCCCCCCGTGGCTTTGCTCCGCGTCTTCCTGGTCTGCAGACCAGGGAGACGCAGAGAAAGCCCCGGAGTACACGGCCGGCAGGACCGCGAGGTCCCGCAGTCCGTGTCCTCCGGGGCAGCCCCGTTCATAACTGCGGATCCGACATAAGTCGGATCCGTGTAAGTCGGGGACTGCCTGTATATAGTATCATGAGCTTTTGTGGGTGCTACAGGACCATTATTTTTTAGATTTTCCTTATGCTAAGATTTTTATGTAGGGTATCAGAGGAAAAACATGGTTGGCAGAAACAAGTGATATACCTTCTGGCTACAGAGTGGGAACCCTCCCATTTCAGAGAGGCACTGCAGTTGGTATACTGGACCAACAGCCAGGAATTCCCAAGTTCTAAAACTTCCACAGCTTTTGGGACCACTCCCGTAATTCTTGATTACTTAATAGCCGTGCTGAGTCCAGAGAGACAGCATGAGTAACAGAGGGAAGAGGGTCTTGTGATTGAGGCTTAACAAATCTAAGCTTGTCACTATCTTCCTGGGTGAGTTTGGGTAAATCACTGAGGGCATGTCCTCACAGCACTGTGCTGGCACAGCTGCAGTGCTATAGCACTTAATGAAGATGATTCCTACACCAGTAGAAGAGATTTTCCTGTTGGTGTAGGCACTTCACTCTCTAAGAGGTGGTAGCTATATTGATGGGAGAAGTCCTCCTATTTACATCACTATGGGATAGATTGGTATGACTGAGTCACTCGGGAGGGGGGGGGTGTATTTTCCTCACCGCAGGCAACATATTTACACTGATATAAATTGGGAGTGTAGACCAAGTCCTAATCTCTCTGTGCCTCAATCTTCATCTGTAAATTTCACTTCTTATTGTTAATCTATTTTGTCTACTTAGAATGTAAACTCTTCAAATCAGGGATTATCTCTCGGTATCTCTACAACACTTAGCATAGAAGGACCTCAGTTTTGATTGGGAGCATGACTATAATACAAATGATAGTAACTAGGGGTATATCTACACTACCCTCCTAGTTCGAACTAGGAGGGTAATGTAGGCATACCGCACTTGCAAATAAAGCCCGGGATTTGAATTTCCCGGGCTTCATTTGCATAAGCGGGGAGCCGCCATTTTTAAAACCCCGCTGGTTCGAACCCCGTGCAGCGCGGCTACACGGGGCACGAACTAGGTAGTTCAAACTAGGCTTCCTAGTTCGAACTACCTAGTTCGTGCCCCGTGTAGCCGCGCTGCACGGGGTTCGAACCAGCGGGGTTTTAAAAATGGCGGCTCCCCGCTTATGCAAATGAAGCCCGGGAATTTCAAATCCCGGGCTTCATTTGCAAGTGCGGTGTGCCTACATTACCCCGCTAGTTCGAACTAGCGGGGTAGTGTAGACATACCCTAGGGGGCTGTGTCCCATGCTCGCTACACTCGCTAACCCACCTCTCTCTGGGGTATGTGTCTGGCTGGGCAGAGGATGCAGGAGTGGGCTGGGGGCAGGGTGTCTGGCCGGGGGGAGGAGAAAAGCAAGAGAGGAGGCAGGAGCAGGCTGGAGGTAAGTGTCTGGCCTGAGGGCGGGGAGAGGACAGGAGCAGGCTGGGTGTATGGGGTCTCGGTGGAAGGGTGGAGTGAGAGGGCTGAGGGTGCATTTTCTAGGTGGAGAGAGTGTGTGAGGGGGCTAGGGTGCAAAGTCTTGGCAAGGTGGTGAGTGAGTGAGCAGTAGGTGCAGGGTCTCGGTCGAGGGTGTGCGTGACAGGGGAGGGTGGAGGCCTCGCATTTTCCACTCCCCCCCTCCAGAGGGTGGAGGCCTCATAGGTCATGGCTTCCACCTCACTGGGAGAGGGAAGGCTACACGGCTCATGGCTTCTGCCCCTCCCCTGGAGCACTGGGGATGGGAGTCGGGGGAAGCCACGCGTCTAGTGGCTTATGCTCCCATGGAGCACCAAGGAAGGAGAAGCCACGCAGCTCTTGCCCTGCTGGAGCACTAGGGAGAAAGGAGGGGTGGAGGAGCAGCGGGATGCAGAGTGACGTGATGACATTATTCTGACATCCCACAATAAATTTATATATATATATACACAGAGAGAGAGAGGGAGAGAGAGAGAGAAGTAGAGTTGCAGGATAAGACCCATAGACAAATTCCAAATTCTCTGTGTGTCAGTCTTTCTGTCTGAAAAATGAGAGTGGTAAAAGAATAATCACTTTAACATAATATAATGTTATAATTCTTGGGCAGTAAAAACAACTTTTTGCAGGATGCAAGCAAAATCTTTGAAAAATCAGCATCAGAAAGAAGAGCTAAGGAAAGAGGAGCAAGATTTCTCCTTAAAATGCACCAATAAAAATCTATTCACCTTGTTAGCAATGCCTAAAGATCACAGCAGGACACTAGACAGGACCTGTACTCTACTCATAAATAACACTTAGTCCTTCAACAAGTTTTAGCCAAGGATTTCAGTGCACCTAACAAGCATCGGTTAATTTAGCCACATAACACCTAATGCACAATAATCTCTGCTGACAAACGGAGAATCAGACTCAGAATGACTTAGGTCTGCATTTTCACAGGGAGCTTTTGATTTAGACTTTTGGACTTTTAATCTAATTTTAGGAAGTGCTGGCCACCTCCTACTGCAGTTGAAGTATGAGCTTGTGGGTTCTCCTGCCATCTGAAACCCAGGTTCTAGGTATTTATCTGGGTACAAACCTACAGACATGGAGGCATCCAATATTACAGGCCACTTTGAAAAATGTAAACATAGCCAGAGTCATAGTGACCCTTAGGTTTCTGTGCTAGCCACTGTGCAGTGTTTTTTCATTATCTAATGTGTTAGTCTCAGGAAAGGGATTTGACATTTTTAGACCATTCTAAATCTAGTGTGAAATCTCAGTTCCGTCGACGTCAAAGGAAAATTCTACAGATTTCAGTGGGGCCAGGATTTCCTTCTTTCTGTATAAAGAATGAACATTCTTCTGTCTTGGAAAGTTGGATTTGGGGGATGGTTATATGCAGGGCTCGACAATTAGTATAATCTACTCACCCGTGGCGAGTAGATTACAAGCCGGCACAGCTGCGCAGTGCGGTAAGCGCATGTGCAGCGTGATCTGCACATGCGCAGCATGCCAAACCGTGTAGCTGGCGAGTGGGGCTCGCTGCCTCTTGGCGAGCCCTGGTTATATGCATATCAAACTAAGCAGTTACAATGTGCCATATTGTTCATTAGGAAGGGAAGAGGCCTGCAAGGACAGCCCTGTGGTGGGTAAACGATAAAGGCAATGAGGTGAGATGGAACTTTGAGGAGCTTGGATTCTACTCCAGAAAAGTGGCCAATGTACTCTCTGAGGTATGTGGTCTGCAGAAAGGAGACAGAATTATGCTGATTCTACCACGGATACCAGAATGGTGGCTAATAAATGTGGCTTGTATGCGCACAGGTTAGTATAACTGAAATTATGAAATCATCAATAATTAGTATGTAATGAGCTCAGAACTACAAATACCTTCATAATGAGAAACATAAATGCTGTACCACTAACGTATTTTTGTAATATCAAGATCTGTCTTAATTTGTATTATTGGATTTTTCAGGCAAACTTCTGCCATTAACAAAAACCTACTGCCTCGTGCCTATATCACTGTGTTCTTCTTCGGGGATGTCCCTGCGGGTGCTCCACTATGGGTGCTGGGCTTGCCCTGGCGCCGCAGACGGAAGCTTGAGAGGAGCAGTGCTCGGCCGGACCGCGTATGTGCCGCGGGCTGGCGGCTTTCGCGCTCTTTTCTGTCTCGCGCGGTCCGGCCCCCCGCCAGTTCCTCTTCACTGTCTCAGGCTGCAGACACTTGGAACCGCGCTCCTTACCTCATTGACTGAACTATACTCCTTCTAATTCCCTCTTGTACATACAATCCTATTTCCTTCTTTTCCCTTGTTTTTTCTCCTTTTTTTTTTAAAAAAAAAATAGAGAGAGAAAGACAGAACTATCGGGAGTAAGAACAGAAACCGCATACCACTCTTACCTCCCGCCTCTCAGCTGTTCTCCCGTAAACTCCGTTGTACATAGTTGCGTTCATTTAAAAAAAAAAAGTAAAAAGAGAAAAGGAATGAAGACAACAGAACAGAGACATTATCACCAAGTTACTAACATTTGAATAACTAGCTGTCTCTCTGCTACTCCAAAAAAAAAAATACTGCCTCAGGCTGCTGGCAAAATGTCTGCGACTGGCTTTAAAAAATGCGGCTGGGGGAATCTCACATCCCCCAGAAGTGTACCCATTGTTCAAGACTCACCTCCAGGGCTAGAAAAGATAGAGAGAGGCGCCTTTGCATGCTCCTCTTTGACAAAGCCCTGCAACCACAGCAAGCTGACTCTGATCAGCAGCCACTCAAACACCGGGCTTCCTCCCCCACTACGGGACTCCAAAGGAAGGCAAGGCTGTCCCCAGTGAGATCCCTGCCAGCTGCCTTTAATGGCAGGAAAAACCAGGCAGACACACCTGGGACGTCTGGCAATGTAAAGCCACGTCCCCCTGCTTCAGCGGCTCTGAAGCCTAAGCGGCCATGGGAGGCTTCCCAAACGCCGGCTCCCCAGACAGCACCAGCTCAGCCGCTTCTCTTCACTCCAGCACAGAGCGCTGAGCCGGCTCCAAGAGCAGCCTTGGATCCAACCATCACGGCACCGGCTCCAGCACCGCCTCTGAGTTACCACGCAGTGCCGGATTACACGGCGCCGACCCGCGCTGCTGCCGGCGCGGCGCTGATTGCTCCTGCCCTTGAGCTGCCAGAGCAGAGCAATCCAGCGGCTAGCACTTCAGCACATGCCGCCAGACAACCACCGCAGAACCCTGCTCCTCTCCTATCTCTGCGCCGCAGCTGCTCTCGCTCCCGCCTCCTCTCCCTGGCACCGTCCTCTCCTCTGCCAGCACTGAGATCTCCACGCCGGTCCACTTACTGGCATGGGTGTCCCCATGCCTCCTCCAGACTGCCTTCTCCATTTCTAGCTGCTGCATCTTCTCATCGCAGGCACTACTACAGGCAGCTCTCTGCTTCTCCTGCTTCTTCCAGGGCATCACATCTCCGCTCCTGTTCACCCTGCTCCCCGTACCACTATCGATATTGCAGCCGCTCTAACTACCATGATGACCGTTCACCGCGACATGGCATATACCATCGCGGCGACCACTACTCCCGAGATTCATGCAGCGGGTATTCTTGCCGATCACGATCCGCCTTTGACTACGCTTCACGCAGGCGCTCTCCAACTCCGGCTCCCCTTACTCCTCCGCACCATTCACCATCACCATCCCACCATCTATCAGAGCTGGAACATACCCCCTTCGCGGACCAACATTCGGGACTTCCATCTCAGACCCGTCCCCGCCAGATGAGGCAGTCATGCTGGGTGACAGCTCTCCACCAGATGACCTCCGTCAGTTCCAAGAGTTGTTTAAGCGAGTAGCTATCACACAAGAGATCCCGCTGCAGGAACTCAAAGACGAGCAACACAAGCTTTTCTCGAATCTCCAATCGCAGCATAGGTCACATCTGGCCATTCCTCTTGACGAAGGCATCCTGGAACTGGCTGATGAAGTGTGGCATGCTCCAGCGTCGGCTCTTCCGACCAACAAACGGTCCAATAGGAAATATTTTGTACCACCGAAGGGCATGGAATTCCTCTTTGCCCATCCACAGGCTAACTCCTTAGTAGTCGACGCAGTTCAACAGAGGTCTAGAGCCCCACACCTCAAACAACAGGGCTCCGACAGGGACGTAAAGAGACTTGACCTCCTGGGCAGGAAGGTCTACACTTCAGCAACGCTACTCCTTAGAATCGCCAATTACTTGGCGCATCTCTCCAATCACATCTTTGATACATTTTCACGCCTCACCCCCCTCATGGATCATCTCCCTGATTCTAAGAAATCGATCCTGAGGTCAGTAATCCAAGAGGGCTACACATCAAGTGAAAACGTCCCTCCAAATAGCCATGGACGTCGCTGATACCGCTGCTTGTTCCACTGCTACTGCCATCGTTATGCGCAGAGCTTCATTCCTTCAAATGGCAGGTGTTCCAAAGGAACTACAGGCCAAAGTCGAGAACTTACCCTTCGACAAGGATAAGCTCTTTGCAGAGACCACGGACTCAATCTTACACTACTCTAAAGACTCCCGAACAACCTTGCGAACTCTGGGGAAGTACACGCCCCCCCTTTAAGAAATGCCAGTACTCACCATACCAGCGCAGATATGACTACTCCTAAATCAGACATCAGTGGCAGCAACACCACCAGCAACAGAGGCCCTTCGACAACCAATGCTCTCGCCAGAGGCCTCAGCAACACTGAAACCCAAATGGCAGGACGAACATGCCTCCCAACAACAAGCAACAGGTTTGGTCAGGGGCGAGCAGACAGTCACAGGCAGCATCACAAATCGTACGACCCAGCTCTTTCACCACCGGCTGAGGCCCTTTCTACATCAATGGGTAAAAATCACTACGGACAGATGGGTCCTCGAGATTGTTCAATCTGGCTAGCCTATCCCTTTCATAGCCATCCCATCAACCACACCTCCCACTCCGTCGCTCTTCAGGGACCCCTCTCACGAGACCCTCCTCTGACTAGAAGTTGACTGCCTTCTCTCTCTGGGTGACATAGAGCCAGTCCCAAAGGATTTCAGGAACAGGGGCTTTTACTCGCATTATTTTCTCACCCAGAAGAGGTCCGGAGGTTGGCGCCCCATCCTAGATCTCCGCCGTTTGAACAAATATCTCAAGAAACAACGATTCAAAACGACGACTTTAGCTGCCATAAACCCTGCGCTAGATCCACAGGACTGGTTTGCTGCCCTCAACCTCCAGGACGCCTATTTCCACGTCCCTATCAATCCAGCTCACACGAGGTTCTTGCGCTTCGTCGTGGCAAAAGACCACTTTCAATACAAGGTCCTCCCCTTCAGGCTATCGTCAGCCCCCAGGATGTTTTCAAAGGTTTTATCCGTGGTCACGGCCTTCCTCCGATGCCAAGGGGTACTCATCTTCCCTTACCTGGATGATTGCCTATTCAAGGGCCCTTCTGCACACGAGGTCTCCCAGATGGTTCACCTCATGAGGCAAGTCTTTCAGTCGCTTGGACTCCTCCTCAATGAGCAAAACTCCGTTTTGTGCCCCACTCAGAACATCGAGTTCATTGGGGCCCGTCTGGACTCACTTGCTGGCAGAGCATTCCTACCCTTATAGAGGTTTCAAGTCTTCCAAGACCTCATTCATACCATCACAGTCAGCCCTACCATTCCACTCATCACATGCCTCAGACTGATGGGCCATATGGCCACCACAACATATGTGGTGAAATACGCCAGACTACATCTGTGCACCCTTCAGTACTGGCTGACTCTCGTATACGACCACAGCAGATACGATCTCCACAGGCCGGTAACGCCGCTACCTGGTGTTCTCCAATCACTCCTATGGTGGACCAGCCACACAAACCTACTGTCAGGTATACCTTTACATCGGCAGGAGCCACTCCACCAAATCACAACGGATGCCTCCCTACTAGGCTGGGGGGGCTCACATGGGCTCCCTCTAAAGTCCAAGGCCAATGGTCCCCACAAGAAGCACGGCTACACATAAACCTTCTAGAGCTACGCGCCATTTTCAACACATGCAAATCCTTCCTCATCTACATTCGAAACACCACGGTGAGGATACTCACGGACAACATCACAGCCATGTATTACTTGAATCGCCAAGGCGGCGCTCGCTCCCGTTCTCTATGCACGGAAGTCATCTGCTTTTGGAACTGGTGCATTCGCCACGGAATAACACCTACGACATCCTACTTACCTGGCACCACAAACGTGATGGCAGATTTCCTGAGCAGACACTTCCATGTGAAGCACGAATCGGAAATGCACGATGGCGTCCTTGCGAGATCTTCTAACGTTGGGGTACTCCCTGAGTGGACCTCTTTGCAACTCCCGCAAATACAAAATGCCATAAGAACTGCATCAGAGTGGGCTTAGGCCGCGCATCCCTGGGAGATGCCTTCCTTACGACTTGGCGCGGACCCCTCCTCTATGCATTCCCCCCCATACCTCTGATCCCCAAAGTCCTTCAGAAGCTGAAGGCGGACAGGGCAACGCTAATCCTCATAGCTCCAGACTGGCCTCGCCAGCACTGGTTTCCCTTCCTCCACCATCTCTCCGTGCGGACACCGATCCGCCTTCCGCCTCTCCACAGTCTCCTCACACAAGACCGAGGATGCCTGAAACACCCGCAGATACAAATGCTGAACCTAACAGCATGGTTCCTAACTGGCTGACCCCATTTGAATCCCTCTGCTCTGTTCCAGTCCAGCACGTCCTAGTACACAGTAGACGACAAACCACGAGGAAAACTTACCTTCACAAGTGGCACAGATTCTTCACCTAGTGTACCTCAAACCACCACGATCCGACACGTCCATCGATCCCCTCCGTCCTGGACTACACGTTGCACCTAAAGAACAAAGGCCTCGCGTTAGCCTCCACCAGGGTGCACCTCGCAGCAATTTCAGCATTCACATCACCGATAGATGGCGTTTCTGTCTTCGCCCATCCTACTACTAAGAGATTTCTCAAGGGCCTTACCAACATGGCCCCACCGCACGACCCAGTCCCACCGGTGTGGAGCCTGGATGTAGTCCTTGACGCCCTAATGAGGCTGCCGTTCGAGCCTCTGGCGACTGTATCCTTGCATTTCCTCACTTTGAAAACCGTTTTCCTGCTTGCCATAACATCGGCACGCAGGGTGAGCGAGCTTTCCGCCATGATGGCCACGCCACCGTATACAATTTTCTGTAAGGATGGAGTAGTCTTGAGACTACACCCAAGATTCATACCCAAAATCATCTCATATTTCCATGTCAACGAACCAGTGATCCTGCCAACCTTTTTCCCGAAGCCCCACGCCTCACCACAAAAAGCGGCCCTACATTCCTTGGACACCTGCAGGGCCTTAGCATTCTACATAGATCACACTAAACCTTTCAGGCGTACGGACCACTTATTCGTCTCCTCGGCACAGAGGTCAAAGGGTCAACGCCTGTCTTCCCAGAGGATTTCTTGTAACCTCATACATAATGCAATCGTACACAGTGAAAGGCTTACCCCTTCCATCCCAAACACGCGCCCACTCCACTAGAGCCGTGGCCACATCTACAGCGTTTCATAGAGGGGTATCTCTGAAGGACATCTTCAGGACGGTGACCTGGTCCTCACATGAGACCTTCGCCAAACACTATTCTATTTCTCTAATCACTCGTTCAGATGGGGCAGTGGCGACTGCAGTGCTCTCCACAGTGGATAAATAGGGACTCCTTGCCCTCCTTCCGTTCTGGCGACTACTGCTACGCAGTCACCCATAGTGGAGCACCCGCGGGGACATCCCCGAAGAAGAAAGTGACGTTACTCACCTTCGGTGCAGTAACTGTCGTTCTTTGAGGTGGTGTCCCCGCGGGTGCTCCACTACCCATCCTCTTCCCCGTTTTGGAGTCCTTTTTCTCTGCTCTTGTCTCTTACAGACTCTGAGGTGGTCTCGAGGAACTGGTGGGGGGCTGGACCACGCGAGACAGAAAAGAGCACGAAAGCCGCGAGCCCGTGGCACATGCGCAGTCCAGCCGAACACTGCTCATCACAAGCTTCCGTCTGCAGCTCCGGGGCAAGCCCAGCACCCACAGTGGAGCACCCGCGGGGACACCACCTCGAAGAACGACAGTTACTGCACTGAAAGGTGAGTAACTTCGCTCTCTTCCATCGCACATGATAAACTGCACATGTCCCCAAATGCCTGCTTGTGAACTTACCTGTTTTTGCCAATGGGATGTGTTAAATATTTAGGCTTTTCTGTCTGAATATTTAATAAAACACAAAGTATCTCAATGCCTCATGGCCATTAATAACTTTTTCTCAGCAACGCCTCCATGAGGTACAGAAGTATTATCCATATTTTACAGGTGGGGACCCGAGGAACAGAGTTTAGTTATTTCAATGGGAGGCATGGGTAGTCAGAAAATCAGACCATGAGTGGGTTGCATAAGCTCACAGAGGAAATCTGTGGTAAAACTGAGACTTGGATTCCTGACAAGTCTGTCCTCCTTTTCTAGTATAACCAATTGTACATCTAATACTCTGTATCTCTATATATGAGCATATAGACCAAGGTTGGGCTGATTCAGGCCCGGGGGCTGGATCCAGCCCACCAAGCATTTCTCTCCAGCTTGTCCAGCTGATTAGCAGACCTTGCATACTTACAGCTGGCAATGTGTGTTCAGCTTTTCCTCCTCCCACCTTGCTCTGTCCTGCAGCTGAGCTGCTTCCAGGATTCTCTTGATAGCTGTGCAGGAGGGTGGGAGTGAAGGGGAGAGGGGCATGTTGAAATCAGGGTGTTCCACTGCTTCTGTACCTCATGTCACCTGGGCTACTCCAGTCTGAAATGTGTGACTCAGAGAAGTGCAGAATGGGGGTGGAGGGATACAACAAAGCAGGACAGATTTCCCTTAAAAGAGACAGAATGAGGCTTCTTTCAGAAACTTAGCCAGCACACACACTCTGTGTCACTAATGCACACACCCAGTCAGTGCCACATTGTGTCTGTGCCACACACACACAATCACTTCAATATACATTCTGCCACACACACTCTCCCAGTCTCTGTGCTGCAAACACTCAGTCTGTCACAAAGTCACTCTCTCACACACGAAGTGTCTCTGGGTATGTCTACACTACCACCCTAGTTCGAACTAGGGTGGTTAATGTAGTCAATCGTAGTCAAGCGGCTACATGCGGGCACGGAGTCCGAACCGGGGATTTAAAATGGCAGCGCCTGACAAGATGCAAGTGAAGCCCGGGATATTTAAATCTCGGGCTTCATTTGCAACTTCAATTGCCTACATTAACCACTCTAGTTCGAACTAGGGTGGTAGTGTAGACATACCCTCTCTCTCTCACAGATACTCTCTCTGTAGCCCCATCTCCATCCCTTCTACCTGAGGCCCCACCCCTTCCGGGAGGCCTGGAGCCAACCTGCATTCAGATACCAAAATTTGTGAAGTGGTCCCCCTGCCAAAATTATTGCCTGCCCTTAATATAAACACAGGCTACTTGTAGAATAGTGTCTTTTACATAGGGGTTGAAGTTTTCTGTATGTTGTTAATTGGCTCATATAGTAAAACATGTGAGATACATAATGAAGAATGAGAATGGAAGGAAGAAATAGTTTGAAGGAAGAAAGTACAGCTACTAAACTCGTAAGTGACATAACCTATTTACCCTTATAAATGAATATTTAACCCATTGTTCTTATAAGTATACCACTTCCATGTGAGGGAAATCTTTTTATTGCTGGTTTCTCTTATCCTACTACACTAAAGACATTTTGTAGCATAGTACTTGCTAATTACTATTAAGCCTAATTTATAATTCACTCTGTGTAAAAGCAATATATGTACAAACACAGGGCCAAATTCTATTCACTCACACATATATCCTCTGATGCTAGGAGATCTACTAATAGGCTATGTCTACACTACGAGTTTTCTTGGCAAAAAATATGCTAATGAGGGACTCATTTGCATGAGTCGTGATCTCATTTGCATATTTGCTGCCAATCCGTTTTTGTGCTGGGGTTTTTGCACAAAAATAAAAAGTGTGGACATATTATTTTTACGTAAAACCCCCTTTAGCCGCAATAAATGCAGAAAAAGGGGGTTTTGCATAAAAAGAAAATGTCCATACTGCTTGTTTTTGGGCAAAAACGGATCGGCAGAAAATATGCAAATGAGATCACAACTCATGCAAATGAGTCCCTCATTAGCATATTTTTTGCTGAGAAAACTCGTAGTGTAGATGTAGCCATAGTGAGGTGGGGAGAATTTAGTTAATAGATTTGTACAATTCTGTTACCAAATTCTAAACTTGGCTCCTCCTTTAGGAACTATTCTTATTCCTGGGACAACACAGTTGACAGCAAAAGATATGCTACATAGACTACAAACATCAAAGGCAAAGTGTCTTATCACTGATGATGTTCTGGCACCAGCTGTAGATTCCATTATGTCTGAATGCCAGTCTTTGAAATTCAAGCTAATTGTGTCCGAGGATCACAGGGAAGGATGGCTGAACTTTAAAGACCTATTTATGTGAGTAGCTGCCATCATCAAAGTGCTGCAGTAACATGAAAGAAAAGCCTGGTGGTTGTATTGTTATTAATGTAGAGTATGGTGAAACATTTCCACCTGTTTAGAAGAGAAAAATGAAAATTGGAAAAAAATACCAATAAGCACACAGTTCTATTCTGTTTCTGTTAGGATCCAAAAACAGGCCAGTACCTGTTTTGTTTGTATGATGTACAAATTAGTATTTAACCACAAAATATATGTTCAGGCAACATTTTCTGAGGGTTTGAGCACCCTTTATGGAGGATGTACAGGCAGTCCCCGACTTACGCGGATCCGACTTACGTCAGATCCGCACTTACGAACGGAGCTTTCTCGCCCCGGAAGTCGGGGCGAGAAAGCCCCGTTCGTAAGCTGCTCCGGTGCCCCTGGTCTGCTGGAGACCGTCTCCAGCAGACCAGGGGCACCGGGCGGGTTCCCGCGCCTCTGAGGCTTTGCTCTGGCAAAGCCTCAGAGGCGAGGGACCGCCCCGCGGCTGCGGCTTCAGTCCGGGTGCCTGTGGTCTGCTGGGGGCCGTCCCCAGCAGACCACAGGCACCCAGACTGAAGCCGCAGCCGTGGCGGGGTCCCTCGCCTCTGAGGCTTTGCCAGAGCAAAGCCTCAGAGGCGCGGCACCCCGCTGCCGCTGCGGCTCTGCTCCCCGTGTCCCTGGTCTGCTGGGGGGGGGGGCGCAGCTAGTGTGCTCCCCCCCCCCAGCAGACCAGGCTTTTGTTTTGGACTCTGGGGCAGAGCAGCTGGGGCGCTGCGGATTGGTCCTGCAGCGCCCGTGGGCACTACTGGACCAACCCGGCAGCACCCCAGCTGCTCTGCCCCAGGTCCTGATTCAGCCGCTGCTGGTCAGTTTCAGCAGCGGCTGAATCAGGACGTCTGGGGCAGAGCAGATGGGGTGCTGCTGGGTTGGTCCAGTAGCACCCCAGCTGCTCTGCCCCAGGCGTCCCCAAGTCAGCTTCTGCTGAAACTGACCAGCGCTGACTACAGGAAGCCCGAGGCAGAGTTGCTCTGCCCCGGGCTTCCTGGAATCAGCTGCTGATCAGTTTCAGCAGCAGCTGACTTGGGGACGCCTGGGGTTCTTAAGTTGATTCTGTATGTAAGTCAGAACTGGCGGTCAGTTTCAGCAGTGTCTGAATCTGGACGCCAGTTCCGACTTACATACAGATTCAACTTAAGAACAAACCTACAGTCCCTATCTTGTACGTAATCCGGGGACTGCCTGTAAATGGCTAGCTCGGTGTTGTTAGCAAAGAACATTGGCAATGCTAGTTTCTCCCATACTACCTTGCTAATACAATGGGACTAAAAAGGGATAGGATTAGTTTTATTTTCTTAAAGGGGTGAGGCTCAGCTATTAAAAGCCTGAGAAATGATGTGTGAGATAACATTGATTCCGTGAGCCCAGTTCACAAAGGTGTGACTATACTGATAAAAGACTCTCAGTCAGTTCTTTATAATTAGGCTAACTTTTCCCTAGAATAGCTCACTTCCCACTCCTCCTAGCTCAGCAGTGCTTACTGATATTGTGGATGGGTAGAGCCAAGATCCTCTCCTACTTCTTTCTCTGGCATAAGGCTAGGTCACTACTGAGCTCTAAGGATAGGAGTGTGATTCCCAGCTTGAGTACACATAATCATGCTAGCTTTGGTTGAACTAGCATGCTAAGAATAGAGCATAGCCACTGAGGCACAAACAGTGAGATGGACTAGTGCCCATCAGAGACCTTAGCCACATACTCAAGTAGCTACCCTAAAATTCTATTTTAGTGCGCAGAGCTGGGAATTACATCCCCAGCTCCAAATGGAGATATCCCTTTTAGTTTATTACTATCACAAGATTTTTTTAATTAAAAAATTTTAAATGCAGATAGCAAGAGTAATAAAAAAGGAGAAAACATAAATGTAATGATTGAGGGGTTTTTTAAGCTAGATCTCATGCCATCTGTCCCATTAATATGCAGTTAAGTTCTGTGCATTATCCTTGATATGTAGTCACTCTTCTCTAAAGATAAACCTTACTTTAGAAGGAAAAAACTTACTCCCTTCGGTGCAGATAAGCACCATCTTTTGTAAATCTGCAAGGAGTTGTTTTATTTGAACATCATCTGGGTTCCATAAGTTACATTTTTTAACTTACTTTATTCACCATTTTGTGTTTTTTAAAGAAATGCTAAGGCTGATCACAATTGTGTGACCACAAGGAGTCAGGATCCAATGACCATCTTTTTTACCAGTGGTACAACAGGGTCTCCAAAAATGACTGAACATTCATACAGTAGTTATGGCATTGGACTGACAGTAAATGGAAGGTATGGATCATAACTGTTTTAAACCACCTGGGTATTTCTTCAAAAAGGTCACATAGCAGAGGTGAAGGAAGCATAACATTTCACTATTATCTCTCTCTCAATAACTTAGAAAATAGGAAAGTTTCATTTGCAAGTCATGACAAGATTATTGTTCCAGGAGACAGGAAGTAATGTGAATAGCTTCATGAAAGCACTGGTGGATAGTTGTTTTTCTCATACAGGTTGAAACTCTCTAGTTACTTGGGATCTGACAAGTTCTGGACCACAGAATTTTCTGGACCACAGGAGGTCAATGTTGTCTAGCAGCATTACCAACACTTCCATTGCTTACAGGGCTGTTAGAGGACATTTAGGGGTAAATTAGAGCTAAATAACAGCACAGAACACAGAGCTAGGACTGATGGCTGTAAACAAACTTTATGGGACCATGGGAAATTTGGCCACACCAATGAAAAGTAGGGATGTTAGATATCCTGTAATCGAATAGTTGTGTAACCACGTGAAATCTTAGCAGTTACACGACAATTTGATAGTCCCCAAAGGCGGGGGCGGCGGCCAGCATGGGCCCCACTCCTGGGAAGCCCCCTGCCACTCCGTGCTGCTACCTCTATATCAGAAGCAGCAGCGCAGTGTGGCAGCAGCTCTTGTCTTCAGGGTCTGAGCTCCTCATGGACAGAGGCTGGTCTGCATCAGCAACCCCTGTCTGCAGGGAGCTCGAACTCCCCGTGGACAGGGGCTGCTGCCATGGATCAGCCTCTTCCCACAGTGGGCCCAGGCTCACTGTGGACAGAGGCTGCTCCATAGGATGCTGGAGCAGCTTCTGTCTGCAGGGAGCTCAAACCTGCTACAGACAGGGGTTGCTGCTGCAAACAGAGGCTGCTCCGTGGGATGCTGTAGCAGCCTCTGTCCACGGGGAGCTTGGATCCTCTGTGGACAGGGGCTGCTGCCGCAGACCAGCCTCTGCCCGTGGTGAGCCCAGGCTGATAGAGGCAGCAGCGCAGGGAGGGGACGGCACTGCTGAGCTGGTGTTGTGGGGAACCAGCTTTTAAGCCAGCTCCTCTCAGCACTGGTTCCTGCCTCTCCCCTTGCCCCCTGCCTCTGTAGGAGACAGCAAGGTGGAGGGCAGACAGGTTTGTGGAGCCTGCATGCTTTGAGAGACTGCTTGAAAACCAGTTTCCCGCACATTGGCTTCAGCCTGCCCCCCTCATCCTCTGCGCTGCTGCTTCTCTATCAGAGGCAATAGCACAGGGGTGGAGGTGGGGAGATTGATCCGGTGCTCATGGGGAGCCTGCTTAAAGCCAGCTCTTCATGGGCACCAGCTCCCACTCCCCCCCATTCCCCGCCTTGCTGCCTCTGATATAGAGGCAGCAAGAGTGGGGGGAGAGTGTGTTGTCAACAAGATTAACCAATAAGTCAAGACTCATCAGTTAATTGTGTAGTCGACTACACGTTGCCATCCCTAATGAAAAGTGGACATCCAGCTAACTAAAATAATTCCAGATGATGGATATTTCCGGACCAGAGAGTTCTGAACTAGAGAGGTTCAACTTGTATTAAATGAAAATCCAACACTATGTAGTAAGGGGGGAACCAGCCTTTTCTACTCCATCTTCAAAGAAGATTAGATTATTTATAAAGCATCTAAAAGTAGTTTTGTAAAGAGAGAAACTTTGTGGTTTTATATGGTTTATAATGGCATAGATTCATCACAGTATATGAGAAATGCACTGAATATCTCTCACAAAAAACAAAATAACTTTATGAAAGCTTAAAACATTGTAAAGCCTGCACTGATTCATGGGATATTTTACTTTGGGAAAATAACATTGATACTAATACATTCCACTGTGACTGGCAAGTAATCACAGATAAGAGAACACCAAATAAAAAGATAAGTAAAATGAGAAATTCTTACCACATTAAAAAATCCCCAAACTAAATCCCTACAATTTCACAAATATAAATTCAGGATTCTCTGTCTTGAGACATCATAAGCCTTTTACTGGTACAATTTTTTAATGAAAATTGCAAAGCTAATCTATAATAATGACACAGTGGCCATGTTTGGTGGCTCACTCTTGTTTGGGGTTTTAGCTATTCACTAATCTCATTTAACACAAGACAATGACTGTTTGATCCCAGTAATATTTTTATCGTTATCATTTTTGTCTTTATTCTATTTTTTTAAAATTTCCACACATTTTTCTTTACCAGGTACTGGCTGGATTTAGCCTCTGCCGACATACTCTGGAATACATCAGACACAGGTTGGGCAAAGTCAGCTTGGAGTAGTGTCTTTGCACCATGGATTCAGGGGGCATGTGTGTTTATACATAGTATGCCACGTTTTGATCCAATCACTGTTCTAGATGTAAGTGACAAGAACAATGGTATTTTTCTAACAGCATGGTTTTCCTCGCTTGGTGCTTTTGAACAGATGTTCACCTCTCTTACTGTACAGCAGACAGCATGCTGTCTAGCCTGCTGCCCTTCACCAAAGAGGTCACCAACCACATTTCAGTAGTAATATCTACTATATATTTTACAGAGTTTTTCTGTCTGCTTGATCAAGAACTTATCATAAATGGTAAGAGTTAGGACCACCACATTCAGTATATAGCTTCCTCATCTCATATCTTAAAGCAACATAAGGGTATGGTTGTGCCTGAAAAACAGGATGTGCCTGGAATTGGATTGTTTCTCATAAAACCTATCAATCAACCAGAAAAGAGACAGAATCACCAAAGCAAGTATAGTCTTCACTATTGACATAACTGAGCAAATGTTGAAAAAGATTGAACCAAGATGGGCCAGAAAAATAGGTTGAACCTGGAATAGGATTGTTTCTCAATAAACCTTACAGAAAAGAGATAAAATGGAGAAATTTGGAGTAGTGTCCTGTTTTCGCACTACCAATTAATTTATATAGGTCCTGATACAACAAGTTGCTTAAGCATCTGTTTATCTTCAATTAGGTGTTTGAATCACATTGACATCAGAGGGATTTAAGCATGTAAGCGACAAGGAAGGGTAGAAGGGAGAACAACAAAATAGAGACAATGGATTTCAGGAAGGCGGATTTTGGTAAGCTCAGAGAGCTGATAGGTAAGGTCCCATGGGAATCAAGACTGAGGGGAAAAACAACTGAGGAGAGTTGGCAGTTTTTCAAGGGGACATTGTTAAGGGCCCAAAAGCAAGCTATTCCACTGCTTAGGAAAGATAGAAAATATGGCAAAAGACTGCCTTAGCTTAACCATGAGAACTTGCATGATCTAAAAATAAAGGAGGAGTCAGGATGAATGTTCCATTCCTGCAAATGGATGGAACTGCCTATATACAAAGGATGAATATAGGCAAACAACACAGGAATGCAGGGGCAAGATTAAAAAGGTAAAGGCACAAAATGAGCTCAAACTAGCTACAGGAATAAAGGGAAACAAGAAGACTTTTTATAAATACATTAGATGCAAGAGGAAGACCAAGTACAGGGTAGGCCCACTGCTCAGTGAGGAGGGTGAAACAGTAACAGGAAAGTTGGAAATGGCAGAGATGCTTAATTACTTTTTTGTTTCGGTCTTCACCGAGAAGTCTGAAGGACTGCCTAACATTGTGAATGCTGGTGGGAAGGGGGTAGGTTTAGAAGATAAAATAAAAAAAGAACAAGTTAAAAATCACCTAGAAAAGTTAGACGCCTGCAAGTCACCAGGGCCTGATGACATTTCGAATGTCTTCATTTCTATCCCTCTCTCGAAAGAAGGTGCAAGTGTAGACATACCCATAGTGAATACTGGTGGGAATGTGGTAGGTTTAGAAGAAGTTAAAACCAAGGCCTGATGAAATGCATCCTAGAATACTCAAAGAGCTAAAAGAGGAGGTATCTGAGCCTTTAGCTATCATCTTTGAAAAATCAAGGAAGATACGAGAGATTTCAGAAGATTGGAAAAGGGCAAATATAGTGCCCATCTATAAAAAGGGAAACAAGAACAATCCAGGAAACTACAGACCAGTTAGTTTAACTTCTCTGCCAGGGAAGATAATGGAGCAAGTAATTAAGGAAATCATCTGCAAACACTTGGAAGGTAGTAAGGTGATAGGGAACAGCCAGCATGGATTTGTAAAGAACAAATCATGTCAAACCAATCTGATAGCGTTCTTTGATAGGATAACGAGTCTTGTGGATCAGGGAGAAGCGGTGGATGTGGTATACTTAGACTTTAGTAAGGCATTTGAAACGTTCTTGCATGATATTCTTATCAATAAACTAGGTAAATACAACTTAGATGGGGCTACTATAAGGTGGGTGCATAACTGGCTGGATAACCGTACTCAGAGAGTAGTTATTAATGGTTCTCAATCCTGCTGGAAAGGTATAACAAGTGGGGTTCTGCAGGGGTCTGTTTTGGGACCGGCTCTGTTCAATATCTTCATCAACAATTTAGATATTGGCATATAAAGTTCGTTTATTAAGTTTGCAGATGATACCAAGCTGGGAGGGGTTGCAACTGCTTTGGAGGATAGGGTCATAATTGAAAATGATCTGGACAAATTCAAGAAATGGTCTGAGGTAAACAGGATGAAGTTTAATAAAGACAAATGCAAAGTGCTCCACTGAGGAAGGAACAATCAGTTTCACACATACAGAATGGGAAGCGACTGTCTAGGAAGGAGTACGGCAGAAAGGGATCTAGGGGTTATAGTGGACCACAAGCTAAATATGAGTCAACAGTATGATGCTGTTGCAAAAAAAAGCAAACATGATTCTGGGATGCATTAATAGGTGTGTTGTGAGCAAGACATGAGAAGTCATTCTTCCGCTCTACTCTGCGCTGATTAGGCCTCCGTTGGAGTATTGTGTCCAGTTCTGGGCACCGCATTTCAAGAAAGATGTGGAGAAATTGGAGAGGGTCCAGAGAAGAGCAACAAGAATGATTAAAGGTATAGAGCATATGACCTATGAAGGAAGGCTGAAAGAATTGGGTTTGTTTAGTTTACAAAAGAGAAGATTGAGGGGGGACATGATAGCGGTTTTTAGGTATCTAAAAGGGTGTCACGAGGAGGAGGGAGAAAACTTGTTCATCTTGGCCTCTGAGTATAGAACAAGAAGCAATGGGCTTAAACTGCAGCAAGAGAGGTTTAGGTTGGACATTAGGAAAAGGTTCCTAACTGTCAGGGTGGTCAAACACTGGAATAAATTGCATAGGGAGGTTGTGGAATCTCCATCTCTGGGGATATTTAAGAGTAGGTTAGATAAATGTCTATCAGGGATGGTCTAGTCAGTACTTGGTCCTGCCATGAGGGTAGGGGACTGGACTCGATGACCTCTCAAGATCCCTTCCAGTCCTAGTATTCTCTGATTCATGTGCTTATGTGCTTTGCTGAGCAAACTTACAGTTAGGGCTTCTAATTTGAGGTTTTTGCCAGTAAATGAAGATAAAACACCTTTGATTTAAAAAAAAAAAAGGTATTAATATTTATCTAGTAAACACCAGCAAAAGCCTGGAAATGCTTACATGTATCTAAGGGCTTGTATGCATGGAACAGTCATGGACTGTGGAGCTGAGATTTCTAAAGTACACTAACATATTGTGCATTAATTGTCTGTGCAGATTCTACCTGTGCAGACTAAAGGGTTCATGTTAAGATAGTGCTGCTTGAAAGAGTACTATGTTATTATAGTAGAAATGGAAAGAAGGGTCCGGGGTGTATATGTCAGAACTTTCCTGAGGGTTGAGATACTGTGGGGGCTGTTGCAGACAGAACTCACCCTGCAGTAGGCGCTCTTGTCCCACAGGGCTGGGCCCAACTCCCTTCTGTGTGCATTGCAAGCTGGTGCACACAAGGTAACAGCGCCACTCAGATTTGGCTCAGACATTTTTTTTATGACAGAGATTGCCAGGCATATTTGAGAGAGGGATGCTGCAGCCCCATATCTCAAATAAGAAGGCTACTCACTCAATTTGGCCTGTCTCACGCATCATCTTGCAGGGGCAAATGAGCCAAAGCTGAGTAGCATTGTGACTGTGCCCCATGTTGCAGTGCCCAAAGCAGAGAGCTGGGCCCAGGCGGATGGACACAGCTGTCATTTCCAAGGATGCTGCTTTTAAAAATGTTGAGTTATTTTACCTTTTGGAAAATAAGGTGGCGTAGCACTGAGTAATGTATATAGTATATGTGACTCATTGCCATATATACAAAGAGCCCCCCCAAACCCTGATTTTGGACAGCTACAGAAAACTAAAAAATTGTTAAAAATAAATCCTGAAAAATGAAATTAATAATCCCCCAAAACAAAACCCTCGTTTTAGTACATGATCCTGCTAACATTACTGTTCAGCATAAAATGAAGCTTTTACATACAAGCATTTGCAGGAATGGAACCATAGTTTATAAAGCACTTTTGGATCCTCTAGTTTTATTATTATACAGTGAATGACAGTAGTGGATACATGAGCATCTTGTATGGCAGTGGTTTTCAAACTTTTTTCCCGTGACCCAGTTGAAGAAAATTCCTGATGCCCATAGCCCAGCATACTTTAATATATAAAGGAGAATGTTTGTAAGTTTGTGCACTAATAACTTGGACACTATAAGAGTTACCACAACCAAACTTTGCATGGGATAACCTTTCATCCAAGAGAAGGTTTTAAGGTATTTTTGGACCCGATCAGGGTCCTGCCATGCCCCCCACGGCATCTGTGGCCCCGGGCGCGATCTGGGGCACCCCTCCCATGTGTAGCCTCCCAGGACTCGCCCCCTCCTGCCCGCGAGGTTACATAACCGACCCTCTTCTCCCCTCTCCTCCCCCCCACTGGCACGCAGTGCCCTCACCCCCATGCGCACAATGGCTCGGGCACCCGCCCTGCCCCAAGCAGCATCTGCAGCCCTGGGCGCAAGCTGGGGCGCCCCTCCCACGTGTAACCTCCCCTCCATCCGGGGTCGCTCCACACCTCCACACACCCCACTCCAGAAACCAAAACCAAAGCCAGCCAGCCTTTCTGCTCAGCTCCCTGGGCTTATCTGAGCAGGACTCCATGTGCCTGCTGCAGCGCAGGGTCCTGGTTCAACTCTCGATGCATTACACTGCAGTGAAAGCAGCTGGCTGCTGTTTGTCTGTGAGTGGGGCTCTTCTGTGTCTGGTTCCAGCCATCGGGGGGTTAGACGTGAGCTCTGAGCGTTTGCTTTCCAAGGCAGGGCAGGTGGATCCCTGAGCCAACTTTGCAAAGAGAAGTCCCCTTGCTACTGGCTGCATTACTGTGTACTGTTCTCCTGGGAGCTGGCTGCTCCGTCCTGGGGGGAGGAGGGTCCTGCTGCTTTTAGAGGGTCAGGTGTGGGCCAGGAGCAATCAGGCCCCAGGGTCTGTGGCTCTGTGGATCCCCTTGCTCAGGGTCCCCTCCTTTCCTAAATGTTCTAAATTTTGTTCCTCCGGTTTCCCGAGCAATGCCGGGTAAGTCCAGCTAGTTATATATATTTTTACTAGAGTGCAGGCTCTAGGTTGGGGCTGCGGGGATGAGAGGTTTGGAGTGAGGGAGAGTATGGGGGGTGAAAGCCAGAGGAGGGGTTTGAAGTTCAGGCTACAGGCTGCTCCCGTCCCAAGCACTGGCTCCACACTCCCATTGGCCAATTCCTGGTTTGTCTCTGGGCATTGTTAAGCAAAAATGGACAGAGCTCATTTTGGGCTTGTTTTGAAATGGGATTGACTTCAGTTTTGGCTTGTTTTGCTTTTTTATCTTGTGAGAGTTGGCGACTCACCTCCACCTAGGAGCGGGACCTGCTGCTGACTACTTCCAGGGCAGAGCGTGGGTCGCTGTGCCTGGACAAGCAGGAAGCTGGTCTTAGCACCTCCACTGGTTACCTTGTCACCTACAGCAAGGTGACCCAGGGCCTATATTGCCACCACCCAGTACTGGGTCACAACCCAAACTGAAAATCAGTGTTGTATGGCATTTCAATCACATGAACTGTAAATATTTTAATACTGAAAATGGAGATGATAGAAGATTGAGTTTTTTAACCTTATAAATAGGAATTGGCATTATATTATATACTACCTTATACATACAACTTTGGATGCTGTGAGAAATCACCAAGCATATCATTCACTTGACTTGGGACATTCTATATTCTGTTACTGTGGAAAACACTAACTACTATCAGAATACTTGCGGAATGTTATACAGATGATACCTCCGGCTCTAGTTGTTTTTTGAGTAATAAGAGCTGTAGCTGCAAAGAAATGCTTTGAAACAAAATGCAAACCCTTCTGAGACAAGATGCTTGCAACATGACACTATAAAATAAGTTGCGAGGAATCCTGTGGCACCTTATAGACTAACCAAAGTGTTGGAGCATAAGCTTTCGTGGGCATATGCTCCAACCCCTCAGACAGAGACCTACACTTACAAGATCTTCAACAAGCATTCTGTAAACGACGATACCCACACGAGGAAGTGAGGAGACAGATTAACAGAGCCAGATGTGTACCCAGAAGCTTCCTGCTATGGGACAAGCCCAAGAAAGAAACCAACAGAACACGACTGGCCATCACCTACAGTCCTCAGCTAAAACCTCTCCAACACATCATTAGTGATCTACAACCCATCTTCGACAATGACCCCTCACTTTCACAGGCCTTGGGAAACCCACAGAAAACCCGCCAACCTGAAGCATATTCTCACCAGCAACTACACACCTCACAATAACTCTAACTCAGGAACCAATCCATGCAACAAACCTCGGTGCCAATTCTGCCCACATATATACACCAGCAACACCATCACAGGACCTAACCAGATCAGCCATACCGTCACTGGTTCATTCTCCTGCACATCTACTAACGTAATATATGCCATCATGTGTCAACAGTGCCCCTCTGCTATATACATCGGCCAAACTGGACAGTCCCTACGTAAAAGAATAAATGGACACAAATCACATATTAGGAATGGCAATATACAAAAACCTGTAGGGGAACACTTCAGTCTCCTTGGACACACAATTGCAGATCTAAAGGTAGCCATCCTGCAGCAAAAAAACTTCAAGACCAGACTTCAAAGAGAAACTGCTGAGCTACAGTTCATCTTCAAGTTTGACACAATCAACTCAGGATTAAACAAAGACTGTGAATGGCTAGCTAACTACAAAAGCAGCTTCTCCTCTCTTGATATTCACACCTCCAGATCAGCTACTAGAAGTGGACCTCATCCTCCCTGATTGGATCCACCTTGTCATCTCTAGTCTGATTCTGGACTGCATATTTATACTTGCCTCTGGAAATTTCCACTACATGCATCTGATGAAGTGGGTCTTTGCCCACAAAAGCTTATACTCCAACATTTCGGTTAGTTTATAAGGTGCCACAGGACTCCTCGCCGCTTTTGCAGATTCAGACTAACACAGCTACTCCTCTGATATAAAATAAGTTGCAATTTTAAAGAAAAAGCTATTTAGATGAGAAAGTATATATGACTTCAACATATATGTGTTTTCAAGGCTTGACAACATTACAGTCATGTGTTTATTAATTGGTTGGAGCTATTACAATGTCCACATTTAGGTTTCCTTGAGAGTCAGATAAATGTGGGAAGCATTGTTACTTTAGGGTGCAACATTCAGACAGTTTTTTATTTTAAATTCTCTAGACACTGTCCAGATTTCCTATCACAGCCTTCTGTTCTGCTCCAACTGCCTATCGAATGCTTGTGCAGCATGATCTGACCAGGTAAACAATTATCAAAATATTTCATATTTGATCTTTGTATTTTGCCAAAACTGCCAAATACTGCTTTTAATTTGGTTAAATTACTCAAGGTTTACAACAGAACAGATATTTTTTATGTCTTAAATTTTACATATCTACTATATATTTGTTTGTGTGTCAGAGCATGCATTTGTGTTTGTCTGTTCAAGAACTCCTCCTAAATGGTAAAAGCTAAGACCACCAATTCAGTAAGCAGTTCCCTCTCATCACAACTTAAAACCAAGATAAGGGTTTTGTTGTGTCCGGAAAAAAGGCTGTATCCGGAATGGGATTGCTTCTCATAAAACCATACAAAAAAGAGACAGAATCACCAGGTAGATGAAAGGAGCTGGCTGTGGACATGCCCCCTGATTCATGAATGCCCCAGCCCCAAGCCTCCCATCCCGCAGGTGCCCTCTTGCCCCAAGGCAGCCTGCATACTGAACCCCTGACCCTCCCCACCAGAACAACAATTTAAATGAAGAAAATTAAAACTTGTTTGAGCTAACAACCTGAGCAATCCTAGGTAAATCTTTGAGTTAGAAATAAATTCAGAATACCATAATATCAGACATGGAGATAATATAATTTAAAAAGCAGGTTGGCAGCACTGACAATACTTCAAGTACTGGAAATACACTTTTATAATCAAATCTTCAAATCTTAAGCTTTGTTTTGTAGTCCTAGTTTACCGGAAGACCATGTAACAGGACTATCAAAATATTTTTCCCTATGACTGATGTACCTGGAATACAACATACAAGAGTACGTTTGTAGCAAATCAGTCTGACTGAAATGTACAAGGATTAGTGATTCTGACAATGGTACTATGGCATGAATAAGCTTTTGAGAATATCATTAGAGCTGAATGCCAAGATTCTTCCGTATTTTAAAATCCAATTGGAAGTTTAGGCTAAGAAAGACCATTTTACCTTTAACGTCATGTAAAATACTGAACTTGCGGTCTTACATGTATTCTTTCACAATGTGCCAAATTTATCTTCAGTTTAGCTTCATGCAATTACATTAAAATGAACTGGGCTCAATAAATATTTTATATACTGTAGAAATTATATACAAGCAAAGAAAGTAGATCAGCCAGTTCTAGTCACCCTTTCTAGATATACAAGATCAAGGTGCCATTTCATGAAATTGGAAGGCAGCAAATTGAGTTTCTGATCCAGATGGGTGATTTCACAGGGATATTGCATCTATATAGAGCCCTACTGACTTCAGAAGAGTTGTATGTGGGTACAGGCGTGCTGTACACAGAGCTTCAGTGAAATTGGTGTGGCGCCTCATAAGCACAGGAATCTGCTCATGTGGAGTCACTTGCAGGACTGAACCATTAAGACAAAAAACAGTAGCTACTTTTCATGCAATCAACAATTTGCATGTGGAACTCATTGCCACAAGGTATTATTGAGATTATGAATTTTAAAAAACCCTTTATATTGCTATAGATATGAGAGAAGCCACAGCTACTGTAATGAGGCTTTAAAACACGTGCAAACGAAAAAGAAGTTCTGGAAGGATATAAACCCTCATGCTTCAGGGCATAAACCAACACAACAAACCATGCGATTAAAAACCTGACCACCCTCCCCCACCCATTCCTTTGGAAAAGCAACTCCATTTGGCACATTTCTACTAAAAAGCTATACAAAGAATCAGATCTGCTTTTTATATGTATTTCCTTACTGTGGCAGTTTTAACTCCTTTAAAAATCGGTTTATACTTTTTCTCTTTCATACAAAGCTATAAATTCAAGAGCCTGCAGCACTGTGTGAGTGCAGGAGAGCCAATCAATCCTGAAGTGATGGAGCAGTGGAAAGAGCAAACTGGGCTGGATATCTATGAAGGTTATGGCCAGACAGAAACGGTACATTCCAGGCCCGCATGCAGGAATTTCTGTGGGAGAGGGTGCGAGCCTTGGGAGGGGCTGGTGGCTGCCCCACCCCTGCTTCTGGGGAAAGCGGGGACTCAGCCTTAGCCTGACCCTGGCCAGCTGACCCCCTGGGACAACACACTGCTCCTACCTTCCCCCGGCCTGCTGAAGTACAGGGGAGGGAGGCTGCTACAGCTGAGCTTTAAACTTTTAATTGTAGACAAAACCTCATATTCACTTCAATTGGACCTATATGCATAACTGTGAGAGTAAAATTTGTTCCCTAGAAGTTTACTCAGTTTATGTATGATAATGAAGTGTTCATTGTTGTTTCTGAGAGGTTGCTATGACTGTAAATGTCTTTGCCAGTCTAGTTGAGTATATTAAATATACATTAAAACTGAAAAGATGGGATGGCAGAGTTTACTTTTAAAAACCTTTTGGTGTAGGTGTTGATTTGTGGAACTTTCAAGGGAATGAAAATTAAGCCAGGTTCAATGGGAATGCCGTCTCCAGCATATGACGTCAAGGTATGTGCATTATATTGATAAGCCCTACTGACCTTTTCCTCCAAGCATGAAGGTATTGAATTTTCCTGAAGGAGGCTCAAGCAAGTTCAGGGAATAGGAGGAATTTTTCTACCTGCTGAATCATTTTCAGTTTAGATCTCCAGAAAGTCAGATTCCTCTTGCATTATGCAAATTTTCATTAGTTTGAGAAATTTCTTGCTGGGTCCAAGGTGGAAACAATCCAGGCCTGCTGACAGCAATTCAGGACCCCAGGACCTAACAGTCAGTGGGCTCCCATGCATGCACAAGCTGTGCGCACCCACATGGACACAGTTCACCTGGCAAGTACCCAGCTAGCTGCCAGCTGCACTGTTGGTTGCATCCTTCCAGTACAGCCAAGGCTTCCACATGCCTGCCGCAGCTGTCTTTGCCACTGCTGGTACAACCTTGTATGCACCTAGGAGCTCTGCAGCCTGCCTGAGTGATTTAAAAGGGCCCAGAGCTCACCAGGAGGAGCTGTGCAGGGGAGGGAAGCGCCAGGCCCTCCTGACCCTGCCCTGCTTCCCCGCCCCCGCTGTAGCTTACTGGTATTTGAGGGTTTCTCTGAGACCTGAGTGGAGCTGCAGAGGTTGAAAACCTCCTTCCTGCCCCTAGTCTGGCAGTAGGGAGCCTTCATTAGCTGGCTCCTGCTGGATGTGAGCTTGGCAGGGGGAAGGGGTGCAGGAAGAAGCCCTGCAAGTCTCAGGAATACAAGCACCTGAAAATTTGGTTCCAAAATTAATTCCACACATGGATGAAAAACATTAGCCGGGAACACTGCCCTCAAGCCCTTTTTAAATCACTCGGACTCCTGGGCAATTGCCTCCTTTGCCTCCACCCTGTCAGCAAATTGAAACAAGCCAATCAGTAGGGGAAACCAAAAACAAAAACAAAACCAGGCTGCTTTCAATAGTTACACCTTAGGGAAGAATGATATCATCACTGAGAATCTCTCTAGAAAAATACATTGAACTATATATGTGTGCTTTGAGTGACTGCACTAGATCACTACACCAGTAGGTGTCAACCAGGGCTATGCACTCCTGTGGGTATGCCTTCTTAGAGGGTACATCAACTCATCTAGATATTTGCCTAGTTTTACAAGCTACGTAAAAGCACTAGCAAGATCAGTACAAACCAACATTTCATAACGAGCTTGTTAATACTGCTTTGTATTCTATTCTCTGAAATGTAAGTATAATATTTATATTCTAAATTATTCATTTTGCAATCATAGGGTAGAAAGGAGAACATAAGGCATTTTTCAGTAAATAAAAGGCAAATCAGACTTCTAAAATGTATACAGTAATGTTGTCTATTGGCCAGACCGGAACTGCAGGATCAAATTCCAGCACTGCCTTGCTAATGCAGGCAAGTCTTTGGGCAACTTTCTGTGCTTCGTTTTTCCTACCTGATCACGACACTTGCTATATTATTTTTTGCTCAGTTGGGTGTTACTAAGCTAAATTGAAGTTTGCATAATGCTTTGGAATCTTCAGGTGAAAGGAACTATGCAAAGTACAGTGATTAGTATAATTCTGTTTGATTTGGGAGTAGAAGCTTCTCTTGCTGGCTGCAGTCACTTCTATTATTGACTTTTATAATTCAGTATTTCAAAATAAACATGCAGGTTTTGTTTAATGAAAATTATAGTTTAAATTAAACACCAGGGTAACACTGTCTATTTTGTTTGGGGTATAGATTGTAGATGACCACGGCAATATTCTTCCTCCTGGAAAAGAAGGAGATATCGCCATCAAAGTAAAGCCAACAAGACCTTCTTGTCTTTTCACTCAGTATATAGTAAGCAACTTAACAAATGTCAATTGTAAAATTGTTAAAAAATTATTTATTTCTGAACAAAAATAACATTCAATTATTATTCACCCCCTGAAACACAATTCTCCTGATTACAAAATTAGACTTTATTATCTGTATTGGTTAACATCTAGAGATTCCGTTCCCATTGTGCACAGCGCTGTGCTAACACAGAAAGATGATACAAATCTCTTCCATATAGGCTGTATCCCACAACCGTTTACAAAAGCTAAACACTGCAACTGAATGGAAGTGAGATTTATTTTCAAACCAGATTTTCACTAAAGTGAAAAGCTACTGGTTCCAGATGGCAAGTGATGCAGAGGTGAAGGCTGCCACATTGACGGGGCCCATTTTCTAGAAAAAAATTAATATGATATTTAACTTTCCTTTCCACCATATAATGTAATAGTAGATAAGAAGCAACTTCCTCTTTACTACTGTAGCAGAGTAAATTAAATTTAAAAGGTATTTTCATTTATTAAAACCAATTGTGACCAGGCTCTCTCAGCAGGGCAGTAAGGGAGGGGAACAAAACATTGCCATTGTTTAACCCCCTCCAGCTAATCGAGGAGTCGGTTTAGTTTGCTTTAGAGAGAGCTGCATCTACCCCTTCATTAGCTAGGATTCGTCACCCCAAAACAAATCTTTTTTATTTAATAACTGGGGAAACAGGAGAGGGAGGCACATAGACAAAAAAGGAAAATAAGGATTGGGAAATCTTCCCTCAAATCAAATTAACACTACATAACAGACTGCTCAGCCCATAATCAAAGTTTCCTAATATTGTGTGTTAAGCTGTATATTTTGTGTAGTTCATTATGATTAAAAACACAATTCTAAAACATAGTCAAAGACATAACCCACAACAATTATATATTCACTCTACATGTTGACTTTCTTTTTTAATTTTCTGTGTTATGGGTATTATTCAATTTACAATTATAAATCTGAATAATGTTTGAAAAAATGTTTTCTATTCATGTTGTTAAGCCTCTGCTGGAATTTAATACATATCCCTCTCATATGGAATACTCAACAAAACTGAGGTTTTGCATGCTAAATTATGCTGTAATAAAATCAAGTGCTGGAATTAAATTAAACCAGTTTCTTACATACCTCAGAGTATAATTTTTTTATTTGCAGGAAGGTTAATGTTTGTCAAATACAATTTAATGTTTACTAGGATGATCCAGAGAGAACTGAATCAACATTACGAGGAAATTTCTATATCACCGGGGACAGAGGGATTGTGGATAAAGATGGCTATTTCTGGTTTGTTGGAAGAACTGATGATGTCATCAATTCTGCTGGGTAACAATTTGTGTGTGCATTCATTACAATGGTAGGACTCAAATAATACCAAGGCACAGCTGAATGTATGTTTTATATGCACACATCACCATCTCATAAAATATATAATAATAAAAGACTTTTCTTCATTTTAAAGATATCGTATTGGACCATTTGAAGTAGAAAGTGCACTGATAGAGCACCCAGCAGTAGTAGAATCAGCTGTTGTCAGCAGTCCAGATCCCATCAGAGGAGAGGTAAAAGACTTAGATAAATTATATGCTTGAATTTCATTATACAAATATGCATTTTAAAAAACCCTTAACCAGAGTCCTAAGGCAACTGGCTACTCCAAACAGTTGTTGAATTGTTCCATTCATATCAAAGCACTCAGCAAATTCTTAATAGTTTCAAAGGGGTAGCCATGTTAGTCTGTAACTTACAAAAATGAGTAGTGTTTGTTTCCTCCCCTCCCCTTCTCTCTCTATATAGACACACACAGAGACATGAGCTTTCGTGGGCAAAACCCTTTTCTTCAGATGAGTGTAGAAAAGGGGGGGAACCTCCACATTTAAATGTAAAGGTTCCCCTTTTTTGTCCACCCTTTTTCTCTCTTCATCTGAGTAAGTGTGTTTTGCCCATGAAAGCTCATGATACTATTTAGATATATTTTGTTAGTCTCTGAAGTGCTACAGGACTACTAATTTTTTTCAAATTCTTAATGTTCATCTAGGCCAGTGGTGGGCAAACTGTGGCCCAAAGGCCACCTGGAGCTCATTGGGATTGTACATGTGGCCCGCAAGACATTTTGTTTACAATAACCCATATGTAGATTTGCCAGGTTCCCCTAGTTTTTGCCCATGTAGGTTTTTCCTATTGGTATTACTAAAGTGACATGCGTGTGAAATGAGGTCATGCTAATTGCACACAACATTGACTGTGCTCCCTCTGCATTTAGCACTGCCATGGTTCAGTTGGCGTACCCTACAAATTTTAGGTATGCAAGTGCAGTTAGCAAAACTATCCTATCCTGAGAGACCATCTTCATTGTGAGAGTCTTGTGGCCCACTGAGATGGAGGGCCACTCATGCCTACTTACTAGCCTAGGTTGCCTATCACTGATCTAGAGAGACAGTAGCTCTATAGGGGCCATCACTGCATGGCAAAAATTGACTGCAATCCTCATTACAATGAATACGGAGGTGCAGCTCACAAAGGCCCCACATTCCAAATCTTCATTTGGAGCATCCATACTGCTTATACAATTTTTAATGGGGACTTATAGTCCCTATAAGTTGCAATTGTAAATTAAAGATAATCCAGCTGCAATTTACTCTATTTCCTTCATATTACACATATGGCCAGCTGCTGGACTTAGACAAATTGTTAATATTGCACTCAGTTTGATAATGTTTTCATATAAACACTGTAAATTAGTTACTTTGTAATTTGTCAGCAAGTGAATTTTGTTAAATATTAATTAGGACCTTGTACTGTATTGTGTGGATATTGTTTCATCAACATTTAATCTTTTAAGGTAGTGAAAGCCTTCATTGTTTTGGCATCTGACTATGTTTCACATGACTCTCAAAAACTGATTAAAGAGCTACAGGATCATGTTAAAAAGGTCACTGCCCCCTACAAATATCCTAGAAAGGTAAGTGCTTAAACATAAGTATTTCAGATAACTACTATTAGTCAACAAGTGGCACAAGAGGACTTTCATGTGCAAAAGTTTGTTATCGTACACCCCCCTCCACACACACAAATCAGAATCAGTCTTGCGAGGTTTAGATTTCTATTGGTAAATATCAGAAAAAAATGATTTCACTGTACACAAACCAAATGAAAACCCCATTTCCATTAACAATCTAAAATGTAAAGATCATCAAAGAAACAAAAACGCTGCTTGAGAACTTAAGATTTTGATTTAAGGAAAAGTTTTTTAATCACAACATCTCCTGTAATTAAATAATTATTGTCCAATTCCCACCATAATGTCCCACAATTGTGAAAAAAATGTAAAAATCAAAACAAAAAGCTTAAAGCCGACTTTTGTGCACTGTGAAAACGGAAATTGATAAACATTGAAAAAATGCTTAAAACTAAGTATTGATATGTTAAAATTATAAAAAAATAAAAATCAAATTCTGCTATGCTTAATCATAAGACTCTAAACAGAGGACAGGTGGGAAAATGTTTATTCTAACATCTCACATTTTCAATGTTTATTTTTAGCAAACATATGATCTACCCTTTGCAGGTATCAAAACCCAGAAAAATGGATTACAGACAGGGGAAGAGCATGAGCAGTAGGACATAGAACCCCGAAAAAAATACACTTGGGAGCTGTGGTTCCACTGTTGCCTCAAAATGACAGCATGCCTATCTTAAATAGGCTTTTTTAAAATTATCCTTTTGCCCTCTGCAAATTCACAGAATTTAATTTTTGCTCTACTGTAAGGGCTAAGGGATATTTGAAATAGAAATCTTCACCCTTTGCCCCCTCTGCTACATTTAATAGGTCAATAGTAAATATGTTTGAATTTCATAGCTCTATTTCCACTTCATATTGAAGAATTTATAACAAAGTTAAATTTGATTCTGTGGTATAGAAATAGTGCAAAGAAATCCTGTGCTACAGACTCTAGAGCAGTGTTTCTGAAAGTGTTCTGCGAAACCACCTTGAGAAACACATTAATTGGCTGCCCCGGTTTGTTTATTTACTGGCATCACGGCCATGGAGCTTCGCAGCTCCCTTTGGCTGTTTTGTCCTTTGCAGCCAAGGGGAGCTGCGGGAAGCCAGTAAATTTTTTATTTTTGCATTGAATTAATCTTACTAAAGGGTGCATAAGGCTCATCCTTTAGCTCTTCTACTGCATGGAAAAGGCAGACCACTTAAAGTTCACAAAGTGTTTCAAAACTCATGGCATGGCCACATCTACAGACCCGGTAGATGGTGATAGAGATGTAGCCGTGTTAGTCTGGTGTAGCTGAAACAAAATACAGGACTATGTAGCACTTTAAAGACTAACAAGATGGTTTATTAGATGATGAGCTTTCGTGGGCCAGACCCACTTCCTCAGATCAAATAATGGAAGAATGTATCCTTTGGTATATATGGTTGTGACTATTTTCTTCCATTATTTGATCTGAGGAAGTGGGTCTGGCCCACGAAAGCTCATCATCTAATAAACCATCTTGTTAGTCTTTAAAGTGCTACATAGTCCTGTATTTTGTTTCGGTAGATGGTGACGCTGAATGATTTGTCATAATACGGACTTCCCAACCACAGACCACCCTCAGGATAACAAGGACAGAAAAGCTGCAGAGGTTACTGAAACCCGAAACTGAAAAGTAGCTACAGAATAACCAATGGACTCTCAGTGATTTGCACAGACTAAAAGGGGCTCCTGTCCCAAAGATCTTCCCAGCACAAAGTTTAGTTATTCTAGCTGGGTCCAGGGAACAAGAGTTGCCCCTCAAAAAAACACATTATTAAACAAGGAACATTTATACTAACAGTGCCAGAGAGATGCACAAATTAATTATTTCAAGATGCATTGAAATATAATTGGTTTATATTTTATAACTATAAAATCTACCAACTGTTAATCCAGTTTTGGAATTGTTTTCAAAATAATAATTTTATGCAAACTATATATTTTCGTATGACAGGGAACCATCTAGAAAAAATAGTTTCCAGTGTAAAATATACGACACTAAGGCTACGTCTACACTGCAGTGCTATTATGGGATACTGGAGGTATCCCAAAATAGCTATTGTGTGTCTTTTGAGCATGTCCATTATTTCGAAATATAATGGGCTTGCTATTCCGACATCCTTGTAAACCTCATTCCACAAGGAGTAAGGCACATTTTGGAATAGTGATTTATTTCGAAATAAGTGCTGCATAGACAGCACCAAATTTCAAAATAAACTATTTTGAAATTGACTCGAAATAAGCTATGCAATTTGTGTAGCTCAAATTGCGTACCTTATTTTGAGCTACAGGTGCAGTACAGATGCATCCTAAAAAACAGAATTTTTAAGAGTTTAACACTAACGTTTCAATACATCATGAACATCAGTTTATTCCTCATAGGGATGGGCTACAACAGAGTTTTAAAAGAAAGTCAATGATATTTAATAAACGAAATAATTATATATATATATATATATATATATATATATATATATATATATATATATATATATATATATATATATATATATATATAAAAAATCTATTTTCCCTTTGCTAAACTTTCCATTGCCAATACTTTTATTTATTTACACTCCTTACAATAGATCCTATGGAAAATGGAAAATTTCGGGGGCAATTTAATGTAGAGCACATGTAGAGCAGTTTATCTACCTCTTACTATATATTGTATTAGTTGTAATTTATTATCTTTTCCAATAGGTGGAGTTTGTTCAACAGTTGCCAAAGACAGTCAGTGGGAAGATCCGAAGAAATGAATTGCGCAAGGAGGAGTGGGAAAAACTTAAAATCATCTAGTCTCCATTTTCCATAATTTGTTCTTACAAAAATATTGTATATTGCTGACATGGTGCAATATTTTGTTCTCTTGACATATTATAGATTTAAATGATAAATTTTAGAGCATTATTGTACATTGTATGCACAACTAAAACTTCACTGACTTCAAGGAAAATGTTGGCTATGAAAGCAAAGCAGGTTTAGATATTTGGTGAGAATTCCTTTTCCATTTGTTCGATGCCTAACGAACTTAAAAGCATTTTGTCATAATTAAAAAACTTAATTTTGCTCTAGTTGTCTACATGTAAAGGCATATAGAAAAGAACAAGTGTGCCTAGTAGTAAGCCCCAAACCCATCTGCTTCCAAAACTCTAATCTTAGCACTACAATGAACTAGCTATTAATTAGAAAAGCATGCTGGAAAAAAAGATATGCAAACACCACTTTTTATTGGTATAGCTAGCATCTTCCAACTCAAAGTTCTTATTAAACGCTGAAACTGGCTATTTCAAAATAGTCCACATTTCCAGGCAGGTCCCTAAACATGCTGTTAAGTTCTGACAGGATAATACCAGGATCAATGATTGCATGTCTAGCTTAAATAAACCCTACTCCTGCTCTTCAAACGTTTACATCCAACCTTCTGGAGCAAATAAGTTTGAGTATACTTGCCTGCATTCAGTTCCTCCTGTGTTCTGGGCAATCAAGTTTAGTTCAAGGATTTCCTCTCTGTGTTAATATATTTATAAAAAAAAAATATCACTTTAATAATACCAGAAGGAAAAATAAGCTGCATAAGCAGTTTTCTGTATCTGTTAGCTTTAAATAATACACACACACACATTTCTGCTCGTGGCTTGCATGCTTCTGGTTCACAGCTATCGGTTGTTTTTGATTCATCCTTTCTACTACAACACTTCTCTATCATACATTTTTAATGCATCCATCAATCTGGAAAACTGGTAATCTCGGGAATATGCATAGATTTCCAAGTTAGTGACTATGCTTTTGCTTCTCAGCATTCATATTACTGTGAAGTAAGCAGTGGTTGGAGCAGATATCTTAAAATATTTTCCCTAAAATTTCCATTTAGAATAGGAAAATCTTCCCAATATTGAGTTTTCATTATGAAAATCCTGGAATTTAAGTACTCATTTAGTGAAAGTGAATAGATTTACAAACAAGGTAATCTCTGTTATTAAATGAAGTTCAAGTATCTGAGTATCTGTTTTAACACAATATTTGACTGTCCCAGATACTGTGATAATGATCATCATATGAGAATAGAAAGAAATGTTATATCAACTGACACATTAGCAGTTTTGCTATTAAAAAGTTTATTTACTCAAAATATCACAGGAATTTACATTTACCTATATTTCATTTCAGTAATAAAGACTGCATAAAATAATTTTAAAACCATAATTACTACTTGAAATATTTTTCAGAAAGGGTTAAAGACACATGCATACATTGTAGAAGGTTAATTATATATAGATGTATTTTTAGAAAAAAATGTCACAAACAAAATGTGTATCACTAACACTGATATTTAAAGATCAAGTTTGTAAAAAAAAAAAAAAAAAATCTAAAATGCCCGATAAGAGAATAAAAATATTAAAACTTGGTAGGCTTGCTGCTTATACTTTGATGTTAGCCACACTAATCTCCTTAAATTTTCTCGTTATTGTGTCCAACTGTTACCACTTATGCTTCACGAGTTTTCATTTTTAAGTAAGCCCAGTAGTATCATTTATGCCCAATCCTGTTGAAACAGATATCTGTGGCATCATTTGCTTATTTTCTGTGAACACTTATCATTCATTAAGATTTGGACAAAAATTAATTAATATTCAAGTTCTCATAGAAGGTCTGAGACCTAGATATTTCCTGTGAGAATTTCCGGAAGAATCTGAGTTTATGCCAGGAGATGTTAAACCAACTGTAGTAGTAGAATGTGTAGAGATAGTGTTAGCAGATTTTTCCTTTAGAAGTACATGCTCCCACTTGAAATATCCACAGCCTCTCTTCTTCCCTTCATGTTTTCCAGCAGGACAACTATAAAACACTTTGCCATAATTTGGACCAGCACTGGACACATTTAGTCTTTTAGCTCTTCGGCCACAGTTACATAAGGGAGGAGTCAGTTTTTCACTTTTCATAGCTCTTAAAGATTGCTTCGGACTCACTGTGGTGTTTAAGATAATAGAAGGTACTTTGTATGAACTTGAACTTCTCGAAGGTAGGGGATGATCAGAAGATGAAGCTACATCTTCATGCACAATGAATGCCTGTTTTTTTGATGGAGGCAAAGATTTTGGACTAGATGGTTTCCTCTTAGGATTCTGAGAGAAAGGGGTGGAATGATTTTCAGTCAACACTGCACTTGAAACATTTACCTTCACAGATGGTAACTTAAAGGCAGAACAGTTTAAAGCTTGCCTCTGAACTATTCCTACATCATAGATAGTAGTATTAGGACTTTTGTACACAATAGACTTAGAAGTCTCCAAATGTTCATTGGATTTCTCCAAACATTCAAAGTCTGAATTCATCATAGCTGGTTCTTTCAAAACCACTGCTTTTTCAGAGACTGATAAAGTCTTTGTATCTGGGTCATCTTTAAGCTTCACAGAGTCAGTATTTTCTTGATGCTGTGATTCTGGTATTAAAGCTACATCTTCCCAATCAGTCAACATAGATAAACAGTCAGAACTAGTACTCACATCTACATTAGAGATATTAACAGAGGAAATAGTAGTGGAGACAAGCACTAGCCCTGAACCAAGTACTGAAGAGCTGTACTTGGAAGCAGACATAAGTCCATTATTTAATCCATTCTGGATACCTGTTAGTAAGTTACAGTGAGAAGTCTGTAGCTGTCCAAATGGAACAGAAAGTCTGTCAATATGTGGAGACAAGCAGCTTTGAGTTTTACCACATCCATCAATCTTTGTACTGCTTCTAGCCCCAACATGGACATTTGCAGTGGAATTTGTAGAACTGGACTGTGGCTGTTCTTTTACCTTTCCAACGGAATTTATAATCATTTTATTACATTTCTTGAGTTCATTCTCAAATAGGCAACTGCTATTGCAAATTCCATCTTTGTCTGAAGTTTCAGCGTCATCATTACTTCCCAATGTATTCTCTTCAATGGGGTTCATATTCAAAATTCTGGACACTGAATTCTTCTTTGGCTGTACCTAGGAATTCCATAAACAAATCCAAGATTTTGAAAAATGGGTGTAAATAGGTTTTAGAGAGCAATGTATGAGACACATGAAAAAGTCTGCTGAAGATGATTTATCATGAGCTTTCGTGGGTACAACCCACTTCTGCAGATGAAAAAAGTGGGTTGTATCCATGAAAGCTCATGGTACCATCTACATGTTTTGTTAGACTTTAAGGTGCTGCTAGACTATTTGTTGTTTTTTAAGTTTTTCTAGTTACAGACTAACTCGGCTACCCCTCTGAAGTTTTTTTTAATTTATGGCAGGCATGGGGAACCTTTTTTGTATTGGGGGCCACTGACCCATAGAAAAATCAGCTGGGGACCACAGAAGTGAGAAGCACTAAAAACTCCTCCTAAAACCCACAACTCTCACTGCTGTGGGCCCCAAATGAGATACCTTACTCTTCTGGCACTCCAGCCCCACGGGGTGAGAGACAGGGAGTACTGAGGTTCAGGGCTTCCCACAGGCCAAATTTACTTTTCTGGGGTTCTGGAGTTAGTGGATTTTGTGGACCTCCTTAGGCTCTGGAGTGGGGACAAAAATGAGGGGTTGAATGTGCGGGACAGGGCTGCCAGCGAGTAGGATAGGTATGCAGTATCTGGGCAGGAGGTGGGGTGCAGGAAGGAGTGAGGCGAGCAGGGTCTGGAAGGGAGTTTGGCAGCAGGAGGAGGGAGTTGGGGGCAGGAGGGGGTGGGGGAGTAACACAGAAAAGGTGAGAGGATGAGAATGCAGCCAAATAGCAAAATGGGGAGGGAGGCAAGAAGGGGGAGGTAAAGAATGTGCAGCTTCTGCAAAGTAAAATTGTATCCCCCCTCCCATCTTCTCTGCTCCAGCCTCGTTCCCCTCCCCAGTCCGATGTCCTGAATCGCCACATCCCCCTCACTGCAACCCCTGCCCCCTCCCATCCTGTCCCCGCATCCTCCTTCAACTCCCCCGCGTACTCCCACATCCCTGTGCCCCCAGTATGCACACTGGCAGGGCAGCAGCACTGAGGCAAGGAAGAGCTGGGGAGGAAGGACCAGAATCAGTTCCCTGCCAGGGCTCACATCTCACCTGCAGGCTGCTGCTCTGGGGCGGGCAGACACAGCAATGTGTTGGGAAAAGGACTCCCTGCCCTCCCTTCCCCCACAACCCGCGGGAGCAGTGCAGCACAGCCCAGGCCCTGGCATCTCACGGAGGCAGCAGCAGCTTGTGACCAGCTGGCCAGCCCCAGATCTACAGAGCAGCTCCAGCCCTGCCCCCTCCCAAAGCAGGAAGATGAGCCTGTAGCAAGGGGAGGGTGTTAACCCCTTAGCTCCTAGGAGCTGCATGCCCAGAGTGGGCAGGGGCATCCCCAGGGATGCAGAGCATAGTGCGAGGTCATGCTGCTCTCTCCACTTGCCAGGCTGCCCCGTCCCCTACATGCCTATGTCTCCCCTGGCCCATCGGCCTGCACTTGCCCTTCCAGCAGGAAGCCAGAACTGGTTCTCCAGCCTGCAGCTGTGTGGTGACTGCAAGGCTCAAGCCACTGCTGGGAAGGGCAGAGGGACCGAGCTCCCGTTGCGTGTGCCACTCAAAATCGGCTCACGTGCCACTGATAGCAAGCCTGCCATAGGCTGCCAACCCCTGCACTAACCTTATCCAAAGATTTAGTAATTTTCATTACACATCCATCACAGATCATCCTCCAAGCCAGACGGGCAGTATTCCGAGAATCATCCAACCCTTCAGAAGACATTTTATTTTAATGTATTATTGAGAATAGTAGTTATAAAGTGACCTAATGATTTACACTAAATTCTCTTAACTTCCCAAGGTCTGTTAAAAGAGGTACATACAACAATGAAAACTATTGACAATACAGGTACACGATGAGCTGTGGCAGTTCAAGCTCTTCCACACCACACCATAAAAGTTACACCCTGTGTGAGTGGAAACTCCCATGATTATTCTAATCTTTGGGAATCTCTCTACTGAGCCATTTATAATGACCAAACGATGCTAATGGTTTTTGTATGTGAATTAAAAGTTTGACCTCTTGTATAGTAACCAGTCTTGTAAGTCTTCTCCGCAGAGCACTGTGATGTACTTCAGTGACAGTTCTGTGCCTGAGACCCTGCAGAATCAGATCTTAGAAATGAAAAATCACTGTGTCCTGAATCATCCAATACCTCTGCCAATATTTTAAAAGGGCTGTAGAGGTGATCCTGGTAATTACAGACCCGTAAGTCTAACATCAGTACCGGGCAAATTAATTGAAACTATAGTAAAGAATATAATTGTCAGACACATAGATGAACATAATTTGCTGGGGAAAAGTCAACTTGGTTTATGTAAAGGGAAATCATGCCTTACTAATCTACTATAGTTCTTTGAGTGGGGGGTCAATAAATGTGGACAAGTGGGATGCAGGGGATATAGTGTACTTAAGATTTCCAGAATGCCTTTGACAACGTCCCTTACCAACAGCTCTTAAGTAAAGTAAGTTGTCACGGGATAAGAGGGAAGATCCTCTCATGGACTGATAACTGATTAAAAGACGGGAAACAAAGGGTAGGAATAAATGATAAGTTTTCAAAATGGAGAGAAGTAACTAGTAGTTTCCCCCAAGGGTCCGTACTGAGACCAATCCTAATCCATCTATTTATAAATGATCTGGAGAAAGGGGTAAACAGCGAGGTGGCAACATTTGTAGATGATACTAAACTGCTTAAGATAGTTAAGACCAAAGCAGACTGAAGCGCTTCAAAAATCTCACAAAACTTAGTGACTGAGCAACAAAACGGCAAATGAAATGTAATGTTGATAAATGTAAAGTAATGCACATTGGAAAAAATAATCCCAACTATACATACAACATGATGGGGACTAATTCAGCTATAACTACACAATAGAGAGATCTTGGAGTCACTGTGGATCGTTCTCTGAAAACATCCACTCAATATGCAGCAGCAGTCAAAAAAGCAAACAGAATGTTAGGAATCATTAAAAAAGGATTATAGATAAAACAGAGAATATCTTATTGCCTCTATATAAATCTGTGGTACGCCCACATCTTGAATATTGCATACAGATGTGGTTGCCTTAGCTCAAAAAAGATATATTGGCATTAAAAAGGTTCAGGAAAGGGCAACAAAAATTATTAGGGGTTTGGAATGGGTCCCATATGAAAAGAGATTAAAAAGACTGGGACTTTTCAATTTAGAAAAGAGTAGACTAAGAAGTTTATAAAACCATGACTGGCGTGGAAAAAGTGAATAAGGAAAACTTATTCTTATTCCCATAACTTATTCCCATAACATAAGAACTAGGGGGTCACCAAATGAAATTAATAGGTAGCATGTTTAAAACGACTAAAAGGAGGTTTTTCTTCACACAGCACAGTCAGCCTGTGGAACTCCTTGACAAAGGATGTTGTGAAGACCAGGACTTTAGCAGGGTTCAAAAAAGAACTAGATAAATTCATGAAGATTAAGACCATCAATGGCTGTTAGCCAGGATGGGTAGGACTGGTGTCAGAGGCTGGAAATGGAGAGGGATCACATAATGATTACACCTGTCTGCTCACTCCCTCTGGGGCATCTGGAATTGGCCACTGTCAGGAAGACAGTATCCTGGGCTAGATGGACCTTTGGTCTGACCCAGTATTGGTGTTTTATGTACCTTAATGAAAAAGTTTTTCTGGAAAAAAAAAAAAAAAAGAACTGTCATGTTGTACTCACCAGAATGTTCCCGTCCTTCAAATTCTATCCCCAAATCCTGTAGAGCACCATGTAGCCCTTTTGGCTTTCTACTGTAGAAGAGCTTTAAAAAAACAATTTTTTTTAGTGAAAAATATGGGGACCTGGGAGATGGGTTGGAAATAGGAGAGAGATTGGCCTATAATAACAGAGATAAAGGAAAGACAAAGCAGAATTGAGGCAAAAATCAAATCAGTATCTTAGATGCCTGTATGCAAATGCAAGAAGTATGGGTAACAGGCAGGAAGAACTTGAAGTGCTAATACATGAACACAACTATGACATGGTTGGTATTACAGAGACCTGGTGGGATAATACACATGATTGTTATATTAGTATAGAAGAATACAGTTTACTCAGAAAGGACAGGCGGGAAGAGGAGGTGTTGCCTTATATATTAAAAATGTGTACACTTGAACTGAGGTGGAGATTGATGTAGGGACACACTTGTTGAGAGTCTCAGGGTTATGTTAAAAGGGGTAAAACACAACAGTGATGTCATGCTATGGGTCTACTAAAGACCACCTACGCAGGCAGAAGAGATGGATGAGCCTTTTTTAAAACAACTCACAAAAACATCCAAAGCGCAGCATTTGGTGGCGATGAGGGACTTCTACTATCCAGACAGAAGTTGGGAAACTAACACAGCAGGGCACAGATTATCCAATAAGTACTTGGACTGCATTGAAAACATTTTTTTATTTCATAAGGTTAAGATAATTATTGGGGGGAAGCTGTTCCAGATTTGAAGTGAACAAATAGGGAGGAACTGGTTGAAAATTTGAAGTGGAAGACAGCTTGGGGTGAAAGTGATCATGAAATCATAGAGTTCATGATTCTAGGGAATGGTAGAAGGGAGAACAGCAAAACAGAGAGAATAGATTTCAGGGAGGCAGATTTTAGTAAACTCTGAGAGCTGGGTAGGTAAGGTCCCATGGGAAGTAAAACTTAAGAGGAAAAACAACTTAAGAGAGTTGGCTGTTTTTCAAAGGAACATTATTAAGGGCACAAAAGCAATTCCGCTACATAGGAAATATAGAAAGAATGGCAAAAGACCGCTGTCGCTTAACCAGGAGATCTTTCATGATCTAAAAATAAAAAATGAGTCATATAAAAAGTAGAAACCAGGTTGACTTCCAAAGGATGAATATAAGCAAACAACATAGGTATGCAAGGGCATGATTAGAAAGGCAAAGGCACAAAACGAGCTCAATCTAGCTAGAGACATAAAGAGTAACAAGAAGACATTCTATAAATATATTAAAAGCAAGAAGACCAAGGATAGGCTAGGCCCACTGTTCAGTGAGGAGAGAGAAACAATAACAGGAAACCTGAAAATCACAGAGGTGCTTAATGACTTATTTGTTTTGGTCTTCACTAAGAAGTTTGATGACGAAGAGATGACTAACATAGGGTATGTCTACACTTGCATCCTCTTTTGAGAGAGGAATGCAAATGAAGACATTCAAAATTGCAAATGAAGCCGGGATTTAAATATCCCGCGCTTCATTTGCATAATCACGTTATGGCGCTATTTCGAAATAACAAATGTGGTCTAGATGCGGTTATTTCAGGAGAACATCCTTCTTCAGAAATAACTGTTAAACCTCATTTTATGACGAATAAAGATTATTTCGGAAGAAGGGTGTTCTCCCGAAATAACCGCATCTACACCGTGTTTTGTATTTTGAAATAGCGCTATTTTGAAATAGCACCATAATGCGATTATGCAAATGAAGCACAGGATATTTAAAACCCGGCTTCATTTGCAATTTCAAATGTCTTCACTTGTACCCCTCTCTCAAAAGAGGGTGCAAGTGTAGACATACCCATAGTGAATACCGGTGGGAATGTGATAGGTTTAGAAGAAGTTTAAAAAAAAGAAGTTAAAAATCACTTAGAAAGCTTAGATGTCTTCAAGTCACCAAGGCCTGATGAAGTGCATCCTAGAATACTCAAGGAGCTAATAGAGGAGGTATCTGAGCCTTTAGCTGTCATCTTTGAAAAGTCATGGAAGATAGGTGAGATTCCAGAAGAGTGGAAAAAGGCAAATATAGTCCCCATCTATAAAAAGGAAAATAAGAACAACTCAGAAAACTACAGACCAGTTTAACTTCTGTGCCAGGAAAAATAATGGAGCAGGTAATTAAGGAATTCATCTGGAAGAAAATAAGATGATAGGTAACAGCCAGTATGGATATGTAAAGAACAAATCATGTCAAACCAATTTGATAGCTTTCTATGATAGGATAACAAGTCTTGTGGATAAGGAATACCTACACTTTAGTAAGGCATTTGATATGGTCTCTCATGACCTTCTTATCAATAAACTAGGCATATACAATTTAGATGGGGCTATTATAAGGTGGGTGCATAACTGGCTGGATAACTGTTCTCAGAGAATAGTTATTAACTGTTCACAGTCATGCTGGAAGGGCATACCAAGTCAGGTGCTGCAGGGGTCTGATTTGGGACTGGTTCTGTTCAATATCTTCATCAACGATTTAGATGATGGCATAAAGAGTACACTTATTAAGTTTGCAGATGATACCAAACTGAGAAGGGTTGAGAAACACTGGTCTAGAATACATGAACTATGAGGCAAGGCCGAAGGAACTGGGCTTGTTTAGTCTGGAAAAGAGAAGACTGAGAGAGGACATGATCGCAGTTTTCAGGTATCTAAAAGGGTGTCACGAGGAGTGTGGGGGGGAAGAGAACTCTTCTCCTTGGCTTCTGATGATAGGACAAGAAGCAATGGGCTTAAATTACAGCAAGGGAGGTTTAGTTTGGACATTAGGAAAAACGTCTTAACAGTCAGGGTGGTTAAACACTGGAATAAATTGCCTAGGCAGGTTGTGGAATCTCCATCACTGGAGATATTTAAGAGTAGGTTGGATAGACATCTATCAGGGATGATCTAGACAGTACTTGGTCCTGCCATGAGGGCAGGGGACTGGACTTGATGTCCTCTCGAGGTCCCTTCCAGTTCTATGATTCTATGAATTATACAAAGCCCTTGTGAGGAAAGTATCCTCATTTTACAGATAAGTTAAGAAAGCATAGAGCAAATCAGAATTGCCAAGAATCCAGAACTCTGGTCTCAGCATTGTGCCAACTCATGCTACTGTACCCTGTCAAATACTTCAGTTAAATATGTACAATCTGCATCGAAGACAGAAATAACTAAATAGCGTATTGGGAATACAATTATAAATTGCGTCAGTCTGTTCATTGAAATCAGTGGTCCTCAAATTTTTTGTCCTATGGTCTACCCCATTCAACATAGACCTTTCCATGAACCACCAGTCAACCACCCATGATGACAAAATGGGTGCAGAGAGTTTGGGGTGTGGAGTCTGGCCAAGAGGTTGGGTGCAGGAACACGCTGAGGGTGGGGGTCTGGCCGGGAGGTTGGGTGCAGTAGCGGGCTGGAGTTGAGTGGGTTCAGGAGTGGGCTGAGGGTAGGTAGTTTAGGAGAGAGAGAGGGTACAGGAGTAGAGTGGTGGTATGGGATCTCTGTGGGAACAGGAGTGCATGAGGGCGATGGGTGTGTGGGATCGTGCCAGGAGGGAGATGGGGGTGCTTGTCTGGCTCTGTACCTCCCACCACTTCCAGGCACACCCTCCTGCTGCTCCCATTGGCCGTGATTCCAGCCAATGGGGAGTAGCAAAGAAAGTCTCCAGGCAAGCAGTTTCCTGCATTAAAGTTCCCCTAGCCGGGGGGTGGGGGGGAAGTGAAGGGGGGACGGTGGGTGGCAGCACACAGAGCCACTTCCCTTCCCCATAAGCTGGATCCAGCCCAGGAAGCTTGCCATCCTGCCAGTACAACGGGAAACCAGTGCTAGCACTCCAACCTCACAGGGGAGAAGCAGGGCTAGAGCGAGAACACGGGCTTCCTATTGCAGGAGGGGGAGAGAGTCCTGAGCCCACAACCCACCTCCAAGACAGTTGCGGACAACTAGTGGTCCACAGACCACACTCTGAGGACCACCAATTGAAATTGTTGTATGTGGTGTAAATTCCTTTTAAATAGAATACAGAGAAATTATTCCAAGAAATACAGGCAGTCCCCGGGTTACATGGATCCGACTTACATCGGATCCCTACTTACAAACGGGGTGAGACAACCCCGCACTAGCTGCTTCCCCCCAGCAGACCAGGGAGACGCGAAGCTAGCGCCCCCTCCCCCCAGCAGACCAGGGAGACGTGGAGTGGCTTTTCTCAGCAGACACCTCAGCTTGAGAATAAAGGACTGAGGGAAGTGAGGTGTGGGAGAATAAAACTGAGCTCTGGAGAAATGTTTGGCTAGAGTTTCCCCTACAATATGTACCAGTTCCGACTTACATACAAATTCAACTTAAGAACAAACCTACAGTCCCTATCTTGTACGTAACCGGGGACTGCCTGTATCTAATATTTCTAGATTGCTGAGAAACACAGAAGATACATATTGCTGTGGTAAATAAAAAGTGACTTTCTATTCAAATAATTTTAGACTAGTCCAAATTACTTTATCATCATTCAATTGTATATTAGTCATGCTGTTTAGAATGCACTAACTGGAAAACCTCAATTTTTGTATCAGATTCAGAAGTGCTATTCAAGCAGAGGAAGCTTATTGTGTTTTAGCCAAGGAAGGAAAACCGTAATGCAAGCATGACAGACTGGGAAGCGACAAAAGCAGGAAAAATAAGGGACATGGTCAAAACAGCCAGAAAATTTCTCATTGGCCTATGAACAGTATAACATGTACTCCAGATTCTTACCATGTTTTGTATTTAAAATCAAGCCTTCTAAAATTAAAATGTATATAGTTCTGAAGCAAACATCATTCTTTTATATTGATCAGTAAAATGTGTGCACATGTGTAGAAGAAACAATCAGGTAACCCTGTTGTTAGCTTACATATATACTATCTACTTTTACTCATTTGAGGAGATGAAACATTTGTACCCATATAATCTATTGATTTGCCCACCTTGTATGTTGCCCTGAGATCAATCCAGGAGTTTAAAATGTCGGGTTTTCGCAGTTGCTTCCTTCTGCATTCATACTGCAAGCAAACCCCAAGATCCCAGTCTGCATAAGAGAAAAAACAATTTTTTTTAAATTTTCATGATTACTAAGTATGTGTATTGATCAAATCTGAATAGACTAGAATTTGATAAAAATAATTTATCTTGCTGATATATTAAGTAATCACAATTGTTTATAAAATAATCACCAAAGGCAGAATTTTTCTAGTTTTTCTTATATGGCAAACTTAATGGCCAAGTAATTGAAGACTCTAAATACATCTCTCAAGGCCTGGATTCAAAACTGGCTTAAATCATAAGTAAATAGAACAGAACACTGGCCTATTAGTATTGTTCTGAACTCCCATCCAAGAAACGCAAATTAATTCTGGAGTCTTGTTTTTAGTCCAGAAGTACTAAGAGTGCTGCAACTTGGCATCAGAGAAAATTAGTGATATACGTTGCTTGACAATGATCTGATTAAAGAATTATGTTGTACACGTTTTGAAGGACCTCCTAGACCAGGACTGGGCAAGAAGCAGACTGGGAGCCAGATCCAGCCTGCCTAACACTTTGATCCAGCCCGCAGACTGCATCTGACCACTTTCTATTTATATCCTGCTGCCCATGCCACCAAATTTCCATACAGTGGCTCATTCAGCAGGATCCTATTTAAATAGCGCATGGCGCTACCGTGGCATAGACCAGAGCCATGAGCCCTTTAAATAGCTGTAACTACCCAGGTGGCTCCCATGCAACATGGTAGCAGCGAGACCAGGAGCTGCAAGCCCTTTAAATAGCAACAATTTAAAGGGCTCATGATTCATAGCCCTGCCACTACCAAGTTGCCTGGCAGCAGGGCTCATGGCTCTGGCCCCTGCTGTGGTAATACTGCAACAGGGAGTCCTTTAAATAGCTGCAGCAACCTCAGGCAGGTGCTAGGCAATGTGGTAGCAGTGAGCTGTTTGCTGTGTTTTTAATTCAAAGCCTCTGACCTCAGATTACTCTGGGGGGGGGAGTTATTCGCCAGCCCCACCCTCTGGCTCCTGTGTACCAAAATTCATTAAATGCTCCCCCTGCCCCCCATAAAAATTATTGCCCACCCTGTCCTAGACAGCTGTCTTAAAGGCACAAGGAGCAACTCAGGGTAAATAATCACAAACGAAATGGATTTTGTATGTTTGGTGTAGTCCCAACAATATGTATTGTTATCATAAACACACAGTGTGGTTCAGATCGGAAATATATGCTCCCAGAGACCTTGTACAGACACAGCAAGGAGTGAGGCTTGATGGCAAGACAATGACACACTGCAGAGCTTGGTAGAAACATTTGCATTTATACATGCCTATGCTGTGCCAGAGTCTAACCTGAACCATCAGGTATTCATTTTTATGAATACTACATTCCAGAAAACAAAACAAAACTGTTCCTTACCTGACCAAGTAACAAAGGTACTTGGTTTTGCTTCAGAAATAGAATGGCTTGAAACATCTGATTTGAAAATAATTTTCTTCTCCTTTTGTATCTTTTGAATCCACTTAGAAAACTGTGATAAGCAAATATTTAGAGGAACTCCTTCATCAACTTGATTCTTGATAAAATAGAAGAAAAGGTACATGTAAATATCTGTTAGTATGCCCATCTAATGTGTAAGCAACATATGCACTTTTACACTATCAGAAAAATTATCTTCCTACATAGCTATAAATAGGGCTGTTTCCAAAATTAAGATCCTAAAAATTAACTAAATTATAAGTCTCCTGCAATAGATAGAATAAAAACTGTACCTGCTTTATTCCAGTTAGTTCAGTACAAAATTCAGAGAGAATTGGATGTTCCTGAGGTTGGACGAACATATGGAATTCAGATTCAATCTCTCCAGTTGAAGTGTTTAACAAAACTGATGGAAATTCAACTAGATTAAAAAAAGGTTATTTGTATAAATAATTCAAGTTGCTTTACACTAGGATTTAAATTACACACTGTTCAGCAAAAAGAGATACATAGGTACTACAACTGACCCGTACTACACCCACCCACACACACATATCCAGCTCATCCACAAAAAGCTCATGATTCTATGTATTTTTGTTAGTCTCAAACAGCACATCTACACAGCAAGACTACAATCAAATTAAACTATGTAACTTCAGCTATGTCAATTACGTAGCTGAAGTCGAAATAGCTTAACTCGGCTTTTGGCACTGTCTACACAGTAGAAAGTTCAAGGAAGAAAACTCTTCCTTCAAATTCCCTTACTCCTTGTGAAATGAGGGCTACCCTGAGTCGGAGTAAGAAAACCTCCAGGTCGACATTATTTTGAAATAATGACTTGCAGTATAGACATGCACTATGTTATTTTGGAATAACGTCAGTTATTCTGAAATAATGCTGCTGTGTAGACACAGCCTAATGTGCTACAGGAATAGTTGTTTTTACAGATACCATACATACGGCAAAACGTAGCACCTTGTCCAGATTATTCAGATAATTCTGAATGATACTTATTTAAATATATCAGAATATGAACGTTATATCAGAGCAGACAAAATGTATTCTAGCAGCATGTTAAATTAAGCTATTTTATCAAAGAAAATTTATTTGTAGAAATTAAGATTAAATTATTTAATTTGCAAACTAATCTCATTGTAACTGATGGCACTATCTAATTTTAATGCAAATGGTTATACATATTAGCGTTACAAGAAATAGCTTGAAATTTAATAATCTATATTTCACGTTGCAAAAGGCTGATAGTTTGGATATACAGTTTCTGACATTTAATAAAGTGAATAATGACACTTCTTTCCTATTTTCCTTTTTAAGAGAAAAATTCTCCACTTAAGTTATTCCTATTTTACTTTCTTACTGAATAAGACAACCCTTTTTTAAGACGCAACTGCTATCTAACATTCGTATGTATCCACTTACTTATTTCCTGGGTACAATGGCGTTTACCATCTTTCCAGCATGTAGACTCAAAGTCAATAATTATTAAATAGTCAAACAACTGCCCTGCAACATATAAAAACATCTTGTGAATCTGTATCAGTATTAATAAAATTAAAATATATACATTAAGATGGAAACATACCACTCACTTGATCTGACTTTAGTCTGATTCTTGCCATTTGAGGAAGTAATGGAACTTTTTCTAATTAATCCAAGTTGCCTTAAAAACAAAGAGTCATGACTAAATTAACTATTACACTCGGACCCAATCACATATAAGATGAACTGTTTTAACTGGTGAACTATCCATTAGCTGGAGGGCCTGGAATTGCTGATCACATTGGAGTACCAACAGCTTTTTTTAAAAGAGTGATCTCCTTCGAATTTAATAGAACAAAAACATGCAACCATTTACGTAAGCTTCTGAGTACATCTGCAAACCAAACCCACAAAAACTGACTGTGACATCAGCATCAATTAATTTCTAAATTGGCAGCATCCTTAGAATCTTTATGGATAGTCTTTACAACAGAAATACATTCTTATTTTGATTGTATATTGTTACAATATTTCCCCATATTCAAACCCCTGGCCCCTTGCATGTGTCAAGCTGATTTGGGGATCAGTAGTGTTGCCAATTCTGACTGAAGGTATTACAGGAAATTATTTTTTCCAACATGACAATGTTGTTTGTTTAAAATATCCTATTAATATTTCCAGAATTATTTTTAATAGTCACTGGGAGAGGCATCCCGAGTCCAGGAGATCCAGGCCAATCCTGGAGGGGTGGCAACCCTAGGTATTAATGGTTTAGCTCAGCTACCAAGAGTATAACATGTTGCCTTGATTATATTTTTTTTAACATATGTTTTGTTAAGATTTTGGGGGACACAAAACAATTAAGTCACAGAGGTGAATATACCATTTTCAGTCACATTTTAATTAGCCTACAGAACAAACCACGGCACCAATCATAGCAGAGATGTAAAAACCATGCACAACAGTTAACTGGTTAAATGATTTGTTTAACTGGTCAACCAACTAGCTGTGAATGGCGAGGGGCAGCTCCAGCTCCGCCGGCATGCCACGGTCCTGCTGGCTGGGCCACCATGGCAGGGGAGGAGACTCCAGTTAGCTGGTAAGCATGCCAGTAAAGCATATACAGGCAGTCCCAGGGTTACATGGATCCGACTTACATCGGATCCCTACTTACGAACGGGGTGAGGCAACCCTGCACTAGCTGCTTCCCCACAGCAGACCAGGGAGATGCGAAGCTAGCGCCCCCCCCAGCAGACCAGGGAGACACGGAGCGGCTTTTCTCAGCAGACACCTCAGCTTGAGAATAAAGGACTGAGGGAAGTGAGGTGTGGGAGAATAAAACTGAGCTCTGGAGAAATGTTTGGCTAGAGTTACCCCTACAATATGTACCAGTTCCGACTTACATACAAATTCAACTTAAGAACCTACAGTCCCTATCTTGTACGTAACCCGGGGACTGCCTGTACTTACAAATTAACTAGTTAACCATCAACATCCCTAAATCACAATGAACTTCTCAAACAGAAATGTTTAAAAATCAAACTCAATACAGTTGTCCCCTCTCCTTGCCCTCACTTAGGGTGAGCAGACAGCAAATTAGGATGAAGAGGGTGAGGGTGGAACAGGTGTTAATGGAAGAATATCGGGACGGTCCCCTATAAAAATCAGGTTTCAAGAATAGCCATGACTCCTTGTCAGCAAAAACAAGGAGTCCTGTGGCACTAATACATGTATTTGGGCATCAGCTTTCATGGGCAGCCTTCAACAGGACTCGTTCCTCTCAGTATAAAATCAGGACATGTGGCCAGCCCAGAATGGCTCCCCACCCCGTGTTCCCCTACCCACAGAGGTGATGGAGCTGGTACATACTTAAGCATTTCTCTGTGTGTGTGTGTGTGTGTGGGTGTAGCTTTTTTGTAAAGGTGGACCAAAAAGGGTGTGAATTCACCCCCATGACTCCCCCAAGCAAATGGGGGAATCAGCCCCAGCCTGGCAAGATCACGCGTACTTGGGGGACCGTGGGAGGAGCTTTTGCACCCCGCGTGCAGCCTGTGGAAGGAAAGGCGCCGCTGCACCCCGGCTCAAAGCGGCTTCCAGCACATACTGGGGCCGCAGGTCGGGACAATGGCTCTGAGCACCCCAGGCTCCCACGCACCCCCCCTCCCGCGCTCGCTCCTGCGCACCCCCCGCCCGCGCTCGCTCCTGCGCACCCCCCGCCCGCAGCACCTCCCCCAACGCGGGCCCCATCCCCCCCCTGCGCAGCCTGCACAGTCCGCACCGGGCCAGCTGCTTGGTCGCCATCTCCACTCTGGGCACCTCGCGGGAAGGAGCCGCCCGGCCGCTGCGGGGCGCGGCGCAGGCCGGGCGCTTCCGGCCATTTCAAACCTCCCTCCGCCTCCCAAGAGAAGCCGGTTCCGCCCCCATCGGTGCGATCAGCGATCGGCTGCTCCGGCCTGGCTCCGAAAGGGCGGCGCCGTTGCCTGCCCCGCGGAAGGCGGGCTGCTCTGCCCCGGGGCCCCAGGAGGAACAAGTCGATAGCCGAGGAAACGTGTTTCTCGATGAGAGCGCAGGCGGCGCCGGCTAACCTGGGTGAGACCCTAGAGAAGCACTAAAGGCTCCTTCCTCCCCGCGGGCAGGGGGGCATCAAGGGGAAGCCCCCCCTTCTCGTAGGGGGCATCTGGGGATTCGGGGAACCCCCTCCCCGTGTGGGGCACATTGGGGGGCATAGTGGGGGCACCCCCAGCCGGGCACCCCCTGGAAAAAGCCACGTTTCTAAGCGTGGTTGCCAGGGCGTAGCCCCGCTCTGTGTTCCTGAGCCTGCAGCCAGACGGCCCCAGTGCCTCTGCTGCCGCGCAGCGCTTTGCCGCTCTGAGGAACGCGGACCCAGTTTCACAGCCGCTCTTTGTAACCCTGTGGGCAGCAGCGCGCCCCCTGAAATGACCCCGCTTGCTTTGGGCCGCCGGTGGGGAAGCAGCTGTAACTATTCGAGGAGAAGGGAACGTGACAAAACAAGCTGTGAGGTTGCAAGTGGGAGTCTTCCAGCGACCAGGAAGAGGCTGTACAGAAAACCCCCCTTCCCACAAAGACCAGGGCGCTTTGCTGCCAAAGCTTCGAAGAGGAAAACCTGCTTGTTTTTCGGATGCACTGGCTGATATAAAAGATGGAGCCTCTAAGTGCAGTGGAAGAACAAAGCTCTAAAGGGAATCCCAGAAACCAAAGCAGGCTGGTCCATGAACGCCCATCTCACACAGACCAGCGGAGGCTGAGCCTCCCCAAACGGCCCCTCATGGCCCTACCTACGTTCCCCGGACCATCTCTGGCAGACCCACCATCTGTCCCCAGAGTGCCTCTTAAATTTCGATTAATTGACTAATAAAATAGTCAATGCAATTTTCCTCCACTATTCGATCAGATGATAGGGCGCCTCCGCCTTTGAAGTGTAGCAACAGCCCCAAGGCTGTTACTACACTTCAAAGGCCAAAGTGCTGTGGGGAGCATGGGGCCAGCAGGGGACAGTCCTTTCAAAGCAACAGTGTTTCAAAGCAGTAGCACTGCATGCAGTCTGAGGTCAGCTGGAGACTCCCTTGCTGACCTCAGGCTCCATGTGCTGTTGCCACTTTGAAACACTGTGGGGGGCCCAGCGTCAGGCTCCCTGCAGCATTTCAAAACGCACTGCACAGAGCCCTGGATCAGCTGGGGAGTCCCCAGCTGATCCCTGGCTTCACATGGCGCTGCTGCTTTAGAACGCTGTGTGCAGCCTGGGGACACCCCCGCTGGCCCTGGGCTGCACGTGGTGTTTCAAAGCAGCAGTCCCGTGTGGAGCCCAGGATCTGGCCCCAGGCTCCAGCCCCAGGCTCCACACAGTACTGGTGCTTTGGCTGCCAGGCCAGCCCCATTGCTATCAGAGATTCCCCTGCTGGGGCCGGGACTCCCCGGCTGTTGCCTGGCCCCACCGCCAGGATTACTCAGCTGGAGCTCCCAAGCTGCTGTCTGGCCCCACTGCTGCTGGGGGTTTCCCAGTCAGGACTGCCCAGCCATCACAGCCCTACTGCAGGGGGGTTTCCTGGATTCTCCCCACTACCAAGCTCCCCAATGCCACCTGGCCCCACAGATGCTAGGGCTCCACTGCCCAGCCAGGATACCACAGACCCTAAGTTCTCCAGGCTGGCTCCTACTCCTGGGGCTTTTTGGTCCAGCAACATCTGTGGTCTTGTTGGATCATGGATGTTGCTGGACCAGAGAGTCCCAGATTTGGGAGGTTCAACCTGTACAATATTTATATTTCAATTGATTTATAATTATATGGTAAAAATGAGATAGCAAGCAATTTTTCAGAGATTTCATATTCATGTATGTGAACTTCCTGCCTGCTTAATTCCTAGGTGCTTTTTACTTCTAAACCTCAAAATCCATTTTCTGAACTCAAACGATAATCACCTGTGGCTTATTTTTCCTGTGTGCTGCTTCTCTTTTGACCTTGTATACACATAGTTTTCAATTGTGTTAGAGCTTACAATGCTTAATTTCCATCTTGACAGAAACAACTGAATAAATGTTGCTTGTCTGACACAAACCTGGTTTATTTTCACCTCTGCTGGTTACTAATACTTTGATACAGCCATGAAGAACATATTATCAGTGTATATGTACACATAGCTCCCTATCTAGTACTTATGCATACATCATAGAATGATTTTAATGACTATTGTGACCCTGTCTTTCATTTAAAACATCACATGACATTCTTTGGTGAACCAGAATATATGTACCAGAATCAAGACATTTCAGCTGGCGTTAGTTCTTGGGTGACTCATTTAAATTCACATCATATTACAAATTAAATTATGATTGGACTTGCTTTTAAATGTAAAACTAATTACCAAGTGTATGACAATTATATATATTTTTAATGTATCTACAGTCTGTTCTAAGCAATGTTTGCAAGTGAAATGGTTGAGGCAACCTGCATAATTGGACATAAAAGGTCCTGTGAATGTAATGAAGTGGAAGAATTCCAGAAAGTTAAAAGGAAAAAGAACGTAGAAGACATTTGCCAAAACCAGCACAAACGCAAGGTAATCAGTATAATTATTAATTTGTTGTATTACATGTGCATATAGGTGTAGATCCATCAGAAGTATCTTTATTAGAGCTTGATTTTCAATTTGTGATCACCTCCTTCTGAAGAGGTATTTTTGCTTTGCCCCACTATTCACAAGGAATAAAAAAATCACGTTTTCAGTATTCCATAGTGCATATATATGATAGGGATGTTAGCTAGCATGTCATTGAATAGTAATGTAACCGCATACAATTTTAGCAGTTACCCAACTATTCGATAGTCTCCGGAAGTGGGACCAGCACCCAGTGCACTCCCAGCCCCACTTCCACAGGGTGGCAGGTGGAAACCAGTCCACGAGGGGAGCCAGTTTAAAAACCAGCTTCCCATGCAAAGCAGCTCCCGTGCTGCAGTCCCTGATACAGAGGGGACTGCTGCCATGGAACAGACTCTGTCCGCGGCAGCTCCAGGCTCGCGGGGGACACAGCCTGCCCTGTGAGATGCCGGAACAGCCTCTGTCTGTGGGGAGCTCAGAAAGAGGCAGCAACGCAGGGTGGGGGAAAGCAGCTCTGCCCAGCACCAGCTCCTGCCTGCCCCTTTCCCCCTCTTTGCCGGCATGTATCGGCTCCCACCTATCTCCCTCACCCTCTGCACTGCTGCTCTTGATCAGATGCTGGGGGGGGGGGGGATGCATGTAATCAACAGGATTAACAGGGCTAATTGTGTAGTTATCTACACATTGACATCCCTAATATATGACTGCACAGGCCTTTTTTACAATTACTAGTCCAGCATGTATAATTCCTTTCAATGCTCTGGGTTTCTCACATGATGAGCCCTTTGAAAGGGCCAATGTGAGAAGGAATAAGGAGATTTAAGACTTTAGGAGCAAAAAGCACCCAGTTCTCCTCTCCCTTTAAAAACAACCTATCCTGGTTTTTATTCGAGTCACATCCCTTTTCTCCTAAGATGTTGTGCATTCTTTTCCTGTCTCACCTAGCTGCTTTCGATGGCCTGATATACAGGCTCCATTTGAGAAAATCCAGGAGTAGCCCAGGTATCTCTAGCCAAGGCCTCTGCCCAGCCTGTCTCCCAAACTCTTATCTTAGCCGCAGTCTGTCAGTCAGTCACATCAGCCTTTTCTTAGCACACTGCACAACACATGCTGGACTAGTGGTACATTTGAATTCCACATTTTCCAGGGAGATTTGTAATTTTCCTGCATCTGTGCCAGCTGTGAAATAACTCAGCTGCTTGATAGGGTTTTTGAAGAGGTTGAGGGTTTGTTTCTTAGAATGATGTAGGTGGCTGGCTGTTTGAAATGATTATTATAATGTTGCTGAGATTTTATTGTCTGGACTCCTTATTAGAGCACCTAAAGCCCTGGGCAGGCATTTTATTAAAAGTAATAAGAATTAACTAAAAGAATATTATATTAGCAGATTAACATGGTCTTTGTTAAATTGTATTTAATAATTAAATGAGAGAATCTTTAACTGTACTTACATTTTATCAACATATGTGGTCTGGCATGATTTTAGTTAGACAGATGTTCACTTATCATGAGTGTGGTCAAGTTTCCTGTGGTCCCATAAAGTTTGTTTACAGCCACCTGTCCTGGCTCTCTGTTTGGTGCTGTTATTTAGCTCTAATTTCCCTCTAAATGTCTTCTAAGAACCCAGGAAGCAGTGGAAGTGTTGGTAATGCTGATAGAAAATATTGATTTCCTATGGTTTGGTAAGTTCTGTGGTTCGGCACTGGTCACGTCCCCAGGGTACCAGACTAGAGAGGTTAAAGCTGTACCATATGATCTGAAAGGAGAATGTTGTCTAATGATTTAGGGAGACCTGATAGGAAATAGGCTTGCGAACATTTAAAACACTATCACTCAATAATAGTAAGATGCAATTTTGCCTTGCAATCCCCTTCATTTTTCCACTGATCCCCTATATTATTTAGTAGGGCATGTAAATGGTTCTTTACTTGCACTCACTTTTGTAGGAGAAGAAATCCCACTTGTCAGCTGGGTTGTTTAGTGAGGATTGTGAAATCAGCTATGAACAGGTGTATGAGTTGCTTAAGTATGCAGCTTTGGGAAAACATCACAATGCAGTTCAACCCAGGTATAGTATATGTTTATATTCTGTATACATTCACATCCCAGGTTACTGTCCATATGTTAAACTACCTATAGGCACATAAGTAGAGCCCTACCAAATTCACAGCCATGAAAAACATGTCACAGGCTGTGAAATCTGATCTCCTGCCATCCCATGAAAACTAGTCTTTTGTGTGCTCTTACCTTACAGATTTCCTGGCTGTATACCAACATTTTTCAAATTGGGGGTCCTGACCTAAAAAGTGATTGCAGGAGGGTTACAAGGTTATTTTAGGAGGTCATGGTATCAGCACCCTTACTTCTATGATGACTTTGGAGTTGGGTGGTACACTGTACCATGCTACCCTTACTTGTGTGCTGCTGCTGGCAGTGGCTCTGCCTTGAGAGCTGGGCTCCCAACCAGCAGCCACCTCTCCAGCTGCTTAGCTCTGAGGGCAGCGCCACTACCAGTCGCAGTACATAAGTAAGATCAACAATACCACAATCCCCCCACAATAAACTTGCAGCCTTCCTCCCACAACTATTTTTTTTTGTCAGGACCTGTACAATTTCAACACTGTGAAATTTCAGATGTAAAAAGCTGAAATCATGAAATTTACCATTTTAAAAATCATCTGATCATGAAATTGGCCAGAATGGACTGTGAAAGTGGTAGGACCCTACACAAAAACCCTGTTTTTAAATATGCTCTGATTATTTTTGCAAAATTGTCACCATATCATCCATTTATTATATAGAGCAGTCATAGCTAGGTTTTGATTCTGTTTACTCATTTTGATGAGCATGTAAATAAGATGCAGGTGATGGAAATGAATACTATAAGAAAAATGAGTAGCCTTTGGCACCTTAGAACAGTGTTTCTCAAAGTGGGCTGCAGGCCCAATTTGAAAAAGCTGCTAACAGGCCACTCTGGCTTATTTACTTAACTCCTCTACAGTCACAGATTTTTTTTACATATATTTATATTAGGTATGTTAAAGACTAGTCGACTATCCAATAAGCATTTGCTTATCGGATAGTCTGTTGACTAATCGATTTCCCCTCCCCCCCCACACCCTTGCTGCCTCTATCAGATAAGGCAGCAAAGAAGGGGAGGGGAAGGGGTACTTCAAAGCAGCAGCGCCGCACAGCTGAGCCGGGAATCAGCTGTGCAATACCACCGCTTTGAAACCCCAAGGCAGTGTTCAGCTCTGCCCCTTTAAAATGCCCGCCGGGCCGTGGAATCAGGGGTCAACTGGGGACTCCAGGTTCCGTGTGGCATTTCCCCAGAACCTGGGGTCAGCTAGGGAAATGCTGCAGGGAGCCCAGGATTAGCTGGGGAGTCCCCAACTGACCTGGGTTCTGGGGAGCTGCCTTGCAGAGCCTGGGATCAGCTGGAGACATCAAGGAAGCATTTCAAAGGGGCAGCACCGTACAGCTGAGCTGGGGATCAGCTGTGTGGTGGGTGCCTCTTTGAAATGCCGTCCTCTGCACATTTCAAAGGGGCAGCCGTGGAACCTGAGGTCAGCTCGGGACTCTGGGCTCCGCGTGGCATTTCTCCAGAACCAGCTTTTCCAGCTGCCCCCGAGCTCTGCACAGCATGCACTGACCCCGGGCTCCACGGCTTTGAAATGCACAAGAGCCCCCGTGTTAAAGACTAACACAGCTACCCTTCTGAGACTATAAGAAAACTCAGAGCTGTCTTTTCTATGTACTGTATGTTGTTTACATGAACATGTGCATGTATGGACCAATGTGTAAGATTAAGGGCTAGATTCTGTTCTTGCTGAAGTCAACAGGAGCTTGCAAGTGACTTACATGGGAAGAGAACTGGTCTGATGTTTGCTTAATTTTAAAGTACAGGCAGTCCCCGGGTTACGTACAAGATAGGGACTGTAGGTTTGTTCTTAAGTTGAATTTGTATATGTAAGTCGGAACTGGTACATATTGTAGGGGAAACTCTACCAAACATTTCTCCAGAGCTCAGTTTTATTCTCCCACACCTCACTTCCCTCAGTCCTTTATTCTCAAGCTGAGGTGTCTGCTGAGAAAAGCCGCTCCCCGTCTCCCTGGTCTGCTGGGGGGGGGCGCTAGCTTCGCGTCTGCTGGGGGGAAGCAGTTAGTGCGGGGTTGCCTCACCCCGTTTGTAAGTAGGGATCCAATGTAAGTCGGATCCATGTAACCCGGGACTGCCTGTATTTGTAACTGTATTATTTTGATTTCTAATGCAGCTGGTGCCGTATTTACCACCAAAGACACCTGGCGAGGATTGTGGTTATTGTTCTGCAGGAAGTGAGCCAGCTCTATTTCTACAGGTTCTATTTGCAGTTCAAACATCTCAGAAAGGCATTTCAACATGTAAGTCCCCAAACTGTACTTCAGCCAATTAAACAGCCAACAGCGCCCCATGGTTTAACTGCTACAGTGAAATTATTCTCCACCCAGTGGGAAGTGGACATTTCTGAATCCCAAGGGGTCTCCCTTCCTAGCTGCTGTCAGCCTGGAACAAAGGGCCAATCTACGAGATTAGAAGCAGAGTGATTAAAGATTTGCAATTTTTTGAAGTCATAAAATTTGAAATAAAATACATCATCATTTCCACACTACATGTATAATATTCTCTTCAGGAGGGTGATGATATTATAAATATATCTCAGTAGACTTCTGAACTTACTCTAAGCAATATAAATTGGCAGAGGCTCACCAGCTGTGGGTCTAACTCCGTGTTTGCAGACCATGCTGGGTTTTTATAGTAACAATTCCTTCTGGTCCTTGAAGAGATTGTTGCAGAAACAGGATGTAGTAAAGTTCTTTTAATTTGTCTACCTACATTTTCTCCCCTATATGTCTTATTTATTTTAACAGCGTGCTTTGATTCAGTTAAATCTTAGGAAGGTCTCCCTTAGCTGCAGCAAACATATGTTTTTAATTTAGAGCAGTTTCCTAACTTTTCAAGAACAAGGAACTATCAGTTCTGCTTCTGCCAACAAGATGCTGCAGTGAGCTCAGGAAAGTCAAGGCTGTAATACGATAATTAAGTAGCTACAATAAAATCCTGTATTATTGAGCTAAATCATTGTGATGTTTCCTTGAAAATGTGGTGTTTCTTATAAATGATGGGAGAAGCCCAGAAATAAGTGGCTAATGAGACAGCAGGATTTCTTGGCAATAGAGTGAAAGGGGAGGTCCAGCTGGAATAAGGGTGGAATCTTGTGATGGGGGTATAGAGGGTGATCAGGCAGCTGCAAAGCTAATTATGATTAAATTTTTAAAATAAAGGTCATTTCAGTTTTCACTGCTTTTGTTCCTTAACTCTTATAGCTGTAACAATTAACAGTGTTAGAATATGGAATGCAGACTGTGGATTAATGCAGAGCTGCTGGTGCATTAAATAAAATAAGGGAATAGCATGTCATGAGCAGTAGCTCAAGAAGCTAGTTGCAAATCAAATTCATGTTAACACAGAAAATTGCACTGAACCACTGACGATGCCTCTCTCTCTAAATCAAGTTTGTCTTAGCTACTTAGCCTCCTTTGATTGCAGTGGAATTACACTAATGGCAAATTTGGCGGGTGAGAAAATAGTGTGAGAATTTCTGTAGCAGTATGAGTACTGATCCTTATCTGTTAATTTTGTAATATTTTACTCTTGTGCAGCAAAGTCTTTTAGCATGTTTTCTTTTCTGTTCTTTAACAGAGATTCAGTTTACCACCTACTTCAGCTAATTTTATAGCTACTTTGTGTGGAGAAGGAATAAGCATGAAACATCAGAATAACATTCAAGGTACTTCGCTTTGCACTGTCCATTTCAGCTATTGATTATCCTTTTCAGAGGGTGTTTTTAATCTAATTGTATCACACACAATCAGTTTTATCTAAATATGCTCTATGCAGGATTACAGGATACAACTAATCTCCAGTTTAACTCTGAAATATATGCCTTTGGCTAATTTCTATTTGTCTGGTTTGTAAAAGGGATAATAAAAAACAAAACAAAAATCTCTTGTGAAGCCATTGTAAACATTTACACTATCATTCTAAAATGTATTTAATAAGAGATACAGATCTCAAATAGATTCAGGTTCATTAGGTATTCATTTCTTGGCTTCTCCATTTGTCTCAGGTCACGCTTATACTTACCTGTGGATTGACACTCTGGAGGTTGATCTTCTGGTGTTCGATTTAGCAGGTCTAGTAAGGACCCATTAAATCAAATGCTGATAGCACCCCCATTGACTCTGGTACTCCTGCTCCTTTCAAGGAGTAAGGGAAGTTGATGGGAGCATTTATCCCTTCAACCCCCTGCTTTGGACAGCTCCAAAGTTCAAACCAAGGTATGTTGACTCCAGCTACAGAATTAACATAGTTGGAGTTACGTATCTTAATTCAATTTTATTCCTTAGTGTAGGCCTGGCCTCAGTAATAATTCTTTGTCATGGTGAACATTGAATTAAGGTAAACTACAGAGCTGTGTCTACACTGGCAAGTTTTTCCGGAAAATCATCTGATTTTCTGGAAAAACTTGCCAGCTGTCTACACTGGCCGCTTGAATTTCTGGAAAAGCACTGACGATCTAATGTAAAATCATCAGTGCTTTTCCAGAAAAACTATGTTGCTCCCGTTCGGGCAAAAGTCTTTTTCCGAAAGACTTTTGCCCGAAAGGGCCAGTGTAGACAGCATAGTTCTGTTTTCCGCAAAAAAACCCCGATCGCAAAAATGATGATCAGGGCTTTTTTGCGGAAAAGCGCGTCTAGATTGGCTACGGACACTTTTCTGCAAAAAGTGCTTTTCCAGAAAAGCATCCTGCCAATCTAGACGCACTTTTCCGAAAATGCTTTTAACGGAAAACTTTTCTGTTAAAAGCATTTCCGGAAAATCATGCCAGTGTAGACGTAGCCCAGGTATGTTGACAGCTGGTTTCTCATAGTTTTCATTCCTTGTGATCTTAATTATAATTTGAGGGATCAGTTCTACACTCTTTGCGCACTCAAAACTCCACTGAAGTAAGTGGAAATTCTCAGTGCAAAGGGTACTGAGTGGGATTCTTAATGTATTAACTAGCAAGTTTTACTTTGTAACACATTAAAAGCTAAAAGTTTTCTAAAATCTGGACAATAAGCTACAATCGCAGATTGCGGTTTCAGATAAATTTTTCCTGAAGTTATGCTTCCTTATGTGACTGCAAACCTAACGGCAGAAAGGATAGTTTAATGTGGTAATACAGGGACTGGACTGGATGTCATGAGACCTAGGTTCAGTCCCAAATTTACAGGCTTCCTCTGTTACCTTCGGCAAGTCATTGAACACACCTTCTGCTTCCATTACCCTTAGTTTAAAAGGAAGCTACACTCTCCTTAGTTCCCTGGGGGATTGTATGGATAAAATCCATTCTGCTTGTGAACTTGGATAATATGATGATGATGGGTAAAAAAGAACTCGGATTGCTCAGTGAACACTGTGACAAACACCTTTGTTACACTAGGAAAATACATATCCTTAATATCACCTGGTGCAGTGGTTCCCTACCTTTTTTATACTGTGGACCAGCAAACCCATTCACAAACTTTTGGCAGACCAGCAACATTTTATTTGCATATTTTATATGCAAATAACGAATATGCAAATGAGATATTAGTGGTCTGCCAAAAGCCCTGGCCCCCAGAGCTGCCGCGAACAGCTGGCATCAGCGCCAGCAGTTGCCACGTGGCGGGTGGCTGCTGTAGCTGAAGCTGGCTGTTTGTGGCAACTCTGGGGGCTGGGCCTGGAGTAAACCCCGGGCCCTGGTTTCCCTCAGTGCCAGCCCTAACCCCTGGATCCCCCCACCCCTCCACTACCCCACCCACCCAGTGCCAGCCATTGACACCAGATTCCTCTGTGCCAGCCTTCTGCCCTCAGAGCCCCCCAGTGCCAATCCCCTACCACGTACAGCACCCCACCACCCAGCCTCCTGTTTCCAGACCCCCACTGTACTCAACCCCCCAGAGCCACTTCCAGTGCCAGCCCCTAATCCCCAATATTAGCCCCGTCCCCAGAGCCCCCAGTGTCAGCCCCCCCACTGCTTACAGCCGCCCAGCACTAGTCCTGTCCCCAAAGCCCCGCAGTGCCTGCTCCATCCTGCGCTGCCTCCCAACCGCCAACTGAGCCCTGCTGCCCAGGTCATGGCTGCTCTAAGGTTGCTGTGCTGGGCTCCATGTGGTGCTCCTGCTGCGCAGCGAACCACTCTTCCGTGTCCAGGAGCAGACCCCGCACCTGCTCAGTATTGGTTAGCTGAGAGGTGGGGCAGGACATACCTTTCCCAACAGCTGCGGCAGCAAGGAGAGGTGCTGGGTGGTGTAGCCCAACCCCTGCCCCCACAGCCACTGTGGCCCAGCAGCCAGTGGTTCACGGCCCAGTACTGGTCCACAGACCGGCGGTTGGGAACCGCTGACCTAGACTATGTCTACACTACAGAGTTTTTTTCGGAAAAATGTCCATTTTTCTGAAAAAACGTCACTTATGTCCACACTGCAGTCGCATTCTTTCAAAAAACATCTAAAGAACAGAGGGGTTTTTCCAACATCGGTAAACCTCTTTCTACGAGGAAGAAGCCTTTTTCCAAAAGAGCTCTTTCGGAATAAAGCGTGTGTGGATGGGGGAGAGGGAGTTTTTTCGAAAGAAGGGGAAAAGAGGAAAAAGCACAGGTGCCCTGGTGGCCACTCCGTCCATAGTACAGGCAGTCCCCAACTTACGCGGATCTGACTTATGTGGGATCCGCACTTACGAACGGGACTCTGTCGCCCCGGAGCTCGCAGGCAGCGGGACCGCCCAGAGCGCAGCGGTCCCGCCACCTCGACCTCCGGGGCGAGAAAAGCTGCTCCGGGTGCCCGTGGTCTGCTGGGGACCGTCTCCAGCAGACCAGGGACACCTGGAGCAAAACTGGGGAGGCGGAGGGGTCCCGCGCCTCTGAGGCTTTGCTCTGGCAAAGCTGGGGAGGCGCGGGACTCGGTCGCTGCTGCGGCCTTGCTCCAGATGTCCCTGGTCTGCTGGAGACGGTCCCCAGCAGACCAGAGGCACTGGGAGCAAAGCCGCAGTGGCGGCGGGGTCCCGCGTCTCCCCGGCTTTGCCACAGCAAAGCCTCAGAGGCGCGGGACCCCTCCGCCTCCCTGGCTTTGCTCCGGGTGTCCCTGGTCTGTTGGGGACCGTCTCCAGCAGACCAGGGGGGGGGGGGGCACCCCGCCGCCACTGCGGCTTTGCTGCCCGTGTCCCTGGTCTGCTGGGGGGGGGGGGGCCCCCCCTCACCCCCCCCCAGCAGACCAGGCTTTTGTTGTGGACCCTGGGGTAGAGCAGCTGGGGTGCTGCCGGGTTGGTCCTGCAGGGACCTACCTGGTAGCCCAGCTGTTCTGTCCCAGGCTCGAGATTCAGCCGCTGTTGAAACTGATCAGTGGCTGATTCCAGGAAGCTGGGGGCAGAGCAATTCTGCCTCCAGCTTCCTGTAGTCAGCCCCTGGTCAGTTTCAGCAGCAGTGGCTGAATCTGGAGCCAGTTCCGACTTACATACAAATTCAACTTAAGAACAAACCTATAGTCCCTATCTTGTACGTAACCCGGGGACTGCCTGTAATCACATCTGAAATGCGAGATAGCATCCACACTGAATGGATGCTATCTTTCGAAAAGCAGATTGCTTTTTCAATGCGCTTTTGCTGTGTAGACACTCTCTTTTGGAAGAAGTTTTTCCGGAAGATTTCTTCCAGAAAAGCTTCTTCTGAAAGAAGCCTGCAGTCTAGATGTAGCCCTAGTGTGTGGTCCTCTGCACCCTCCCCCCAACCGGGTGCACTACACAGTTTTGGGGAACTTTAGGGAGGGGTCATGGGCAGAGCCAGTCCCACAGGGGTTGGAAAGGGAGCACTGCGCTTCCAGCCTCAGTCCTCTCACAGACCTGTTCTTCCCTGAGGCCTGCTCTGTCTCCAGGCCTTGTTCTGCCTTCACTCCGTCTCTGGCCCTACCCCAACTTCCCTTTCCGGCTCTAGCCCCAGCTTCACCTTCTTCTGCACAAGCACCATTGCTGAGGAAGCATTGGCTGTGCAGTAATGATGAACAAGAGACAACTGAAAGAGTTAGAGCATCACTGACTTAACAGAAAGATCTCTCTGCTTGCTCTGAGCAATTAATAGCAACAGTAATTTCTCACAAATAAGTTGACATTCTAAATAATAACCCTGAACATGTATCAAAAGAGGGTCAATTCATTATCCCTATTTTACAAATGGGTAAACTGAGGCAAAGAGGATTAAGCAACTTGCCTAGCAGGTCAGTAACAGAGCCATGAATAGAAACTAGGTTGTCTGAATCCCAGACCCGTGCTCGGTCCGCTAGTGAACACTGCTGTTCCTCAAAATGAAATGTCATAGTGAGCACGTTCACGACAGTAGTTTGCCGGCTGTTAGGAAATTGTGTATGAGCTTGTCGACAGCTTTTAAAAATGCAATTGCTTATTACAGGATCAGCTTCTGCCTGCAGTGGACATATTTGTAAGAACTCAGACCTGCCAAAAGACCCCATCATTCAGAAATATGGCGAGGAAAAACATGGTCTGACCAGCTATATTCTAACATTGGAAGAGATGAGAAAATATGATTATCCTTTAGAAGGTCAGGCCTTCAATGTTTTATTGGTACTAAAATGTCTATCTAATATGTTTGAATAAATCCATGCATCCCATTGGTTTTCACAGGGGCTTTGTCTACTGGCAGTACCTATGCAAATAAAGCACAGATTAGCATATTTCCATGCTTCATTTGCATAATTTATTCAAGCTGGTTTTTGCGCAAAAACAATCAGTATGGATGGGTTTTTTTGCACAAAAACATCTTGAATAAATTATGCAAATTGTGTGACTATGCTAATCTGCACTTCATTTGCATAGCACTGCAGCAAAGCTGGCAGTGTAGAGGTAGCCAGGGAGTTTTGGCTGAACAAGTTGTGCAGGCACTTTACCAAAGCCTTCTCAGGCTTTCATTCTTCTCATCTATACCCAAAGGCTGCGTCCAGATTGGCATGATTTTCCAGAAATGCTTTTAGCGGAAAAGTTTTCCGTTAAAAGCATTTTCGGAACAGAGCATCTAGATTGACACTGATGCTTTTCCGCCAGTCTAGACACGCTTTTCCGCAAAAAAGCCCCAATCGCCATTTTTGCGATCGGGGCTTTTTTGCGGAAAACAAATCTGAGCTGTCTACACTGGCCCTTTTGCGCAAAAGCTTTGCGCAAAAGGGACTTTTGCCTGAATGGGAGCAGAATAGTATTTCCGCAAGAAGCACTGATTTCTTACAGTAGGAAGTCAGCGCTTTTGCGGAAATTCAAGCGACCAGTGTAGTCAGCTGGCAAGTTTTTCCAGAAAAGTGGCTGATTTTCCGGAAAAATTGGCCAGTCTAGACACAGCCAAGGAGTTACAGGAGCGAGATTGCCTTGTCTTGTTCTCAGAACTCTTTATTTTTCTTTCTAGGATCCCCTGTGTGCAAGAATTATGTCTACACACAATGCGAGAGCCCAAGGACAGACAGCAGCCCCCTCTTTGGGTTGGATTGTGAAATGGTATTAAAAATATTTGTAGTTTTCAGGAGGACTAGGAAATGAGTTGCACAACCTCAGCTGGCTCCAGAAATAAAGCCACCCCCTCTGCCAATAAACACACTGCAATAGAAATACCAGCTGCTCAACTGCACCAGTAGAGCCTCCCCAGCGCTAGTGCAACAGCGAGCAGAGCCAGGACATATGCATTGATTAGCACACCATAGTAGTTCCCTACATATCATGCAGGAGGCAGGATAGGCAGATCACTTGCTTTGCAGACTGTCCCTCGCCCTACAGAATGGACATGAAGATCAGGGAGGCTGCTACAGACTTTACACACTAGCAATGGGGAAGGAGGAGGATTCATTCTTGCTATACATCTCTCCAACACCACCACAGTGGTTCAAGGCTCTGTGTTGAGCTAAGGATTGTTCCTTATTTTGGTGTCACTTGCACTCTTTTTAAATGGGTCGGCCCATTTCTTGCTTTACCACATCTTGGCAGAGCAGTTGCAAAATGCAATCAACGGAGGCACTTGGGGTGTAAAGTACCAAGTTACTCTGTGTAATCCAATCTTCGTCCTAAAGATTAACTGTGTTACACTTTAACATGCACCTGATAGATTTGTAACGGGTGTCAAAGATTAATCAGAACTGTCTGCACTAGTAAAAACTAGTCCTAGATAGTAAATCTTCTAGGTCAATAGCTTTTTAGTGGTGATAGCAATTAATTCAATTCTGTTTTGATTGCAGTAACTGGTATTCTTGAGATAACTATTGGCAATAAAATTAGGGTTGATTTTTCATCAGACTCTCTTTTCTTTCTTCTAGTGCCTCACTGAGAAGGGGAATGAAGTCACTCGAGTCTCACTGGTGGATGCAGAGGGTCGGTGCATCATGGATGAGCTTATAAAACCTGAAACTGAGATACTAAACTACCTGACCAGGTATTTGGCATGTAAACTTCCTGCGTGCCTCTCCTGTAAAACTGGGAGCTACTGAGGCCTTTCATTAGTGTCTGACACACTTGGCATCCAAGATGTTCCAAGAAAAGCCTGCATTACAGGTTAATGATCCAGCACAGGTTACTTTTTTACTACTCGCTATAGAACACATGGGGTGGTAAGAGCATGAGATAGCAGTTGACTGGGTGGCTCCATTTCCTCATCAGTAAAATGAGTACTGTATATTATCTAACATTCAGGGGTACCAGGAGCAGAGCTGTGTGGAACTTTCATAATGAAACCAAGCAAAATTTTTCAAACTATGCTTCGTTTCCAAAATTTTAAGATTGGGCTCAATGTCACACCTTTGAACAGCTTGAAAATCTCTTCTGTTACTTTCAGCGGCCTTCCTTCTTCCAACAGGCCCAAAATATCCCCTTGCATTTCCTTACTAGTTTAACAGATCACCTGTACTATGTCCTCTCTAGTCCAGAGTTATATCTCTGACATGGTCACATTTGTAATCTATATACAGGCAGTCCCCAGGATACGTACAAGATAGGGACTGTAGGTTTGTTCTTAAGTTGAATTTGTATGTAAGTCGGAACTGGTACATATTGTAGGGGAAACTCTAGCCAAACATTTCTCCAGAGCTCAGTTTTATTCTCCCACACCTCACTTCCCTCAGTCCTTATTCTCAAGCTGAGGTGTCTGCTGAGAAAAGCCACTCCGCGTCTCCCTGGTCTGCTGGGGGGAAGCAGCTAGTGCGGGGTTGTCTCACCCCGTTTGTAAGTAGGGATCCGATGTAAGTCGGATCCATGTAACCCGGGGACTGCCTGTATTTTGTGTGTCTTGCTTGAAATGATCTCTAGTAAATGAAGTTGCAAATATGTTTTATCATTTGCCAT